>NC_091472.1:91375162-92089329 GCF_036971445.1 Narcine bancroftii | reverse complement strand
GTGGTGGATAGTGAGGAAAGTTTTCTTGGATTACAGGAGGATTTGGTTTGTTTGGAAAGTGGGCTGAAAGATGGCAGATGGAATTTAATGTAGACTAGTGTGAGATGCTGCATTTCAGAAAAAATAACCAGAATAGAACATATGCAGATAAGGGGGGAGGAACAGCGGGATCTTGGGGTTATGGTACAGATTTCCTTGAAGGTGGATTCCCATGTAGACAGGTGTAGATGGGGTGGTTAAGAAGGCATATGGTTTGCTGGCCTTCATAAATCATAGTATAGAGCATAGAAGCTGGGAAGTGATGCTGTGACTGTTTAAGGCATTGTTTTTATAAAAACTTTATTTATTTGAAGAATTATTAATAGCAATACAAAATACATTCCATAAAGAAAATTTTATATGAATATATATATATTAATTTTTAAAAAAATAAATCGAGTCCCCCCCCCCCACCCCATCAGCCAGCTCTCTTAAGGAGAGCTAAAAATATATAAACAGAATCAACATGCAATAAATCAAAATATATCTGTGCATATATTCCAAATATGGTAACCCCTTATTAACAAAAAAAAGAAGAATTGTCATGTAGATTATATGTATTTTTTCCATAGCAATACAAGCTTTCAATTCATTATGCCATCACATTATATTAATCACTATATTATCTTTCCATGTACTTGCTACACACTGTCGAGCTACAGACAATGCTAAATATATAAATGCAATTTGAAATTTATCCAACCCTAATCCCCTTAAAGGAATCATATAACCCATTAAAAAAAATAGATGGATCTAATGGGAACTTAAAATTATATAATTTTTCCAAAATTAACTTAATTTCATCCCAGAATGGATGTACATACATACAAGACCAAATAGCATATAAGAAAGTTCCAGTACATACACCACATCTAAAACAAGAATCCAAATTACTAAAACCATATTTTTTCAATTTCTCTGGGGTTAAATACAATTGATGTAAAAATCATAATTAACCATTCCATACCACACATTCGTCAGTTTAGTAACACTATCATGACACATATCTGCCCAATAATCTTCAGGAAAAACAAAAGCTAAATCATTTTCCCATTTAAGCTTAGACTTCTCCTATTCCGACTTATCCATATTGTCTTGTAATACTTGATACATAACATAAATATAACCCCTTTTTGGTATAGAAGAAATTAAATACTCAAATTCTGTCAATGCAGGTAAAATCATCTCCCTACCATACATATTTTTCACCAAAGATTGAAGTTGATAATAAACAAATAAAGAATTTTCAGCAATATCAAAACGCTCTTTCAATTGATTGAAAGAAAGAAACTGTTCTTCTACAAAACAATCCTGTAATGTTTTTATACCCTTAGAATCCCAACTCTTTAAATAACTATTAAACATTAAAAAAGAATAAGCTGATTATTATATAATGGAGTTAAAATTAACAATTTACCTTTTGATCCTAAAATCTTATTTTTTTAATCCATAATTTTAATAGATGTTTTAATATCGGCATATTATATTCCCTCAATAAATTTACATTCCATCGAAATATAAATCGATACACCTCGACTTCAGAAATACAGGCCATCTCAACTTTAGCCCATCTTGGGGGCTGGTCCAAATCCATCAATCTACTAATAAATTTCAACTGGGCTGCTTCATAATAATTTTGAAAATTAGGTAATTGCAGCCCACCTAATGCATATTTCCAAGTAAGTTTATTTAATGCTACCTGTGGTAGTTTACCTTTCCATAAAAATTATCTTGTAACTTTATTTAAATCCTGAAATAAACTCTTTGAAAGAGAACACAGTATTGATTGAAATAAATATTGAATACGAGGAAAAATATTCATCTTAATACAATTAACTCGACCAATTAAAGTTAACAGAAGATTTTTCCACTTAATTAAATCTGCTTTAATCTTTTTTTAATAATGGAACATAATTTAACTTGTATAAAGATTGATACTCAGTATTTACAATTATTCCTAAATATTTAATTTTATCAGACCATTTCAGTTTTATAATATTTTTATACTCTGAATAATCTTCTTCTCCGAATGGTAAAATTTCACTCTTATCCCAGTTAACTTTTTAATCCAGATAATGTTCCATATTGAAATAAACATTCCCATAAATGTGGCAATGATTGTTCTGGATTTGTTAAATATATCAAAACATCATCTGCAAACAAATTAATCTTATACTCTTCATCCATAACTCTCATCCCTCTTATCTGTTCATTCTGCCTTATTGTTTGAGCTAATGGTTCAATAGCCAATGCAAACAGAGCTGGTGACAATGGACAACCTTGTCGAGTTGAACGCGTCAATTTAAACGATGGTGAAACTTGACGATTTGTCACCACCCTAGCAGTCAGGTTCATATATAAAGCTTTAACCCAACCAATAAAAAAGGGCCAAATTTAAACTTCTTCAATACTTTAAATAAAAAATCCTATTCGACCCTAACAAAGGCTTTTTCTGCATCAAGCGCAGTTAGGCTGCTGTCAATATGCATTGACCAAACTAATCAATCAAAGAATATTATCTGAAGCATTTCTATTTTTAAGAAAACCTGTTTGATCAACATGTATCAATTTAGGTAAATACTTAGCAAGTCGATTTGCTAATACTTTTGCTATTATTTTATAATCAACATTCAATAAAGATATAGGTCTGTATGAAGACACTTTCAATAGGTCTCTATCTTTTTTTTCAGGATTACAGTAATTAAAGCAATATAGCAAGATTCTGGTAACTCATACTGTTCAGTCACTTGTTGTAATACCTCCTGAAACACCGAAGATAAATCTTCATAAAAAGTTTTATAAAATTCCACCGAAAACCCATCATCACCTGATGACTTCCCATTGGGCATTTCCAACATAGCCGCCTTAATCTCTAATTCTGTAACCGGAGCTTCCAAATCCATAACATCCTCCTCTTCTAATGCTGATAACATTAACTTAGATAAATAAGAATCAATAGAACCACTATCCTGTTTCCTCTCAGAAGTATATTATTTTTTATAAAATGAATAAAACTGGTCATTAATTTCCTGAGGTTTATAGGTAACTGTTGAATTCTTTTCTACAGCATTAATAATCTGTGAAACCTGTTCCTTCTTTAACTGCCTTATGTGCCCTCTCACCCAACTCATAATAATGCTGCTTAGATCGATTAATTAAACATTCAAATTGATAAGTCTGCAACATATTATAATGCAATTTCAATTTAGTCAAAGCCACTTTTTTTTATCTTCTGTCACTTTCTTCTGAAATTCCTTCTCCAAATCATCAATTTGCTTTTCTAATTCAAAGCTTTCTGCTATATACTGCCTCTTAACTTTAGTGGTATAACTAATAATCTGTCCTCTTAATGCATCCCATAACACAAAATGACTTTTTACTGAATGAACATTTTCAGACAAAAAAAAGTAATTTGCTCTTTAACAAAAATAACAAACTCTGGTTTTTTCAACAACATTGTGTTAAATCTCTATCTATAAGATGAACGTACCACTTCTGAAATTACATAAGAAAAAAATAATAAAGAATGATCTGATATAACCCTGCTTTTATATTCTGCCTGTAATACCCTTCCTTGTAAATGTGCCGATACTAAAAAAGAAATCTATTCTAGAAAATGAATCATGTCGAGACGAATAAAAAGAAAAATCCTTCTCTGTAGAATTAACTCTTCTCCAAATATCCACCAAATTTAAATCCTTCATCAAGGCCCCAATTTGTATCGCCATCTTTGATTTCTTCATACTTTTTGGGGATCTATCCAACAAAGGATCCAAGACACAATTAAAATCTCCCCCAACTAAAATATTTTCATTAGCTTGATTTAATAACAAAAAAAGCATCTGAAATAAAACACTCATCATCCATGTTAGGTGCATAAACATTAAGCAAAGTCCAAAATTCAATAAAAATTTTATAATTCACCTTTAAAACCCTTCCAGCATTCCCTTCCATAGTTTGCAACTCAAAAGACAAATTCTTATGAATTAAAATTGCTACACCCCTTGCCTTAGAATTAAATGAAGAAAAAAACACATGCCCAACCCAATCTCTCTTCAATTTCAAATGTTCTTTTCAGTCAAATGCGTTTCTTGTAAAAAGGCAATATCAATTTTCATTTTTTTTGATATAAGCCAAAACTCGCTTTTGCTTAATTGGATTATTTAACCCCTGAACATTAAAAGTTGCAAATTTCAAATTAGACATCCCTATAAACTAACAATATAATCACTTACTACAAAATATCGCTCCCCTTCTAGTAAATTAAAACCACTCTCCCTCCCTAAATATTTTTTTAAAAAAGAAAATATATATATAAAAAATTTTAATTATCCTCCCAAAAAAAAACACTACCCAAAGGTAGTAATGTCCTAAAAAACTGGGTGTGGTAAACCCCACTAGTGGCAGATGACTATTAAAGATTTCAGTGCTATCCACCCCCCCAAGCCAGAAATACATCATTCACATTAATGCAATTCAATACTGTAAATATATTCAACCCAATTACTCCATTCCCAATGATTGTTCCGGATCTTCAATGTCAATAAGACTTTGTGTTAAAACTACTTTCTTTCCATTTTTCCCATTCTTCCCATTCTGCCCATTTCCATTTCCATTTGCCCTCTTTTTGCACGACGATGGCGAAACTCTTCGATGCCCTTGGAAATCCGATACTGAATTAGCAAAAATTAATGCATCATGATCATTCTCAAAAAATTGAGATTGAAAGTTTCCATAAAAGACTTTTAACATAGCAGGATATTGAAAATCAAATTTATTACCCTTCCGCCACAGTACTTTATCCAAAATTCCCGTCGTTGCCTAATAATTTCTTGACTCAAATCTGCGTAAAAATATACTCTATTATTTTGAATCCTCATTGGAGATTGACTTTGTCTTGCCTTCTGTACCACCAATCGTAATATAATTTCTCTGTCTTGATAGTTCAGGCACCGAACTAAGACTGAACTATTGTCCCGGTAACGGTTTCTTTCGTAATGCTCTATGTGCCCTCTCTAATACTAAACCTCCAAAAAAAAACTCTTTGCCCAACACCTCGGGAATCCAACTCTTAAAAAATTTTATTGGATCAGACCCTTCAATGTCTTCTGGAAGACCCACAATTTTCACATTGTTTCTCCGACTTTGATTTTCCAATGAATCAATTTTTTTTCAGTAAGTCTTTCTTCTGGATTCCCCAATCCACAAACGAATCTTTCACTTGCTCTATTTTTTCCTTATTACATACATCTTGAATTTTACATTCAGAAAAAGCTGTTTCAATTTTTAAAAACTTTTCTTGCACTGTATCCACTGATTTAATACATTTACTGACATCCCTCTTAAGTGTAGATATATCTTCAGACATATTAGATATTTTAGTTGTCACATCCAAAAATCCTTGAGTCATTTGTTTAGACATATTGTCCATAAGATAGGCAATCCTTTCCAAAACTGTACAAATGGACTCCATTCCAGGTTCCAGTTCCACATCTTGAGGCCTACCTTCTCTAGACTCCACCTCCAATTGTTCCTGTGAACTGCTCGTTAAAGGTAAGTCTTCCTCTTCTTCCAACGTTGCCGGGCCCTTCCCAGTATGGCTGCGGGTCTGCATACCTCCCCCACAGCCCACACACGGTCCAGTAATTCACGGACCCTTGAGGCACTGCGCATGCCCGGCAAGGCCAGGGACCGCACAGAGGCAGCTTCCAATGCCATTCTGCGCATTCCCAGCTCACCCAACGGCTCTTCTCTCAGCCAGGTCACCCGCGCGTCCAACATCGCGAATGCGCGAATCAACTCCGGGCAAGCTCGTCAACATGTCGGCACCATCTTGTGGAGACAATGTCAGTGCCGATGTAATACTCAGCCTGGCAGGAGTTATCTGTGCCTTGGAGGTTCCAAACGACAATTCCATGGCTTCAGCTGGACAGGTAGGCCTCAATTCTGCAGCATTTTTAAAAAGTAATTTCTTCTGTAATTGATCTTTTTTTTTAACATTAGTTGCCATTGTGACCCACTAATGTTCCCAAAAATAAAGATACAACTTTTATTCATTTAGATAAACTTTAAAGACGGGTGATTAAAAAACTGGCTGAGGAGGGGTGGGATCGCATGTATGCCCTCTACACCATCTTGCCATGCCCCCACCCCCACCCCCGCCGACTGTTTAAGGCATTGGTGAGGCCAGGTTTGGAGTATTGTGTTCAGTTCTGGTCTCCAAATTATAGGAAGGATATAGATAAGGTGGAGAGGGTGCAGAGAAGATTTACAATGATGTTGCCTGGCTTACAGCATCTAGAGTACAGAGAAAGATTAAGGAGACTGGGACTTTATTCATTGGAGTGTAGATGGTTGAGAGGGGATTTGATAGAGGCATTTAAAATTATGAAGGGAATAGATAGACTAGATGCGAGTAGACTCTTTCCCCTGAGGGCAGGGGAAGTTGGAACAAGAGGGCATAAGTTAAGGGTAAGGGGGCAAAACTTTAGAAAAAATGTTAGAGGATGCTTCTTCACTCAGAGAGTGGTGGCAGAATGGAATGATTTTCCAGAGGAGATAGTTGCAGCTGGGTCTTTCTGTCATTTAAGAGAAGGTTGGATGTGTACATGGATATGAGGGGGTTGGAGGGTTATGGGGAGAGAGTGGGAGGGGAGAGCTAGTGGAGTTTTTCAAGTGAACCGGTGTGGATTCGTAGGGCCAATATGGCCTGTTTCCTTGCTGTAAACTGGAAGGGCTTAGATTGACCAAATGCAGGCAAATGGGGCAAATCCTGAATTCCAGCTTGGCTGGAATGGACAAGTTGGGCCGAAGGACCTGTGCCTTTCCTCCTACTCCAGTTCTGTGGGATCCAAGGAGTCTACCATGGACAGAATGCAGATGACATGTTGCCTGGAATGGAGGCTTTCGTTACAAGGAAAGATTGGCTAGCGATGGTCCTCAGGAGGCAATCTGATGGTTTGATAGAGGTTTGTAAAATTTTGAGTGACAATAAAAAAATAGTCACAGTATTTTTCCAATGGTAGGAGAATCTTAGATTAGAGGACGAGGGGAACATATTAAAAAGAAATCCAAGAGGTAAGATTTTCACACTGAGCAAGTTAGATCTATGGAACAAACTGAAGGAGGAAGTGGTAGAGGCAGTCACAATTATAGCATTTAAGAAGTGTTTGGACAGGTATGAACAATGGAAAAGAATAGAGGGGTATGGGCAAAATTGAGGAACTAGGCAGCTCAGTTAGAAAGGACATTTGGCTGAAGGTGTGTAAGCCTCTAGCACCTCAGCTTAATTGAATAGACCCACAATGGATACAAATTCTGACCTCTGTGATTTCCTATCAAGGTAATAAGCAACAAAGTTGCTTTGACATTAAAACCAGTTTTGTTCCCCCCCCCCCCCCCCCCCACAGTGGAGACAGCATATTTTCCAACACACCCATAAGCACTGCATGAAAGAGTAAGTTACACTATAGATGCATCTAATTCTCAACTGAGAAGTCTGAAGGGACGATTTCAAAATGGAATCAGTTCATATTTATACTACAAATGTGATTATCAGGTTGGTATCATATTTATGGGATCCTCCTGTATAAGAATTGCCTGTTGTATTTTCTACATTGCAACAGTATCAAGGTTACAACCTCCTCTTCATTGCCTGCAAGGTGGGTTGGAGCATCCCAAGGTAGGTCCCAAGGTAGTACTCACTACCCTCTGTAAAAAGAATCAGAAGCACAGATGTGCATTACATCTGGTATTGTCTTGCATTGGTCCCTTGGCAGCCACAGACATAATTATGTTTTTTACATAGAACTTGTGTCATTTTTCCATCCTGAAGTGTCTCCCTGCCCTGGGAGTGTCTGTTCACAGAGGAGCGACCAAAACTCCAAATGTCCATATTACACTGCGAGTTTTGACAGAATTCCTGAAGTGCGGTATTAAAGGAGGCTGGACTTCCTATTCACTAGCTCGTTGTTCACAGATCGCCTGCAGTTCAGTTTAGACTGGAATCTGTGAAAATAACTAGGGGTCGAGGAGGTAAAATGTCAAAATGGGAATGAGTCTTTATTCCCATTCTGACCTTTTCACCCAGACTGCATTTTGGGAAATTGGGAATAAGTTCCTGGAACGCAGCAGCTGTGTAAAAAACATAAATGATATAATTTCTAACATGTTCCTACACTTACCTTGTAATTAACACAAGCAGCAGTGAGCTTGATAGGATGAAGCCATTTTAAAACTAACACAGTGAAGTCATGAGTAATCTAACAATATCAGCTTGTTTCTTAAGTTTGTTACCATTTTTATCATCCATTTTGCAGATTTTTCATGAAAAGAGCTCTGTTCTAATGAACTTTATACACTTCAAAGACATATTTCTCCAAAGAGAATAAAGAAGAGGTGAAAGTAAATAGAATGGTGTTCATTGGTATGGTGTTTTACACACCAAAAACACTTCAAAGCATTTTATACCCAAAGTGCTGTTTGAAGTGGTAAGTGTGGTAATGTAGGGAACAAAGCAGCTAATTTCTGCATGGCGAGATTTTACAATCAGGAATAAATGGTCTCTCTGTAGGTGGTGATTGAGAAAGGGATGTTTACCAGAACATTTTGAAGAGTGCCAATGGTCTATCTTACTTCCATCTGAGCAAGCAAACAAAGACTCCATTTAAAATTGCCTTCAAAGGTGAGAGAGGCCAAAGGACTAGTGTAGTGGACTTGGTTGCAGTCTGAACCTAAGTGCTCCATGGTTGAGTTTGTCTCTGCACTGTCATTCTGCAATACCAGCAACTTTTAAAATTAGAGACACCCGCACGAGACTGAAGATACTGGAATCTGAGGCAAAAACACACACTGCAGGAAGGCAAATACTGGGGCCACTGCAATTCGCCTATCGTCACAATCGCTGCACAGGAGATGCAATATTGCTGGCTCTCCACTCAGCTCTGGATCATCTCAAAAACAGAAATTCATACATAAGGCTGCTCTTCATTGACGACAGCTCAGCCTTCAATACCATTATTCCCTCAGGGCTGGTCAAGAAACTACATATTCTAGGCCTCTTTACCCACCAATGTAACTGAATCCTTAGCCGCTTTCAGGTGCTCGGACGCAGATAATGCGCTGGTAGACGCGGCTGGGGAGTGCAGCTGGGGCGTTCAGGTAGCCACGGAGAAGACGCCTTTCTGTCACCTGAACGTGCCAGCTGAAGTGGAGCTGCATCTGAGTGAATGCCAGCTCCTGTGGACTGTGGCTATAATCCCATTGCTGCTTTCAGGTGCAACAGGGGATTCTCGGAGCCGGAGATTATACCTATAGGAGGAAGGTTAGGTAAGTGCCCCTCCTGGCTTTCAGGTGGCCATCCAACAGCCGCATTAGAATACAATAGGCGGCTTTACAGTCGGGTATTGTGGCCACCTGAAAGCGGCTCTTGAATTCCACATCAGAAGACCACAGTAAGTACAAATTGGAAACAACATCGCCTCCTCACTAATCATCAACACAAGCACACCCCAAGAATGTGTGCTTAGCCCACTGCTCTACTCGCTATACATCCATGACTGTGTGGCCAGGCACAATTCCAATGCCATCTACAAGTTTGCTGACGATACCATAGGTTTTGGCGGAATCACAAATGGCAATGAGGAAGTGTACAGGAGGGAGATAGATCAGCTCGTTGAATGGTGTAACGATGATAACCTTGCACTCAACATCAGTAAAACCAAGGAGATGATTGTGGACTTCAGGAGGAAGTCAGGGGAATTACGACCCAGTCCTCATCAAGGGATCAGTAGTGGAGAGGGTCAATAAATTCAAATTCCTGGGTGTCAACATTTCTGAGGATCTGTCCTGGAGCCTCCATGTTGATGCAATCACAAAGAAGGCTTGCCAACAGCTATACTTTGTGAAGGTGTCTGAAGAGATTCATTATGTCACCAAGGACTCTCATAAACTTCTAGAGGTGTACCGTGGAGAGCATTCTGGCAGGTTGCAACACTCAGCTCCAACTCCCAGGTCAAGAATAAACTCCAGAGGGATATTAACTCAGCCTGCAACATCACAGGCACCAGACTTCACTCCATTGAGGATATCTACATGAGGCAATATCTTAAAAAAATGGCCTCTATCCTCAAAGGCCCCCACCCAGGCCATGCCCTCTTCACTCTGCTACCATCGGGGAAAAGGTACAGGAGCCTAAAGATGAGCACAAGGACAGGTTCTACCCCACTGCCATCAGATTCCTGAATAATCAATGAATCAGAGACACTGCCTTACTTTTCCTACACTATTATTTTTTTATATAGTAATGTTGTAAGATGGCTATAATATGAACATTTACACTGTGATGTTGCTGCAAAACATTGAATTTCATGACTTGTTCATGACAATAAACTAAAGTTCTGACACTAACAAAAGGAGGTGACCGATCCTTCCCTCCTGTGTTCCTCCCTTTCTTTCTCTCTCTCTCTCTCCCACCTTCCAATCCACCATTGATCTTCAGTCTGTACCTTTTCTTTCTTCTCCCATCACATCTTTATATTCCTCCCACTCCTGGTTCCATCCATTGACCATGCAGATTTCACCCTACTGGTACCCCTTGCCATCTGCTTTTATTTGTTATTTATCTCTCTTATAATGGCTCCCATTATCACCTTATCCCCATCTGCTTCCTCTCCATCCATTTTCCTTTAGCTCTGTCTCTCTCTCTCTCACTCTTCCATTTTCCCTCTGTCTCCTTTCACAGAGACAAAATCAATTCTCCCCTGTCCTTTTATCATATCCAACTTGTAACACCTTTTGTCTGTTAGTCTGTACTCCTCCCCCTCCCATTCTTCCCCCTGCCTTTATTCAGATGCCTGTCTTTTTTCACTCATATCTTGAGAAAGGGGAAAAATGCCCATTCCTCCTCTTATGGACACCGTGAGACTGGCTGAGTTCTTCCAGCATTTCTGTGTTTTGATCTTCCTTCACTTTCGCAGCTTCCCTCCCGTCACATTCCAACACCTCCTCTCCAACCTGGATTCATCTGCCCTTTGTTTCCTTTTTGTCTGCTTCTATCAATTACTCCAGTCCAGTGGTTTTCAACCTTTTTCTTTCCACTCAGATACAATTTTAAGTATTCCCTATGCTGTAGGTATTCTGTGATTAGTAAGGGATTGCTTAAAGTGGTATGTGAGTGGAAAGAAAAAGGTTGAAAACCACTGTTTCAATTGTACCTAATTGACTCGTTTTGTGGATGGTTTCATAACTCCAAACGAAATAGGCCTATGACAATTTTTCTCAAGCAAAGTATTTCAGTAACAATTGGATCTAGAGCAGTGATTCTCATCCTTCCCTTCGCACTCACATACCACCCACCATTAGCAATCCCTTAATAATCACAAAGCACTGATGGCATAGGGAATACTTAAAATGGTATATGAGTGGAAAGAAAAAGGTTTAGAACCATTTCCTAATCTCTCAGCTTCAATTTTCTTCCCCCCTACCACTCCATCTTCAACATTCATCCTCCTCAGCCCACCCATCACTGCCTAGCCCTGCTTCATCTCTCCCACTTTGTTCTTTAAAGCCACTATTTTCCCTCCTGATGCAGGGCCTCGCCCTCTCCTTCCCTTCGTGCCCACAGATGCTGCTTGACCAGCTGAGTTCCTCTTGCAGTTTGTTTTACCCTCTGATAAATATTGGATGTTGAGTCTGCAGAGAGATACAGATAAGGATTCAGTGAGTGTGTGAGGGTCTGGCAGATGAAGTCCAATGTTGGTAAATGTGAAGTCGTTCATCCACCAGGAAGGATAAATAGTCGATCAGATTATTGTTTAAATGGTGGAAGACTACAGGCTGTTGTAGTGTAGAGAAACATGGAAGTGCTTATACTTGAATCACAAAAGGTCAGTTTGTAGGTGTGATAATGCATCAAGAAGAAAATTAAATATTGGCCTTCATTACTGGAGAGATTGAATTTAAGAGCAGGGAGGTTCTGCTCCAACTGTACAGGCACTGGTGAGGCCACACCTGGAGTACTGTGCACAATTCTGGAATTACTTGCAAAATGATACACTGACTTTAGAGATGGTGCACAAGAGGTTCATCAGGTTGATTCTGGAGATGAGGGGGTTAACTTATGAAGAGAGATTGAGTCATCTGGGACCAGGAGAGTTCTTGCAGAAAGATATAAAATTACAAAAGCAACATATAAGATGGAAGCAGAAGGGTTATTTCCACTGGGAGATGAGACTAGAACCATGGGACATTCACTCAAAATGGGGAATCTGTGGAATTCTCTGCACAAGCCTGCTTCATTACATGTGTTGAAGACACAGATGGATAGATTTTTGGATAGTAGGGGAGTTAAGGGTTATAGGGAAAAGGTAGATAAGTGGAGCTGAATCCACAGCCAGATATTATTGCATGGGGGGGAGAAGGCTCAATAGCTAGATAATCTTCTAATGCTCCCATTTCTTATGTTCCCACTTCATTTTATGAAGGGAAGCAGCAGACTCCATTGGGAAGTGAACTTCTGACTGTTAGTTATTTCCCCCATTGGCTAATTAAGGCTCTCTTCTGTCTGCTTGCAATCCATTGATTTTCATTGAGACTTCTGAAGGCTGCTTTACAAAGACCCCGTGGTCAATTCTGACAGTTGTGTTCTGTTCTGGAAAAATTCAAACAATTCAGACTGACAGTAACCTGGAAGATTATCCAAAAGGTCAGGCAAGAAGCAGGTCAAAACAAAAGAGTTTCCAGGTGCCCGCACCTGGAGGTCATCTGACACCATCCCCCCCTTCCCCCCCAAGAATGGAGATAGTTGAAAGTCAACCCCCATGTCAAATAAGGTCAGACCTACCCAAAGGTAACGACATCTTTCAATTGGTCTCCCTCCTCACCTAAGGTCCCAAGGACCTACCTGAGCCACCCCCCCTAGTTGGCTGCAGGATAAAAACCCAGCACATGGGCTAGTTCACTCATTTTTCCCATTGAAACTATCCCTGAGCTCCACCCCAGGTTACCAGTTGTGGGTGATGCTGGAGGATAATTGCAAGGTGGGTGCTGGTAAAGGGTGAGGGCTATTTGTGTCATCCCTCCAGGAGAGACTGTTGTAATTTGTAGCTAGATGCTAATTGGTGAGCCATGCCTGTTTGTTGAGGAGGGGTGGTGGGTACTATCTGTATTAACCCTCATTTTACTATCAGGAGTTGTGAAAATTAGTAGTTAACTTGTATCCGATTTGCATGATTTTTATATTACTGGTTTGCAAGCGTGTCTCCTGTTGCATATTTCTCCCACATGTAAATAAAGTTTACAGTCCAATACTAACACATATCCAGGGTTGTAACTCTTGAACCCTTCAAACTTGTTCCCTCATCACGTGGATGAAGTTTAACAATTGGGAGAATCTGTGGCACCATGCATTAGTAAACACAAAAAAAGAGAAAGTAAGTGGGAATTAGGAGCCCTAGGGTCACTTGATTCACTGGAACTTGTGTCTGCGATTTTTGTCTCCACCTTCTTCCCCGGAGGAGTTCAAGGAGTCACAAGAAGACTGAAATTCTGAATGAAGACTGAAATATGTACCAAAATTCTTACTGGCTACAGTCAAACAGATATGTACCATATATTTCAGTGTATAAGTTGAGTCTTAAAACCCTCAAAAAGGGCGATCCAAGATGGCAGGTGGGGGCGGTAGTTGGCTTCCAGAGATCCCCAAACAGTTTAGTATAGAAGTCAGAAAAAAATAAGTAATTCCCCCAGAAAATTAATAGGAAAGGATAGAAATAGCATAAGAAGAAGGAAAAAGGTTAAGAAAAATGGGAAAGAAGACAAAAGCATCAGTTTCAGAAAGAATGGGAAGAATAAAGAGCAGGAAGGACTCAACCAATCACAAGGTCGATGAGAGGCCGACGACAGCACTGAAGTCGGGATCGCAACATTGCCACCCCTGTCAGTCCAAGAACTCCCCCAGAGCTGCAGGAGAGGACAGCCTTAGCAAGACTAACACAAGAGGAGGATGGAAGGGAGCTGCGAGCAAGGCGGCAGGAGCACAAGCTGGAGCACAGTCAGGCATAAACACCGAGGAGGCCCTATGTGAGGGAGTCCGCCTGAGGTGGTGACTGCAGTGGCGGTGATGGACAAGGGATCACAACAGGCTGCAAGAAAAATCAAAGTCTTACTGGGTAAGGTTGTGTTGCCTGGGTATTGAGAGGAGGCTGCTCAAAGAACTCCGTCGGAAGTCGAGTCGTCGGCCCAGGTGGGAGCAGGAGTGGCGAGGTCGATGAGGCATTGGGAATGCAGGGCAGGAAAAATGGCTGGATAATTCAATGTCAGAGAACAAGGTCAATGAGGAAGATGGAGAAGAAGAGGAAGACCACGGGGTAAGGAGAAAGATATTAATTAGAGAAGAACAGAAAAAAAAGAAGGTAGAGGGCTTGATTATTTCAGCTATCAGGGACGTAATGGTGCCCTTTGGCCGGATGAAAAAAAACATTGCTATCACTGGTGGCAGGCCAGAGGGTAATAAAGAAGAGATTAGGGAAAGGTCGCATCCCTTGGCCCCATCCCCCATCCCACCGGGCAGAGGGAGGTCATGTCCCTCGTCCTGCTGGGCAGGGAGAGGTCACGTTCCCCCGTCCCCATCTTCCATCCCATTGAAAAGCGACAGGTCCTCATCCCATTGAGGTATAAGTGTAATTTCATTGTAGGTGTAATTCAAACTATGTACCCCTCACCGTGCATGTGCCAGCTGGCACTATTTAGGAATGTGCATACTTCAGCTGGAACAATTTAGGGCCCTTTTAAAATATTTGCTACAGGCCCCACTATATCTTAATCCGGCACTGCTCCTCCCACCAGCTTCTAATCAGGTGTCTGTCTGATTTTGGTAACTCCTGAAGAAGGGCTCAGGCCCGAAACATCTACTGTTTGATCCATAGAAATCTTTCATAAGCTGAGAGGTTTAGATGTAAAAAAGAGGAGCAGGAACAGGGATCTGGGGGCTTGTGCAGAAGACATTGGATAATACAGAATGGGGAGAGAAATTTGTTAGAAAAACCTATATAAATATAGATCTCAAGAGCAAAAATGTTCTGGTGAACTTTTATAAAACACTGCTTTGGTTACAACCATGTCTATTTAGGCTTTGCTATCAATCATGATAACTTGGCCACAAAGTAAAGCCATGTTTTCATCACACTGAACCTGAGTTCGCTGAGATGTCCTACATTTTGTAACTTAATTGGAAGTGCACAAATTCTGCTTAGATGAGGAAATCAGTAAAGCCAAGGATATCCAGACCCATTACCAGGGGATGAGAAATCAGTCATTTTCAGACTCCTGAACAAACCTTACAGCAGTAAAATAGCATTGTCTTTGCTTAGTTCTCCCTTCCTCCCTCCCTCTCCACCTCCCCCCCTCTCTCTCTCTCTCTCTCTCTCTCTCTCTTACTGCACTCTACTGTGTTTTCACTACTGTACTCTGTAAGGGTGGATTAACTGGACTGCTCGCAAATCAAACTGTTTCACTGCATCTTGGCATACATGACAAACTTGAATTTGAAACCAGCAGCAAATGTGCTTGGATGTGAAATGTTACATCATAGAAGAGAAATATAGAAACCAATGTCATTTGAATTACCTTTGACTTGCATTCATTTTAATCAGTTTACAACCCTGCTTCACACGGAGCATCTTGCCCTTCAGGCATGAAGAATGATACACTGATTAGTTTTTGTTCAATCTCAGTGGGGTTGGGAAATAATAAAGCACAATACACACATTAATGATTTATCTGCAATTACACCAATTGTGTCAAATCTACACACGTCCAGAACATTGTCCCAACATCTGAAAGCAATGTGAAATATTTGGCAACAATGTAGGTGTAGGAAAATGGATGAGTGGCTGGAAAATAATCAAGAGACACAACGATTTTGGCATTGTATTTTATTCATGACCGTCAGCAAGTAATTCCTTACAACCAATTTCAACATTCTCAATCAAGTTAGATCTGTCCCTTAAAGGTTTCATCCTTAGCCTTGAATCCTCATCATTTCACTGGAATAATTAGAAAAACATTTGCTGGAATACATGTGAATAATTTTTTTTGGGTGTAAAATAACCACCAATAGATCACAAATACAAAGCAAGTATACAGATGCACCTCTTCCCAACAGTAATGTAACCATTTCTTAAAATGAAGTTGTGCCTTTTTTTTTGTTACAACACTCCAGGTCTATTTTACCACAAGATGGATGCCTTCCATCTTGCCAGCACAATAGCTCATTGTATTCTGCAAATTCATTTTTCTTAACACAATTTCCCAACAAATGAATAACAATTTTACCAGAGTGAAGCAATAAAGGGCATTGTAAAGGGCAGGGGATGAAGTAACATTGGCAAATATCGCAGAGCGAGCATTGAGGGGTGGGGTTGGGGATTGGGTTGTGATTTGGTCCTCTTACCAGTGGGCTACCATTGGTTCTGTCCAAAATCAGGCCCTATTACCTAACTCTCTACATAACCTGCTGGGCTGGGTTGGGGGGCGGGGTGTGATTTACTAAAACACAGGGTCCTCCTCTCCATCCAGACTGTAGGGAGCAGTTGTTCATGTAGAAAACAATCCTCTGCCATCAGCAGGTGAGGAGCAGAAGCCACTTGGCAGCGGATCAGCTCACTTGTATGATAGACGATCTGGCAGTGGTAATGGAAATCAATTTCCAGATTCCAAACTCCAACATGGCAATGGCTTGATTCACTTTTCAGGCAACAAAGCAAGGGCCCTAAAATATCGGCCAAAGGCACTGCTTCCGATGTGCCAAATATTCAGAGAAGCATTCCTGCAACTTGCCTCCCAGTCCAGGTGAAGGAGGCAGCTCACTATGTGATAACCTTAAATCCCCAGACAGACATGGGGAATGCTAAACTCCCTGGGTGCTCCCAGGCCTGAAACAGTCTGTCTTTGAGCGTTTTCAGCGTTTTCTGTTTTCACTCGCTGAGGGGACCTGACTCTGATACTATGGACAGATTCAGGAGAGCAAGAATTCCCTGTCATTCATCAGACACAATGATAAGAAACCTGCCTCTTTGATCTACTCCAGACTCAGAGACTGCATCCATTTTAATAGAGAAGAGCAGCTGCCAGGAAAACGGGTAAGTTTCACCTTCAGAATTCATTGAGCTTATTAAAAGAGATTTAAATTGTTTAAATAGTGTTTATTCTTTTTTAAAATTTTCAATACTTTTTAATATATTTCACAGTAATTCATTTTAATGTTTTGAAATGTTTCTGGATAATAGACATTCAAGAAACATCCAAAATTTTTGACAGTTTTAACAGCAAGCTAAGCCTCAAAACTCTATTCAGCATTTCAGCGCATTAGATTTATTCAAGCCCAATCCTGGGCCTACAGGGTCATCGTATGCAGGAAAGCAGAACTATATTCCTGAAGTTTAGAGCAATGAGTGGTGATCATTGAAATATGTAAAATCAGGAGAGGGCATAACAGAGTACATGAGGCTTGATGAGACGTTGGTTATGTATTTTCACCTTTGCTATATAAAGGACACTGTTTGACCTGCTGAGTTTCTGCAGCTTTGTGTTTTTACTCATTTGAACTTCTCACGGTATCACTGCTCCAGAGTGTTGAGGGTACATTAAGAGTGAGTCCATATATTTTTGAAAGGTCAAGGAATTGAGTAAAAATAAATTTAAAAATATACTTTTTATAACCAAAAATATCAAGAGTTCTGGAAAAAAGTCACACAAACAGTTATAGCTCACAGGTCAGCTGAAATCTCATAGAATGGCAGAACGTGGTCAGGTAACTTATTTGTGTCTCAAGCCCTTGTCACACTGGCTAACCAGTATATTGGCCATTCAGTGAACTTGTTAAGGAAACCGTTTTTGCCATACACATTGGACCATTGTTAACAGGTTCAATGTGTCCTTTCACACTCATCACAAGGCATCCCTGGGGATAGGGGATTCTATCCTCCTCCAGAAATGTCCCAAGTGGCATAACACGCACTAACTGGAAGTGACATCATCTCCTTCTTTACAATGGTGGGCATCAGCTTGATCACCTTGGCCATTCTGAAAATGTGGATTCCATCATCAAACAGAGAGGTCATATCAACATCCTTATATTCAAGTTGGTGCTGTGATGGAATATTTAGGAATGTTTTTGGGAGATAAATTGTGAAAAGTAGAGTAGGTTACATATACACACTTTAAAACAGATCTTATTTGAAATACTGAAGAATTCATATTCAGTGACTTTACAGAAACTATGAAGTCTTCACAAGTGGCTGTTAATTGAAGTGAATGAATAGACTATTGTCTTTAAAGCCACAGCAAGAGACAGGCTGTCTCCTAATACCTCTTCACAGAAAGGTCACTGAGAGGTTATTGCTTACCTAAAACAACAGATTAACCAAAAGACGAACTTCTGTTGTTTTCTGGAAAAGGTCAGGCATTTTGCAAGTAAGAAAGAGAAGGACATGCTGCTTAGTAGTTTGAGTCTCAGAGAGAGAGAGAGAGAGAGAGAGAGAGAAGGGAGTATTGGACAGTGTATGACACAGAAAGCTGTAACAAGCAGGAGAAACTTGTTGGAACTGAAACAGAAGCTCCAGAGTGGCAAATGGCTGGATGTGCTATATATCTGATGTTTTTCTTGGAATAAGTAAAACAGAAAGGAACTGTGTGGTAGCCTGAAAAAAAGAGGTTATCATCTGGAGAACCCTGATGGGACAAGTTTCATTAGTAAGACATTAAGGTGATTAATGGTGCTACCTCAGTTGTGGAACCACACATCTCTCTCTACAAACCTTTAAGAATCTTTCTGAGCAGTAACCATTTACCTTTCAAGCAACAAAGCCAGGTAAACTTTATAAATGTTAAATTCTGTACACAGAATAAGAATTACCTGCAACTAGTGAAATTAGAAGAATGAAAAGTGAGATTGAACTGTAAACAAAATAACTTTCTTAAATTTACACACATATTACATATACGTTCACTTAGAATGAGAAGGGGGTTAAGTTAGGTTAGTTAAATTAATAGTGATAAGTTAAAATTTGATTCTATTTTCATGTTTAAAGATAATTAAAAATAACTTTTGTTTAAGTAACCGTTTGTCGTGGTGATCAGCTAGACAAGGATGACCTTTGTCTCTGGCATTATTTGTTTTGGCCATTGAACCATTAGCACAATTAATAAGACAAGATGTTAGTATTAAAGGACTTAAAGTTAATGAAGAGGAGTATAAGATTAGTATGTTTGCTGATGATGTAATAACTTATATAACAGATCCTGAAAATTCATTATCTTCTTTATACAATAAATTACAAGATTATGGGAAAATATCTGGTTATAAAATTAATTGGGGCATACTGATTCTGGACCCTTAACTGGTAGATTGGCCATCAATATGAAAGGGGCTTGGCGGAGGAGTCACGTGATGGAGTAGTGGCCGGACGGTGAACTCCAGCCCTCTCCAGAAAAGTCGGGAAAAACAAGAGAAAACACAAAGGCACAGAAATAAAAGTTACAGAAAAGTGAGTATAAAGGTGGAAAGAAGATGGCGACAAAAAAAGAAAAGTCGAAAGCAACGGTAAGAAGAGAGGAAGAGAAGACAAAGGAGGAAAAAGGTGAAGGCCTTACCTGTCCGAAGAGGCCCGCTGCGGAGAGAGAAACCCGCTCCCTCAGGTCGGTAAATAATGGACTACAAAAATGGCTCGCAGAGCCGAACAAAAGTGCGCAACCGCGCATGCGCGAAGTTTCGCGCATGCGCGATGCGAATGAAAAAAAACACACCGACGGGAGGGGGGACCAGCTGGGGAGTCGATCTCCACAGCCGGCAACGACAGCTGCAGAACACCTGCAGCAAGAAGAGACCACAGAAGACAATAGAAACAAGATAGAAGAGGAGGAAAGGGCAGCAAAGAAACAACAGATGGCCAACCCAGAGGAAGAAGAAGAGGAAGAGTATGGTGAAATAGAAGAAGAAAAGAGAGGCAAGGTAAAGGATATACTTGCTCTTATTAGAGGATACATGGAATCATTTAGAGAATGGCAAACACAGGAATTTAAGGATTTAAGAAAAAGAATAAACAACACAGAAGAGAAAATAAATAAAATGGAGATGACCTTAACAGAAATGGGAAAGAAAATGGACAAGATGGAAGAGCGGGCAGTAGCAGCAGAAATGGAGGTAGAAGACTTAAAAAAGAAATTGGAGGAATCTAATAAAAAAACTAAAGAGACACAAGAACTACTAGCTCAAAAAATAGATACAATGGAAAACCATAACAGAAGAAATAACATAAAGATAGTGGGCCTTAAGGAAGATGAAGAAGGCAAGAATATGAGGGAGTTTATAAAAGAGTGGATACCTAAGACCCTAGGATGTCCAGAACTACAGCATGAAATGGAAATAGAAAGGGCACATAGAGTATTGGCCTCTAAACCACAACCACAACAAAAACCAAGATCTATTGTAGTAAAATTCCTAAGATATACTACAAGAGAAAAGGTACTGGAGAAGACAATGGAAAAAGTAAGAGAGGGCAACAAACCACTGGAGTATAAAGGACAAAAAATCTTCATTTATCCAGATATAAGTTTTGAACTCCTAAAGAAGAGAAAAGAGTTCAATACAGCAAAGGCGATTTTATGGAAGAAAGGGTATAAATTTATACTAAAGCATCCAGCGGTATTGAAAATATTTATTCCAGGACAACAAAACAGACTATTCGCGGATCCAGAAGAAGCACGAAAATTTGCAGAACAATTACAAAAATAGACTGAGGGAGGAAGACGGGTAATGAGAGTTAAAATGATCACGACTGATATGTATGTGGGTAAAGACAAAAATAGACTGAGGGATGAAGACGGGTAATGAGAGTAAAAATGATCACGATTGATATGTATGCAGGTAAAGAGGTATAAGAGTGAATAGAGACAATGAGCATACATGAATGTATCTGTACTTAGAGGAAAATATGGATAGTATAGACAAGAATTAATAAGGGAAGGTAATGGAATAGAGAGAATAAGGAGGGAATTAAAAGAGGGACCTTTGTGACATATGAAAAGTGAAATCTTTTCTGGGGGAGGCGGGGTGGGGGGAAATAGCGGTCACTGCAAAATCAGTTGACGCTTGCGAGTGGATTCGCAAATCCAAATGGAGAGGGGAGATGTGGTTGTCCGACAAGGGATAAAGGACAACTCAGGAGGTGAAGGGGAGATTGGGGATAAATAAGATAGAAATAGGAGAATAAGGAAAATGTTAGATGTTGTAGGAATGTTGTCTTATAAAGAGTTGAAAATAAGAAAACAGAAATGGAAAAGGAGGAAAGGTAATGATGGAAAAACGGAAAGAGAAGATAAACAAAATATAAAAGGGCTACGCTGAACTATATGTCTTTAAATATTAATGGAATACATAACCAAATTAAAAGGAAGAAACTACCAAATTTAAATGAATAAATGTATTCCATTAGAAAAAATAACATATTGGTTAAGAAATAACATTGAAATATTCGAACAAGTATAGGAGCCTTACATTAAATACAATAGCGAAAACCTACCGGGGACAAACATTACCTAAGTTGATGGAAGGAGAAGGAAAGAAAAGAATGGACTCAGTAGAATTTCTGGTGTAATTTGGTTGAATGACAACATTGTCTGACTGGCTTAATGCAACCTAGATTGTATACCTAAAATGGATGAGAGGGGGGGGTGGGGGGGTGGTTTGGGAGGAAAGGGGGGGGGGGGAGAAAAAGTCACTGTATATGTGTGAAAAGAAATAGTGTATATCATGGCTAATGTGATTTATGGTGTGAAAAATAAAAAAATTAAAAAAAAAAAAAAAAAAAAAATATGAAAGGGGCTTCTGTGCTCTCCTCTCATATGGCCTAAGGAGTTGGGGGAATGGGAGCCAGACAATTTCCCAGTGATAGATTTCAGTCCATTAATTGCTCCAAACAGTGCCAAAGTACACACAAATCATTTGGTTACTGCATGGTTAAGAATTGGTCTAGCCAATGACATTAAAGTCCTTTTTAATTTCAAGTAACATCAATGTAGTCATTTAAATATTGAAGAATGTTGCATGACACTGGACACAGAGAGGAAATGTGGCAAAGATGTGAAAAATGGCGTTTGCTGGCTCATTGGCAATCTCGGAACTCCCACATCCTGAACATCATGAAATGATGAGGTAGAATAAAGTGGATAAATAATTACACTCCTGGAAGCTGTCTTTAAAACAGAAATGTTTTTCTCCTAGAGCAGTGGTTCCCAACCTTTTACTTTCCACTCACATACCACTTTAAGTATTCCCTATGCCATAAGTGTTCTGTGATTAGTAAGTGATTGCTTAAGGTGGTATGTGAGTAGGAAGGGAAGGTTGAGAATCACTGCTCTAGACCCAATTATTACTGAAATATTTTGCTTGAGAAAAATTGTCATTGGTCCATTTCCTTTGGAGTTATGAAACTGTGCACATAATGAATCAATTTGGAATGATTAAAACAGTGGTTTTCAAACTTTTTATTTCCACCCACATACCACCTTATTAATCACAGAACACTTATGGCATAGAGAATACTTAAAGTGGTATGTGAGTGGAAAGAGAAATGTTGGGAACCACTGTCCTAGAGGTTGGTGAAACTTCACAATTTATTACCCCATAGACCAGAATTTTGGTGGCACATGCAATGGTCACCGTTATGCTTTTACAGTAAAAGCGATTCTGGTTTGAGCCTGCTGGTGTCTGGAAGGGATGTGTACATTCTCCTTGTGTCTGTGTGAGTTTCCTCTTGGTGCTCTGGTTTCCTCCCTCATCCCAAAGATGTTCAGAGATAGAAGATTAATTTGTCAAATGGGTTTATTTGAGTAGTGCTGTCTCATGGGCCAGAAGGACCTGTTACAGTCCTGTATCTCTAAAAACAAACATATTGGTGAATTTAAAGAGGAGGTAGATACCTTTTTGAATTATTAGAGAATTGAGGGCTATAGGTACAAGAACAGATAAGGCCTGAGACAGATCAGCTGGATGGCCAGGCTTGAGGGGCCAAGTGGGCTACTCCTACCCCGACCTTTCTTATGTATGTTCAACCCAGAAGGTTCATGCATCACATAAATCTGCCTCCCCTCCATCAACTCCTACATCTTCCAGTGCCTAGTGGAAGCAGGCAGTGTAACAAAAGACCTCAGTCACACTCTCCTCTCCATCCTCCTGAGGTTGAAAACAAGCACCTCTAGATTCAAAGACAGCTTAATGCCTGCATTCACCAGACTCTTGAATATACCTCTTGTTAGTAAAAGATTATCTCTTGACTTTACAGACCTTCCTCATTCTGGCCCCTTGGACTGTTTTAACTGAACTTTTCAACTATGAGCTGACCTGACTGGATAGCACATAAAACAATATTTTTCACTGTATCTTGGTGCACGTGACAATAATAACAAACAACTTATTCTCATTCATTGGCATATCCAATCCCTTTACCCAATTCCTCTTAACCCCATCATAGGGGTCACTGAGGTAGTGGTTCAAAATAAGTGGGTAAGGTAGCTTCTCCTATTTGCCCATTGGATTAATGACAACTCTCTTATATTTATGCCTCACTGTTTTATTATTGAATATTTCTGATTAGGTTGGCCAGACATCCTCTGTGCTGAACATATTGTTCTCAGCAGGCTGCAGGTTGTTAAAATAAAATTTGAGTGGCTATTTCACATAATACCTTGTCAACAATGGAATTGCTCTAATGAATAAAAGAAGATTAAGAGGCAAGAAAATGGTATTTGTAGTCATGGGAAAATTCACTCATTCATTTGCCCTACCAGATTTCCAGTGTTAAATATGAGACTCCAGAGAACAAGGTTAAGTGATTAAAAACGATAGGCAAGAGTGACTGGATTAGCCAGAATAATCACCATGCCTGATGCAATGTAGAGAGGACGTTGCCATTTTATGGATGAGTCAATGAATCAAAGCTCTGTCTGTTTTCTGAGGGGCAGATCAAGGGGCAGCAGAGGTTTGCAGATGTCCAAGGGACTCCGCAGGGTGAAGTCTTGGCCATCAGTCACCTCAAAATTCACATGTCAAAAAGACATCTGTGAAATCTGGTGAGAGTCTAGTGGGATACTGGGTCTGGATTTTAGTCACCTGAATGTGCTGGAGATCTCCTGGTATCGGAAGCAGGACAGGAAGGTCTGAGGCCACTTTCTAAAGCTAAACATCTGACTTCTATGAGGAGTAGAAATAAAAGTGTGTGCTGAGATAAAATGGCAACATTCAATAAGGGTGATGCACTGCTAATATCTTGCATAGCTAGTGCTGAAGGGTGATGAGGTCAATGGAACCAACTTCCTCAAACACCAATCCTATGCCCCGACTGCACTGACTAATCACAACCCAATTACACTAATGTACATTCATCCATGTTTAACATCCCCACATTCTCATCAATTGCCCCCAATTTCACCTCTCACCCGCATTCTCGGGATAAGGTACAATGGCCAATTAACCCACTGATCCACACATCTTTAGGATGTGGGAGGAAACTGGAGCATCCAGAGGAAACCCACTTGGTCACAGGGAGATTGTTCAAACTCCACACGGACAGAGTCTGAGATCAGGATTGAACCTGGGTCATTGGCACTGCTGCAATGCCTTTTCATTGTCCTATTTTTATCCCCAAAAATAATCATTACATTAAAAAGTTTTGCACAAAAGAACCATACAAAGTCTCCTTGCATCGTTAGTGTCATCTTTATACATTCCAGTACTGTACATTGTTACATTTATTCTCTAAATTGCTATGTGGCAACCCTCCAGTCTCAGCCTCTTCATTCTAGAATGTGGTTGGAGGACCCTGAGGCAGTTGGCTTACATATAAACAGGACAAGGTGTTCAAGGGCGTGAAACCCATGCACTCTTTCGGCCAATAATAGAAATAAGATTCCCCCAATCATCAGATGGGTGTGCAGCTATAAAACTACTTGCTATTTTTATGAATAACCTGGAGTATTAGGCCATTGTTTCAAAGTTATCACACAAAGTTATGCACACAACCGACCCCTACCTGCACACAAGCAACTTAATTGGTTGCTTCTGGCAATTTAAGGGCTCCACCGATAATAACTTGTAGTTCCTGCTGCTCATTTAAAACCAGATTCTTCCGACGACAAGAGAAGGGTGAGCAGAGAGCAGACTCTCACAGAAGGGCATTGTGAGCAACAATGGAGCTTGTAGAATAAAACAATCAATAAATTGAAAATCTGTGGTCAGCCCCATCGGTTAGCTGCAGTGAAAGCTGTCAATTGGGTACTTACAACGTCAACTCCTTACTAATGGAAATGTCAATCCTGAATTAATTTGCATGAGGAGAGAGGCAATTTTGCCTGCCATCATTTATATTCACATGGCGAATCCAATTTGAATTATGTGTGGTTGTATAATCAATTCACACTGCCATTACTGTGCACAAATGATTGCCAACGCATAATATATATGTTTTTTGAAATTATCATTAAAATTAAGTACTGATTAAATCATACAATTTCAGCCTCTGTTTCCAGCTCGAGGCCATTTACAGAGTTATATTTCTTAGGCCATGGCCTGCAAAATTGATGGAGCTACATTACCAAGATTTTATATTTGGGAACTTGGAATGCAAATTAAATTCAAATGTTTGATTGCTCAAAAGCGCTTTCTGAGCTACTCCTCTGAACGATTGGCAAGGTAGTGAATTGCTATCTTACCCCAGAATCTTCTGTCTCAGAGATAAGTATACAGTTTAATTTTTAACAATGAATGGGGACTACTTACCTTCTGCTTCCATCCCAATAACAGTGAATGTACTGCTATCCTTCATTTTTACATCCAAGGAATAATTCATCTCCTTAAACCAGAAAGTCTGCAGATGTCGAGTCCAATGCACAAATGTTCTGGAGAAACTTGACAACATCCGTATGAAGAGCCTAGGCCCTTTGTCAAGGTATGACCAAAACAGACCTGAATAAAAAGGTGAGGGGTGGATGAGAAGAGGAGGGAAGGAAGGGTGAGGAGAGGAGCACAGATAACAGGTAAGAACTTATATATGAATACAGGTGGGAGGGTAGAAGAGAAATAAGCTGAGAATTGATAGGGGTGGGGAGCTAGGGAAAGAGAGAGACTTGAGGGAGTGGGTTAATGGAAATTGGGTAAGTCGATGTTAATGCTGTCTTGTTGGAGAGTGCCCAGAAGGAATATAAGATGTTGTTCCTCCAATTTGTGAGTCGACTCGATTTGGCAGGGAATGAGCCTATGGTTAGACATGTTGTTGAAGGAATTATGTGTGGAATTAAAATTGTTGGCCACTGGGAGGTCCTTGCTGTTGCAGCAGAGCATAGGAACTCAATGAAATGATCTCCCAGGCTGCGTCCAAGCTCTCCAATGTAGAGGAAGCCACAATGGGAGCATTGGATGCAGTAAATGTCCCCCACAGATTCACAAGTGAAGTGTTACTCTTTACTTGCTTGGGGCCCCAAATGGTGGTGAGGGAGGAGATGTGGGTGTAAATGTAGCATTTCTTGTACTAACAGGGGTATGTAACAACAGCTACCTTGACTACATCTCTTCGAACATTGTCTCCTGTAAGGATTCTAGCCCTTACCTGATCTCCTTTATTTCCTGCACATCTGTACTCTGACCCGAGATGCAATAAGGACTAGATTTTCCTTGTCCTCACCTACTACTGCATTAGCCTCTGCATCCAACATATTATACTCCACAATTTCTGCCACCTACAATGTGATCCACCCACCAGACACATCTTCCCTTCACCTATCCACTTTCCACAGGGACAACTCTCTTCATGACTCCCTCATCCACTTATCCTTTCCCAATAATCGCCCACTCTGTCCTTCCTCCCTCACTACTATTCAAGGCCCCAACCAGTCCATCCAAGTGAAGCAACACTTCACTTGTGACTCTACAAGGTCATTTATTGCATCCAGTTCTCCCGATGTGGCTTCCTCTATATTGGTGAGACAGGATGCAGATTCAGAGATCATTTCATTGGGCACCTTTGCTCTGTCCCCGGCAATAGCAAGGACCTCCTAGTAGCCAACTATTTTAATTCCACATCCATTCCCTCAACCACATGCCCATCCATGGCCCCATGCACTGCCAAACCGAGGCTACATGCAATTTGGAGGAACAACACCTTCTATTCCTTTTGAGCACTCCCTAACCAGACAGCATTAATTTTGACATCCAATTTCCATTAAACCCTTCTCAGGTCTCTCCCTTTCTCTATCCCTGCATCTCCTTTCCTTTAGCTCCCTATCTTCTTCCCTTTCCTCTCCCAGAGAGCTACACCTATAACTTCTCAGTTTTTTCTATTCTACCCTCCTATCTGTATCCACCTGTGACCTCTTATCAGTTAGCCTGTTCCCCTATCCCTACTTCTTCCTCCCTCCTCTCCTCTTCTACACCCCGCCCCCCAACCACCTTTTTATTCAGCCACCTGCCTGTTTTTTGCTCATGGCTTGACCAAGGGCGCAGGTCTGAAACATGGGTTACTCTTTACTTCCTACGACGCTGAGTTTCTCCAGCACGTATATGTGTAGTTCACCTCCTGATTATCGCAGTTTGTCAGTGTTGGCACTTCACAACCTGGCTGTCGTGATTTCGATATTGTAACGCTTGTTAGAATTCAAAAACAGTTTAAAATTTAATTGACTGTAGATATTGTGGTCATGAAAGGTGCGACTGAAATGCAAGTCGTGGAGTACCAGACATTTGCCTGGATCTCAGAAAGGCTTTTGCCATTTATGACACTTTTAAAAATGGATCTGATAAATTGGCTGCAAATCTGCAATAAGATTGCAAATTGCGAGGGAGAATATTCCCAATTCAATATTTATTGTTTCTGATTGGCTGATTTGTACTGCCTTTATTCGAAAAATAAACTTTATTCAGAATAAATTATTTACAAAAGAGGAAACCTTTAGGCCTGAAAAGTTGGTTATCCTTTACATGACTTGTTGATGCTACTGTTTTAATTTGAACTTCTATCTGTAATATTACACTGTGTGATATTGTTTTAATTTTTGCATTACCTACTGTACTTAAATATAGGTTGACTTCCACTGTCCCTCAGTGCATGTGAAAGAAATATGTCAGCATTCAGAATCTGCTGGGTGGCATGGGCCATCCCTCCAGCAGGATGCAGGGCTCAGACCCCACTCACTCATGGAGTCAGTAGTTGCAATGCAACTAGCAATGCCTTACTGTTTGATTGGACTTGGCTGCCAGCAGGCGGCTGACACACACAGTAAGCTTTATCTGTAATAGAGACTTGCAGCCTCATGGTATGCCTCATGTGCTGTTTACAACAACTTTAAAGTAAAGAACCTTTTCCTTCATCCATGTGTTGTCTAAGAACCCACACATATGAAACAGTGGAAGCTTTGAGCCTGTGAGAATGGGCACTCATCAGCCTGTCCAGGTTCCCTGCCAGTGGAACACAACCACCTCCTGCTTTTCTCCATCCACAGCTCTCTCTTCAGGGCACATTGGGATCTCATTCATCCTTCCCACCTGTTTCATCTTGTATTCGTGTGTACGAGTTCTTAAAACAACATATGGATTAAGAAAAGGGTTCTTTACTTTGAAGTTGATATGAACAGTGCAATGAGGCTGCAAGTCTCCATTACAGTTCTGCATACTGTATGTCTCCTGCTCTGTGTCAGCCCCTAGTGGCAGCCAACTCTAATCAAACAGTAAGGCATTGCTAGTTGCCTTGCAACCATGATCACTATCATTACATCTCTCTTTCTTAAAACAAAAGTAGCTTACTTTTAACTAACATGTTTTCTTTGAATAACTGCAATTTTAACTTTAACACCAAGAATTTTCATTATTATCAACATTGTTAACATTTTTTAAACTTGTTTTGTGTGTTCACATTTACATACACTGAAACTTGAAGAACGAAGAGGATAGCACTGCTTCATTCTATAACAGGAGTCTTTAAGTTTGCTCAATGAGTCTCTTAGGAGGATTCGCATGTCTTGACAATCTCCTAATTGATTGTCCTTGAATCTGGGATGTTCTTTGAACTTCCTCACTTTCTCCCCCTCTTTTGTTTTTAAGAGGTTCTCTTGAATGGGTAGGTTTGATCTTAGCCTTCGTCCCATAAGTAGTTGTGCTGGTGAAATACCACACTCGAGCGGCGTTGTGTGGTATACTAGCATGCTCTGGTAGAAGCCTGTTCCATTGTCTTTTGCCTTGTTTATCAGTCTTTTCACTGTCTGTACTGATTTTTCCACTAGACCATTGGACTGTGGAAAATGAGGACTTGACATTATGTGTACAAAGTTCCACTCTTTGGCAAAATGTTGGAACTTTAAATTGCAAAACTGGGGTCCATTGTCTGTGAAGACCTCACTTGCTATCTCATGTCTGGAGAATATGGCCTTCATACCTGTTATTACAGTATCTGCAGTGGTGGTGTTCAGTCTACACACCTCTGGGTACAGGGAGTAATAGTCTGTGACTACAAGATAGTCCTTCACTTGAAATTCGAATAGGTCAGTACCTACCTTCTGGTAAAGTCTGTGTGGTGCTGGTGTGGCTTTAGCGGTTCTGCAGGATTGCTTGCTTGATATTTCTGGCATATTGTACAGATTGACACATTCATTTGTTATATCATTGTTGATTCTTGGCCAGTACATCACCTCTCAATCTCTTTTCTTACACTTTTCAATTCCGAGATGTCCTCCATGAATCCTTTTCAGCATCTCTTTTCTCAGACTCTTTGGGATAAGGATTTTGGTTCCTTTGTAAATGATGTCTTCAACCACTGATAGTTACACACTGCAGTTCCAGTACTCTGAAATATCAGGTGAGCAGTCCTGCTTCATGTTGGGCCATCCATCCAAGATGTTTTTTTTCTCAGTTGTCTTAGTGTTTCATTTTTGTTTTTCTCTGACTTTATGAGCTCCATTTTTGCATCTGATATGGGCAGAGCACTTGTGATCATGTCCACAAAGCCATTCACATCTTCATCCATTTTGGTGTTTGCAGACTCTCTCATGTCAACAGCACTAGGCAATCTGTTTGCTCTGTACATTAGCTTACCCGGAGTGTACACCAACATTCAGTGTATAGCATTGCAGCCTAATCATCAATCTTTGTATTCTAAGTGGACATTCATTTAATGGCTTTTGGAACAATGCAATCAGGGGCTTATGGTCAGTCTCGACATTGATTGCTAGTCCTGACACAAACTGATGAAATCTTTCGCAGGCATATGTGATGCTGAGCAGCTCCTTTTCAATTTGAGCGTATCGCGTCTGTCATTGAGCGTGATGCATACGCAATGGGTTGCCAATCATCATATTTTTGCAGAAGAACTGCACCAAGCCCACTATGTGATGTGTCTGATGACATCTTCATGGATCTCGCTGGGTCGTAAAACCTCAGAACTGGTTCCTCTGTGAGCAGTTTCTTTAGTTTCCTCCATGACTTTTCGTGGTCATGATCCCACTCCCATTCAATGTTCTTTTCTGTTCGTCTTCTCAATGGAGCCATCATTTCTGAGAAGTTGGATATGAATTTACCCATATAGTTGACCATTTTATTAAATAAACCTCTGTATGTCATTTTTGCATTTTGGACTTGGCATATTCCCAATGGTGGACACTTTTCTTGGATCTGGTCTGATGCCCTCACTGCCAATAATATCTCCTACAAATGTTAGTTCTGTCACCCTGAACTGGAATTTCTCTCTATTCAGCTTTGGGTTTGCTTTCCTTGTGGCTTCCAGCACTTTCCTTAGTCTCTTATCATGCTTCATTCTTGTGGTTTCCCATACTATGATGCCATCCATTGAGGTATCAACTCTGTCCAGGTGCTCATAGGCCATATGGATAGTTTGGTGATACACTTCAGGAGCCCAGGCAATTCCGAATGGTAACCTTAGAAATCTGTATCTGCCAAATGGACTATTGAACATGCAGTCTTGAACTTGCTTCATCCAATTTTAACAGCCAAAATCCTGATGATGCATCTGACTTTACATTTGCAAAATGTGACATGATTTTTTCATGTGTCGGAAGTTAAAATGTTCTCTCTTTATTGCTCTGTTTAGATCTCTTGGATCCAGGCAAATTCTAAGCTTTCCATTCTTTTTGTCCACAACAACGAGTGAACTCACCCACTCCATTGGCTCATCTATCTTCTGAATCATGTTCTGGCTTTCCATTCTGTCCAACTCTGCCTTTAGTTGCTTTTGAAGTGTAAATGGAACTTTTCTGCATGGATGTATTATCGGTGGCACACATTTATCCACTCTAATCATGTGTTCTGCTGGAAGGCAGCCTAGACCCTGAAATAGGTCATTGTACTCTTTCATGAATTCATCATAGACTGTCTCTCCTTCATTTTCCATAATGAGGACTCTTACCAGGTTCAGTTTCTCACAGGCTGTTAAACCTAGTATAGCCTGTACATCCTTTGATACCATGATGAATATTAGCATGTGTTCTTTGTCCTTGTGTTTCACTTTGACTATGTATTCTCCTTGCACTGGTATATCAGTACCAGAATATCCTGTCTCCTTCACTTTTGTTCCATACACCTTAGGTTTGGGTCTAATCTTCTTAAAATCAGTCTCTGATATTACATTAATTTGTGCTCCAGTTTCCAATTTAAGTGAAATGTATATGTCATTCACTTTTAATCTCAACATCCAGTCTCTGTTTTCTTTCTTGTTTTCAGTCACAACATCTACATAGAATTCCTCTGTCTCCCTTTTATCTACTACATGAACCTTGCTGTTGCACTTGGTTCCTACAGCAATGGGCATAATGGTTGCTTTTGTTGCACATATAGCATGTTTTACCATATGCTGGACACTTTTTTAATAGGTATTGTGTACCGCATCGATGACATGGCTTTCGATTGTCCCTTTCATTTTTTTTCCGCTGGCCATGCCTCTCTTTCCTCTTTGGCATGCATTTTGTTAAATGTTTTATGTCTGTTCTTGCTCTCTACATCCACGTTGTAGCTAATTTCACTGAACAGCTATTTTGCCTGCAATTTTACAGTTTCTGCAGCTCTACAGAGTGCTATGGCTTTTTACAGGTCTAGATTTTGCTCTCTTAACAGTCTTTTCCTTAGACTATTATCTGGAATACCACACACAAATCTTTATTTTATCAGCGAATCGATCAGTCCACCAAATTCACAAATTTTACTTCTATTTCTCAATTCAGTCACATACTGATCAATACTTTCTTCCATTTTCTGTATACATGTGAAAAATCTGTGCCACTCAAACATCATATTATGTTTAAAGATGCAGTATGCCTCAAACTGTTCCATTATGTTTGCAATTTCATTTTGTCTCCTTCAGCAGCAAATGTGAAGTTATTATACACCTCCAGGGCTTCATCACCACGACATGTAAGAAAACTGATGCTTTCACCTTATCACTTTTCTCATCAGTTCTGACTGCCACTAAATGCTGTTTAAATCTGTTCCAATTTTTAGCCACATTACCTGTCAGCTGAAGATTTGCTGGTGGATGTAATCCTTCCATTTTTCACTGTGATAGCTTCTTTTCACTGATCAGTTGTTGACTTTAGATTTTACTTTTTAAAGTATTACCTTCTAATTTCATTCATCCCACTTCTGACACCATGTTTCATCTTGTATTCATATATGTGAGTTCTTAGATAACACATGGATGAAGGAAAAGATTCTTTACTTTAAAGTTGATATGAACAGCATCATGAAGCTGCAAGTCTCCATTACAACTCTGCATTTTGTGTGTCTCCTGCTCTGTATCACCCCCTGATGGCAGCCAAGTCTAATCAAACAGTAAGGCATTGCTAGTTGCCTTGCAACCACGATTACTATCATTACACCACCCATCCCCAACAGAGCAATGAGACTTTTCTATCCTGTAGCTCAAGTGTTCAGCTTGGGGTTCTTCTCTCACTGTTCTCTCTGCCTCACACCCATCTCTGTACTCAGGGTGTCCTTTCCCCACTCACTTGCCTCCGCCTCACTGATCAGATTGCCCATTCCCTCCATGAGCCACCTCTTCTCTCCCCATCCTTCCCCTCTGATCCAATTCTACTCGTCCACACCCTCTCCTGGCTTCCCTTTGAACTGCATACCTTCCTCCAACCATCTTTCAATTTCCTCCACCCCCAACTATTTTAGCTTCCCACTTTGTTCTCATCCTGGCAAGTGTGACACTGAGGGAGAGCTGCACTGCCAGAGTGGCACCCTTTGAATGAACCATCACACCAACGGCCTCCCTTCTCTCACAGGTGCTTACAGAAAGCTTCTGTGCAACTTTTTCAAATAAGAAGAGAAACATTCCCCAGACACAATGAATAAAATTCAATCGTTTCATTGTTGTCCATGAAATGGTTGCAGTGTTTCCAATGTTATACCAGTAACGTCACTGTCTTGTGCTTTAATACATGCCAAGATTTTATAGATTGCCATCCTTAATTGTGCTTTAATTGAATAACTTGCTGTACATTGCAGAGAGCATTTAATAGGCAACCTCAAGGACTGGGTCGGGAGTCATATGTAGGTCAGGCTGGGCAAAGACAGCAGATGTCCTCCTCTAAATTACATTAACCAAGTGAATTCTTAAACCAGGAATTTTGTGACCATCGTTACTGAGGACAAGTTAGCTTTAATTCCTGACTATTGAGTGAATGTAAGTTCTATTAAGTGAGTCTAAATTCTGCTACTGAATCCAAGTTTTGCTGCAACATGGTGGGATTTGAACTCAGAACTCTGGATAGTTAGCCCAGGCTCTGAATCACAGGACAAATTCTTTTCTTCTTTCCACCCTCGCCCCTGTCAGTCCCTCCACCTTCAAACATTGCCTTGAGAGATTGACAAGCATTCTGCAAAAGGTCAAAGCTTTCCTTGGACTTTGACATTTGTGGTTCAATTATTCAAATTAAATTATGTTGAAAAAGCAAGTGATCAGCTGCATGTGATCACACATGGACAGGAAGGGGGAGGGTAGATAACAGGGGCAAATTGAGGAAGTGGCAACTTGCTGACAAGCTGCAAAATCAGGGTGCTAAATAATAGTCATTATCTCATCAACCACTGCAGAATGAACTTTTCTGTTGACTTTTAAGTTTGGATATTAACTCTTTGCATGCTTTTACCTTTGCATGCTTATATCAATGATAACATTCAACAGAAAGTTCATTTTTTAACACCGGTATTTTCCATTGAAATTCTACTGCTGGACGATAAATGGGGAATCTGATCCCAGACACGGAAAACATGACTACCTTCACAAGAGATTTTACTTCTGTCTTTCCCCTCCCCCCTCCCATTTTTGTCCCCTTTCCCCCACCATCTGTCCCCCTGTCCCTCTGGTTCAGGAGCAATTGCTATCCTTTCATTATCAGATGCCTAAACAACAAACTCAATCAGAGACTCGTTTAAGGATCCTTATTTAACACATTATTTATTATTGAATATTTATTTTCTGTATTGCAGTTTGTTTGCACTTCCTTCATATTTACATTTCTCTCTTTGGTATGCATTACTCTGAGTTTCTCCTCTCAGTCATGCGGTTGGGTTCCAACCCGAACCACTGACCGTTCCTTTTTCCCACTGCTGCTGCTCAAACAGCTGTGCTCCTCTGGCAGATTGCTCTTTGCTCCAAATTCCAGCATCTGTAGTCTTTTATGTGTTCCCAAGACAACTTATAGAGACACATCACTTTTTCCTAAGTCAGTATGTTAACATGCATGTACAGTAAATAAATTGGAACACAGAGGGGATGTTCGCCTTTATTGTCATGGAGTATGGAGGATTGAAATTGGGAAGCATCAATTTAACTTGTGAGAATACACCCAAGGTTCAGTGCACAGTTCTGGTCTCCATAATTTCAAGGAAGGTCTACTTTTTGTATTGGAGACAATGCAAAGAAAGTTCATCAGGTTGATTTCTGGAATGAAGGGATTGACGTATGTGGAAATGTTGAATGGGTTTGGCCTGCATTCCCGGGGGGTACAGAAAATTATGGGGTAATCTTATTGGAATGTTGAAGATTCTGAGGGAGATCTATTGGGTGGATATTGAGAGAATTTACTCTGAACAAGGGGCATAGATTTACAATAAGGGATGAGCCACTTAGGATAAATTCAAGAGTAATTGCTTCTCTCAGAGGTTTGGGAATGGGATTGGGATTTTTATATTGCAGAAAACTGTAGATATGGAGGGGAAGGGGTCATTCAAAGCAATGACTGAATCAGAATGAAAATTTATTCTCATAAACAAGTCACAAAATTTGTTGTTTTATGGCATAATGACAGTGAAAACATTTATATAAACCGCTTACAAAAATAAATAAAAATAGTGCACGAAAAGTCAATGTAAGGCAGTGTCTTTGGTTCATTGATCATTCAGGAATCTGATGGCAGTGGGAAAGAAGCTGAGTGCTTGTCTTTGGGCTCCTGTATCTTTTCTCAATGGTAAGAGTGAAGAGGGCATGGCCTGTGTGGTGGGCGTCCTTGAGGATAGAGGCTGCTTTCTTAAGACACCACCTGTTGCAGAGGTCCTCGATAGAGTGAAATCTTGTGCCCGTGATGTCAGAGACCAAGTTAACAACCCTCTGGAGTTTTTTTTTCTAAGTATTGACAATTCATACCAGACAGTGATGCAAGCAGCCAGAATGCTCTCCTCAATACACCTGTAGAAATTTTCAAGAGTCTTCAGTGACGTACCAAATCTCCTCAAACACCTCACAAAGTATAGCTGCTGATGAGCCTTCTTTGTGATTGCATTGAGATGGAGGTTCCAGGACAGATCCCCAGAGAAGTTGACACCCAAGAATTTGAATTTCTTAACCCTTTCCACTACTGAGCCCTCATGTTCTCCTGACTTCTTCCTGAAGTCCTCAATCATCTCCTTGGGTTTGCTAACATTGAGCTCAGGGTTGTTGATATGTCATTAATCAATGAACTGATCTATCTCCATCCTGTATGCTTCCTTATTACCATTTGTGATTCTGCCGACAACCATGGCAACATCAACAGGCACAGGGTTGCCAGATTTGGTGCCAGTTATAATTTTTTTTAAAAGTTGTAAAAAGTGCCAACAGAACAAAAAAGAGCTTAAAAATCTTCTAAAACCACCATAAAAACACCAATCAGCACTTTCTGCTGCGAACCAATTCAAAAAAGCGTCAAATTTCTGCCATATGGTGCAAAAGGAGCCAAATCTGGCAACCCTGGACAGGCATCTTTAGAGGGAGCCAAAGGGTGTGAGGAGTTAGGGAAAGTGGTGTGGAACCAAGATCAGATTAACTACAATCTTAATGTGGGTCCATGAGATACCCTGCCTCAAGAAGGCAGCCAACATCTTAAAGGACTTCCATCTTCCTGGTCACAACATCTTATCACTGCTACCTTCAGACAGATTGTACAGAAGGCTGATAACCAGCATCTCTTGGCTCAAGAACAATACCTTTCCAACAGCAATCAGACTCTTGAACCTTCCCTTGGACCACTAATCATAGACTGCTCTGTCACCTAACAGGACTGTCTGCCCAATTGTAAATCACTTTTTTTACATGAGGATTATTGTGATTATTTAATATATATCTACTTATTGTCTCTTTTAATTTAATTCAATTAATTATTATAGTTTTGCTTTACATATACCTGTTCAGCTGCAGCAAGTAAGAATTTTGATGCATGTTTACATTGCACAATGTGCATGACAAGAAACTCATCAAAGGGGCATAAGGAAGACTACAGACACTGGAATCTGCTCCTGCTTCTGGTGTTCACATTCTTCTGTGCTCCGCCAGCTCCAACAACCCATCTGTGTGAACTCTGCTGCTCCAGGCCACATCACAGCAGGCGTCAGCTTGATCCATCATTGCTTGGCAGGATTAGCAGCTTACAAAAGGGAACTGCCCCTTCGAGTACCAAACCCAGGCATCCCAGCTGTGCATTTCTGCGTTGCAGAGCCACTATTCCAGGAATATCCAACTCACCTCTGCCCCGGGAATAACCAGAAAGAATAGCAAAGGGTAGGGGAAGTTAATATGAAAATTTGCCGACACTGGCTGAAATAAAAACACAATGCTGGGGAAACTAAGCAGGTCAAGGTAAAAATACATAACCGACATTTCGGGCTTGAGCCCTTCATCAAGGCATGGAAAAATGTTGGCAGGCATCCGAAAAATAGAGTTGGGAGGTGGGTGGAATCTAGTTGTAAAGCTGAGAGGGAAGAATAGAAGAGGCAGGTGTTGCAAATCAGAAGAAGAAACAGAAATGCAAACATTGAACTATTTCGTTTATTGTCATGAATACAAAACGGTGAAAAACTTTGTTTTAAGTGTTATCCAGGCAAATTAACCTTATGCAAGAATAAAAATATAGTGTTACCATAAAACTAAAGTATAGGGTATAGTTTTAAAGATGAGCCATACTGTTAAAGTGACTGGGGTGGGATGTGTTGGCATGCAATAGAGACAGAGTGAATGGAGGTGGGGTAGATTTGTGTGACAGCTTGAGCTCTGTTCACTTCACTCTGCATTTTTCTGCAGTCTTTGGTGAAGCAGTTCCTTACCAAACTATGATGCATCTTGACAGGACATTTTCCAATTGGTAAGGGGCTCTGGGGACAGGCTGAACTTACTTCAAAGTACAAGCATTCTCAGCTTAGCATCTTTGTTAGTTCGAACAAATTATGGACAGGATAATGTCCAGTGAGGTCACTAGTACATTGGGAATGCTCAGGTGTTAATACCACATTGCATTAAAAGCTCATTGCTATCTTATTCCCTCCTATAAGTACAGCTATATTTAGCACGCTCCAGGGCTATTGACAGGCACCCAATCCATGCTTCACTCTGGTTACAGCATGTACTGAATCCATGTTATCCTGAGGCAACCCTGCAGCCTGAAAAATGGGTACAATACAAGACCACCCTGTGGTAAACTACTGTATGTATGTTTAACTGTCTGGACCAGCCCCTTGGCTGACTGTAGCTGTGGCTCCTCCCACAGACTCATGTATAAAGATGAATATCCCCCAACCCTCCCCATTAAGGAAAGTCGACAGGCATAGACATGCCTCCTTTGTAATGCAATTAAAGCCTATCAGTTTTATATAACTTCCAGTCTTTTGGAGTTATTGGTGGTGCATCAATTTTATTAGCAATATATTCTGATAATGGAGCAGATCCTAAAACCAGAGAAGTTGGAAATCGACTCACAATCACCCGAAGCCACCAACAACCTTGAACTCTGGTTGCGTTGCTTCGAGGTGTTCCTGCAGGCATCATCTACTATCGTTCGATCAAAGAATGATAAGCTGCAGGTTCTACATTCCCGTGTCGGGCCCCTAGTATATTCAATGATCAGAGACGCCAAGTGGTACCCAGAGGCAATGGACATCCCGAAAGGCCAGTACCTGAGGAAGGTAAACAAGGTCTATGAGAGACACCTCCTGGCTACCTGAAAACAGCAATCTGGAGAATCAAGCACTGAGTACCTCCGGACCTTGCAAGCTCTTGGACAGGCCTGCAACTGCCAGGCCATGATGGCTGTGGTGAACACAGAGGACCTGATCAGAGACGCTCATGTTGCAGGTATCAGGTCCAACTACATCCAGCAGAGACTGTTGGAGCAAGGTGAGCTCAACTTGCAGAGGGCAGTCAAACTGGCAGGCACGCTAGAAGTGGCCCTCCAGAATATGGAAGCCTACTCAGCTGAAAATGCAATTGCCTCACAATTGCCCCAGGCACGGCCATCTTGGGATGTGGGAGGGCCACAACCGTGCAGAATGCCGCCACTGCCACATCCAATGTCACCTTAAAAGTGTGATGATGGAGTACAATGGGCCCCATCCTCTCCTCACCATCTGTAACCAGCAGTTTTTAAACTGCCCATTGCTCTCCACTAAGAAAAACCAGCCTCTTCCCCCACTGTTTACAACCAGCAACCCGAGTATGCCCACTGCACACAACCTGCGGACTCTCAACCTTCAAGATCACCCCTCCACCATTGTTTGCTAACCTCATCCCTGACTGTAAACCTGTTACCACAAAAAGTAGGCAGTACAGTGCCGGGAACGGGGCCTTTATTAGGTCAGAGGTGCAGCAGCTACTCAATGAGGGGATCATTGAAGCCAGCACCAGCCCCAGAGAGCCCAAGTGGTGGTGGTGAAGAAAGGGGAGAAAAACAGAATGGTCATTGACTACAGTCAGACCATTAACAGATGCGTATCCACTTCACTGCATATTCGATATGGTATTCTCCACCACTGATCTAAGACAGCATACTACCAGCTCCCCATCCCGGAGGACCACCAATATACTGGTTTTGAGGCAGATGGCTGCCTCTACCATTTCCTGAGGGTTCCCTTCAGTGTCACTGATGGGGTCTCAGTCTTCCAGTGGAAGATGGACCAAATGGTAGACCACTATTAGCTGCAGGCCACATTCTTGTATCTGGACAATGTCACCATTTGCAGCCATGACCTTCAGGATCATGACGCCAACCTCCAGACTGCTGGACTCCTTAACCTCACATACAATAAGGCTAAACGTGTATTTTGCACAACCAGCCTTGCTATCCTTGGCTGCGTTGTGAAGAACAGAATCATTGGTTCCAACCCTGATTGCATGCGCCCACATTTGGAACAACCCCTCCCCCACAGCCTCAAAGCCCTGAAAAGATGCCTGGGCTAATTCTCTTACTATGTCCAGTGGGTCCCCAATTATGCGGACAAGGCCCACACCCTCATTATATCTACCTCCTTTCCCCTTACATCAAAGACCCGTGTGGCTTTCAGTCACATCAAGGTAGACTTTGCCAAGGCCACGATGTATCCTGTGGCTGAATCCACCCAGTTCCAGATGGAGAAAAATGCATCTGATTTCGCTCTGGCTGCCACCCTTAACTAGGTCGGCAGACCCATAGCTTTCTTTTCCCAAATTCAACACTCCTGTCAAGAAGAAAGCCCAAGCCATTGTCGAGGCAGCAAACGATTTACCTTGCTTACTGACCAACGTGCACTTCCTTTCATGTTCAACAATCAGCATCAAGGTAAAATCGAAAATGACAAGATATTGAGGTGGAGAATTGAACTTGCCACCTACAATTATGATAACGTACCAGTCTTGGAATCTCAATGGGCCCCCCAAATGCTCTATCCTGCGGAACATGTGCCATCGCACAAATAGACTGATTGCAAGCCCTCTACAACAAACTCTGCCACCCCAGGGTCACCAGGTTCTTCCACTTTATCAAAGCCCGCAATCTGCCTTATACCATTGAGGAGATCAGGACAATGACCAGAAACTGCCAGATTCTTGAGGAGAGCAAATTGCACTTCTATCAACCAGTCAGAGTGCACCTGATAAAGGCTACCTGCCCCTTCGAACACCTGAATATTGATTTCAAAGGACCTCTCCCCTACTCTGACCGCAAGGTATACTTCCTCAACATCAATGATGAGTACTCACATTTCCCATTTGCCTTCCCCTGCTCAGACAACTGCCACAGTCATCAAGGAACTATGCAATCTCTTCACCCTGTTTGGGTACCCCTGCTATATCCATAGTGACAAGAGGTCATATAAAAGTGACACTTTTATGAGTGACAGGCTGCATCAGTTCCTGCTGGCCAGAGGCATCACTATGAGCAGGACCAGGTGGGATGGGAGAATGGTCTAGAGGCCTTCTAGTATTCTGCTGGCAAGATGTCCTCCCAGAGGTGCTCTTCTCAGATCGCTTCTATGTACAACCACCAATGTCACTCCACATGAAAGAATGTTTTCCTTCCCTAGGAAGTCCTTTTCAGGGACCATGCTGCCTGCCTGGCTGATGTCCCCAGGGCTGGTCCTACTCCGGAAGCACGTGATGAGGCATAAAGGGTTGAAAGGGTCCATTTCTTTCATGCCAACCCCCAATATGCTAATGTGGTGTACCCTGATGGGCACAAGGACAGCGTCTCTTTTAGAGACCTGGTGCCCTCAGGAGTTCCTGAGACTATTATTGATCACCCCACAGCCCCTTCACCTATCATTTCCCATGATGCACCAGGGCTACGGCATGTTAACCCAACCCCAGCGGATGACATGCCAGACTCGTTACAACACATCCACCAAGCCGACGCCGATGACTACATACAGGTGTTTCAGTTTGTCCAGGACTTAATAGCTGCACCGCAGCCAATACTATGACGGTCACAGTGGCAGACCAGACCATCTGAAAGACTTCATTTGTAATAACATCTAATTCACTTCACCTTCCCTCTGCCAGATTTTTTCTAAAACAAGGGGTGAAGGTGGTAAACCACTCTATGTATGTTTAGCTGTCTGGACATGCCCTTGGCTGACTGTACCTGTGGCTCCTCCCACAGACTCCCACAGCCCCCTCCCCAGTTCAGGACAGTCGACCAGTATAGACGTGTCTCCATTATATTGCTAATAAAAGCCTATCAGCTTTACATAACTTCTAGTCTTTTGGAGTTATTGATGGTGCATAACAACCTAAGCCCATTAGCAGTAGTGCAAAACCTCAGGTCTGTTACTGTGATTTGTGCTTGAAATGAGTGATGAGGGTGCTGGTGACCGGAGGCAATGTTGGGAAGTGAGGCAGAATAAATCATTGCTTAAAGCAGGTAGGTGTCACTCAAAGGGGTAAAAGAGACAATAAATACTAAAGGACATAAATAAATATTCACTGTTGCAGTAAGTGCAAAATAATTTGTTTCAACAGTGCAAACAAATCTTTTGATGGTCCTAGTGTAGTTTATGGTTAGGGTTAGGATAGTACAGGGAGGTTAAAGAGCCTGATACCTGTTGGAAAAAAGTACTGGTCGTCAGGTTCTGTAGCTTCTGACTTAAGGGAGCAGTGAGCAGAGATTGTGACTAGGATGCTAGAGATATTTTATGATGTTGGCTCCCTTCTTGAGGCAGTGTCTCACATAGATGAATGGGAGATCCATGCTCACGATTGACTTAGCTAGGTTTAGTAGCTTTAGTAGAGTTTAGTAGCTCAGGACTACTTTTTCTACCCATGTGTTAACAAAAATAGCATTATAAGAAGCAATTGAGAATTGAGTGCAGTAAAGCATTGAGTTTATTGTATTTACTGTAAATTCATTTACAGCAGTGGGTTGTATAAAGGAAGGGGAGGAGTCAGCATACAGGATGGAGATTGAAAACTTGGCTGAATTGTGCACCAACAACAGCTTTGCACTCAATGACTCCAAAACTAAGGAGCTAATTGTTGACTTCAGAAAGAGAAAACCAGAGGTATACAATCTAATGATCAATGGGGGAACAGAGGTGGAGAGGGTGTGCAAATAATTTAAGTTCTTGGGAGTCACTATCTTGGAGGATCTTTCATAGTCACAACACACTAATGGCATCGTGAAGAAAGCACGTCAGCACCTCTACTTCCTCAGGAGTTTGCGAAGATCTGGTATGACACTAGAAACCCTGGCAAATTTCTACAGATGTGTGGTGGAAAATGTGCTGACCAGCTGCATCATGGTCTAGTATGGGGACACCAATAGCCCTGAGTGTAAAGCCCTCAAAAAGGTAATGGACACAGCCCAGGACATCACTGGCTAAACCCTCCCCACTTTTGAGAACATCTACAGGGAATGCTGCTGTTGCAGAGGAGCAGTAATCATCAAGGATCCACACCACCCAGCACATGCTCTGTTCTTGCTGCTACCATCAGGAAAGAGGTACAGGTGCCACAAGACTCGCACCACCAGGTTCAGGAACAGCTGCTACCCCTCGACCATCAGACTCGTCAACAACAAACTCAATCAGGGACTCATTTAAGGACTCTTACTTGCGCACATTACTTATCTCTCTGTATTACACAATCAGTTTGTTTACATTTGTTATCTGTTTACAATTATTTATTTGCTTCCATGTATAAGCTGTATACAGTTTTTTTGCACTACCAATAAGTGATAATTCTGCCTTGCCCACAGGAAAAGACTCTCAGGATTGTATGTAATGTCATGTATGTACTGTACTCTGACAATAAATCTGAAATCTGATTTACTGGAAAATAACCCTATTTTTATTTTAAATTGTTAAATTAAATTTAGACATACAGCACAGTAACAGGCTCTTCTGGCCCATGAGTCTGGGCCGCCCAATTACACCCAATTAGCCTACAATGCTTGTATGTTTTGAAAGGTGGGAGGAAACAAGAACCTGGAGGAAACACAGGCAGACACGGGGAGAATGTACAAACTCCTTACAGACAGGGCCAGATTCAAACCCAGGTCACTGGCGCTGTAACACCGTAGCAGTAATCATGATGCTAGCTGTACTAAGAAAAAATGGTCTTCTGTTCATTACTTGGTGACCAAGCTGTAATGTGCACATGAATTTCCCCACACATCAACACCAGTCAAGTTTAAGATGAGTTATACGAAGCGTTCTCAGTTATTAAGTCTAATGTTACCTCGGCCCTAGTTCCTGGTGCTTTGCTTCATGACTTACTCACCATCCACACCTCCAATTATTACTGGACCAATTCACACCCTTGCTTCCAGCCTCCATAAAATGGGTTTCCTGACTCTGTTTTCCTGCAGTTAAAACAATCATCCCATCACTTCTATTTCTCTTTCTTCCATTTTTCACTTCTCATCTTCCAAGGCTTCACTCCCTGTTTGAATGGTGGAACCAAATATCTTTCTTCTGATTCAATTCTTCTTGTGGTGGCTGTGATGGAGGCAGAGACTTCGAGGGAGAGGAAGAAGCCCCTCACATTCTGGTTGTTGAAATACAAAGAGGAGGGTGTTCTGGACAACTGGCTGGGAACTAGGACAGGGCAGGGCAGTAGGGAAGTTTGGTTTGAAGGCCTGAGGAGAAGGGATCATGGGCCAGGTCAGCCTGGATGGAGCCAAAAAAAACAGGGGTGCTGGGGCAGTTTCCCTCGTGTCTCTGGGGGTGGGACAGAGTGCAGGTGGCAGAATTCAATGAGGCAAAGGCCACAGACAAGGCAGGCTCCATCCTGGGCTCAGTGGCCAGATGCTTCCCATCAGGCCTCAGGTGCTGATGGATTCAGGGGGCTGGAGGTGGGGTGCCATGGAGGGAAGGGTTTAGAGTTAGGCATTGGGAGCTCTTGACACTGACTCTGAACCCTCCCCTTGGCAGTCAGCCTACAGGTGCACACCTGAGCTCCCAATGCCAACTCTGAACCCTCCTTTCAGCCTACTACCTCATACGCACACTGAGTGGATGCAGTAAACACAGAGTGGGGCGGCACATGGCACCCCCCCCCCAACATCTACTTTCATTGGCCATATGTCTTGCCCTCCACATGGATGCCAGCACTTTATTGGCTTGTTGGGTGATCAATCAAATCATGGACAAGTCCCCTTATCTTCCAGGCCACTAGGCTTCAGCCTACTCAGCCTAATGGGTAATCCACCATTACATAGCAAGCAGGCAGCTGGATGTGGGAAGGTTCATATCCCCCCCCCCCCCACCACCCCTACAACTGGTCAATGGGGGAGAACAACAGAAAGAAGTGGCAATTGATTATGAGGATAGTGGTGTAGGAGGAGGATGCATTCCATCTCACTCCTGGCACCATTAGGCAACCCAAAACATCTTTGTCATTTGCAGTGGACTATCTCTCTCCCAACTCTGACCCCCCCCCCCCCCCTCCACAGCTCATCTGCCAGGCAAACTCTCATCTGTATCTTCATTACATCCTGCCCTGACCACTCAGTGGTCTCCTGGACAGCACGTGTACATTCAAGTTATGTCTGTATTTTTACGTTGTTGATCTTTGCAGGTTACCTGCCTGACAACACTCCATGTCTTGTTTTCAAATCTATCCATGACACCCCTGGAATACCTTTGCCAATCTCTCACTCCACCATTGACAGCTGGACTGTCAGCTGTCAGCTGCCTTGACTCTAAGGTCAAAATTAGCCTCTTGAGCATCTCCACTTCTTTCTCCTTTAAGACTTTGGGCTAAGGTCTGAGAGCAGGTTAATGAGACAAGGCAGAATCATAGTGTTGCACAGACTAAATGGGCCTGTTTCTGTGCCATAGTGTTCGATAGTTCTATGGTTCTGGTTAAAATCAACACCTTCCTTTGAGTACAGATACTGGACTGGTAACCAAGAGGCCTGGAGAAATCACAGATCATGAGTTCAAGTCCCACTCTGGCAGGTATTGAATTTAAATTAGGGACCTAGCTAATCAAGCCCCAGGGTTGTTATAAAATCACACTCTTAGAAACAAATATTTACAGCGACTTGACCTGGGACAAGAATGTGGATGAAATGGTCAAATAAAGTGCACCAACGTCTCTACTTTCTCAGAAGACTAAGGAAGTCAACAACTTCTACAGTGTGGTTTGAGGGCTGCTCAGCTCAAGATCGGAAGAAGCTACAGAAGATAGTGAAAACAGCCCAGAAAATCAAGCAAACATCCCTCCCTTCCATGGACATCTCCTGGTGCTTGTGAAAAACATTACACACCCTGGACACTCTTTCTTCTCCCTTCTCCCATCAGTGAGAATGCTTACAAGTGTGTTAGTGCGCACCACAGGATTAAAAAAAATATCTTCCCCACAGTCATCAGGCTCTTGAATGAACCCTACAACAGTGCTCATATGTTGCCTTTGCTTGGTGTAATTGATCTTCCTTTTCATCATACTCTATGATTATGCTCCTTACATGGCTTTATAGATAGAGATAACCTGTGAGTTTGCTCTCAAAAAAACTCTTCTCATGGTACCAAATATTTTACGACAAATAAACTTAAACTAACTAAAGGACCCATTCCACACTGGGTATACTCCCTCCACTGAAGTGGCTTCACAGTGTGAAATCATGCACCCACAGGCTTAAAGACAGTTTCTTTCCTGCTGCCATCAGGCTCCTGAATGATCCCACAAGTGCTGATTGATTTTTTTCATTGGAACTCTATACTCTTCAACGGGCCGAAGGGCCTACTCCAGCTCCTATTGTCTATTGTCTTCCATCACCTAATTGAGCTCTTGTTCTACTTTAAACAGGTATAAGAACATGAGACTTGAACTATTAAACTGTTCATGTAAGAACCCTTCACACTGCTTCAGGTATAATATGGCAATAAATTAAAACTTTTTAAAAAACTTAAATAACAAAATCATTATCGTTGTGACTTTGGGAAGGGGAAAATATTGACCAGGTTACAGGACAGAAATCCTGCCCTCAATTCCTGTCCTGACTTCTGGTCCACCAATGCCCCTTCCCCAGTGGAATTGTGAAGGACAGTATGCTAGAGATAACCCTTGATAATTCCCTGCTACTCTGTTCCTTGGACCCACTGGAGTCCTGTCACTTCATCAGTAGGAGAGGAACTTTTCAGGAAAAAATCAATCATCCTCACAAGGATTTACATCCAGCTTTAACATTTGAGTCAGACACGACCCCCTCACAGACAAAGAATTCCTGAAGGATCTCAACAGGTCAGACAGCATCCATGGGTAAAAATAGTCAGTCAACATTTCAGGACCAGAACAGTACCCCCATCCACATCTGATTCTGTGGTTTTCATCTCTTCTATACCTACTCCTCTACTTAATTTTATTTTTCTTTCCCCCTCTCTAACTTCTCGCCCTGTTCCGAATGGTTTCTCCCTTTACCTTCTCTCCCCTTCCCACACCTTCTGTCCAATATCCTATCACTTCTTGGAACCTCCCCCAGTTTCTTTCCACATTTTTATATTTTTTACTCCTCCCTTCTAATCTTGAGAAAGGGTTCAGACCCTAAATGTTTCTACCCATGGAGACCTGTTGAGTTCCTCCAGCAATTCTTTGCCTGTGCAAGATTCCAGCGCCTGCAGTTTGTGTGACTTCCTATTGTTCCTGACATCCCATAAGGCCTTTGACATTACATTATTTTTTTCCAAAAATAAACTTTATTCACAATAAAATAATACACAAAAGAAAACTGCAAGATATTTTTCGCATTCTGAGTATAATATCCATACATTCCATTGCAGTCCGTTGTTACATTTTATTCTCTAATTTGTTACACAACACTGTTAACACTACTGTGACCCCTTGTAGTTACTCCCCCTCTGTTGTTTGAGGGGCTTACCCTCCGGTCTCAACCCATCAATGCCTGGTAATGAAAGGACTCTAGACCACACATGTCAAACTCTGGCCCGCGGGCCAAATATAATTATATTTGGCCCGCAAGATCATTTCAAAAATGTATTAGAGGTGGCCCGCCCTGCAACGAGAGCCGATGCTGTTTTTTGGTAATGTCACCCCCACCATCCTCCCCCTTCATTGCACATCCTTCCCCACCCCCTAACTATCCCCTCCCCCCTAAAACCACCCCCCTTAAAAGATGGCCAGAATATTCTCAAAAAGGAATCCAGAATGGTAAAGTTCCACAAACCTTCTGCTGGGAATCCTAACAACACACGGGCATCAGATCCACGGGACGCGGAGGGAGCAAGAGTGTTGCAGGTTGACCATGCAAACTTTGAGAACGGGGAAAACAAAATTGTAACACAAGAAGTCTGTCGATGTCATCAGCCGGCAAGCCAGTTGGAAGGCTCCCCTCACAACCAGTCACTTCTCCCACCTGTCGAGCGGTGCGGCGGATTGGCGAGCGCCTGTGATTTCCTGTCGGTGCAACGGACATGGCAGGCTGTGCACGGCGCCCGCTGTTCCGCAAAGGCTGATCAGCAGCGCGCTGGGCCTGAGTGGGTGGGTAAGCAGGGATGGGCAGAGGATGTAGGTGAGGAGTAATGGGCAGGGGATTTTATGGTGGTGCGGGGGAAGTTAGAGGGAGGGATGAGTAGAAGGAGGGGTGGATAGGGAAGTGGTAAAAGGGGAGGGGCAGGGCGAGAAGGGGAGGGGTGATTAGAGGGTGAGAGACAGGTAGAGGGAGGAACAGGTTGAGGGGAGAGGCAGTAGAGGGGCGTGTATAGGATGGGGTGGGTAGAGGCAGAGCGAGTGGAGTGACGGGTGAGTAGAGGTTGGGTAAAGGACTGGTCAGGTAGAGGGATAGTGGGTCGAGGGTGAATAGAGGGCTAGAGCCTGAGGAGTGAGCAGGAAATGCTGAGTCCTGATGCAGGCCAAAATGGACACAGCCTGTGAATGCTGACTACATCTCCACAGGGACCAAATATGTTTCCCTCAGGTCAAGCAAAGGGTGAACTTGAGCTACCTACTCCTGACCTGTAACATTATCCTCCTAAAGTTATATCCTAAAGTTTAACATTACATATGTTGAAAGAAGAGAAAATATGCAGATGTTGTTGAAAATTTCCAATAAAAATTTAGTTTGGCCCTTGACTTAGTCCAAGTTTTTAATTTTGGCCCTCTTTGAATTTGAGTTTGACACCCCTGCTCTAGACTGCCCTCTCGTTAGCTACGCCAGGACTCAATGTTTTCCTCAGCAAGTCATTGAATCATGGCAAGAACCTTTCTTAACTTCTTGAGTAAGTGGATAGCTAAATAATTATTTTATCCCTTGCCTGTTCCAGTTGGTCACCTCATAATTCAGTAATACTAATATCTCACAGATGCAGGCCCAGCACCACTTTATTCATCCTCCAATCAGCATTGATTGACCTAAAGCCCCATAATACCATTCAGCGCAGCAATGGCCTTTGAGAAGTGCAGACAATAAATATTGCAAGATTGTTGTTCAAGAGCAACAAAATGTAGCTTTACGAAATAATGAAGATTATTTATACAGACGGAGGGAAATAGAGCTTGCAGTCATGAAGCTACAGGGATGCCAACAAATAATTCATGGAAGGATGGAGTTGTAAAGAAGATTTATGCACCTCTCAACCCATCCCATGCAATGAAAACATAAATGGATACACATGATATTCCCAATGTTATCTGTTTAATCTGTTCCCCATGTACTCGGCTTGAACAGGTTCAAACAAGATTTATTTACTTCCTGAAATTTGTAAAACTAAGAATTCTCTGCGTGCCCCCCCAACCCCCTTGCCCATCATTCATTTCATGAAAAATATCATGCACTCTCTGAGACCATTTCTGTTCTAAATGGGAAGACTTGTATTTTATTTCATATTTTATATTTCATATTTCTATGTGCCAGTAAGGAGGCCATTGAACTCATTAAGCCTATCCTGGCTGTCAAAAACATCCTATTGATCTTATTCTCCCTATAAAATGTTCACTCTCACAAGTCTAACAACTTCCCAAATTCTTCAGCCATCTCTCCATTCTTAGAGGTAATTTTCAGTGACCAATTAATCTAGCAGTGTATCTTTGGCATGTGAAGGAAACAAGAGCACTCAGAGGATGAGGCAGGGGAGGGAAATTATATGAACCAAAACAAAATGTGGGAAATGTGGAGGTGGGTTGTAATGATACTTATTCTCCAGTGGAGATGCTGCACCCCATGACCAACAAGGTGGGGTGCTCAACACCAAGTCAGTGCACCACTTGGAACTGGTGCTTGAGGTTCCTGCATTCCCTGGGCAGGACCTGGACAGCCCCTCTCACTCAAATTTTGAGATACAGCACAGTTACAGGCCCACAGTTACAGCTATAGAGGGTGTGCAGCGCAGATTTACAAGGTTAGTTCCAGGGATGGCGGGGTTGACATATGCTGAAAGGCTAGAAAAACTGGACTTGTATCCGATGGAGTTTAGAAGGATGAGGGGGGACATGATTGAGGTATACAAAATTATCAGGGGGATAGACAGGGTGAAGTCGGATTACTTATTCCCAATGATGGGGGAGACGAGGACTCGAGGGCATAGTTTAAGAATACAGGGTAGGCCCTTTAGGACGGAGATGAGAAAACATTTTTTTACCCAGAGAAGTGTGAATCTGTGGAATGCTCTGCCTCAGAGGATGGTAGAGGCAGATTCGCTGATTATGTTCAAAAGAGAGTTAGATAAGACTCTAGTGGGCAAAGGAGTTAAGGGTAATGGGGATAAGGCTGGAAAGGGGTACTGATAGTAGTGATCAGCCATGATCTGTAAAATGGCGGTGCTGGCTCGACGGGCCGAAGGGCCTACTCCAGCTCCTATTGTCTATTGTCTTCCATCACCTAAGCCCATGCCACACAAATGCTACCGTGAGACAAATTAACCTACCAACTCCATTCATCTTTTGAATGTGGGAGGAAACTGTGGCACCCAGACAAAATCCATGCAGAACACAGGGAGAACATACAAACTTCTTACAATGACAGATTCTGTAATAGCGTCACACTAACTGCTACGCTAAATGTGTCACCCTGGGTAGAATCTGCATCACTTCAAAGTAATGGATCCATTTCTTGGGTGCAGACATTTAAAACTATTAAAATTGAAGCATATAATTTAAAAGGTTCATGCAAAACATATCAAATATGTGAAAATAATAATTTCAAATTAAATCAAGATCATTAAGAAGAAACAATAGTTTATTCATCACAAAAGTTGCTGGAAACACTTAACAGGTCAGGCAGCATCTCTGGAGAGAGAAACAGTACAAATATTTCAGGTCCAAGAGCCTTTGTCGGAACTGTTATAGAAGGGTACAGTTGGAACAGTTTTTTGTTGCGGCTATCAGGAAGTTGACGAAGGAAAGTCAGTGACTGTTATTTACATGGACTTTATTAAGACCTTTGACAAGGCCCACATGGAAGGTTGGTCAAGGAGGTTCAGTTACTCAGTATTCAGAATGAACTAGTAAATTGAAGTAGACATTGGCTTTCAGGGGAAGCAGGGGAATAGTAGTAGAGGGTTGCCTCTCTCACTAGGAGATGAGTTAAAGGGAAAGATTGTATAGGTGAGGATTTTATTCATGGAGGTTCCATCAGGCTTTATCCACTGAGGTTAGGAGAGACAATAAATGGAGGACATGGTTTAAGGGTGAAAGATAAAATGTTTAAGGGAACATTAGGGGGAAACCTCTTCACTCAGAGAGAGTGGAACACGCTGCCAGTAGAATACAGGTTTGATATCAACATTTAAGAGAAGATTGGATAAGTACAAAGATGAGAGGGGTATGGAGGGTTATGGTCCGGGTGCAGGTCAATGGAACGAGACAGAATAATAGTTCAGTGTGGACAATATGGGCTGAAAGGACTATTTCTGTGCTGTAGTTGTGATACCTTACTGAAACCTAACTATTCTTCTCTCCATAGATGCTGCTGAGTGTTTCTGGCACTTTCTGTTTTTAGCTGGGGGAGGAGAGAGTGGCTTCACCCTTCGGCACATGCACAGCATTGAGACCAAATTCAATTTTTTATTAATTGTCACTTGAACCAAGATGCAGTGAGTAAGTTTGCTTTGGTGATCAGTCCAACTGGATGAAATTAATTTGCTTTTGCTCTGTTCTGACTGATCTCTCTCTGTAACTCTGTACTTCTCCACTGGGTTTTACGTGCTGTACTGAGCAAAAGCCACATAATTTCATTGGTGTGAGGTCAAATACAATCTGCAGGAAGAAGTTTTCATTGGGTGTGAGCTTCATTCAGGAGTCTATTAGCAACAGGAAAGAACCTGCCCTTGAATCTAGTGGTGTATAATCCCATACTCGAGAATCTTCCTCCTGACAGGAGGATGAGAGAGCATGGTCAAGGTGGGGAAAGTCTTTTAATATGCTGGCTGCTTTTTCAAGGCAATGGGAAATGCACATGGACAACACTTTATGCATTGGAGCTGACTTATAGCAACACCATCGGGCCATGTCATGGGACAGATATGAAGGGCTTGGGGAAGAGTTAGGTTTCAGGAAGTTTGAAAGAGGTAGAGGAGGAGAGGTCAAGGAAGATTCCAGAACTAGTGGACAGATGGAAACTGGAGATACACAAGAGGGCAGAAGGATTAGATGTCACAGGAATGCAGAGAGACAGAGGGTCAGGTCCCCAGATACACTGGAACAGTAGGTTAGTGTTGGAACAGGGATGGAAGGAGAAACTGTGACAGAAGGGAATCACCTGGCCACCAGGACTGCCCCCCACAGACACCTGGATGGATAGGGACTTAAACATCAGTTATTCGTCACATAAAAGAATTGTTCACATCCAGGATCACAGCATGTCCCAACAAACAATTCCTAGTGCAATGAGAAGGCTTCTTCTGCAAGCAGACCAACAGATTATCTTTAACATGCATACAGCAGCAGGGCTACTGTAGTTGGCTGGAGCAGATGAGTTAGCCCTTTGAGGAATGCCTGCTGATTGTAAGCGTTGGGACAGATAAGTAGGTGAAGAAATGAAGGGCACATGGCAGTCACTCTTCAGCACCTTCGATCAGAGCATCAGACGTGGGGACAGAACTAATCCAAATGAGAGTATCATGCCATCTCAGCTACCCTTCACAGAATCGGTTGTGAGCACAGACACTCATCAATGAGACTCTGGCTCAATATTTAGCACAAATTGAGAGTTTGCAACCTTCAGCACCAAATGAGCTACAGCTTTTTTTTATTAAGGATTTTCAATCAACGTGGAGTAACAAAACAAACAAAATCAAAGAAGCATCACAGATACAAATACAATAAAATACCAAAACCGAACTACGTGTTGATACACAAAGAGGGAAGAATCAACACATTATCACAATTATCAAATTCTGCACTATTGTTTATAATACAAAATTACACACCGTGAAGATCCTTAAAAGAAAAGTAGGAAACAGAAAAGAGAAAGTTCCCCTCCCCCACTGAGCTACAGCTTCTGTGGTTAAGTAATACATTTAAATTGCACCAGTGGTCACAAACAAGTCTCTACTCTGTCTGCTTTGTGAAGCTTGGACTGCTTTTATTTCACTTGATTTTAATCCCTTTCCCCTCTCTTTGCCTAAATCCCAGCAATACCCTGGGAATATTCTGTATTGCAACACAAAGTATTTCATTCCACATTCAAACAGGCATTTCTAAAGTCCAAATTCAAGCTGTCTGTTGGAATACTTCTTCAGATTACAATATTGTGGAAATATTTTTAAGAAAAAGAACAGAAAAATATAAACCATTCCCATTGAATCCATAACATGCCTTTGCTTCAACTCCTTCTGTCCCTGTTTAGGATGTTTATAGATCCGTCTGAGGGGTTCATTAATATCAATAAATCCCATCATAGGCACTGAGACGTGGATAATGCGTCACTTATATCTCTCCAGTCAAGCTCTAATGGAAATGAATGGGATATTCGGGGCTTTCAAGACTTCATACAGAAAGGAAATTGTATGTCCTTGTGTGTCCAGGATGCAGAGAGGGTAAATAAAGATGAACCTTGCCAAGGAGAAAACTTCAACATTTCATTAATTTCCTTGGGGATGTCTGAAGCTATAAATCCAAGGAGTGTCCCCGGCTACAAAACCAATGTTAGGAGAGAGTTTGATCCTTGAGCAAATGGGGAGCAAATGTTTCCTTGCAAAGCAGTGGTCAGTATCTATTGACAGAAGCCACAAAATGTCATTTGAAAACTGTGTGTAAGTAACTGTGTGCAGTGTCCTGAGAAATTTCTGTACAGAGATTCAACCAAACCCTGTGGTGTTGTGACCAGACACTCAACCAATCCCTGCACAGTGTCTTCACTAATATCTGTACAGTGACACAACCAATCCCTCACCAATATCTGTACAGTGACACGACCAATCTTTGCCGTGTCTGCACCAATATCTGTATATTGATTCAATCAATCCCTGCTTGGTGGGGGGGGGGGGGTTGAGGGGGTGTGGGGGGGGGGGTTTGAGGGGGTGTAGGTGGAGAATTTGAGGGGGCAGGGTGCTTGAGGTGGTGAGTGGGTGAGGGGATCAAAGAGGTGAGTGAGTGGAGTTTCAGGGAGGAGTGTGGGGGGTTTTGAAGGAGTGAGTAGGTGGAGTTTGGGGGTGTAGGTGGCAGTTTGAGAGCATGAGAGGGTGGGGTCTGAGGAAGTGTGGGTGGGTTTTGAAGGGATGTGGGGGGTTTGAGGGGGTGGGGATTTAGGGGGTGTGGGTGGGGGTTTGAGGGGGTGGGATTTGAGAGGAGTGGGTGGGGGTTTGAGGGAAGTGGGTGAGGGTTTGAGGTGAATGGGTTGGAGTTTGAGGGAAGTGGGTGAGGGTTTGAGGGGAGTGGGTGGGGGTTTGAGGGGAGTGGGTGGGGGTTTGAAGAGAGTGGGTGGGGGTTTGAGGGGGTGACACGATTCCCATCTTGTTTTGTTCCATGACTGGGAATGGACTGTCCAGGAGTGGGGCAACACATCCCCAAACCACCCTGCACACCTCTACCCACACCCACACCCACTAACCCATCCACACTCACCCACCCACACTCACCCACGCCCACACCCGCACACACACTCAGCCACACTCACCCATCCACACCTACCCATCCCCACCAACACACCGAAAGACACGGTCACTGTGACAAGCTCCTTCAACCAAGAAATTGAATGTTCTGGATCAATAAGCAGAGGTGGGGAGGGAGTTTGGAATTGACCACCCTCACCCACTCAGGCACCAACACCTCATGGGTTATGAAGTTCCCCCACAGTGGCTGATCTCTGCCCTACCCCGATCTGCCTCGAAATCACCCGGAGACTGAACATCCACATGTAGAATCCCTCCCCTCCCGATCAAAAGGACCTCAGAATAAACGTCAGATCTACTCCCTCCCTTCAGTGTGGTTTAAACTGAGATTGTGCTCTCAAATTAAAATAATTTATCTATGTAATCCAGACCTACTAGTACATAACCAACCCCTTTGCTGCTTCAAAAGCACATGAACAGAAAGCTGTGCAGGTCCCAGGGACCATCAGTTGTGCAAGTGAAGGAATGGAAGAAGTGAGGGGTGGTGGGAGGGGGAAGTAAAATCACCCCTCTCAGCACTTTTAGCTCCTTGGTTTTCCACTGAGGAAGCTTGGTTTATTGAGGGGTGGGTTGTGATTTCTGGTTTCTGGAGGTTACAATGTGTCCTGCACTGACCTGCCCAAGATCTTCCCTTGGTCTCTCTCAGGAAGTGGTAGCACAACTGCTGACTGCCAGCCATTAAGCCGCAAGCAACATTTAGCTGGGTTGTTTTTATGGATCGCCCCTCACTTCAGATTTCCCTTCGCTCACATTCTACATGCCCCTCAGTTTCTTGAATAGCTCACCGCAGGAGACTGGCCTGTGGCTATGACAACTCACTTGTGGATGAATTAGTGGATTGGGTGGGCAATAAAAAAAGGAGAGATGTTGGCATTATGTGTGAATACAGATTAAAACAGTGCCACCTCAGGGTCAATACTACATGAAGCATTTGGAGAGAGCTGGACAAATGGTGAATAACGATTAAAATTAATCAGTGCCTCTGGGTGGCTGTTTGTGCAAACTGCAGGCAGCACTGCCACCTGCTGGCAGACTGCATGATAACTTAGATCCACAGACAAATAGAGTATTTTTTAAAATTTAGACCAGGCCCTTCTGGCCCACGAGCCCATGCTGTCCAATTACATCCAATTGGCCTACAACCCCCGTACATTTTGAAGGGTGGGAGGAAACTGGAGCATCTGGAGGAAACCCATGCAGATACGGGGAGAACAGACAGTGCAGGATTCAAGTCCATGTCACTGGTGCTACAACAGCATTGCTCTAACCACTACACTAACCATGCATGCAGCCCTAAAATTCTAAAGATCCATTCTCAAATTGTTCTTGAATCCTGATAGTTCAGCATCTCATTCATTGGGTGCTGTTTCACATCCTTCAACCTCACCAGGCTTCGGTTTCCTTGTTCCCTTTAAAATCACAGGGACTCCATTAATCGTGTGCTTTTCGAGTTTCCATGCTCCTTTGTTTGTCATCAGATCCCAGTTTCTTTCAAACACTCAGGACCCTAATTCTCACACTGCCTTGCATCTCACAAGAGCTCCCTTTAAACAAATCAGTTTTTTTTTCCTACATTCGCTTTCGACTCAACTGGTTCAATGAAAAAACAAGTAAACGTTTTAAAAAAAAAGTGAATTTGAACAATGTTGGTGCATCAAGTGTTTTGAGAGGTTGGAAGGACCTGGATCCATTTCAGTTTGCTGATCATCATAAAAGGTCAATAGTAGATGCAACTCACTGGCCCTACACTCTGTGTTGGATCACCTGAACCACAGAAACAGCTACAGTAAAAGTTCAAAGTTCCAGATGCCAGAAATCTGGACCACCTGAGAACCTGGACCCTCAAATTTTTTGTGTGCAAGCATGGAATCGTGTGTGCGTAAGCACCACAGATGCACAGGGGCAAAAAGTGACCATGCTTAATGCAGGTAATCTTATCACAAAGAAATTTATTTTTATGCTTTTTTTTACAATGTTCATTTGTAAACATAATTTCAAGTATTACACACTTTTTTGTAGTGAAAAAATGTTATGTTTTGTCAAGCGTTTATTTTATTTTTCTTCAAAACTGCTCATTTTGATAAAGGAAGTATGGTGTATTTGTGAATGAATAAACTATTAAAATTTACCTGTTCATCTCTTCTTTATTCCTCCTTAAATTTGAATTTTACAAGTACTGCCTGAGAATCCAGAAAATCTGTAAATCCAGACTGACCTAATCCCCGAGCAATCTGGATTTTCAAACTTTTACTGAATGTCATTCTTTACGGTCTTGATGCTCCACATCATCAGGCCTGCAAAATGTATGGCTAAACTAAGGAATCTGTAACAGTCGATTCCTCTGCAACTGGATTCTCGACCTTCCTCATTGTCAGTGTGGTGATGCACCATAAGTGACTCAAAACTTTTATTCGCAATAGAATGAAGGCACACTCCATCTGATCGACCGTCTCGAACTGAGGAGGGGACTGAGGGACAGTCACCTTTATTCAGGAACCTGTGGGATGGGTCACAGGTACAGTTGGCCAATGCGTGTGTCCAGACAGATAAATATATACATAGTGTGGTTTATTACATTCACCTTTGTTTTTTTTTAAAAAGAGTCCGACAGGGTGAAGCGTTGATATTACAATTACAAATTAAGTCTTTTGGGTGGTTTGGTTTTCTGCTGTGACCATCAGAGTACTGGCTATGTCTGCAGTGCAGCAATGGAGTTCTGGACAGTCTGGGGCACTAGTTGTTGGCATTGAGCTGGTAGGTGCACATCAACAAGTTAGGTGTGTCATTTGTTAGGGCTAAGGTAATGTGCCATGGTCCTGGTACATCGTGAGTGGTGAGGGGTGGAAGGGGTGTGGGGTAGGTCCCTGAGGGCGCCAGGTCTCTAACGGAGACAATGTATTCATGCCCATTGGGGTACGCTACATAGGCGTAGTGGGGGTTATCGTGGAGGAGGTGGTCCTTTTTGACAAGTGGGTTAGATTTGTGACTTCTCACATATCTCCAGAGTAGGACCAGCCTTGGGGACATCAGCCATTCCCTGTCATTGAATTCCTGGGAAAGGAAAACATATGTTCATGCCGTGTGGCATTGGTGGGCATACATAGAAGCCATACATACATGGAGTGAAGCACCTCAGGAAGAAACTTTTGCCAGCGGGAGACTGGGAGACCCCTAGACCACAGGGCTGGAGGACAGCCTTCCAGACTGTACCGTTCTCCTTTTCCATCTGTCTGTTCTCCCGGGGGTTGTAGCTTATAGTCCTGCTTGAGGAACAGCTCATCACTCATAAAGGAGGGCTCCTGGTCACTATGAATATAGCTGGGAAAGCCAAACAGAGTGAGAGACTGCATTGGACCTTGAAGACTATGGATAGTGAACGGAAAATGCAAATACTCATCAATGACATTGAGGAAGTACACACTGCGGTCCAAGGAGGGGAGGGGTCCTTTGAAGTTGACACTCAAGATGTTCAAAGGGGCGGGCAGCCTTTATCAACTGTGCTCTGTCTGACCGGTAGAAGTTTGGATTGCAGTCAGTGCAGGCCTGACAGTTTTTGGTCATCGACCTAATCTCTTCAATGGAATTAGGCAGGTGGTGGGCTTTAATGAAGTGGAAGAACCTAGTGACTCCAAGTTGGCAGAGATCATTGTAAAGGGCTTGTAAAGGTCAATTTGTGCGTTGACACAGGTTCTATGGGACAGGGCATCTGGGGGCTCATTGCGTTTCCCAGGCCAGTACAAGATATCATAATTGTAGGTGGAAAATTCAGTATCTTGTTGTTCTTGATTTAACCTCGCTGCTGGTTATTGAACATGAACGCAACTGCACGATGGTCAGTTAGCAAGGCAAATTGTTTCTCGGCCAGGTAGTGTCTCCAGTGGCATATCACCTTGACAATGGCTTGGGCCTCCTTCTCAACAGAGGAGTGTTGAATTTTGGCGCCATGGAGGGTGTGGGAAAAGAAAGCGACAGATCTGCCTGCCTGGTTAAGTGTGGCAGTCAGAGCAAAGTCTAATGCATCGCTCTCCACCTGGAACGAGGTGGATTCATCCACACTGTGCATCATGGCTTTGGTAATGTCTGCCTAGATGTGGCTGAAGGCTGCACGGGCCTCTGGTGTTAGGGGAAAAGAGGTTCATTAATGAGGGGGTGGGCCTTGCCTGCATAGTTGGGGACCCACTGGGCATAGTAAAAGGAGCCCAGGCACCTTTTCTGGGCCTTGAGGCTGTGGGGGAGGGAAAGCAGGCGTATGCGGTCAAGGTTGGGACCAATGACTCCATTCACAATGACACAGGATGGCAAGGCGGGTTGTATGAAATACACACTTAGCCTTGTATGTGAGGTTAAGGAGCTTGGCAGCGTGGAGGAATTTTTGAAGATTGGCGTCAATGCCCTGCAAGTCGTGACCGCAGATGGTGACGTTGTCGATGTACGGAAATGTGGCTGGCAGCTGGTACGATCTTCTGAAATGCAGTCCATTTCCTGTTGGAAGACTGAGAGCCTGTTGGGACACTGAAGGTGGCCGTCCAGTATATTGGTGATCCTCCGGGCAGGTGGGGAGCTGATGGTATGCCGATTTCAGGTCGATGGTCGAAAAGACTCGATATTGTGTGATTTGGGTTACCATTTTGGAAGGGGGTACATGTCCAGTTGTGTATATCTGTTAATGGTCTGAGTGTAGTCAATGACCATCCTGCTTTTCTCCCCATTCCTCACTACGACCACTTGTGCTCCCCAAGGACTGGTGCTGGCCTCAATGATCCCCTCATTGAGGAGTCGCTGTACTTCTGCCCTAATAAAGGCCCTGTCCCCAGCTCTGTGTTGCCTACTTTTGGTGGCAATGGATTTGTCGGGAGTGAGGTTGGCAAACAGCAATGGAAGGGTGATTTTGTGGGTGGAGAGTCTGCAGGTCGTGTGCAATAGGCAATCAGATTGTTGGCTGTGTGCAGTGGAGGAGGTGGAATATAGTGGGTGATTTAAAAACTGCTGCTTACAGACAATGAGGAGGGGATGGGCCCCATTGTATTCCATTGTCACGGTTTTAAGGTGACATTGAAAGTCCAGTCGCAGTAGCACAGCAGTGCAGAGCTCTGGCGTCTGGGTCCCACATGGTCAGAGTCACTACACAGTAGCCACAGACATCCGTCGTATGTTACCTTGAGGCCAAGGAGACTTTTTGGTTTACTGGCCTTATGAGGGAGTAGCGCTGCACCATGTCAGGATGGTTGAACCTCTCCATGCTCCCACTATTGAACAGGCAACTTGTCACGTGGCCATTTACCTGAACGTCCATCGTCGATCGGTAAGTTGAGGGGGACCGCTTTGGACAAGTGTGATGGAAGCTAGTGTCGAATCGCCGCTTGTCACTGCATCAGAGAGTTTGTTGAGTTGAGAGATGGTGGCATCCAAGATGGCAGCCCCCACAGCCTGCATGCAGCGCTGCTGGATCTTGAACATGGCCCCTAAGATGGCGGCCCCCACAACTTCCACACAGTGCAACCGAGTCTTGTAGATGGTGCCCAAGATGGCGGCCCCCATGACTCACACATGGTGCCACTAGTTCCCAGAGATGGTGGCATCCAAGGTGGCGGTCTCAACGCCGCGCTGCTAGGGAGTGGTAGTTTTGATCTGAACACCTTAGCAAAATGCCCTTTATACACGCAGCTGGAGCAGATCACATCTTTCGCTAGGCAGCGTTTCCTCAGATGCTTGCCCAGCACTTCAGATGCTTGAGGAGTACACTGGCCATGGTCGGGTCGCTGATGGGACATGCTGGTAGTGGTGTTAGGCGCTCATGGCATATGGCTGCCATGGTTGGATCACTGGCGGAACGTGACCCCTCTATGAGGACTCGTTTGTGTACTCCTGATTTTCCCCTCCTGAAGTCCACAATCATTTCCTTACTTTTGCTTACATTGAGTTCAAGGTTGTTGTTGTTGTGACACCACTCAACCAGCTGATCTATCTCACTCCTGTATGCTTCCTCCTTGTTGTCCTTGATTCTGTCGATGATTATGGTATCCTTGGCAAATTTATAGATGGTATTTGAATTGAGCCTAACCACACTGTAATGGGTGTAGAGGGATTAGAGCAGTGGGCTAAGCACTGTGCACCTGTGTTGATTGACAGTGAGGAGAAGAGCTTGTTTCTTATCCATACTGACTGCTATCTTCTGATAAGGAAGTCGTATCTATTTGCAGAGGGAGATGCAGACCCCCAGGTTTTGAAGCTTGTTGACCAGTACTGAGGTTATGATGGTGTTGAAAGCTGAGCTGTAATCAATGAAAAGTTGCCTGATGTATGTGTTGCTGTTGTCTAGGTGATCCAGGGCCAAGTGCAGTTTTGAATGAACTCAATGATTGAGCCTCTATAACCCTCCCAAGTACAGAATTCCAAATTTCCTCTGCATGAAGAAATTTCTCCTCAACCCAGCATTAAATTACCTTTTCCTTATTCTGAGATCAGAATCCCAGATACCTCAGTCAGAGGAAATGCTCTCTCTCCAATCAACCTTGTTAATCCCTGCAATAAGTTAAATGAGATCTCTCATTCTTCTAAACTACTGAATCTCTTTTAATTTGGCAAACACATTTCACTGTCCTCCCAGTATGATAAGCACATCTATTTTCTTCTGTTCTGTGCACCAACTTTGATAACTTCACATTTTTTTCTCATATTTCTTCTACCTAGTCAAGGTCATTGTCACTCAGCTTGTCTATATCCCCTTGAAACCTCTTTCAAACTCAGAATCCACATGGTTTTGTGTCATCAGTTGTGAGCGCTGCTGTGCAAATAATTCTGATGCAAAGCCCACAGACTGTACAACAGGCTTTAATTAGCGTGTACACAGCAATCTCAGCATCTTTGCTGGCCCCATGTGTCTGAGTCTCTGAAGGAGCCAGCTTGAGTCGTTATACGGGCTGGTGATTGACAGCCAGTAGGTGGGGCCAGCCTCCCAGGTTGCCTACCTGCAGGCACAGTGGTTGCCCCCTGCAGTAGGCTGGTAGGAGTGAGGACAGTGTAATGGTTATATCACCACATTGGTAAACTTGGAAATATGATACACAGTCCACAATGAATCAGTAGAACAACCAAACCTCAGTTCCGCTAAGGTGAGTCACATTTAATCATGCTAAGGCTAATTTTCTGATGGATGCAAATTCACTTGGAAATGATCACTATGTAGAGTCACATACAGCAGGGAAACAGGCCCTTTCGTCTAACTCATCCAGATGCCTCTATGCCCTAGTTCCATTTGTCTGTCTTTGGCCATAATGCTCAAAACCTTTCATGACTATGTACCTATCAAAATAGCTTTTAAGTGTTTTGACTATACCTACCTCTGGCACTTCGCCTGCCAGCTTGCTCCATATAATTACCATGCTCTGTGCGAACAGTTGCCCCTCAGGCCTCTTTTGAATCTTTCCCCTCTATGATCTCTGGCTTTAGACTTCACTACCAAAAAGAAAAGACTGTGACAATTCACCTTATCAATGTACTTCATGATTTTATTTCCCTGCATAAGGCCACCCTTTACCCTTCTACACTCCATGGAAAGAACTAGCCTACACAAAATCTCCTTATAACTCAAGCTCTCAACCGTGAGAGCACACATGCAATATTGTGTGGAGATTCAGTCTTCCTAACCAAAGAAGTGCACAGAGGGAGCGCAATAAAGAATTTGTTGCCTGAGGGGAGGTTCAGCAAACTGGACCTTTGCTCTCTCAAGGTTAGGATGGGAGATGATCTCATTTAAACACAGAAAAACCATAAATATACTGGAGTAAATTTTAGCCGGTCACACAGTATCCATAAGAAGTCAAGGGAACCAATGCTGCAGGTCTGAGCCCTTCCTTATAGACGCTGCATGATCTTACAGGTCCCTCCATCACTTTTATGCATTGCACTCAACCCCAGCATCTGCAGATTTTCTTGTTTAACTCTTGTTTAAATCCTTAAGAGATTTAGCAATGTAGATGTGACTGGGGATTCTCGAACCTACCTTTAAAAAAAAGAACCATTCAGGACCCAAATGAGAGATTTCTTTATCCAAAGATGATGAATCTTTGGCATTCTCCACTCCAGAAGTATACGGAGGCTCAGTCACTGGATGTATTTAGGAAAGTTTTTGTATATTAAGTGAGCCAAAGGAAAAAGGGTCGGTACAAGAAAGTGTGTGAAGATCATATTAAATGTCAGAGGAGACCGAGGAAGCTCATGTCCCATTGTTGTTTCTGTTTTAGTGTGCATTTTAACACATTTTAAGTCACACTTAGTCAAATCTGTTTGATAACACTTCATGAAACAATACAAGACCTTTTTCTACATTAGGTAACTTATCTAATCTAGCTTGTTCTTAACCTCCTCCTTCTTGCTAAGATGCCTATTCTCTCATTTTTAAAGAAAATAATCAGTAGAGCAAAATGCAATTGGCAGAGTGAAGGATTCATTTATTTTAATTTAAAAAATTAATTAGAACTAATAAAGTAGTCTTCCATTATATTACTATTGAGATCTGTTATCCTCTCTTGCCATGTGTATGTGAAGATATATAAATCTCATTCACCTTGAAACTGTACTCAAATTAATGAAGTTATTACCTAAATGGACAGAGCATAGAGGAATGTAAAAAATTAAACTAATTACATTGACACTCTTTGGATTGAACTTCTAGTTTATTCATTGGGGGTGGGGGTGGGGTCAGAAAAGTGAGTCACATTAAAGGATACAAAGCACAAGTCATAATAAGGCTGTTATACTGCCACTCCATAGTCTTTAACCCATTATACAGGTTGACATTTGCTACCTAGTAGAGGATGGTGGTACCATCCAGATGGAATTTGAAAATAGGACCTTGCCTTTTTTTGAAAAGAGAATGCTGAAATAAAAACAGAAAATGTTGGAAACATTCAGTAGGTCAGATGGCATCTATGAGGAGAGAAAGAGAGTCAATGCCTGAGTTTGAGGACCCTACATCAAAACTGGGAAAGAGAGTAAAAAATTTTGTTTAATGACAGATTATAGATATGTTTTTGGGAGATAAATTGGAGCAGATTTTTTTTAGTGTAGGTCACTAGTGTAGTGTAGGACACTTCAAAACTAATCCTTTTTAAAATACTGGAGCTCTGCTCAAGCCAGACAGGGCGGCTCCGGGGGCCTTTGCCAAAACTTTGGGGAGTGCCCAAGAGACTTGACTAATGGATTGTTGTTTTGTTGCCCAAGAGATCAGAAGAATAGGTTCAGAGCCGCAGGCTGTCTGGGAGTGCTGTTTGCAGTTCTAAGAGGGTCATGTAGTTTTTTTTTGCAAGCAGAGAGGGAGTCAAACAGGCTTTTCTCAGAGAGAGAGAGACAGACAGAAAGAGAGAGAGAGAGAGAGAGAGAGAGAGAGAGAGAGAGAGAGAGAGAGAGAGAGAGAAAGAGAGAGATCAGCTCTGAAGTTCTACAGTCAGCAGCAGCAGCTGGGACTGGAACAGGACAAGCTGGAAAGCTTGTGGAAAATCTTCATTTTTAAGACAGGTTGTGAGTGCTTAGTTCAGCCTGGTCAAAGCCCTTTTGGTTCATACAAGAGGAGAGTACTGACTGGCTAATGTTTCACTTAAAATAAAGGAAACAAAAAGGAACTCTGTGGTGACCTGAAAGAAAGAGGTTATCATCTGGAAAACCCTGATGGGGCAAATTTCTTCAGCAAAACACCGACGTGACTGAGTAAAAGGGATCAATTTGTGTCCAGGAACAACAAATCTCTCTCTGAAAACCAACAAGAGAGTAGTAACCATTTACCTTTCAAGCACCAAAGCCTGATGAACTTCATAAATGTTAAATTCTGTGCACAGTATAAGAATTGCCTGCAACCAGTGAACTTGGAGGAATGAGAAATGAGATTGGACTGTGAATCAAAGAACTTTTCTGAACTTACACACACATTATATACACCCGCTTAGAATTAGAAGGGGGTTGGGTTAGGTTAGTTAAGTTAATACTGATAAGTTAAAGTGTGATTCCGTTTTCATGTTTAAAGATAATTAAAAGCAACTTTTGTTTAAGTAACCATTTGTGTTGGTGAATATCTATTGCTGCTAGGTTTTGGGGTCCTCTGGGCTTGTAGCACTTTGAACTTGCAGAAAGAATTGGACAGGGAAGGGTGGATAGGAGAAAGGAATTGTCTCTACAAGCAGAGGATAGAGAACACAAACAGAAGGATTTATAGAAGATTGAAATTTAGGTCAGAACTGTAGCAAAGGGCCAGCAGATCAGACAGTGTCAGTGGAAAGAGAAAAACTGAGTTAATAGATGGATTACTGACAGCACTGGCCAGTTTTGATATACAATGGGGAAATGAGTCACCTTAAATTGTTCAACTTGATACTGAGGCCTGAAGGCTGCTCACATTGAAAATGTGTGCCTTGCTGATACTTTTAGCCCAATTAACATCACTAAAACAGATGATGTGGTCTTTAACAAAATACTGATTCTGGAATGCTGCTGTGTGCAGATTTCTTGTACTATTTAAAGTATTACAATGGGAACAATTTTCTGTCGGTTGTAAAGTCCTTTGCATGTTTCCAGTTTAAATGCACTCTTCTTTTGCATAAATAAAATCCACTCAAGCCAAGTGTTAAAACTGAAAAAAACATTCAATAACTGTTGTCCCTAAACAAATCACAAAGCAAGTTTTCCAATTATATATTTTATCAGAGTAATTCTCAGCACCTTCTGCCATTGAGAAAGTAATTGACAAGTGCTTTATCCAACCAGAAGGCCGTATAAGACCATTGGCATTCGTCACTCTGAAAGTTTAAAGGCTGCAAGCAAAGATCTGTCAATACCATTGTGGCCTTTCAACAGCTGCACACAGACCTTACAAAAATTCACCTACACAGAAAACTAGGTTGAAACTATTTGAGTAGTGAACCCACATTTCTTTTGTAAAAATCATTCATAGGGATCAAAACTGCCATTCTTTGGCACTGAAACCCTACTTCTGAAGATACAAAATTCACTTATTAAGAGCTGCCATCGTATCTGACATGATGATATCTACAAATGCCAGATCCAATAGGCTGTAAGAATCTTCTCAATTTTCTTACTTTCCAGGATGGACCCCATTAAGATTCAGCTTAATATTGAGTTATACTACTCTACGAAGTTTTGAGGGATGAATAACTTTCTTGCTCTCTCTGTCTAATTCCCAGAAAAACATTGATGTCATTTATACAGAAGACAATCCTCAAGCCCTGTTTAGCAAACCTCCAAATATTATCTTCTGTTTGTCGCTGACCAAGAGGAAAATTTGCAACTCAATCATGGATATGTCAATGGGAAAACACGGGTCAACTTTTACAGAAAACACTAGACCTTCCCAATTGTGGAAGTTCATAGAAGCATTATCCATCTTTTTATAAAATAGTTGAAATCTGGAGCTCACTCCTAGGACATTAATGTGACCAAAACAATTGAGCACATCATAACTGAGATTTATAGTCAAGGAAGGAGGTCAAGGTTTAAAGAAATAAATCAAAACGCATAGATAAGAATTAATTAAATGGTAGATAGTTAATCCAGGGTTACATCTGTACCTCTGATCCTCCCTTTATTTTTTTTGGTTGCTCCGAACCTTTGTTCCAGGAGACACAAATAAAACTGAGGGGCAATACAGATTTTGATTTACTGTTGATTCACATTATGAGAAAATACTGTGATGGGAAAGAGCTGAGTGGTCCTTAGAAGAGAGGTGACAAAGGAATTTACATTCAGAGGTAACCAGACTTTTCATGTAATTACAAGGAAAGGTGTATTGGGCAAGGATAAGCCTCCACAAGGGAATACAGGTGAGAGGGTAAAAGAGAAAGAAGCTGAGAAGTGATGGTGGAGAAAGCAGAGGGCCAAGAAGGATAACTAAGATTTGGCTTCATAGTTAATATAGTGCTTTTGAAATGTTGTCAATTCTGTTATATAGAAAACATACCAACTCCCACACAAAAAAAAACAATGGGATACCAACAGTAATTGGTCTGATGGATGCAAGGGAAGAAGGAACAGTACACCAGGAATAGCTCCACTGTTCTTTTTCAAACTAGTGGCATGGTACCTTCACATGGTTTTGATTTGACATGTACAAGGAATGAAAGGACTTCTGGCACTGCAGTATTTTCTCCACATTGGACTGGCAATCCTGATATCGGATTCGATAAGTGAACATTTAATCCTAAACTTTCTGACTGAGGTGAAAAATATCTGCCTTTGCAAATCATAAGCTTTTTGACTATATTGTCACACTCAGTAGTAGCAGCATGCATGCCCCATACTAATGAAATGGTAATTAAGCAACCAGTAAAATGTTTGAATATAAAAATGAAGCTATGCACAGATTGTCTGGTTTCTGTTTAGTTAGCTTGTAAATTTTGTGGGAATTAATTAGTTTTTAATTACATTTCAGATCTTACTTGCATTGCCAGTTTCAATGCCCTTAAGCAAACAGTGGTGTTCTAGAACATAGAACACAGAACAGTACAGCATAGGCCCTTCAGCCCACAATGCTGTGCCAACTTTTAGTCCTTCCTTCTTTAATTGCCATACCCAGGTAATAACTGCACTCTATTGGGCATGTAGTCCAGTCTTTCCAATCTTAGGAAATTATAAAACATCCATTAAGTTGGCCATGGACTCATAAGGAAATTGAGGACCTTGTTCCAAAATTTTGTTTGTATCCGAACACAATATCCACAATCACTTTTCACACTGCCCCTCATTTTGCTGACAATTGTCCTCTAGGTGTGCTCCTCACTGCCCATCTGAAGCAAGGCCTTCCACCCTCCTGTTCTTAGCTCTTTCATTAACAAGGTTTAGCCACTTTAAGACCCACTCCCACCTATTGCTGGCCCCTTCCCAACTTTCATACTTCATCAGGCTTGAGCAAGACTGGAGATTCGAAGACTGAAATGGAATTTCATTGCTGCACTAAAAAGCCCTCACTGTTACTGGAATTGGGGAAAGTATCCTGGAATATAGTGCTGTCAAAGTTTCTAGATACTGAATTTCACACTTAATCATCTGGTCTATATTAGGGAGATTAAAGTCAATATTTCAATGTAAAATCTGCATCAAAATATAAATTATTAATTTGAAAAAGTGCAGAGTTTAAAATGTAATTTGGTGTTGGAATACAAAATAAAGATAACCCAAGGAAAGTTCATTCCTGTCATAAGTTCCAATGGCCCAGCGTTAAGCAATTTAATTTTATAATCAAGAATAACATTGTTAAGATAAATAACACTTGGCTGTTGTACTGCTGAGAAAAGATCAGATAAGAAAAAGGAATCAATACTTTAAATTTTAAAGATTGATTGGCCTGTGTCAGTTACTATAAACCATAAACTTTTCTTCTGCTCTAACACTGCTACTTAGGAAATACATTTAAGCCACTTGTCCTAAATGTCCTTGGCAATAAATGGCTCTTATGCTGATTAAGTGCTGAGGCTGCAGGTTGAGGCATTTGATCAAAGTGTCGGAAGTGTTTATTGCCAAGGACACTTTGGATGAATGCAATTATCATTATTAATCCATACGCCACAAAGCAGAGAGGAAACAAAAGTCAATGCAAGAAACATTAATTAATATTACACTCCTTTACAGAATGGAAATGGAGGAATTTGTGTTACAGTGTTCAAATAATGGCTGAATCATAATGGATGCTTGAAAGTAATTTGCTGCATATTAATTTATAGGGAGATTTGTTTAATGTGTCTAAAGTGATATTTTGAAATGCAGGACAGTTACAACGTAAAGAAATTAATGATTTTTTAAATTGCCCTTAAGGCAATTATTTTATTGCATTCATAGGCCAAGTGAGTGTTTCTGAAGTGTAATCATTGCCATAATAAAAGAAAGAAGGCAGTCAATTCACAAACCAAGTTCCCACAAATGTTTTTTAATAACATAGCTGTTCCTATGGAGATATCAGCATCTAACAATGCTTGCTATGAAAATTGTGCAAGTCTGCCATCAAATTTGGGAATTAAGACCAACACCATGATTTAAGAATTTCCAAACATTCATACATAATTTGCACCACTTTATTATTTAGTTTGGACAAATGTCATATTTATAGGGAGATTTTTTTTTAATTTGTCTACGCTACTTTTTAAAACTTGCTATATTTGAACTTAATTACGGGATGTCAGGCAATGTTAAACAAGAAAGTCTGCAGGTGCCCCAGCCTCTTGCCCTCATTGTGCAATGTTCAGTCGTATACACCTCCCTGATTCTTGGAAGACATGCAAGGGAGTGGTAACTTATAGCAAATATAAAGCTGATTAGTATGACCCCTGCATGTATAACATGTAAATTTGTGAAACGTTCTTTATTTTTCAATGCAAGGGTTTTGTGAGAAGGACCACAGTCTCAAGTCCTTCCATTACCAATGACTATAAGAGGCAACGGTAGTGGCAATGGTACCACATAGCAAATTAGAGAATTAATGCAACAATCTAGAGCAGGGGTGTCAAACTCAAATTCACAGAGAGCCAAAATTAAAAACTTGGACTAAGTTGTGGGCCAAACTAAATATTTATTGAAAATTTTCAACAACATCTGCATGTTTTCTCTTCTTTCAACATATGTAATGTTAAACTTTTTCTTATTAAAATAAATCTTTAATAATAGTTTTGGTTAAACTCTTTCCAGAAGAAGCATTAACAAATGAGAAATAAAATATTCAATAAATAATATTTCTCTATAGCCTTTAAGCTCCTTTTAAATGTATTTTTTTTCACAAGCCAACAAGTCAAAAAAGTAACAACTTGCTTCAATGAAAATCCAATCTTTCAACTATGAACAGTCCAAAGTGAACCAAAGAAAATATAAATCCAAGCTTAGCTTGCTACACTGTGATTTACTCTGATCCACCTGGGTCTAAACCAGATACTTGGCATCTCTTCATAGATGCAAGTTCATCAAACTGTGGGGTCAGAGTTTGCCTCCCACCTGTCTTGAAAGGTCCTGTTTTCTGTCTTTCGTTTAGCCATTTTTCGTAAGGGGTTTATTACATGTGAGTTAGGCGACAGGTCGCAGATGCTAATGAAAGTAAAGAGAGGAGGTGGGGGCGATTAGCGGGCTGACGGGCCAGTGCCAATGCATTTGCAAAGCATTCTGGGATTTGTAGTATTAGCTGTGCATGCGCTATACTGGCGCGGCGGACAGCGGGCCAGCTCTAATACATATTTGATATGATCTTGCGGGCCAAATATAATTATATCACGGGCAAAATTTGGCCCGCGGGCCTGAGTTTGACATGTGTGATCTAGAGGAATGGAATGTAGGAATATTGTACTCCAGATGCAACAAAAAAATTACAGGTTTCTATGTACACAGTTTTATTGTGAATAAAGTTTTTTTTAAAATAAACATGGTCTTCCAGCAGCAGTGTCTCCCTGGTCTTAGTTGCTGAGAACAGCCTACAATGTGGTGTGTATTGTATGAGCTGGGCCAGCCCCTGAACCTGTGAATCCTCCCTCCCAGAAATCCCCATAAAGGCTATTATGCCCAAACTCCGCCCTCAGTATCTGCCTTGGAACCAGGCCAGCAACATATGAGCAACATATTGATAGTGCTACAATTTAATCATCTTTAATTTTTGGGCTATGGACAAGCCAATATGGGCCGACAAACTGGACACCAACCCTAAAGATCTGGGGGGGCCTCAGTCAAATTCGATCAATGGTTGCATTGCCCCAACACTTTCATGAGACTACGTGCAGAGTGAGGAAGACAAACAAAATCTACTCTTTGCTCAGGTCGGCCACCGAGTCTTCCAGATAAGAGACTGCACTACTTACTTGGCTGCAATGGAGTTCCTGTAGAAATTGTACTGGACTCTGACAAACTTCATCTATGCCAGATTCCTCCTGGGAAGTCGTAGACAAGCACCTGGTGAGTCAGTTGACGAGTACGTGCAGGTCCTGCGGGAGCCTATCTAGAAGGCCTGATAAGTGATGCATATGTGGCTGGGTTCAAGTCTGATGACATCAGACAAAGACTCCTGGAAAAGAGCAATCAAAGCCTGCAAGTAGTCATTGACTTGGCTAAAGTGCTTGAGTCAGTGCAGCTGCATGCAGATGTCTTCTCCTTGGGGAACACTGCCATACTGGGATGCGAGATCCCAGGTTACTGCCGCCATCGAGCTCCCGAAGAGCTACTTCTGCGGACATGCGAAGCCTCCCAAAAGAACTGCCAGCCTGAAATGCTAAGTGCTTCACTTGCAGGAAGAAAGGACATTACAGGAAGATATGCAGCTCACAACCTTTTTCCAGCAGCACCACTTGCAGCCGACAGCCACCGCCATCCAGGACTGCGCCACTTCCAGCTTCACCTCCAGCATCATTTCAGGTCGTGAGAAACAGTGCCACTTCTGAAGTCACTTCCGGTGGCAAGGAGCAGCATTGCGTGCGCAGCATTGGGGCAGCCATCTTGGTAGGCTCCCCCAAACCAACTCTACTGCAGCGACTCAGACAGCAACCAGATGTTGGCCTCGATTAACCTGGATCAGGACAGCCCACATCAACTTTCCAGGGCCATGATGAACATAGATGTAAATGGTCATGTCACAAACTGCTTATTTGATACAGGGAGCAGAGAGAGCTTCATTCATCCAGGCACAGTGCTGTGCTACTCCCTCACTGTAACCCTGGTACATTGTAAAGTCTCACTGGCCTCCAAATCCCACTCTGCTGAGATCCATGGCTGCTGCACCGTGACACTGTCTTTGCAGGGCATGGAGCACAAGAACTTTAAACTCCTTATCATGCCACAGCTCTGCGCACCAGTCATAGTGGGACTGGACTTCCAGTGCCAGCTAAAGTGCATCCAAATGCAGTTTGATGACCTCCACCCCCACCGCACCCCCACCAAATGGTTCACAACTGCAAGTTCTTAAACCACCCAACCCTCTTCCCTCCCTCTGAACACTGCCTGTGGTCTCTCTACCCTCTGGGTCCCACTGCCACCCCTGATAGAGAATGTCTTTACACCCCCCCCCCCCATTGCAAGCCAGTCATCAACAAGAGCAGGCGATATAGCCCTGGGGATGGAGCCTTCATCAAAGCAGAAGTTAAATAGTTTCTGGCAGAGGTGCCCCTGGAGGGCACAGGTGGTGGTTGTTAGGAGCAGAGAGAAATACTGTATGGTCATCGACTACAGCCAGACCATAAACCATTTCACCCAGCTGGACATCTACCCACTCCCCCGCATCGCCAATATAGTAAATGAGATCACCCAGTTCCAGGTCTTCTCAACCATTGACCTCAAATTGGCCTACCCACCCATTCATCCAGAGGATAGCCCGTACATTGACTTCGAGGCAGATGGCCACCTCTACTTCTTCCTTTGAGTCCCTTTCAAGGTCACCAACAGGGTCAGTCTTCCAGAGAGAGATGGACCAGATAGTGGATGACTACAGACTCAAGGCCACATTACATTACCTGGACAATGTGACCATCTGTGGCCATGACCTGCAGAAATTTTTCCAGATGGCCAAAAGCTTCAACCTAAGTTATAACTAAAAGAAGTGTATGTTCAGAACTTCACAGCTGGCCGTCCTGTATTGTGTGGTGGAGAATGGCATCATTGGGCCCGACCCTGACCACATATGTCCCCTTTTGGAATTCCCATTGCCCCAAACCCTCAAGGCCCTGAAAAGTTCTTGGGCTTCTTACGCCCAGTGGGTCCCAAATTACACAGACAAAGCCCGCCCCCTGGTGAAATCTATCACCTTTCCCTTGTCGGCGAAAGCCCAAGCAGCATTCACACACATCAAGGGCGACATCATCAAGGTGACAATGCAGGCTGTGGATGAATCCATCCCCTTCCAGGTGGAGAATGATGCGTCCGACTTTGCCCTGGCTGCCACGCTCAACTAGGCTGGCAGGCCAGTGACTTTAGTTTCCCAAACCCTCTGGGGCCCCAAACTTTGTCACTCAGCCATTGAAAAGAAGGCCCAGGCCATAGTGGAAGCTGTGCACCACTGGAGGCACTACCTGGCCGGAAAACCATTCTCCCTGCTGATTGACCAAAGTGCAGTCACTTTTATGTTCAATAACAAATAGCAGGGAAACATTATCAACAACAAGATCCTAAGGTGGAGAATTGAGCTATCCACCTACAACTACAAGATTTTTTACTGGACCGGGAAGCTCAATGAGCCACCTGATGTCCTAGGGACATGCACCAACACACTGTTGGTTCTCCACAACAACCTCTGCCATCCCAGGGTCACCAGGCTCTACCACTTAGAGCCCATAACCTCCACTACTCAGTTGAGGATGTCATGGAGCTGACACAGAGCTGCCTGGTCTGTGTCCAGTGTAAACCCCAATTCTATCGGCCAGACAAAAACCCACCTCAAAGCCACTCACCTCTTCGAGGAGTTGAGCATGGATTTCAAGAGCTCTCTTCCTGAATATCATTGACGAATACTACCACTTCACTATCCCCTGCCCAGACATGACCACGGCCATTGTCATAAAGACACTGTATAGCATATTCGCTCGTTTGGCTACCCCTGCTATATCCATAGCAACTGGGGATCCTCGTTTATAAATGAGGAGCTGCACCAGTACCTGGTGGCCAAGGGTATAGCCACATGCATGATCAATTATAACCCCTGGGGGAAACAGCCAGATAGAAAGGAAGAACGCCACCGTCTCGAAGGCAATCCTCAGCACTCACGTCGAAAGGCCTACTCATCTCCTGATGGGCTCCTTGCCACCATGTCCTTCCTCTGCACTGCTACTAATGAGACACTGCAAGAAAGGCTCTTTTCCTTTCCCAGGAGGTTGGCGTCAGGAATCACACTGCTGTCCTGGCTGACGATCCCTAGGCCCGTATTGCTCCAGATGTATATCAGATGCCACAAGACTGACATCGAAAAGCTCCACCTGCTCCATGTAAACCCCCAATACACTTAAGTGGAGTACCAGGATAAGAGAGAGGACACAGTTTCTGTCAGAGACCAAAGGAGTGAATGTGGTGCAACCACTGGGTGGATGGATGGATGAAATGAGCTGGCCCTCCCCTGAACCTGTGACTCCTCCCTCCCAGAAATCCCTACAAAAGCTGCTATGCCCAAACTCCTCTCCCAGTACCTGCCTTGGAACTGGGCCTGCAACATGCGAGATGTGTTGATGTCTTAAGGTGATTAAAGCCTATTAATCAAAACTCTGTCTAATGTTGTTAATCGATAGTACTACAGAGATGAACTATGATGGAGCAGCAAATTTCAGGGTAATGACCATGCATATGAAATACTTGGCACATTTTCTTCCCCATTGAGAAGCCAGGATACCATACACAGTTGCAGATATAAATCATGGAAGCAGGTCCTTCACCAACACCACTCCCCTCCCTCTGCCAATCATTAACCATCTATTTACACAAATTCTGCATGAATCCTGATGTTAGATTTCTGGAGTTGGCGTGTATAGTACATTGTACTAAACCAAGATTCCCAGTGTTGATTTACATAGGTCATTGAACTGAGCCCAGATTCAGTGTCTATTGTACATTAAACTGATTGCAGTTTCCCCAGAGGTGGTATCTCAGTCATCTGGATTCCTGGTTCAACTCTTCGTTGCCTGGGCTGCATTGCCAAAACCATCTCTTTCCTTCACAGGGTCAATACTCTCTTAGTATCCCTCAAACTCTCACCACATGCCTTTCAAGAAACATAATAGCAGATAGATAATATTTTCCCCCTTGTCCACTCATCTTTACCTTGGTTGTGCCTGACACCACACATGGCTTTTCTGCTCCAACCATTCATCTTCTCAGGAACACTCAACAAGCTCTTGAGCCTAGTCAGTGTTTGTCCTTCACAAAGGACAAGGTCCTTCCTTTTCCTTCTCCATAGAAGCCCACACATCCCTCACCTTGCCATGGGTGACATTTGAACTGGATCACTGAGGAAATCTTACAAATTAAAGATCTCATAAGTTGTAAAGCCACAGGCCTATCATACAAAACTCCTTACTCCTACAGCCAACTGGCAGACTTCATGTGCAGTTATGTGACATTCTTTACCTTAAGGAACAAAGTTGACCATTTAAGTTAGTAAAGGAAATGGCCACTCAGCCCCTTGAGCCCCTTCCATCATTCAATATAGTTACAGTTGAGGTTTTAGGACATTTCATCATTTACAGTAGTGCTCCTCAACCTTTTTCTTTCCACTCACATACCAATTTAAGTATTCCCTATTCCATGGGTGCTGTGATTAGTAAGGGGTTGCTTAAGGTGGTATGTGGGAGGAAAGAAAATGTTTGAAAAACACTGTTTTAATCATACCTAATTGACTCATGTACATGGTTTCATAACTCCAAAGGAAATGGGCCAATGACAATTTTTCTCAAGCAAAATATTTCAGTAACAATTGGGTCTAGAGCAGTGATTCTCAACCTTCCCTTCCCATCCACAAACCACTTTAAGCAATCCCTTACTAATCACAGAGCACCGATGGCAGAGGGATTACATAAAGTGGTATATGAGTGGAAAGAAAAAGGTTGAGAATCATTGATTTACAGAGACTAACCTGGAAACTGTCATATTAGCTTTATGCATGTTCACTATGTAAATCATGACCTGTCCTGTGAATCAAGCAATTTGCATTACCAAAAACAATCTACTTGAGGAACTCACAGCATCTGCAGTCTCTCGTGTCTCCAACTTGCTGTACATACCTGTTAGGCTTTTGGGCAATCATGTTCATTCCACAAGATGGAGTTATTTAGTTGTTTTTAATCCAACCTCAAGTCAGTCAATAGCTTATAGAAAAAAAGACACTATTTCTGTTGGTCAAAGGATCAATAATTATTGCACATATGATTAGGATAACTGGCAAAAGAACGAGGGTTTAAGAAAAAGGCTGTACTAGCTCACCGGAGGCTTAATCAAACCGTCTTGGGAGGTTCAAAGTGACCCCATGACATCACAATGCGATGACGACATTTGGAACGTGCAGGCTTTTAAAAAGCTGCCAGTGACTGTTTGAATGACTTTTACTGAACTTCAACTCGACTACGTCTGATCATTTTCTCGCTCTTCATTTCATACACTAACACAATTGCTACATTGGTGACCCCGACGGGCCCAAATGGATTTTGGACCTAACATGGACAATGCAGCAGTTTCGCTCCAAACTGCCAGTCTTTTAGACCACTCAACCTAAAGTTTGGTTCAGGCAGGCTGAGGCACAGTTCCACATTCACAAGATAGAAGTGGATGCCACCAAGTACATTCATGTGGTAAGAGCCCTTGACCAGGACACGGCCAGTTGAGTAGTGGATTTCTTTTGGGTCCCACCAGCTCTCGGCAAGTATGAAGCCCTAAAAACCTTCCTTCTTTGGATTTATGGTCTCTCACGCTGTGAGCGAGCTGCACAGCTCCTCCGTATCAATGGCCTGGGGAACTATGCCCCTTTAGAGTAAATAAATGACATGTTGGCACTGGCAGATGGCCACAGGCCTTGCTCACTCTTCGAGCAGTTGTTTTTAAGAGCATATGCCAGAAGACATCTGCTTCATGTTGACTGATGAAGACTTTGATAACCCTCAAACAGTGGCCGCCTGTACAGACATTCTGTGGTGCACGAAACAGCAGTGTGCAAGGCCCACAGAAATTAGTGCTGCATCCCACCCAAAGGTTCTATGGGTACTGGGGATGAGGTGCACATTCCTCTGGACAAGTATGACTCAGTGACAATGCCTATGATGGCTGGCCACCGCAACACCCTACTCTACATCTGGGCCGAACTATCCCAGTGCAAATTTCTAGTCAACACTGGTGCAAAAGTTAGTGTCCTTCCTCCTTTGGGCTTTGATACCTGTACGAGGAGTGTGGGTCTGGTGCTCACTGCGGTGAATAACAGTTCAATTCGTATGTACCCACACAGACTATACCCCTGAAATTCAACAACAATAAGTTCACATGGAAGTTCATTCTTGCAGCTGTGTCCTAGCCATTGCTGGGTGCTGACTTCCTCAGAACCCACTCACTGATGGTAAACTTAAAAGCATGCTGGTGGGTGAACACCACAATGTTTCAGACTTTCTGCCTTGGAAAAGCCAAACTGCCTGCCTGGGCCTAGGTTCCATGGAGTACTCAAACAATGAATTTGTCAAACTTCTTGCGGAGTTTCCAGACATTGTCACTCCCCAGTTCTCCACTGCCACACCCAAGCCTGACGCCTGTCATCTTACAAGTTGCAGCTTTCAAAACAAGAGTTCCACAAAATGGAGGAACTTGGAATCATACACAGGTCTGATAGCGTCCCCACTACACGTGTTTCCCAAAGCCAAGGGAGGCTGGAGACCTTGCAGGGATTATAGGAGTCTCAATCACTGCCCTGTGCCCCATACACAGGACTTTACATCTAACCTTCATGGGGCCAGAATATTTTCTAAAATGGACGGTGCCTGTAAACCCAGAGGATGTGCCCAAGACCACTATCATAACACCTTTCGGCCTCTTCAAATTTTTGAGAAAGCCTTTTGGGCTAAAAAATACATTCCAGCGACTGATAGACACAGTGGGGTGTGACATGGACTTCCTTTTCATATGCTTAGATGACATGCTCATTGCCAGCCTCTCCCACGGAGACCACCTGCTGCATCTGCATTTATTCTGCCACCGCCTACAGGAGTTCGGGCTGTGAACCCTACCAAGTGCAAATTCAGGCAGTCTTGTTCTTGGGACATCAGATCAGCAGCCAGGGTATCATTCCATTGCCTAGCAAGGTGGAAGCCATCCTCAAATTTGCAAGGCCCAATACCAAAGGACTCCAGAAATTTGTGGGGATGGTCAATTTCTATCACTGCATTCTACCCTCTGCAACTCATATTATGAATCCCCTCTTCAACCTCATGTCAGGCAATGCCAAAGCACTCGATGGCTTAAAGGAGACAACCGTAGCATTCCAGCAGACCAAAGACACCCTAGCGAAGGCACATTGCTGCTCCATCCACAAATGGATGCACCAACCGCCTTGACAATAGAAGCATGCAACACAGCAGTAGGTGGGGTCTTGGAACAGTACACCAATGGAAAATGGAAGCCTCTAGCATTTTTTTTTAAAATAGGCACCTCCACGCTCCGGAAACTAAATACAGCACATTTGATAGGGAACTGCTGGCGCTGTACCTGGCTGTCAGACACTTCTGCTATTTTTTGGAAGGCAGGGACTTCACTTTACTGACCACAAACCACTAACATTCACCTTCATGTAGGCATCAGATCCCTGGTCAGCCTACCATCAATACCACCTATCTTGCGAATCTGAGTTGTCAACCAGAATTAAACATATTTCCGGTAAGAGTAATGTGGTGGCTGATGCCCTGTCCCACTCCTTCATTCAAGCAGTACATGCCCTCTCTCCAGGTGTAGACTTCCAAACTTCAGTGCCAGGACAACAAACTCCCAGCTTATAGAACTGCTGTCATGAACCTCCAACTCAAAGATGTAGCTTTTGGGCCGCAAAGTACCACTCTTCTAAAGTCCAAACCTTTTTCTTTCCACTCACGTACCACTTTAAATAATCCCTATGGCATTGGAGCTCCGTGATTAGTGAGGGATTGCTTTAAGGTGGTATGTGAGTGGGAAGGGAAAGTTGAGAACCACTGCTTCAGACTATGGTCACTGAAATATTTTGCTTAAGATAAATAGTCATTGGCCCATTTCCTTTGGAGTTATGAAACCATGCACATAATGAGTCAATTAGGTACAATTAAAAGAATGGTTTTCAACCTTTTTCTTTCCACTCATTTATCACCTTAAGCAATCCCTTACTAATTACAGAGCACCTATGGCTTAGGGAATACTTAAAGTGGTATGTGAGTGGAAAGAAAGGTTGAGAATCCCCTATATAGATTTTAGTAAAGCATTTGACAAGGTCTCCCAAGGGAACCTCATTCAAAGCGTCATGAGGCATAGGATTCATGGACTTTTGGCTTTGTGTATTCAGAATTGGCTTACCTGTCGAAGCAGAGACAGATAGTATTCGGCCCAGAAATCAATGATTAGTGGAGTTCCAAAGGGATCTGTTCTGGGACCCCTGCTCTTTGTGATTTTTATAAATGTGGTGGAACCACTGTTAATAATATTTGTACATTTATGACTGGTCCGCCCCTTGCTGATTGTACCTGTGGCTTCTCCCCATCGATTCTCTTAATAAATGCGCCAACATTATAACCCCTCCCCCAGAGCAAGCTCAAGTCTTGGGTCAGCAATAGGAGACATGCCTTCTGTTTATGACAATAAAAGCCTCTCTGTCAGGTAACTTCTAGACTTTGGAGTTATTGATAGTGCATCAATTATATTACCATAATTTTTTAGAATGGACAAGTTGCTGAGACCAGAGAGGCTGGAAATTGACCCATGATCACCAGAAGAATCCAACAAGTTTGAACTTTGGCTACGCTGCTTCAACAGGTTTCTGCAGGCCTCCACTGAGATCATTTAATCCGATACGGACAAGCTGCACTTACTGTTCTCAGGGATCTGGCATAGACTGCGAGACATTCATGGAAGCAATGGATGTTCTGAAAGGTCAGTACCTGGCCCAGGTAAATGTAGTCTATGCCAGGTGTGGTAGTACACCACCAACCTACTGCAGGGGGCAACCTCTATACCTGCAGGAGTGTAAGGGGACAGGACAACACCTGACTGGCTGTCAATCAGTTGGCCTGAATGGATCAAGCCTCACCCGGTCGCGTGTCAATCACCCTCCGGGATATAAGCCTACACTGGCCTCCAGAGGCCACACACTGAGTTGCTGCAGCCACAGCCAGCCTAGCTCTGTGGAGTTCTTTGTGGATTAAAGCCTGTTGTTCAGTCTTTACCTTGTGTGTGTCTGATTCTGTCTAACAGAGCACCACAATTTAATCCACAAAATTTTCCCACGGCTGCCATGGAAAAATTCCTGAACACAGGGAGCCTCGAGGTCGACCCACGCCACCTGGAAGCCCAGACACGCTTCGAGATCTGGCAGCACACGGTCGAGGCAATTATCGAGGCACACGAGTGCAACATCCTGGATTCCGATTGGAAGAGGTTGGTCCTACTCCGGTCAAAGCTGGGTCCCCGCGCCTTCCAGGTAACCAAAGGCTGCTCCACGTACAAAAGTGCAATGGACACTCTTCAGAACTTGTATAAGCCCCCCATGAATGTGGTCTGTGCAAGGTACCCCCTCAACACCCAAGCCCAGCAACCCGGGGAGACGGCTGAGTCTTACCTGGGACACTTGCAAGAGTTGGCCTGACCGTGTCTGGCTGAACCCGGGGTAGGTGTAGAGGAGGTCGAGAGGCTGATCCGGGACGCCTTTGTCTGAGGGCTATGCTCGAGGGCCATCCAGCAGAAGCTGCTGGAAGACAACATCTATGCCATAACCAGGACTGTGGAGGTGGTCAAACCGTGGAAGCAGCAGCCCTGCACATCGAAGCCTTCAATTCCGGGTTCCCCCAGGCTCCCTCATGGCCCTCTCACACTGGAGCTGCAGCCCCAGGACGAGCTGTGGAGGAGAGCATCGCTGCGGCAGGTGCCTGGCGTCCCTGTAAGTACTTTGGCTCCTGGTGTGGGTCAGATCATCGATCACGTCAAAACTGCCCAGCTAGGAACCAGTATTGTTCCTGATGAGGCATGAAAGGCCACTTTGCAAAAGTGTTCCTCTCTAAACCTGCCAGCAGCTCAGCGGCCCTCTATGACCTCCCTACCTCCGCCGTGGATACCCCCAGGTGCGCGTGCTAGGTGGCCCCATTGTCCCTGTGACGACTTCTGCCTTCCCCGACTTCGACTACGCAACATCCGGCCCCACCAGCAACTACTTCCGGCTCACGGTGTGACGTCACTTTTGGCTGACGTAATGGCATCACTGCCACCGGCCATGATGACGTCACTTCCCCCGGAGCAGCGGACACGGCTGGGGAAGGAGGCCAGCCATGCAGCGGCTCACCACGTGCCGCCGTCATCTTGGGCCAGGCAGCACCCAACACAGAGGGCCACCGACGATGTTGAAAACGTGGTCAATACAGGCAATGACCAGACCGCCCTACCGATGCTCCTCACGCCTTCGGGTGCCATCAGCTGCCGCATGCCGCACCCAGCAACCGATGTCGATGTGGTCAATCGATGCTCCCCATCCCTCCGGATAGCAATGACTCCGACTCAGAGATAGTCCTGGCCGCCACTACGCTGACCAGGGACATTTCCCATAATCTTGGGCGCTCAATGATGGATGTGCGAGTCAATGGGCAGGTAACAAAGTGCCTATTGGACAATGGCAGCACCAAGAGCCACATTCACCCGAGCGTGGCCCACTCCCTAAGGTTAAAGTTCCACCCCACCACCTGCTCAATCGCCCTCGCCACCAAGGATAAGACTGTTGGTACCCTTGGGTGCTGCTCGGTCGATATGACGGTGGGAGGGGAGACTTACAGAGGATTCAGGCTCCTGGTCATGCCAAACTCTGCACACCACTCCTCCTGGGCCTAGATTTCCAGTGCCACCCTTGCCTTCGGGGGGGAGGGACCCCAACCTCCACTCACATTGCACAGCACGCCAACCTACCAGCCCTGGCCAACCTGCAGCCTCTCCACACTGCGCATGACCCCACCGGCGCTCTTTCCACATTTTGCGCTAGGCTGCAAGCCAATCACCGCCAGAAGTAGATGCTATTGCGCTGCAGACAGGGACTTCATCAAGGCGGAGGTGCGGTGACTCCTGGCGGAAGGCATTATAGAGCCCAGTAACAGCCCTTGGAGAGCCCAAGTCCTGGTGGTCAAAGGGGGAAGTAAGCCGAGGGTGGTCGTGGATTACAGCCAGACCATTAACCAGTACACTCAGCTGGATGCTTAACCGCTGCCGAGGATTGCCGACATGGTCAATGAGATTGCCCGCTACCGGATTTTCTCCACGATTGACCTGAAGTCAGCGTATTACCAAATCCCCATCCACCCGAAAGACAAGCCCTACACCGCCTTTGAGGCGGACGGGCGCCTGTACCAGTTCCGCTGGGTTCCTTTTGGGGTCTCTAACGGGGTCTCCGTCTTCCAGCGGGAGATGGATCGCATTGTAGACCGGCACAACCTGAAGGTGACGTTCCCATATCTGGATAACATCACTATCTGCAGCCGTGACCAGCAGGACCACGATGCAAACCTGTACAAATTCCTCCAGACGGCCGTGGAGCTGAACCTCACTTACAACAAAGAGAAGTATATGTTCAGCACCACCCTCCTCACCATCCTGGGGTACATCATAGCCCATGGAATCGACAGCCCAGATCTGGAAATGATGCGCCCATTAATGGATTTACCCCACCACCCCCCCACACTAAAGGCCTTTCACAGATGTCTGGGCCTGTTCTCTTATTACTCGCAGTGGGTCCCTCACTTCTTGGACAAGGTCCGCCCACTAGCCCAATCCACAACTTTTGCCCTGAGGCGCAGGTAGCCTTCACCCGCATCAGGCAAGACATCGCGGATGCCACAATGCAGGCTATGGATGAAGACTCCCCCTTCCAGGTGGAGAACGATGCCTCCGAGGTGGCCCTCGCTGCTACCTTCAACCAAGTGGGGTGCGCCCTGTCGCCTTCTTCTCCAGGACCCTCCACGGCTCCGAGTTACTGCACTCCTTCATTGAAAAGGAGGCCCAGGCGATCATGGAAGCGGTCCGCCACTGGTGCCACTTCCTGGCTGGCAGGAGGTTCACGCTCCTCACGGACCAGCGGGCCGTGGTGTTCATATTTAACACTACCCACAAGAGCAAGATAAAGAACAACAAGATCCTGCGCTGGAGAGTCAAGCTGGCAACCTACAGCTACGACATCCAGTTCCGCCCTGGGAAGTTTAACAACTCCCCTGATGCTCTCTCTTGCACCTCCCCTGTTGCAGGCATTGCATGAGTCCCTCTGCCATCTGGGCGTCACCCAGTTGTACCATTTCATTAAGTCCTGAAATCTGCCATACACCATCAGGGACATGTCCAAGGCCTGTCGGGTCTGTGCAGAGAGTAAGCCCCGTTTCTTCTGCCCCCCCCCCCCCACCCACCCAGGCCCACGTTGTAAAGGCTACTCGGCCTTTCAAGTGTCTCGGCATGGACTTCAAAGGGCCCCTGCCTTCCACGAACTGAAACGTCTACTTCCTCATGGTAGTGGACGAGTACTCACGCTTCCCTTTCGCCATCCCTTGTCCGGACACCTCCATGGCCATCGTCATCAGGGCTATTGGGCAGATTTTCACCATGTTTGGTTAGCCCGCCTTCATCCACAGCGACCGGGGTTCTAGTTTCATGAGCGACGAGCTGCGCCAGTAGCTGATGGCGACGGGTATCACAACCAGTCGCATGACAAGTTATAACCCAAGAGGCAACGGGCAAGTGGATCACGAGAATGGGGTGGTCTGGAAGGCAGTCCTCCTGGCTCTCAGCTCAAAAGGGTGGGCCGTTGAATTCTGACAGGACACCCTGCCCGAGGCGCTGCATGCCATTTGGTCACTGCTGTGCACGGCTACCAATGAGATCCCTCACGAACGTCTGTTCTCATTCCCCAGGAGGTCGGGGACTGGAATGTCACTCCCAGCATGGCTCACATCCCTGGGACCAGTGCTTCTGCGTAAGCATGTAAGGACACACAAGGTTGAAGCCCTGGTGGAGCAGGTCTTCCTCCATCATGCAAACCATAACTACACTTACGTTAGGTTCGGCAGTGGCAGGGAGGACACTGGCTCAACCAGGGACCTGGCATCAGCAGGAGCACCCACCACACCACACCACCCTCCAATCCAGGACGACACTGAGCGGGCATACATCCCCGTCCCCAGGCAGCTATGGGGCATGCAGGGCCTCCTTGACCACCAGGGGCCCGCTTCAGCCTTAGGAAACAAACCTTTCCCCCCACCCATCCAATACGACCTGCATACATCGACCCTGGCCCCCCTGGCCACCCATCAGCACGGCACCACACAAGCCACACACACCCCTGCCACCAGCCCCCCCCCCCCCATTTCCCCTCTCACCAGTGACCAGGAGCCAGACCTATGACGGTCAGAGACCCCAGTGGCCACTGAATCGTCTCGACGTGTAAATAATGTATGTACATAGTGGGTGCGATTCCTTGTTACTGCCGCCCCCCCAGGACAATTTTAAAGAAGGGGGTGAATGTGGTGGTACACCACCAGCCTACTGCAGGGAGCAACCTCTGTACCTGCAGGAGTGTAAGGGGACAGGACAACACCTGGCCAGCTGCCAATTAGCCTGAATGGATCAAGCCCCACGTAGTCGGGTGTCAATCACCCTCCGGGATATAAGCCTGCGCCGGCCTCCAGAGGCCTCAGCCAAATCCAGCCAGCCTGGCTTTGAGGTGGTTTTTGTGGATTAAAGCCTGTTGTTCAGTCTTTACCTTGTGTGTGTCTGATTCTGTCTAACAGCGCACCACACCAGGCATGTCCTAACCTGCGAGACCTCGGATGGGCCTGCAGCTGCAAGGCCATATGAGCAGAAGAGTACACAGAGGAGCTGATCTGAGATGCCTGTGTAGCAGGCATCAGATCGGACTACATTCACCAGCGACTGCTAGAAGAGAGCGAACTGAAACTGCAGAAAGCCATCAAACTGGCTAAATCTCTGGAAATAGCCCTCCATAACGAGGACTCTTTCTCAACTGATAACGCAGCTGCCGCATGGGGAACATGGGCACCGCCATCTTGGGGCACAGGATTGCAGGCAGCCCCACATCCCTATCTGACTATAGCCACTGCTGCTGCCGAGCACCCGAAATGCTACATCTGCGGCCAGAAGCACTCCAGGAAGTGCTGCCCAGCGAAGGATGAGATCTGTTCCGTCTGTGGGAAGAAGGGACACTACGTGAAGGTATGCAAATTCAAGCAACTTCTAACCTAAGCAGTGCTGTGTGTGGGCAGTGGTGGCTGCTGCCATCTTGGACAACGTCCATCCGATGAACAGCGCAGTGTCTGTGCCATGGAGGCTGCCATCTTGGACGACATCACTTCTGATGAACAGTACCACGTGCGCATCATGAGGGCTTGCATATTACCAGGCCATGAGCCAGTACAGTGGATCAGACAGTGATGCTAATCTAGCTTCAGTCATGCTCGACCAAAGCAGACCTCATCAGCTTGCCAGGTCAATGATGGACATAGAGGTAAATGGGTGAAAGACGAGTTGCCTGATCAACAGCGGAAGCACAGAGAGCTTGATCCACTCTGACACTGTGCGGTGTTACTCCCTTGCGGTGAGACCAGTGAGTTACAGAGTCTCTATGGCCTTTAAGTCCCACTCAGCAGAGATCTGCAGCAGCTGGGTAGTGACGCTGATTGTGCATGGTGTAGAGTACAAAAATTATAAATTCCTTGTGATGCCACAGCTCTGTGCACCCATACTACTGGGGTTGGACTTTCAGTACCACCTTAAGAGCATCTTTATGGAATACGATGGGCCCCATCCCCTGCTCACAGTCTGCAACCAAGTTTTTAAACTGCTCACCCTCCCCTCCGAACATGTCCAAGCAGCAACCCACAATCCGCCCACCACACTCAACCTGCGGGCTCTCCACCCTCTGGATTTCTCCCACACCCCCCCACCTCTGTTTGCCAACCTCACCCCCAACTGTAAGCCCGTCACCACCAAGAGCAGGCGATACAGCGCTGGGGACAGGGCCTTTATCAAATCAGAGGTGAGACGGCCCCTGACTGAGAGGAACATCGAAACCAGTACCAGCCCCTGGAGAGATCAGGTAGTGCCGATTAAGAGTGGGAATAAACACCAAATGGTTACTGACTACAGTCAGACCATTAACAGGTTTATGCAACTGGACGCATACCCCCTCCCCTGCATAGCCATCGTGGTAAACCAAATCGCCCAATATTGGTATTTTCCATCATTGACAAACTTGGCATACCACCACCTCCCTATCCTCTTGGAGGACCACCAATATACCATATTTGAGATGGATGGCCACCTCTACCACTTTATGAGGGTCCCCTTTGGGGTCATCAATAGAGTCTCCATCTTCCAGAGGGAGATGGATTGAATGGTGGATGAGCATGGGCTGCTGGCCACATTCCCCTACCTCGACAATGTCACTATCTGTGGCCACGATCTGCAGGTCCTTGACACCAACCTCCAGAAATTCCTCCAGACAGCCAAAACCCTTAACCTCTCTTACAAAGATAAACATGTATTCCACACATTACACTTGGCTATACTCGGCTGTCGTGGAGAATGAAGTTATTAGTCCCGATCACGTGCCCACTGTTGGAGCTCCCACTCCCCCACAGCCTCAAGGCTCTGAAAAGGTACCTGGGGTTTTTTCCTATTATACCCAGCAGGTCCCTAACTATGCTGATAAAGCCCACCCCTTCGTAAAAGCCACTTACAGAGGCCTGGGAGGCTTTCAGCCATATTAAAGGCAATATTGCTAAGTCTGTGATGCACGCTGTGAATGAACCCATTCCGTTCCAGGTAGAGAGTGATGCATCAGACTTTTCCCTGGCTGCCACACTTAACCAAGCAGGCAGATCCACAGCAGTTTTCTCCTGCACCCTCCAAGGCCCTGAGATCCATCAAGGAGGCGGTTTGGTACTGGAGGCACTATCTTGCCAACAAATGATTTACCCTGCTGACTGACCAACATGCAGTCGCTTTCATGTTCAATAACAAGCATTGGGGTAAAATCAAAAACTATAAGATTCTGAGGTGGAGAATCGAACTATCCACCTACAACTTCAATATCTTGTTCCAGTCTGGAAAGCTCAACAAACCTTTGGATGATCTGTCCTGAGGGTCTTGTGCCAATGCGCACATAGACTTTCACAATGACCTATGCCACCCCAGGTCACCAGGTTCTTCTATTTTGTCAAAGCCCATAACCTCCCTTATTCAGTTGAGGACATCAGGACAATGACCAGAATCTGCCAGGTCTGTGCAGAGTGCAAACCACACTTCTACCAGCTGGCCAGGTCACACCTGATTAAGACCACCTACCCTTTTTGAGCACCTGAGCATGGATTTTAAGGGGCCCCTGGCCTCTTCAAACCACATGTGTACTTTCTCAACATCATTGATGAGTACTTACGTTTCCCGCTTGCCATTCCCTGCCCAGACATGGCCACTGTTATTAAAGCCTTGCGCAACCTTTTCATCCTGCTTGGATACCCCTGCTACAATCATAGTAACTGGGGCAGGGGGGTGTCCTCCTTCATGAGTGATGAGCTGTGCCAATATCTCCTGGCCGAGGTATCGCCGCTAGCAGGACTATCAGCAACAACCCCTGAGGGAATGGCCAGGTGGAAAGAGAGAACACCACCATCTGGAAGGCCACCCTCCCAGCCCTGTGGTCAAAAGGCCTGCTTGTCTCCCACTGGCAACTCCCTGAAGCATTCCACACAATCAGATCCCTCCTGTGCACCGCCACCAATGCCACACCACATTAAAGCTTGTTTTCCTTCCCCAGGAAGTCAGTGTTGGGGACCACACTGCCATCCTGGTTTAAGTCCCCAGGGCCAATCCTGATCCAGAAGTATGTGAGAAGCCACGTCTGACCCACTGGCTGAAAGGGTCCACCTCCTCCACACCAACTCCAAACATGCCAATGCAATGTACCCAGATGGGCGCAAGGACACTGTGCCAATCTGGGACTTGGCACGCGCGGGAGACCCTGGGACTCCAGGTGACCAACCAGTACATCCACCCCCCCATGATCATCCACCAAATATCATGTCACCCTACCCCAGCACCCCCCAACTGTCTCAGTTCAGTCGCCAGACACCCCACCCACCGACAACAACCAGACAGTCCAGAAGTCAATAGCTGAGCCAGAGCTAGCACTGGGACAGTTACAATGGCAGACAAGACCACGAGACAGAATGAATCTGATGGACGTGGAACCCACTTCACCCCACAGGACTTCTTTTAAAAGAGGGTGTGAATGTAATGGACCCACTGTTAATACTGTTTGTAGATGTATGGCAGCCCTGCCCCTTGCTGATTCACCAGTGGCTCCTCCCCCTTGATTCCTCTAATAAAGGCAGCAACACCATAGCCCCTTCCCCTAGAACAAGCTCTGGCGCGTGGCTCAGGCAACAATTCTGAGATTACCACCTCGAGGTCCTGCTTTTTAACTTCTTTTCCTAACTCCCTATATTCCCTCTTCAGAACTTACTCTATCTTTATCCCTACTCCTATCTATGTAGATTATGACACCTGACTGCTCATCCTCCCAATCCAGAATATGTTAACTCGATCAGAGACATCCCTGACCCTGGCACCTGGAGGCAACATACCATCTGGGAGTCTCAGTGTTGTTCATCCAACCTCCTATCTGCTCTCCTAATCAATGTCCCCAATTACCATAGCTCTTCTTCTCCCACATTGCCCTCTGAGCCAAAGGGCTAGTCTCCACACCAGAGACATGATCACCATGACTTGTCCCTGGTAAATTGTTTCCCCCACATAGTATCCAAAAGAGTAAATTTGCTGTTGAGAGAAACGACCACGAGGGTGCTCTTCACTGTTTGCCTCTTTCCCTTCACTCACTTAACAATCACCCAATTACCTGTCTCCTGACTTTTAGGGGTGACTGTCTCCCTGAAGCCCCTCTCTATCACTGCCTCCCAAATGATCCTGAGATCGTCCAGCTCCAGTTCCCTGACTCAGTCTCCCAGTTGTGCTATCCCAGATTTCCCACATCCTGCAATCAGAGCATTTGACTGCCGTAGCTGCTGTCTCCATTAACTCTTCCTAACTTAAATTCAAAGATCTTACCTTATTGAAATCAAGCTCGTCTTCAGCCAAAGCCTACACTGAGCCACTCACACACTGGCTGCTCTACATGAGCTCCCCTCTTTATTTGTCACTGCCACTTAACTTAATTACTTCTCCCACCAATCACCATTCTGTTTAACCCTTAACTTGCTTTTTAAAGGCACTTAACTCCAGCTGACTCCCCACGATCCCAGGTCTCGAGTCCCACATTCCTCCTGTTTCAGCAATAGTCCTAAGATGTCTGTGTCCCAAGTCCTGCTCCACTTCTTTTTAAAGGCGCTTACCTCCAGCTGGCTCCCAACAACCCCATCTGATTTTTGCTTTCTCTGTGAACTAATTTTAGAAACCATTCCCCAATTTTGCTGGGAAAGCAAATCAATAGTGAAACACTTAATAAAATAATAAATGCATCTAAACATAGCCATCTAGTTATGACATGGGTGTCAGGTGCAACTTCAAAATCCTCATTAGATATAAAACTGAATCTTGAGGGACATGGTAATAATTACAACATACCTGAAATTATACTACAAAAAGGGAACACTATATCAAGATGAGGTGAGACAGGATAGACTAATGGACCAAAAGGTAGAATTAGAGAGGAGCAAAGAACAAATTATCCAATTTCTGCAAGATTACAGAGGTGAAGGCTCAGATTAGCCAGTGCTCAAAGTAGTGATGGAACAGAATTTTTTTTAAAAACTGAATGAATAAAGCACAAGCTAAGTACATTCATAAGTTAGAAGTAAAACCTGTTGCATTATTGTGAGAAAAGTTTGGCAAAACAAGATTTTAAAAGATACAGTTAATTGTTCAAGGAATAATACAGAAAAGAGTAAAACATCATGGAAAACAACTAGAAAGGGAAACTAAGAAGATCATAAGGAGGCATAAAAAGAGATTTAGGGTTCAAGTACAAAGAAGTAAAAATATACTTTATTAAAATGCCATTTCCAGTATGTTGCTCTTCCTTTTTTTAAATTGTCCCACCATTGGTAAGTATTCCTTTTATTGTCTAAGCTTTGAAATTATTGCATTCACCCAAATCATTGCTTTGCCAGCTTTCCACTGACTAAACTTTTGCCCATTTGTCCAAATAACTTCTAAATTAGCTTCTATACAATTTTATTCAATAAAGCTCCAATTTGAAATTTAAGTTGCCTTACTATGTAAAAGATGCTATACAAGTTGTTGTTGCCACAAATGGGAAAGAGCTTTCTGAATTATAGTGTACCATCTAATTTTGAAATTCATTGAATATTGCAAACATGTTAAAATTATACTTATCAAATTATTGCCATTTCTACTTTGTTCATATTAGGATGTTCAGTGCCCACATATTTATTATTATGGGGTGTTTGTAATATCCCACTATCCAGAGATGGCAGCACTTTTATTCTCAGCCGGATCCACAAGGTCTTTAACCATGACCCAAAAGCTCCTAAAATAGAAATGTTTATTACAAATTAAAAGCAGTTTTGAAGTTTATTTTTTTTAAAAATCAACAGGTTCTCTACATTTCAAAAATTCTTTTATCTTAAATATAACTCAGCAAATGGTAAATCCTGTATTACTTTCCAATTACACTCTTGGTCTGAACAATTAAATAGACGGGTATCAGAACAATGAATGCACGATTCACTTTATTTCTTTCAGAAGAATCGATTATAAAATAGGAGCTTCCTTACTTTTACTGGTCAACCTAAAAATTTAGATTAAAATAGGTATATTTGTCACACGCAGTGCCTTGGAAATTCGGAAACAGCAATTTTCAGGTGACTTAGAGGGATGCATAATATTGAGGGTAAAAGATTCACACTAGTGCATAGGAATGGAAGATTAAATGCCATAATAGGCTCAACTTCCTGTTGAAATCTATTTTCTAACAGTGAATGGTTGGAGTATTTTGAGGTTAGCAGTTTTTAAAAAATAATTTAGACATACGGCACAGTAACAGTCCCTTACAGCCCATGCCATCCAAATACACCAATTAACCTAGAAACCCCTACATTTTTGCAGGGTAGGGGGAAACCAAAGCACCCAAAGGAATCCCACACAAGTCAAGGGGAGAATGTACAGAAAGCGCTGAATTCGAACCCAGGTTACTGGTGCTGTAATACCACTACGCGCCAAAATTTTATAAACCTCTATAAGATTCCTCTCAGCCTTCCACACTACAGGAAGAGAAATACCAGCTTATCCTTATAACATATGCCTGACAGTCCCAATAACATTTTCTAATTTTTTTCTGCACCATTTCCAGCTTAAAGATCTATGTAAAACACACCAAGTGTAAACTGCTTCCCTGTCCTCATCAACCTTCTTAGTCATCTCTTCCAAAACTCAAATTCAAGAGACATGGTTTCCCATGCACAAAACCATGCTGATTATGCCAGTGTAACACAAATTGTAGAAGTAACAAACATCCAAACTTTTCTTCACCACCATCTACCTGTGTCACCACTTTTATGCAACTCTGTACCTACACTCCCAAGTTTCCATCTCCCATGGCCCTATTATTCACCATTCAAGTCCTGCCAATATGCAACATCTCACACTTGTCTGAGTTACGTCCAACTTGCTGTTCCTTGATCCACTTTCCTCATTTATCTAAATCTTCTTGTTATCTTCACTGTTCACTATACCACTAATTTTGGTGTCAGCCACAAATTTACTAAGCATGCTAACTAAATTGTTCTCAAAATCATTATAGATGACGAATAACAATGGACCCAGCACCAATCCCTGCAGTACATTACTGGTCACAGGCCTCCAATACCAGTACAATCCTCCACTACGACCTAATCATATCATCAAACCAATCCAGTTTCTGATTGGCCAGATCACCCTGGATCCCATGCTATTAGATTTTCTAGGTCAGCCTGCTATGCTGGATCTTGTCAAAGACATTTGAGGCTCAAGTCCTTCATCAGGAATATAAAAAAGCAGGCAGACACCTGAATAAAAAGATGGGGAGTGGGGAGAAGAGGAGGGAGGAGCACAGGCTAACGGGTAAGATATAATAGGTGGATACAGGTGGGAGAGTAGAAAAGAAAAAAAAGCTGAGATGTAAGGGGTAGAGGGCAGAGAGCTAAGACAGCTAGCTCTCTGATAGGAGAAAGAAGAGGTGGGGAGTTGGAGGAAAGGTGACAGAGGGATGAGAGAATGAAAGAAACTGTGAGAGAGGTTAATAGAAATTAGAGGTCAATGTTAATGCTGTCTGGTTGGAAACTGCCAAGACAGAATACAAGATGTTCCTCCAATTTGCTGGTGGCTTCAGTTTGGCAGTATACAAGGGCATCTACAGAATGTCGGTATGGCAATGGTGTATGGAATTAAAATGGTTGGCCTCTGGGAGGTCCTTGCTATTGCAGGAGACAGAGTGAAGGTGCTCAAAATAATTTTCCAAGTCAACTTCCATCTCCCTGCTCTCAAATCTTCTTGGTCACCTCTTCCTAAACACAATCAAATTTGAGACACAGTTTCCCACATACATGCTGATTATCCATAATCACTCCTTATTGCAAAAAGTTTATAGCTTGAATGATATTTAAAGATAGTTTGATAAAAATCAAACTCACCCACAACAAAACTTGTATGTTACAGACTCCAATATATAAATTAAGGAAAAAGTATACAATCAGGGATGAAAAATACTTACTCTTTAATACTTTTGGTCACTTTATGTTCATTGAGAGTTTTTTCAATATCCCTTTCAAGAATCTAAATTCAGAAAAATGGTAATTTAAAGCTTTTAATTTTTATTTGTGAATAAAATGCATCAAATTACACATTGTACTACCAAATCATTTAACAATTTTCACTTGGTAAATCACAAAAGCACTCTACATGAACCTTTTTTCTCGTCTGTGATGTTTTGTTAAAATTCCACACCAAATTCATGGAAGACCCTCCCCAATTTTAAGTAACTTTAATTCATCAATGTATCCCCAGTAACTACTTTATGTTGCTGGGCATCAGACAAAAAAGGAATTAAAAAATCATGGTCAACAACTACCCTTTAATGACTTCCTATCTACTTTTCAAAACCTGAGTGCTCACCTGTGAAAATCTCCATGGACCAGCACTTCTTTAACCCCAGAACCTCACGAATCCCAGAGGATCTGTAAATGCCCATCACTTTTCTCTTCAGAACCTGAAATCTTTTTTTTTTGCCTGTAGGCTCCCAGCAATGATAAATACCATCTGGAACATTATACACAGGGCCATCTTCCAAAATCTTTCATTAAAAACCTCTGTTCCCAATCTAAAGTTACCTACCATAATCCATCTCCCACCACTGCTAACTTTCTAGCTTAATGAAACATCTCTAATGACACCAAAAGACAATAAATGCCCTTGTAGCATAATTGATAATTATATGGCAATACATGCCTACTGAGTCTGATGGTTAGACTGTACCACTGGAACAAAGCCAAGATTATCTAAACTCATTAGTGAATCCCATGTCCAGCAAAATCAGCAGATGTTAGCTGATTACTGACAACAGTAAGGCAACAGTCATCCATTACATCAGTTAATCCTCAGTGGATATGCTCATCATTACAAGGAAGCTATGTTAACACAACAATACATTCAGGGAACAGGAAATCATACTGAAAAATGCAGAGAATTAACCAAAACTATCCTTACTTACTGTTATTTTCTTACGAAGAAATGTATTGGATTGCTGCAGTTTTACAATGTCGGCCTGTTGTTAGATGATAAAATTAGCCACAATATAGTAAATTTACTCAAAGAGATATTAATCTACTTAATTAATTCTGAGTAACAACATACATCACCACGGTAGTTTGCTTTGCAGGTTATTGCAAATTTAAAAACACCAGGATTGGTCTTTGGGGAATTCTCCTGAAACACACATTACTCTGATAACTCATTCCATTTCTAACAGCCCAGCAATGAAGCATAATTTGCTACATGCTCTCAGGAACACACAAAACAGGACTGTAGAGATTGGTGGGAGAATAAACACCTCCGATTAAGTAGATCTTTTCCCCACTAGTCTTACAGAAAGAATCATTTTTCTATTACTGCCTTAAATACATCTAATGTCTGAACTCCACCACCCTCTGGACTACATCAGAGATTCACTCCATTCTGAGAGAAGAAATTTCCAAGGTTTATATGAGTGGCACCTTACTTTATCTCTGTATTCCCTTGTTCATGACCCTCTTCCATCTCAACATCTACCCTGTCAAGCTCCCTTAGGATTTTATATGTTTGAACAAGGCCACCCCTCTTCTTTCTGCACTTCATGGAATACAGATCCAAACTGTCCATTTTCTCTTCACAGAACAATCCTCTAATCCCAGGAAATGGCCTGGTGAACTTCCTTTGGATGGCCTCCAAAGTCACTTTGAGGCAAGAGAACCAAAATGATGCATGATCTTCCACATGTGGCCTCATCAATACCTAGTACAAATGTAACAATCTCCCTATTCTTAAATCCCCTACACCCTTCACATTATGCAGTTTATCTTTTAAGTGCTTGTGTGCTAATCTTTTGTGATTCATGCACTAGAGCAGCTAGATCCCACTGAATTTCACTCACTTGCCAACTCTCTCCATTTAGGAAATCATTCTTTTAATTCCTTACTAAAGTGCCATACACATCCCCAAATTAAATTGCATTTGCTGTTTTAGGCCAATCTTTCAGTCCATCTATATCTTCATCACAATGTGTTCTGTAACCTATTTTCATATCTTTAGCAATCTTGAAAACCTTCCAGATGGAAAAATTGTAAACAGAACTCTACGAGTTAGATCCCGCTAACCTGAAAAAATCATAAGACGTAGAAACAGAAATAGGCAAATTTTAATGCCCTGGCTGAACAAAAACCTAAAAAAAAACCCAATGACCTGGTCAGAACTGTGACGAAAGACTGCAAAACATTCTCTCTCTCTCTCTCTCTCTCTCTCTCTCTCTCTCTCTCTCTAGATCACTGTAAGCACAGCAACCACCTGTTGTGTTGTCCCAAACAGTATTGTACCTGTTTTTTCCTTTGGTGCAGCCTGCCACATACACATTCACCCTGTGGCAACTAATTTCACAGATTATCACCCTCTGGCTGAAGAAATTCCTCCACATCTCTGTTCTAGTCAGACACCCATTAATCCTCAAGTTGGGCCCTCTTGTCCTAGACTATCCCACCATGGGAAACAACCATTCACTGTCAGTCCATGCCTTTCAACATTTAAAAAAATTCAATTAGATTCCCCCCCTCATTTCAATGAATTCAGGCCAAGAAATATCAAACGCTTCTCATTTGATAATCCTTTCATTCCCCAAATCATCCGAGTTAACTTCTTTTGAACCCTGTCCAACATCAGCACATCTTCTTAAATGATGAGCCAAAATGTACTCACAATACTCAAGAGAGGTCTCATCAGGGCCTTATTGAGTCTCATCATCACATCCTTGCTCTTATTTTCTATTCCTCTTTTTTTTTTTTTTTTACACACCATAAACCACATTGACCATGATACATACATTTTCCTTTTCAAATATATACAGTGACATTTTCTCCCCCCCCTCCCTCATCCCATCCCACCCTCCCTACCTCCCCCCCATCCATTTAAAGTACAAAATCTAAGATACATTAAACCAGTCAAACAATGTTGTCATTCAATAAAAATAAACAAGAAATTCCACTGAGTCAATTCTTTTCATTTCCTTCTCCTTTCGTTAATTTAGGTAGTGAATGTCCTCAGTAGGTTTTCTCTATTGTGTTTCATGTAAGGCTCCCATATTTGTTCAAATATTTCAATATTATTTCTTAAACTATATGTTATTTTTTCTAATGGAATACATTTATTCATTTCTATATACCATTGTTGTATTTTCAAATTATCTTCCAATTTCCAGGTTGACATAATACATTTTTTTGCTACAGCTAGAGCTATCTTAACAAATCTTTTTTTTGCACCATCCAAATCAATTCCAAATTCTTTGTTTTTTATGTTACTTAGGAGGAAGATCTTTGGATTTTTTGGTATATTGTTTTCTGTAATTTTATTTAATATTTGGTTTAGATCTTCCCAAAATTTTTCTACTTTCTCACATGTCCAGATTGCATGAATTGTTGTTCCCATTTCTTTTTTACATCGAAAACATCTATCAGACACTGTTGGGTCCCATTTATTTAACTTTTGAGGTGTAATGTATATCCTGTGTATCCAGTTATATTGTATCATATGTAACCTCGTATTTATTGTATTTCTCATCGTTCCAGAACATAATTTCTCCCATGTTTCCTTTTTTATCTTTATATTTAAATCTTGTTCCCATTTTTGTTTAGTTTTACCATTTGTTTCCTCATTCTCCTTTTCTTGCAGTTTAATATACATATTTGTTATAAATCTTTTGATTATCATTGTATCTGTAATCACATATTCAAAGTTACTTCCCTCTGGTAACCTCAGACTGCTTCCTAATTTGTCCTTCAAGTAGGATCTCAATTGGTAATATGCCAACACTGTATCTTGAGTTATATTATATTTATCTTTCATTTGTTCAAAGGATAATAATCTATTTCCTGAAAAACAATTTTCTATTCTTTTGATCCCTTTTTTCTCCCATTCTCTAAAGGAAAGATTATCTATTGTAAAAGGGAGTAACTTATTTTGCATCAATATTAGTTTTGGTAATTGGTAATTTGTTTTATTCCTTTCTACATGAATCTTTTTCCAAATATTGAGTAGATGATGTAATACTGGAGAACTCCTACGTTGTACCAATTTTTCATCCCATTTATATAATATGTGTTCAGGTATCTTTTCCCCTATTTTATCTAATTCTAATCTAGTCCAATTTGGCTTTTCCCTTGTTTGATAAAAATCTGATAGGTATCTTAATTGTGCGGCTCTATAATAATTTTTAAAGTTTGGCAGTTGTAAGCCTCCTTGTTTATACCATTCTGTTAATTTATCTAGTGCTATCCTCGGTTTCCCCCCTTTCCATAAAAATTTCCTTATTATTTTCTTTAACCCCTTGAAGAATTTCTCTGTCAAGTGTATTGGCAATGCCTGAAATAGGTATAATATCCTTGGGAAAATGTTCATTTTAATACAGTTTATCCTTCCTATTAGTGATAATGGTAAATCCAATGCTCTAAATCGTCCTGTAATTTTTTCATTAGTGGATAATAATTGAGTTTATATAGATGGCTGAGATTTTTATTTATTTGTATACCTAGGTATCTTATTGCTTGCATTTGCCATCTGAATGGTGATTCCTTCTTAAATTTTGAGAAATCCGCATTATTCATTGGCATTGCTTCACTTTTATTTATGTTAATCTTGTAACCCGACACTTCTCCATATTCCTTCAATTTCTTATATAATTCTTTTATTGATAGTTCTGGTTCTGTTAAGTATACTATAACATCATCCGCAAATAAACTGATTTTATATTCCTTGTCTTTTATTTTTATCCCTTTTATATTATTTTCTGTTCTTATCAATTCTGCTAGTGGTTCTATAGCTAACGCGAACAATAAGGGTGATAGTGGGCATCCCTGCCGTGTTGACCTGCTTAAGTTAAATTGCTTTGATATATATCCATTTACTGTCACTTTCACCAATGGCCCCTTATATAATGCTTTAATCCAATTAATATACTTCTCTGGTAAACTGAATTTTTGCAATACTTTGAATAAATAATTCCATTCTACTCTGTCAAAGGCCTTCTCTGCGTCTAAAGCAACTGCTACTGTTGGCGCTTTACTCCCTTCTACTGCATGAATTAAGTTAATAAATTTACAAATATTGTCTGTTGTGCCTCTTTTTTTAATAAATCCAGTTTGGTCTAAATTTACCATTTTAGGTACACACTCTGCTAATCTGTTTGCTAATAGTTTAGCTATTATCTTATAATCTGTGTTAAGTAATGATATTGGTCTATATGACGCTGGTGCGAGTGGATCTTTCCCTTGCTTTGGTATTACTGTAATTATTGCTGTTTTACATGAATCTGGTAAGCTTTGTGTTTTATCAATCTGATTGATTACTTCCAGGAGGGGAGGAATTAATAAATCTTTAAATGTTTTATAGAATTCTATTGGGAATCCATCCTCTCCTGGTGTTTTATTATTTGGTAATTTTTTTATTATCTCTTGTATTTCTACTATTTCAAATGGTTCTGTTAATTTATTTTGTTCCTCTATTTGTAATTTTGGTAGTTCAAATTTAGTTAAAAATTCATCTATTTTCCCTTCTTTCCCTTCGTTTTCAGTTTGGTATAATTGTTCATAGAATTCTCTAAAGTTTTCCTTGATCTCCATTGGATTATATGTGATTTTTTTGTCTTTTTTCCTTGATGCCAATACCATTTTCTTAGCTTGTTCTGTCTTAAGCTGCCATGCTAGAATTTTGTGCGTTTTTTCCCCTAGTTTATAATATTTCTGTTTTGTCTTCATTATGTTCTTCTCCACCTTATATGTTTGTAGTGTTTCATATTTTATTTTTTTATCTGCCAATTCTCTTCTTTTAGTTGTATCTTCCTTCATTGCTAATTCTTTTTCTATATTTACTATTTCCCTTTCCAACTGCTCTGTTTCCTGATTATAGTCCTTCTTCATCTTGGTTACATAACTTATTATTTGCCCTCTAATGAACGCTTTCATTGCATCCCATAGTATAAACTTATCTCACTGATTCCGTATTTATTTCAAAGTACATTTTAATTTGTCTTTCAATGAATTCTCTAAAATCCAGCCTTTTAAGTAGCATGGAGTTTAATCTCCATCTATACATTCTTGGAGGGTTGTCCTCTAACTCTATTGTCAATATCAAGGGTGAATGGTCCGATAATATTCTAGCTTTATATTCTGTTTTTCTTACTCTATCTTGCATACGAGCTGATAACAAAAATAGGTCTATTCTTGAGTATGTTTTATGTCTACCCGAGTAATATGAATATTCCTTTTCATTTGGATGTTGCTTCCTCCATACATCTCAAAGTTGCATTTCTTCCATCGATTTAATTATAAATTTGGTTACTTTGTTCTTTCTGTTAATTTTTTTCCCAGTTTTGTCCATATTTGAATCCAAATTCAGGTTGAAATCCCCTCCTATTAATATGTTCCCTTGCGTATCTGCTATCTTCAAAAAAATATCTTGCATAAACTTTTGATCTTCTTCGTTAGGTGAATATACATTGAGTAGATTCCAAAACTCTGAATAATTCTGACATTTTATCATTACATATCTCCCTGCTGGATCTATTATTTCCTCTTCTATTTTAAATGGCACATTTTTACTAATTAATATAGCTACTCCTCTTGGTTTTGAATTATACGACGCTGCTGTTACATGTCCTACCCAATCTCTCTTTAATTTCTTGTGCTCCAATTCAGTTAAATGTGTTTCTTGCACAAATGCTATATCAATTTTTTCTTTTTTCAGTAAATTTAGCAGTTTCTTCCTTTTAATTTGGTTATGTATTCCGTTAATATTTAAAGTCATATAGTTCAGCGTAGCCATTTCATACTTTGTTTATCTTCCCTTTCCGTTTCTCCATCATCACCTTTCCTTCTTATCCATTTCTGCTTTCTTGTTTTGAACACTTTATAAGACAACATTTCTAAAACATCAAACATTTTCCTTATTCTCCTATTTAAAACTTCTTTAACCCCATTCTCCCCTCCCCCTCATGAGTTGCCCTTTATCCCTTACCGGGCAACCACATATCCCCTCTCTATTTGGATTTGCGAATTCACTCGCAAACGTCAACTGATTTTGTAGTGACCGTAACTCCTCCCCACCCAGCCCCCCCAGAAAAGATTTCACTTTTCATATGTAACAAAGGTCACTCTTTTAATTCCCTCCTTAATCCCTCTATTCCCTTTCCCTCCCTTATTAATTCTTGTCTATACTCTATTTCCTCTAAATAAGGATATATTCATGTATACACACTATATATATATATATATATATATATATATACACACATATACCCCTTTACACACATACATATAGTTCGTGGTCATTTTTACTCTCATTACATGTCTTCATCTCTCTGCTTGTTTTGTAGTTATTCTGCAAATTTCCTTGCTTCCTCTGGATCCGAGAATAGTCTGTTTTGTTGCCCTGGAATAACTATTTTAAGTACCGCTGGGTACTTTAACATAAATTTATATCCTTTTTTCCATAAGATCGTTTTTGCTGTATTGAACTCCTTCCTCTTCTTCAGGAGTTCAAAACTTATGTCTGGATAGAAAAAATTTTTTTGACCTTTATATTCCAGTGGCTTTTTGTCTTCTCTTACTTTCTTCATTGCTTTCTCCAATATATTTTCTCTTGTTGTATATCTTAAGAATTTTACTAAAATGGATCTTGGTTTTTGCTGCGGTTGTGGTTTCGGGACTAAAGTTCTATGTGCCCTCTCTATTTCCATTTCTTCCTGTAATTCTGGACTTCCTAGGACCCTGGGGATCCAATCTTTTATAAATTCTCTCATATTCTTGCCTTCTTCATCTTCCTTAAGGCTCACTATCTTTATATTATTTCTTCTATTATAGTTTTCCATTATATCTATCTTCTGAGCTAACAGCTCATGTGCCTCTTTAACTTTTTTATTAGATTCTTCTAATTTCTCTTTTAATTCCTCTACTTCCATTTCTACAATTGTTTCTCATTCTTCCATATTTTCCACTCTTTTTCCTATCTCTGACATGGCCATTTCCATTTTATTCATTTTTTCTTCTGCATTCTTAATTCTTCTTTTTATCTCATTAAATTCTTGTAATTGCCATTCTTTCACTGATTCCATATATTCTTTAAAAAAAGATATATCCATTGTCCTGCCTTTCTCTTCTTCTTCCATCTCTCTCTGTTCTTCTTCTTCTTCTTCTTCCTCTGGATTGACCATCTGTTGTTTCCTTGTTTTCTTTTTACCCTCTTCTTTCTTGTTGTCGTTATTGTCTGTGTTCTGCACCTGCTGCTCTGCTGCAGGTGTCTCTCTCAGCTGTGGAGATCGACTCCACAGCTGTTCCCCCCTCCCGTCAGTGTGTTTTTTTTCATGTGCGGTTGCGCACTTTTACTCGGCTCTGCGAGCCATTTTTGTAGTCCCGAGCCCGGGACTTCCACTGACCTGCGGGAGCGGGCTTCTCTCTCCGCGGCGGGCCTCTTCGGACAGGTAAGGCCTTCACCTTCTTCTTCCGACATTCTTTCTTCCTCTTTTCTTCCCGTTGTTTTCGACTTTTCTCTCTTCGCTGCCATTTTCTTCTCACCTTTATTTTTACTTTATTATAAATTTTAATCTTGTACCTTTGTGCTTTGTGTGTTTTTTTTAAACTTTTCGGGAGAGGGCTGGAATTCCCTGACCAGCCACTACTCCATCACGTGACTCCCCCCTTTTCTATTCCTCTTGAAATGAATGTCAGCATTGCATTTGCCTTTTTTACCACTGTCTCAACCTAAAAGTTTACCTTCAGGCTATCCTGCATGAGGACTTTGCATCTGTGTATTTTTAATTTTCTCCCCATTTTAAAAAAGTCTGTTTATTTTATTCAATCAAATTGCATGCCCGTACACTTTCCAACATTATATTTTAATTGCCACTTCTCTCCCTATTCTCCTAATCTGTTCAAGTCCTTCTGCAGCCTCCATGCTTCCTCTACACTACCAGCTCCTCCACTGACCTTCATATCATCTGCAAACCTGGCCACAAAACCATTCATTCCATAATCCAAATCATTAATATGCAACATAAAAAGAAGTGGCCCCAACACTGGTACCTGTGGAACACCACTAGCAACTGGCAGCCAAACAGAATATGATCTCAGTATTCCAACACTCAGCTTCTTGCCAATCAGTCAATGTTCTACCCATACAAGTATGTTTCCTGTTTTACCACGGGCTCTTATCTTAAGTAGCTTCATGTGTGGCACCTCATCCAGCCTGCTCATCACACCTTCTTTCAAAGAATTCCAATAGATTTGCAGGCAAGATATTCCCTTAAGGAAACCTATCCTATCAAGTATCTCCAAGTACTCTGTAACCTCATCCTTGATAATCAACTCCAACATCTTCCCAACCACGATGTCAGGATAACCAGTTTATAATGTCCTTTCTGCTGCCTCTCTCCACCCCCGCCCCCACCTTCTGAATAGTGGGATGACATTAGCATTTTCCAGTACTCTTGGTCAATGCCAGAATCTATTGATTCCGGAAAGATTATTACAAATACCTCCACAATCTTTATTGCTACTTCATTCAGGAGCCGAGGGTGTAATCCATCTGGTCCAGGTGACTTATTCAGCCTTAGACCATTCAGCTTTGAGCTTTTTGCTTCCTTGTATACCTTCTCTTTTGTTTTCATATTAGCTTTGACTTCCCTTGTCAGCCACAGTGGTGACATTTTTCCATTCAAGTATTTCCTCTTTTTTGGTATATATTTATCCTGCACCTGCCCCCCATTTCTTGCAGAAACTCCATCCATTGCTGCTCTGTTAGTGCTTCCTTCCAATCTACTTTGACCAGTTCCTCTCTCATACCATTGTAATTCCCTTTACTCCACTGAAATACTGACACATCTGACTTTAGTTTCTCTTTGTTAAATCTCAAATTGAACTCAATCATATTATGATCACTGCCCCTTAATTTGTTGTCCACTTCCTAGCTACTGTTTGGAGATCTGTTTATAATAGCAAATAGGTCTTTTTACCCTTTCTTAACTCAACCTACAATGATTCTATATCTTCTGATCCTAGGTCACCTCTTTCTGATGATTTAATGTTGTTCCTTACCAACAGAACCACACCACCCCCTCTGCTTTCCTGTCTATCTTTTCAATACACTGTGTATCATAGAACGTTCAGCTCCCAATGATTTTCATATCCATTCTTTAACCATGACTCGGTGATGGCCACAACATTATACCTGCCAATCTAGCTGTACTACAAGAGGATTCACTTTATTCCTTATGCTGTGTGCAGTTAAATACAAAACCTTTAGCCCTTTATTTGTTACATTTGACTGACCCTGTTGCATTACCATGCATCCTCATGGATGCAATTTTTCCATAAATGTCTATCATTCTACATAAATTCCATACCTGCTGACCCTACTTGTGCACCAACCACCTCTTCCCCACTTCACCTTAGTTCCCACCCCTCTGTGAATGTAGTTTAAACCACCCCCTTCCCCCAAACAGCATTAGCAAACCTCCTTGGCAGGATATTGGTGTAGAGCTCGCCAAAAGAACCAAAGACTTGTTGATCCAAACCAAGGCTTTTATTAGCAAAAGACAGGAGCTCTTCACAGGTGGCCGACCAGTCCGGAATGATCCGACCTGGCTAGGGACACAACCCTTTAAGGCCCAGACAGTAGGCGTGGCTAAGATCTCAGTCAATCGCTGTAAGCACAGTCATTACACTCTAGATACTGTAACTATATACATTGGTGATAGGTCTGTACTATCAAAATTTTGTTCCCATTAAGTTCAGATGCCAACTGTTGCACTGTCCCCAGAAAAAGGTTCCAATAATCCAAGAACTTGAAACCCTGAACCATCTCTTCAGCCACACATTTGTCTGCACTATCTTCCTTTTCTGACCTTCCCTAACTTGTGGCACTGAGTAATCCAGAGATTGCTACCTTGGACGTTCTGCTCTTCAGCCTTTTTCTTAACTCCCTAAACTTACTTTGCAGGAGCTCTACCCCACTCCTGCCAATGTCATTGGTACCAAGATGTACCACAACCTCTGTCTTAAAGACCTCTGTCTTAGCCCCTTAAGAATATTCTGCCGCCACTCAGACATCCTGGACCAGAGCACCTGGGAGGCAACACATTATCCTGGAAAATCTTTTGCAGCCGTAGAACCTCCAATCTGTTCCCTGACTATCGAGTTCCCCCATGACAATTGCTCTGCCTGATTTCACCCTTCCCTAAGGCTCAGAGCAGACCACATTGCTATTGGTCTGGCTGCAGTATTCAAAGGGGTAAACATGTTGTTGAGGGGAATGGCCAGAACTGCCTGTCCCCCTTCCCTCTCCTGACTGTTACACAGCTACCTTCCTCCTTTCTTCTAGGTGTGATTGTGTCTCTGTAACTCCTGATTATCACCCCTCTGCTTCCAAAATGATCCTGATTTCTTCCACCTCTAATTTCCTAACACAGTCTGTCAGGAGCTGCAGTTGGATATGCTTCTCACAGATAAAGTCATCAGGGATATTGTTGGCTTCTCTGTCTATCCACATTCTGCAAGAGGAGCACATCCCTGCCCTGACTGTCATTCCTCCTGTCTAGTAAAGAGCAATTCTCAATGGATTATTCTCCCCACTCCAGACCCATCTGGTCTCTCTTTATGCCACCATTCTCTCCTTCTTATCAGATTCCAGCACAGCTTTTTTTTAAACCACACACTCCACCCTGCTTGACCCACCTTTCGCTATCTGATCCATTTATTTTTCTGGTTTTTCTCTGTTGTCTGGCTTCTACCAATCAGCTGCCTCTTTCCGTCATGTTTCACTCTTACTTTGCTCACCAGTTCCATGTGGGATCTCTCTCTTTTCTCCCCTCCACCCCCCAACCTCTTTACACTGGTTTCTCTTATCCCCAGACTCTATGAAGGGTTTCAGCTCGAAACAGTCCATTCTTTTACTCCCACTAACACTGCTTCACCCCTTAGTTCCTTCAGCAGATTGTGTTTACCCTCTAGTTTTATCCCTACCCTTGGAAAAAGACTGTCACCTTTCACCTGATTTATGCCCCTCATGATTTTATAAACCTCTACGTTTAATGTCCAGGTTATCCAGCCTCTCCTTGTAATCCAAGCCCTCCAGTCCCAGTAGCATTCTTATGACAATAAACAGGAAATAATCAAGGCTTTTCAAAAGGAATTAGGCATAAAGAAAATCATTTTGCAGGACCACGATGGAAAAGCACTGGAATGGAACTGATCAGATTACTGTACAGAACAGCAATACACACTGATTGATCGCCTTCTGTGGTGTAGCAATTCAATAGAGATTTTTTTAAAAAATCTCATTCATCAAATGTTAGCGTTCAAATTAATGTTGCACAAGTTAACTGAATCCTTGGTGATGACATGAAATGGTTATTAAATCAACAACCCATTTTCCATTCTTTTCCACTGAAGTCAATAATGATGTCAAGAGTACAAGTTCAACTCCCATCATTGCATTTTGAAAACCTTGGTTCATTTTTAAAAAATTCAAAATAAAAGTTTTGCACCACACTACAAGAAGAATGTGACTGAGCTGGAGAACGTGAAGAGAAAATTTACAAGGTGCTGCTTGGATTGGAATACTTTTATTATGAAAGGAGATTGCTCCAAAGAAAACACACCCAGCCCATTTAAAATGTGGGATGACTTAAAATAGTTAAGATTATGTGAAGAAATCGATAGGAAAAAAATGATAATTTATCCTATTACAGGAGTATCAAAAACAAGAGGGCATAGCTTTAAGGTGAGAGATAGAGAAGGAGTCAAAGGTTTTTTGGGGGTATTTCTTTTACATGGAGTGGTTGATAGCAGGAACACTCTGCCAGACAAGTTGATGGAATCAGATAAAGCTACAATGTTCAAGAGGCTTAAAAGACACTTAGGTTAGTAAGGCAGACCTAATACAGACAAATAGGATTAATGTGGATGAACAAAAAAAGGTCACCATGGATGTCATGTACTGTTTAACTCTATGGACTTAAAGTGGATATTGCATTGATAGAGTACATACCAGTTGGTTAATTCCATACCAAGACTGCAACAAGGAAGACCGAATGTTAGGAAGATGAGAGGAATAGAGAAAAGTTATAAAAGGGAAAATTTACAAGACTTAAATTTTAAATAAATGATTTGGTTTGTGAAAATCAATTAGATTTCTCCAGGCAAGAGAAGCCCAACCAATTCATAAGGTGACAAAAATCTTATTATTAGTGCTTCTGCTACCTTTTTTGGATTTGGAAAGAAAAATGGCTGTTGACAGAATAGAAGATATAAAGACAAAAGAGATTGCAAATGCTGGAGTCTGGAGCAAACATCATGCTGCTGGAGCAACTCAGGGGGTCAGGTAGCACCTGTGAATGGAAATGGACAGTCCATGTTGAGGGTTGCGACCATTCATCTGGACTGAATCTTCATAAGACACTTCATCAGTCCAGTTGAAGCATCACTGTCCATTTCCCTTCCCAGATTCTACCTGATCTGTTTTCCTCTTGTAAAAGAGTTTACAAGACAGAAACAAACTATTCAGCCCAACAGATCTATCTCACTCCATGTGGTTATCTTTTCATCCTATTTTACCAAAACTTACTAATTCTTGTAATCCTCTTTTCCTCATTAACTTCACATATTTATCTGGCTTCCTGTTAAATGCATACATGCAATTCAAGTTAATTAGGACTTCTTAAAATTATTTGTTTTCAAAATCTTCCTCAAGCACAAACACCTCCTTTTAGTCCTTATAATTTTTAAAATTTCATTCAAATCATTTTTGATCTTTTAGGAAAACAATCTCAAACTGCTAAGTCGTGCTCACAAGGGGAACTCTTTCAGTTCTGCTATTGAAGCCTGTAAAAAAATGTCCAAATAGAATTAGCCACAGCCCAACGGGTCCAAGCTGACAAAAGGTGGAAAGGCAGAAGTACCTGAGATTCTATGAGAGAGCTCTGCATAGCATCAGTAACTGTAGAGGGCACCATTGAATGCTTTAGCTCACTCTCCAGCTCTTGAATCTGCACAGTTGTTTGATAAATTCTGCTCCTTAGTGACATCACATTTTCCATGACAGACAGTTGGTGATCTTTAGTTTTAATAGGTTTTAAAATATGTCGTACATCTGCAAAGGAAAGGAATTTATAATCCTTTCATGTCTTAATCTTTCTGCAGTCAACAAGAGTAGTCATTTTGCAGTGCAAAAAAAATGTTACTGTTAATTTGGATAAAATAGTGTCTTACAAGACCTCTCTTTTTTCTCTATGACTGATGAGTAAATATTTTCCAAGAAATATTTGTCTCTAGTTGAAAATCACAAGAAAAGACTGTAAATTCACCACAAATTTTCAGATTAATTCTTGTAGCGAAATGGGTTAAGGGTTCAAGAATGGGATCAAAACAAATTACAGAAGAGATTAAAGGATATGGAGTAAAAGCAGCAAATGCTGAGTGGCCTCAACCTGTCCCGACATGGAGAGAACCTTTCAGCTCAGTGACCTTGCATCAAAACATCAATTCCCTTTTCACTCTTGTCTACTTTTCATAGGAACCATTCTCTTTGCAACTCCCTGGTTTACTCTTCCCTTCCCACCCATCCTTTTACCTGCTAGGCACTTCCCAGTACAACCTCAGGAGGTGGATACTTTTCACTATATCACCCTCTCATCTCTAACCAGGGCCATAACTTAACTTCCAAGTGAGACAAAGGTTTACATACACCTCCTCCAACCTCATCTACTGCATTTGCTGTCTTCGACACAGGTGAGATCAAATGTAGGCTAAAAGATTGCTTTGTCGAAAGCATGTGCTCTGTTCTCACACACTAACTGGAACTCATTTTAATTCCTCTTCTTGTTCTTACACAGTCATGTCTGCATTCAGCATGCTCCATTGCCAGGGTGAAGGCAAATACAAATTTGAAAGCATAAATTATTCCACTTTAGTAGCCTACAATCTAATGGTATGAACATTAAATTTTCCCCAACCCAATCCAGTTCCACTATCCTTTACCCATTCCTTTCTCCTCGCCCAATCAACTTTATTTTTCTCTCAGACACCCATCTCCCTCTTACTCCTCTATCTTTCTCATCTCTTCCACCTTAATCTGTCAAGTAACCTATACCTACCTCCCTTGTCCTTCTCTCCTCTACTTATGCTTGCTATTTCACCTTCCCACCTTCCTCTTGGAAAAAGATTTCAACCCAAAATGTTGACTGTTTTCCTTCAGTGGGGGGGGGGGGGGGGGGTCCTGCCCAATTTGCTGAGTCATTCCAGTTTTTCATGGTTTCAGTTTCTCCCTCCACAAAAGCTGCTGGTCGTGCTGAGCTTTTCCTACATTTTTCCATTTTTTTATTTTCAATTCCGATTTCCAACATGTGACTTTTTATTCCCACACTCATTCACTATAGTTGCATTCTAATTGCAACCTTCAGTACAAGTAGTTCCTATTTATAAATAGCACAAAGTGAAACGTTGGATACTCTTTACTTTTACCCAATATATTTGTGTATTGTCTTCAGCCCCAGCATCTGCAGATTTTCTTGCTTAAGCCTTTTACATCTTCCAGTCAATATTTAAAAAGTTAAAATCCCCAATTATAGCAACCTTATTTGACCTACAATTGGCTGCAACTTCCTGGCAAATTTGCTCCCCTAATTCCCATTGATTATTTGCAGGCCTGTAGCATATTCCTAAATAGCCATTCATGCCCTTCTTGCACCTTGGCTCCACCCATATAACCTCACTGGCTAACCTGTCTTTAATGTCACCTCTAACAATTGTTGTGACATCCTCCTTAACTAATAACAATACCCCCCACTTTCCTCATTTACACCCACCTCCATCTTTCCTGAAGCATTTGTACCCGGGCATTCAAGGAGTTGGAGAATCTGATTGGGTGGTGCTAGAACAACCATCTTGCTATCCATGTCATCAAGACTAACGAGCTTACTGTTGATTTTAGGAAGGGAGATTGAAGGACCAGGCACATGTCCGCATCAATGGGATAGGGGTTGAGATGGTAAATACCAATACATTCAAGTTCTTGGGGGTCATTATATCAGAAGATCTCCTGAAGCTGGAATGTTGAGATGACTGCAAAGAAGGTACACCAACGCCTCCACTTTCTAAGGAGTCTGCGGAGAATTGGTATGTTGCTGAATACTCTACCAAACTTCTATAGGTCCATTGTGGAAAGTTTACTGACCAGTTGCATGACAACCTAGTTTGGGAATTTGCGTGCCCAGGAATGCAGAAGCCAGCAAATATAGCCAGGTATATCACAGGCACCCACATTCTATCCATTGAAGACATCCATGTGAGGGGCAGCTTCAAGAAGGCAGCCAACATCATAAAAGAACCCATCATCATCCTGGTTACAACCTCTTCTCATTGCTACCTTCAGGTAAAAGATATAGAAGCCTGAATACCAGCACCTTCAAAGACAGTTTCTTTCCAACAGCAATCAGGCTGTTGAAACTCCCCTTGTTACATTAATCAAGGACTGCTTTGACATCACAAGAGATCTGTCTGTACTATTGTAACACCATTATTTTTCTTGTACTGTGCTAACTATGAATATTTATTCTCTATTCTTAGTATTTATTATCTTTTCAATTTGATTTAATGTATACCATTGTAGTATTTATTATTAAGTACCTGTCCAGCTGTAGCATGTAAGAATTTTGGTGTATATTAAACTTATTATAATTTACCTTGCTTCTTCGGTTTTGAAAGTTCCCCCTCAAGTTCATTCCTTAGCCTAAAAAAATACATTTACAGACTTTGATAACCAAGCAAAAAATGTAAAAAAAAAGAGGCATTAGATGTGGACCCACATTTTAAAATCCAACCTGAGTCACAACAATTACCTTCACCAGATTATCCATTAATTTGATTGAGCTCATTGTCTGCATCAATTAATGTTAAAAGGTGAGTAGATGTCACCTCCACAGCATAGTTATTTCAGATTTGTGGATCATTGGGATCTCTTCTGGGGAAGATCTGATCTGTACAAAAAGGATGGGTTGTACCTGAACTGGAAGGGGACCAATACCCTGGCAGCCAGGTTTGCTGAAGCTGTTGGGGAGCATTTGGCAGGGGGTGGGAACCAGAATGTGAATGCAGAGAATAGGGCAGAAGGTCAAAAGCATGATTCTTTGTGCTCTGAGTTTGTGAGGAAGGACAGGCACGGGACAAAACAAATGTACCCAGTTAGAGGATTTGAAATGTGTCCATTTCAATGCTAGGAGTATTAGGAATAAAGGAGATGAACTTAGAGCATGGATCAGTACATGGAACTACGATGTTGTGGCCACTATAGAGACTTGACTGGAGGAATGGTGGAATTGGCTGAGCAAGGTACCAGGATTTAGGTGTTTTAAAAGGAATAGGATGGGAGGTAAGGGGGGGTGGTGGGGAGAGTAGCATTACTAGTCAGGGATAGTATCACGGCTAAAGAAAAGGAGGCTGTAGAGCAGTGGTTTTCAAACTTTTTCTTTCCACTCACTTACCACCTTAAGTAATCTCTATGCCATAGGTGCTCTGTGATTAAGGGATTACTTAAGGTGGTATGAGAATGGGAAAAACATTGAGAACCGCTGCTCTAGACCAATTGTTACTGAAATATTTTGCATGAGGAAAAATTGTCATTGGCCATTTCCTTTGTAGTTATGAAACCATGCACATAACAAGTCAATTAGGTACAATTGAAACAATGGTTTTCAAACTTTTTCCTTCCACTCACATACCACCTTAAATAATCATAGCACCTATGGCACAGGGATTATTTAAAGTGAGTGGAAAGAAAAAGTTTGAAAACCACTGCTGTAGAGGGAGTGTCCACTGAGTCAGTGTGAGTGGAAGTCAGAAATAGGAAGGGAGCAATCACTGTGCTGGGAGTAGTCTATAGGCCCCCAAATAGCCCTTGGGACGCCAAAGAGCAAATAAGCAGACAGATTTTGGAATGGTGCAGGAAATAGAGAGCTGTAGTTATGGGTGATTTCAACTTCCCTAATATTGACTGGCACCTCCTTACTGCAAGATAGGGCTGAATTTGTCAGGTGTCCAAAGAGGATTCTTGACACAATATGTGGACCAGCTGATGAGTGGAGAGGCCATATTGGATCTAATTCTGGGTAATGAACCTGGTCAGGTGGCAAACCATTTTGGTAAGAATGACCACAACTCCCTGAGCTTTAGCATAGCTATGGAAAAAGATAAAAGCAGACAAAATGGAAAAGTGTTTAATTGGGGAAGGGCTCATTATGATGGGATGAGGCAGGAACTAGGGAGAGTAAATTGGAAACAGATGTTCAAGGGAGAAAGCAAAGAACTAATGTGGAGGAAGTTTAGGGACCACAAGGTAATCCTCCAATTTAACAACCATTATTAGCAACAATTCAGCACTGACACATGACTTGTATATTTACCACTTGATCTCCTGTTGCCAACACTCATCCCAGCAAGGGCAACTGCTTGAACTGTATCTGCCTCCAACAAATGTGGACTTATGTTCATAGAGTGTGCCTGTGCAATGAGTTTACTAAATAGCCACAACATAATATCAAACCAATACATTTCCAGAAAACAAAACAACATAATTACAGTTACATACTTATAATTTCTCTGCAGAGCAAGGTTTGCTTCTTGTTCCAGATTTAAGACTCTCTGATGTGCATCTTCTACGTGAAGAGTTTTCACTGGCCTGTTTTCCATTATTTGAAACAGAGCCTGAAAGGTCTTTTGGGTTTAGGAGGAGAAAGGAAATAATCCAAAAAAATTAGTTCCTTGAAAATCCCTACCTCTACATGTCTATCCACAAAATCATTAAGCACCTCAAGTTTCAGGTTGGCTGTCATTTATTATCTGTGCCATTTCCACTCTTAACTTCTTAGCCCCGTAAGTTAATCTAATGAAGCTCAATGCAGGTTCAAGGAATAGCACTTCATTTTTTGATTAGGCTCAGTACAATCTGAACTTAATATCAAGTTCATCAATTACAGAGACTGATTCTGCTATTCCCATTGACAATTCCTGCAGGCCCACCTTTTCTTTACAGCTCCCTTCTGTAATGCATCACACACTTATCCTTGTGTTCTCCTTCCTTCCCTTTCTCTGCATTTTGAGATTTCTCTAAGTTTAGCAAAATCTGATGAAAGATTATTGCCCTGAAATGCTAAATATGTTTGCCACTTTGTGCATGGGAAATAATGTGTCATAAACATGACTGAATTTTTTTGCTGAAATGACCAAGAAAAATAAGTACAGGGAGGCAAATCTTGTCTTCATAGATTTTAGCAGGATCTTCAACAAGCTTGCTTCAACAAGCTTCAACAAACTTTGAAGGCTGCTCTAGAAGATCAGATTGCATGGGGTCTGGGGTGAGCTGGCCAATTGGCTACTGAATGGGATTAATGGTAGGAAATTAAGTGTATTAGTGGAGGGTTGCTACTCATATTGGAGACCTGTAAGTAGTGGTGTGCTGCTGGGATCGATACTGCACTGTTTGTCATCCATATTAACAACTTGGATGCTAATGTAATCAGCATGCTTAGTAATTTTTATGTTGACACCAAAATTAATGGTATAGTGGGCAGTGAAGACGTTTATCTCAGATAAGAAAAAGATTGAGATGAACTAGCAAAGTGGGTCAAGGAATGGCAAATGGAATTCACTCAGACAAACGTGCAGGGTGTTACACTTTGGTAAGATAATCCAGGGCCGGACTTGCATGGTAAAAGGTAGTCGCCTGGGGAGTGATATAGAACAAAGAGACTTGGAGTACAGGTGTATAGTTCCATGAAAATTGTGTTTCAGGTAGACAAGTGGTGAACAAGGCATTTTTCACACTTGTTTTCATTTTTGCTCAAAGAATCAAGTACAGGAGCAGGGACATCATGTGACAAGTGTAGAGGTTAGTCACCTAGCTATAGGAAAGATGGCATTAAGCTGGAAAGGATGCAGAAAAAGAAGAAAAAAAAAATCACAAGAATGTGGTCTTGACCGGTAGGCTTAAATTATAAGGAGACACTAGATAGGTTGTGACTCTTCTCCCTGGAATGTAGCAGGCTGAAAGGGGACTTAATAAAGCCTTATACAATCATGAAGGGGCTAATGGGCATCCGTTCATCTGAAAAATGCTGCTCCAGTAGTGCAGAAGTCCCTCAATTCTGCATTGCAGGGTTAGTAATATACAATAAAAAAAACTATAATCCACAACCAGATGATTCGTGGATTCCAATGGCTGAGTAAGATTAAAATAGGATCTAGTCTAGAAGATCAACTGGTAAAGTGGACAAAGGAATAGCAGATGGAAAAGAGCAGAGTGACGCATTCTGGGAAGTTAAACGAGGGCAGTTCATACACATTGAATGACAGGCCACTGAGATGTTTTTGAAGAGAGAACTTAAGGGTACAAGTGTATAGTTCTCTGAGAGCGGTGATGTGCCTGCAAGGTAGTAAAGAATGCATATGATCCACTTCCCTTCATCAGATGGGGCAATGAATTCTAAAGCTGTACAAAATGTTGGTGAGACTGCACTTGGAGTATTGTGTGCTGTTCTCATCATCATACTATAAAAGGAATATCATTAAATTAGAGTGGATGCAGGACAGATTTACAAAGACATCGCCAGGACTGGGGAGCTTGAGTTACAAGGAAAGAATGGGATTGTTTTTTCTGAAATAAAGTAGGCTTGGGGAAACTTGTAGAAATGCATAAAATCATGAGGGGCATTGACAAGGTGGATGGTCTCGGTCTTTATTCATGGAGAGGCAAGATATAAAGGCGAGCTGTGAGCTGGATTTTTCACATATTTAAAATATATTTAGATAGAATTATGGATTGGAAAAGTTTAACCAAGAGCAGACTAGCTCATGAAGGAAACTTGGATAAATTGGGATTAAGAGTCTATCTCTTGCTTTATTACCCAATGCCTTTAATAATTCAGCATCTAGCTCACAGGGTCATGTTTCCCACACTCCCTTTTCAACTCACTGAGGCAGCTTCATGTGCTTTCTTTAAACCCACAGAAGCCCTGTTTCCCACATTTTCTTTAACCTTAACTAGCTAACTCTAAGTTGTATCATAATACTGTGTAACATCTTAAAAAAAAGGAAAATATAATGTTTTGGGTGTTAATAGAGAATTTCACACAATAATCCAGAAAATCTGTAGTCAACATCACCTAAATCTTAAGCATATGAAATTATGGGAGTTTTACAGTAACATGCCCATCTTTGTGATGGGCTCACATCACAATTATTTACTCAGAGATAAAATTACTACTGCACCAAAAGAGGTGAAGCTAATGGGGTGAGAGAAATCTATTGCTTCTGTGATTTTGAAAAGAGTTATAATTACAGATTTTCCAGCAATAATGCATTCTATTTTACAAACATACCCAAACTTAATAGTACAAGGATCTATTTAACTTTGCAGAAGTTCACTTTGTAGGACATGCAAACTTTTAATTTGCAAAAATCCAAAACCAATTGATCTTTCTGATACCTGCATAGTAATTAATACATTTGTTAAATACAACATCATCACTTGCCATGATGGGAGTTTAATTCTTTTTACTGCTTGGCAGATGAACTTGCATCGTAAAAGAAACCTGCCAAAAATGGTCTTATTGAAAAGCTCAATAAACCACAATTACCTAAACCACTGAAATAGTATCTTCCAATTTTGATAGATTTACAAACTTTTCCAATATCTAGTTAATTTTAAACCCATTACCTTATGCTGATTCTTTGGCTGAGACTCCAGGAGTGATGCAAGATACATATTGTATTCAAACTGAGGAACCAAAACAGAACAATGAAACAAAATACAATACTCTATGAATATTAAACTGCTGTAACAATAGTCGATCCAAACAAAAAATTTAAAACAGGTACTGTAAATAGAGGATTGGAGGAAAGATGAGTGGAACAAACACACAAAGGGCAAGGGAGAGAGAAAAACTCAAAGGGGAAAGGATGATTCATTTTGGAAATTAAAATTGTGTTAAATTAATACATACACTGTTTCAACATAATAAACTTTCTAAATTTCTACAATACAATCCAATGTGAAGAGAATATTTTATCATACAAATGATACATATGTGGTACATATAAAAAATAAATATTGTTAAATAAATACAGTAGTAGTTTTGGAGGGTTAATATTAGCAGTTCATTCAGCAGTCTCACTACCCATAGTAAGAAGCCATTTCTCAGCCTGGTGGTTCTGACTCTGATACTCCTATATCTCTTTCCCAACAGAAATAGCTGAAAGATGCTGTGTGTGGGATGGTAAGGGTCTTCAGTGATTTTGCACACCCTCTTCATCTCTTCAAACAATGATTCAGGTAGATCATGTCAGTGGGGGAGGGGGAAAAAGAAAAGGAAACCCCAGTGATACCATCTTCCGCTCTTCCGCTCCTGTGGATTGAACTCTGATCTGATGTTCTACAGCAACTATACCACACTGTAATCCAGCCCGCTAGGGTGCTCTCGATAGAGCTCCTGTAAAAAGTTGACAGGATGGTGGCCAATAGTCTTGACCGCCTCAATCTTCTCAGGAAGTGCAGTCACTGTTGCACCTTCCTGACCAGTGAGATGTTTGTTCAGGAAAGATCTCTTGTTAAGCAGACTTTGAGGAACAGTGTTTTCTACTCTCTCTACTAGAGTTATTAATGTGTGGTGGAGGGTGGCCATTCTTGGTCCTCCTGAAGTCCACAATCATCATCTTCACCTTGTTCACGTTGAGAGTTAGTTTGTTATTCTTACACCATATCACAAGATTTTCCACCTTTCCTCTGTAGTGAGACTCATTGTTGTTGCTGTTAAGGCCAACTACTGTTGTGTCATCTGCAAACTTGATGACTATGTTGGAGCTGGCATTGCAGTCGTGAACAGGAGCATGGTGAGGTTCTCCAATGCTCAGTGTGACTGTGTTCGATGTTCTGCTGCCAACCTGGGCACACTGTGGTCTTTCCATTAGGAAGTCAGAATCCAGTTACAAAGACAGGTGCTGAGACCCAGCAAGGGCAGCTTTTCCAACACCCTATGGGGAATGATCGTATTAAATGCTGAGCTGACATCTACAAACGTATGGCATATGAGGCGTAGTTCTCCAGGTGGGTCAGGACAGAGTGGAGAGATAAGGCTATAGAATCATCAGTGCAATGGTTTCGTCTATAAGTGAATTGAAATGGATCCAGTGTCTCTGAGAGATGTGCTTTGATGCATTCCATCACTAGACACTTGAAGCATTTTATAATGGTGGAGTTCAGTGTCACAGGGCAGAAGTCATTGAGGCCTGTTACCATCACCATGTTACTGCCAACATGTACAATGTCCTCTAGCTGTTCAGAATGTTCCCCAACTGCTCAGTGACATTCTTGACCCTGGAAACCAGGAGGCAACACACAATCCTCGCATCTGTCTCTTGTCTGTCCCCCTGCGGTGACAAAAATCTCCTCACTATCGAGCACCCTACAACAGCCTTCCATTTCCTACCTACGTCCTTAGCCACAGTCTCAAAGCTAGTCATAGTGCCACTGACCTGACTGCTGCTACTGATCTCTTGAAAGGTCATTTTCCCAACAGTATCAAAAGTAGTGCGGCTGCGCACATCCTCATGGCGAACTGGCCCCGTGTGTATCGCCACGTGGCGGGGCAGCCATGGGGAGATGGCATCGTCAGGGGTTCTCTCTGACTTCAGCCTCCCTTCCAGCACACGCCCTGGGCAGCAATTATGACGTCACCATGCACGTGGTGACTGAGCCAGAGCTGCCCTTAAAGGGGCGCACGCTGAATTTGAATAAACAGTCGTTAACGATCTTTGGTGTGGTGACTGCATTTTTTGCCAGCTGCTCACAGTGCCACAGTAGTATGGATACCAGTTCATGAGGGAACCCTGAGCTTACTAGTTCCTCCTGGTGGTCACCCATCCCTTGACCGCTTAGATGTAATCACCTCAGTAAAAGTCTCCTCTATGATGCTCTCAGCATCAATAAATATTTTGAAATTATCCTTTTGGTTTTCAAAATTTGAAAATAATGCTACCAAGCAGAAGTACCAAAAGCTAAAAAAAATTCCATCATTATAGGTGGCAATGTTGTATCCTCAGAAGTTTGGAAACTTCCTTATGTTCAGACAGCTAAATCCAGGTTCAACTCAGAATTGTAACTCCAGGAAAATCGCCAATTCCAATATATAAAAATGTTTAATTACTTAAAAATGAAATCACAATTTTAAAATAATTACAAAAATTTATTGCTGGTACCAAGTTATTTATTCAAGTAACAAATGAAACATGTTGACAAAAAACAGTTTGCTTCAAAGGTGACAACAGAAAGTCATCGTACAGATTGAAGGAAGGTGCTGTCAGAAGATTCTTGATGAGGTTTACATAACCTTTTTTAACAGGCTGAAGATATAAAAGTAGTCATACAAGGTAGAGTCATCTTCATTTAGAGTTGCAAGTCCACCTCGTTAACAGAAAAATGCTCTGAGAAGGATTGTTTGGATTCTATCTGGAATAGTTAATATTGAAAGAGGAAGAGAACACAATCTCACAATTGGTGTAATCTGGTATGATGAATTTTAACAGGTATCACTTAATAATAAAATAAATATTCTCAAAATTTACCTGCTGAAAATAACATTAAAGTCAACCTCAGCTGTCATTTAAAAAATTTTTTTTAAATATATTCTGTTGCTTAGAAATCAATTACTTAAGATAGTTACTTTGTTCATTATGTGATTGATAGTCCAATTGTCCCTGGAGAGAAATACATTAACCATTTCCAAGTTTTTTCATATCTTTCCAGAAATTCCACTGGGAATTTCTGAGTATGAGGCACCCTTTCACCAATGGTTAATTCTGGACCTGGGCCACTTGGGTGACATCATTCTTTTGTGCAGCACTCCATTTAAAGCATTGTCAGAAAATGGAGACCATATTATCCAAGTGGCAGTCTATGTTGGACACTCCTAGGACACTTGATTTTCACTATGCAGCAATCGTTGGGACTCCTGTAAGATTTGCCCCATACCTTTGCTAATCCATTTCAATCCCATATTGCACCAAAACCATCATTCCCACCTTACCCTGATTAATCAAATTTGATTCCAAGCCCATATCTAGGCCTTGAATCTACCCTGGCTCCACATAGTTTCCTATCCCTCCAAATCCTTTTAACCTTTCCTTTTTCAATATTTTTATTGGTTTTAATCAAATTATTGTTCCATAGTACACAAAGTATTTACAAATCTCGTATAGTAATACAAATAGTACTGAAACCGATGTTTCATTAAAAAGAAAGAAAAACACTATATTAAATATCTAATTAAATCTCCTCCCTTCAGAGGCTACTGATGAACACCTACAGTCCACTACTAATAATAAAAAAGGAAGGTAAACATTGAGTTCAAAAACCAAACACTAGTTAATCTTACAAATTATGAAAGTAATTAAGAAGACCCCATAAAGAAAAAAAGTTAAATTTATTTTAGTAGTGGAACATCTAATTTTTAGCCCCCAAAATCAGACATGTCACCATGTTGGACAACCATTGAGTATGAGTGGGAGGGACAGCATCTTTCCATCTCATTAAAATGGCCCTTCTAGCAATAAAGAAGGAGAGGACAACTACATGGGATTGTGAAGCAGTCAGAATTAAACCAGATGGCCCAATTATTCCCAAGAGAGTGAGAAAAGGAATTGGAATTGAATTAATATCAAGAATTAAAGACAAGGTATGAAATACCCCTCCCCAAAAATTGGAAAGAGAAAAACATAACCAGAATATATGATTCAGTGTACCTTCTTCAGTAATACATTTTTCACATTTAGAAGAGAGATTAGAGTAGAATTTAGTCAATTGAACTTTGGAAGTGGGCCTGATGCCCTACCTTAAATTGTAATAGTGTCTTGCACAAAAAGGATGAACGTACTGGTTTCAAAATAGAATTCCATGTAGTTTCAGAAAATGGCTGTTGAAATTGTGTCAAAATGAAGGTGTTGCAGTCTACTGTATCTTTTTCAGTCCATTCCTATTACTTGCCAAGGAAATTTTTCAAAATATTAAATGGAAGCACAAGAACTTTTCTCTGGAATGGTAAAGTCTCCAGGGAAAAATTGACATGGATTAGTGGGGAGGGGGGGGGGTACAAGGTCCTTTGCATCTTTATTTGAAGATGATCCACCATAATGGATTAATGGGACTGCATAGTATGGTGGAGGGGGTGGCAAAAGATTTTATTTACAAAACAAATACTAAATTAATAAACAAAAAAACAGTTAATCCCCTCTTAAAATATCAGGAAATTAATGATTGCATCAGTAAACAAAAGCATCCTTGATACATGATGAGCTGATGCCTATGAATTTGGGTAACAAAATTCTGGATATTTGACATGGAAAGGGGATCCAAAATATTGAAGATTGCTATGAAAATAGACAGCTTATATCTTCAAACAAATGAAAAATAAATACCTCTCACACCACCAAAAGGAACTCCAAGGATATCGGAAATGTGCTTCATGTATAGGTTATACACATCACATGGACCTCCGAGTAGGTGAGACCCTTTTGGCTTGAAAAATCTAATATATTAATTAGGATTACAGGAGTAGACTTCCGCTGGACCTGGAGATTTATTTATTGGGAAACCTGGTAGATGTGGGCAGAAAACTAACAAAATTCTCAATTAAGTTTGTCAATATTCCCCTGTCAGTAGCAAAAAAAAGTACTGTGATCACCTGGAAGTCTGACTCCCCCCACTCATCACTCAATGGTCCACAGAGATGCACAACTGTGTGCCCATGGAAAAGATAACATAAGAAATAAATATGACACTTTTGCCAAAATATGACAACCTTTGAGAGCACTTTGGTGCCCAGTTATAGTAACAGCTTACAGATATAAAAATTATACAAAATATACAAAGATAACAGCAGTGAAATATCTCAAAGAGTGGAGGTAGATTAGAAAGACGGGTCTAAATTTGTAGGGTTTTTTCCCTTTTACTATTTTTTATCTCTTTAGTTGTTTTGTTTTCTTTTGTTGGGGGAGGAAGGAGGGGAATTACAAGTAAATTAATATTGTACATTAATCTCAGAAGCAATTTATACAAAAAGAATGTGCAAATATGCTTAAAAAAAATGACCGTTTTCAAAAGAGACACCATGTCTGTTTTGAAAAACAAAAATAAAATTTTCAAAAAACAAAAAGAAAATAACTGTTGAAAACCTTGTTCCCATAGTTTTAAAAAAATAATTCTAGGGATAGTTCCCTGGACAGAATTGAAAGTAATTCATAAAGGGCAAATACCACCCCTTTATAATTAGGTTTAAGATTATAAATCATTCCTATCATGTTAGGTTCCAGGCCTTCAGGGAGCTTGAAAATTAAAACCTTTCTACTTTCCTCCCTAGATCACTACACCCAAGGCCTTCGGATGCTCTTGACCCTTCAAACAGGATCAGCGCCAAGGAGGGGCATTGCCCCTTAAGCTGCTGTGCCCCCACATATGGTCACAGCTATCGTTCGCTGTTAGACCTGCCCCCACCCACTCTGGCATCACTAGCATGCATCAAGTGGTGCTCTCGGCACCTACATTGGAGGTCAGAAGATGGTAACAACACCTCCCTTCTTCCCCCCCCCCCCCCCACCGCTGAGTGCATTTTTGAGCATTGCACCATGCCCCCCCAACCAAGAATTTTGCTAATACTTGTCAATGGCTCATTTTTAATTTTTGTCAAGCTTCATCTCCTACTTAGTGACTTGGGTTATTACAATATGTACACACATTAAAAAAAAAGCATTACTAAATCAGGAATTTCACAAGGAACAAACATAACATACATTTGTTGCAAATTACCTTGATTTCTTTCAAAATTTCATGAAATATTGTTGAGTCTCGGCAAATATCTTCAAACACATCATTGAAGATCTGAAGACGTTTCAAGTTTGGTACAGGGAGATGGCCTAACTTCATGAGCTCCTTCAATTAAAAAGGACATCACCAGTGAAAACTGAAGCTATTCATAGAGAAGGAAGAGTGCTTATTAGATGCTTATATCAGTAAATTATAACAAATATAATACCAATGAAATTAAAATATATAGCTGTCTTGTAGTCTGTTGAAATAACTAATTTGAATAACAGCAAATTGCAGTAAAGGTTTAGAAAAAAAAAGCATCTAATTTTATTATTTTCCAATGGAAGTAAAAGAAGCTACAATGGTGGGAAGGCATCCATCGGTCCAAAACATTAACCAATGGAAGATCATCTTTTTTTTCCAAACTTGGTATCATTGAGAAATAGCTTCTATGTGAATGGAGGTGAATTTTCCCTTTTTTTTCCAGTCTTACCCTTTATTTTTGCCCACTTCCCGCATCCAATCCTCAACATATCAGCAGCTAATCATTATCAACATAATTGAAGCTCAAATTACCATTTATTAGTTAATTATTTAGCATTCATAATAACCTCACATTTAAAAATTAACTCTTATGAAAATATTACTTCCTTCTACAACACTTCTACTTTGATGCTTATATCAAATGAACCCAATTTTTGACCAGTGATACCATTTGAATTTCATTGTTCATATTCATTTGCCATTGAATTTATACCACATATTTAGAAGAGAAGAAGAAATAGGAGCAGGAATAGGATTTCTAGCCCATTCAATAAAATCATGGCTGATCTGATCATGGACTCAATTCTATTCACCTACTTTTGCCCCATAACCCTTAATTCCTCTACAATTCAAAAAAAATCTAACAACATCTTCAGAAGCTGTCTGCCCATGGTATTGTATGAATTTACTAAGGATTGTAGATTGCTACTAATTCTTCCCACCAATATTTTTGTGCTGCAGGATCTTTAAAATTTTTCACAGCATTCTTTTTCATAATATGTTCAACTTATCCATTTTTATATCTGTGGATACTGAATAAGTAAGAGAAACAGTAGATTAGTTATATACTCCAGCATTCCAACTCGCACAAAATCCTAATAAAACAGAAAATGCTGTTAACACTCAACAGGTCAGGCTGCATCTTGGAAAGAAAAACAGAGCTAATGTTTCAATTTGAAAATTCTTCTCCAGAATCTAACATAACATAACATAACAATTACAGCACGGAAACAGGCCATTAGGCCCTTCTAGTCCGCACCGAACCAAACACCCCTTTCTAGTCCCACCTCCCTGCACAATGCCCATAACCCTCCATCTTCTTCTCATCCATATACCTGTCCAACCTTTTCTTAAATAATACAATTGACTCCGCCGCCACTGTTTCTCCCGGAAGATGATTCCACACAGCTACCACTCTCTGAGTAAAGAAGTTCCCCCTCATGTTACCTCTAAACCTCTGCCCCTTAATTCTTAACTCATGTCCTCTTGTTTTAATCTTTCCTCCTCTTAACGGAAATAGTCTATCCACATCCATTCTGTCTATCCCTTTCATAATCTTAAATACTTCTATCAAATCCCCTCTCAACCTTCTACGCTCCAAAGAATAAAGTCCCAATCTGTCCAATCTCTCCCCATACTCCAGATGCTTAAACCCAGGCAACATTCTGGTAAACAAAGAACAGATTCTGATAAATGGTCTTCAGCTTGAAATGCTAGAGCTGTTTCTCTTTCCACAGATGCAGCTTGGCCACTGGGGATTTCTAGCACTTTGTATTTTCATTTCCGATTTCCTGCATCTACTGCTTTTTGGAATGTGAATTCTGTTCACCCATCATGACTATATTAGTTAGTGTTAATTAGCTTTTGGTCCAATGATACCTTCTCTAAAATTCACACTGCAGTGTTCTAGATTACATTTTTGCCTCTTGCATCTATAATTTCCTTCAACCTTTCAAAATCTCAATTCTTCAATTCTGGCCTTTTGTATGTTCTCATTTTTTTTTTTAAAGTCATGTTTATCTTGTTGTGTTGTCACTTTCCTAGGCCTCAAGCTCTGAAATCCCTTCCTTAAGACTCTCCATCTCCCTTTATACACTCCTTAAGATTACTGTTTTTAACTAAGCTTGTGGTCATGTCATAACATCTTGCATGTTTCAGTCTTGTGAATCACCTTGAGATTTTTTTTAAAAACAGTGTTAAAGAAATAACAAATCCAATGTATTTTTGTAACTGTAGATATATATTTAGCAATTTAAAAATTAATTTCAGTATCATCTTCCTTCTTAGCTGCTTTGCATTGATGTAGTTTTGTGGAAAATAATTATCAGGAGAATTTTTCCCAACCATGTCTAGAGCTCTTGCAACTTATTGGTGTCATGAATCACGTCACAACTTGAGTGAGGTCCTCCAAGTCATTATGCAGAGCAAAGTCATGAAAATACATAAAAAAAGGGTTAAGCATCTTTGTTCACCTCTTGAGTTGGGTGAATTTTCTTTACAAATATGACATAGGTTTGGTTATATTCCAAAACATGACCCTAAAAATAAAGAAGCTATATCCCCAGAAAAGGTAAAAGAAGTCTGCCCTGATATAAAAGCACTGTTCACTTTCCTATGTTTCAAAAAAAGCAGCAAATTCATTTTCATAATACAATTATTATATTTAAAGAAGTGTAAAATTATAGTTATGAGAGGAGTTGCTTTATCAAAGAATTCCTGACAGTCCCAAAACTATCTGTTTTACTTCCTCGCCTTTGCCCATTTGAGTGATCTTAGCACATCTATAAAATCTCTTACCTGTGCTAACTTCCTTTCCTGTTTCACTACAGCTTTGTAACCAGACATTATATCCCTTTCCAGAAGATCTTGCTTCATCAAGATCGTTTTCTCAAATTCAAGTCGTTTTCTGAATTGATCCTTCTTTGTCACTCCAGCCAAGTAAGATTCAACAAACTGGCTACGGTCATGACTGCTGTGGGATGCTGCACATTTATGAAGCTGAGGTTTCACCAGCATGAGGGCAGTTAAGTCTAATTCCTCTTTGATGAAGTGACCTTGAAGTGTTCGTTCTTCAGCATTTGGGGCTACTGAGCAAGTCATGTCTGGTATATCCTTAGAGGCTGTTGCTAAACTCTGATCAAAATTCTTAAGACTAGGTAAGTTATTTGCAGGCAATATTGGCAGCACACTAGTCATCAAGCTGAGGTCCACTGTGGCATTAGTCATTTTCTTCACTTTGATCTTCGACTGCTGGATTAATGGGTTTTTCTCTTTCACATGGGCAGGCTTTTTTGCACTCTGCCATGACACTGAGGCTTCGTGCTGTCCTGATACTTTATACAAATTCTTATAATTTAAGTGCCCAAAACTGTAGGCAAGAATGTCAGCCTTCTGAGCCTGTTCCAAGCCATGAAGAAGCTGCCAAAATGTTTTTTTATGTGGGTGAGAGCACTTCATGGATTTCATCCTTTCAATGATGCAAAATCTGAAAATTTAGAAACAAAATAAATGAGTTCATCTGGGGATGAGTGAAATAACCAGTTATTATTGGAGGTCCTGTTTCCCATTACAGAAGGCTGCAAGTGGCTTTGACTTAAGCATGTCAAATTGATTACTGGAGTCTAGTGCCAAGCAAGTTCTTGATGACAGGTGATCTCCAAAAAATTATTGATCTCATTTGATTGAAATATTCACAGCAATTATTCCTTGCCTCTTCATTAGGCAAGGAATTTTTTTATTCTCTTACATCTTTACTTTTAAATAAAGACAAATACATCCACCCCCCTCAAAAAAAATATCCATTCCCTTTTACTTCCATCTCTGTCCATGGAACTCAGTGCCTGGTTACAGTTGTGCTTTGCACTGGGCCAACTTCTGTCTGGGCTTGTGAATACATATTTATTGCTTCCTTGTGCATTCAGTTACAGATCTGTAACAAACTGTTGTTGTAAAATGCTTTTCCTCAGCACATGTGCACACAAAGAACAAGAGGGATGATTCTTCAACTAGAAGGTATCGGTAAAGTGAGAGGGAAGAGATTTGAAAAGGACCTGAGGGGCAACTTTTTCAGAGGGCAGTCCATATCTAGAATGAGCTGCCAAAAACTATACAAATGGGTACAATTATGACTAAAAGACAATATGAATTGAAGGGGTTTAGAAGGATACAGTCTAATTGCAAACAACTTGGACAGCTTGCATGTGTTGGGCCAAAAGGCTTATTCCATGCTGCACATCTCCATGATTCTATTACAGGAGTTTAGACCCGCACACCTGTTCAATTACATTATAGTTGAAGCTCCACCCAAATTGCAGCACTACATCAAAAAAAATTGGAGCCAAGTTAGACAAAACAGCACAAACACTATTTAGTTTTATTATGATCACTTGCAAAAGTCAGTTGGCATAGAAGTAAATACAGGAGAACATTGCAAGGCAGCTGAGACGATTTATTTCTTTACAACTCCATGAGTTATCACTGAACTTGGCAGCAGTCAATGTTGAAGGGTGCTCGTTTTCTTTTAAATCAGTTAGCAGCATCCCTATTTCCAAATTTCATTACGACCAGAACGGCATTCGGCCCATCAAGACTATGCCCGTTCTCAGATCATCCCGTCAGTGGCATTCTTCCACGTATCTCTCCCAAACACACCATGCCGCCAACTCTCCTGCCAACCACCTTCACAAGGGACAATTTCCCACAGCGAATTAATCTACCACATAATCAATGTGGCAGAATCATAGTGGATTTTAGGCAGTTCCCAAACCTGTCCTTCACGGAATCTCCGAGACCCCATCGCTAACCTGGGCAGCGGGCCAGAAGATTTTCATGCAGCTGAAGTACCCCGGGTTATGAATGAACCGCTCTCGATGAGCCCCTCTGCCCCATTCTCCAGCGCCTCACGTCAATTTTCGTGGGCTTCGCTTCCCGGTTGCTAGGCGATCATTGGAAACCAGCGGAGGTGAACCGTCACTTCCGCCGAGATTGCCGGCAGCCCGACTCGGCCCGGTCATGTGATGTAACCCAGCGCCCGGAGTCCGATCGGCTGTTGTCCGGAGCAGGACAGAGTGATGGACTTGTACATATTAATGGACTCAAGGGATACAAGATGCTGCAGGGAAAGGAAGCTGTGCTGAGGTAAAGGATGCGCCTTAATTTTCCAAATGTACACTTTATTTCCATAGAACAGAGCAGCACAGAAACAGTTCCTTCTGCCCATTATGTCCTTTCGGCCCCTGCGATCCATTTAAACGAATCCCACCTGATTGCACATAGACCCTGTCTCTCCATCTCCCGCCTGTTCATGTGTCTTTCTATATAAAATGCTATTATAGTGTTTGCTTCCACCACCTCCGCTGGCAATCCGTTCCAAGCACCTACCACCCTGTCCAAAAAAACATGCTTCAGAAATCTCCTTTGTACCCACCCGCCACAAACACACTTCAACCTGCGCTTTCCAGTATTTGACATTTCTTCCTTGGGGAAAGAAGACTATCCTATCTATACCTTGTAATTTTGTATACTGCTATCAGGTCACCCCTCAGCCACCCATACAACAGAATAGAAAACAATCCAAGTTCGTGAACACTTAAAGCTAATGCTCTCTAATCCAGGTAGCATCCTAGTGAATCTTTTCTGCACCCTCAACATCTTTCTTATAATGGCAAACAGAAATGCTTACCAATGTTTATATTCACTGCATTGATTGTTGAAGGCAAGCACCTTTTCCACCACATCTACTTGTGTTGCTGCTTTCAGGGAACTATTAGCTTGAATTCCAAGATCTCTTTTTTTTCAAACTTTATTTAAAAGATTAAAAACATGACATACAGTATAGTAATAATTTAAAAAAAGATTTTACAAAGATGTATATAAAAAAAACACACAAAAAAACACCCTCCCACCCCTTCAGCCAGCTCCCTTAAGGGGAGGGAAAAAATATATAGATATATATTAAAAAAAATGATAAATGTTAATAATATTTCAAAATATATCTAAATGCATATATTTCAAATACGGAGACCACTTACTAACAAAAGAATAATTATCATGTAAATTATAAGTAATTTTTTTCCATGACAATACATACTTTCAATTCATTATGCCAGCGTGATAAATTAATCTCAGTATCATCTTTCCAAGTACTAGCAACACATTTACGCGCTACTTATAACACCAAACATACAAAAGCAATTTGAATTTTGTCCAATCCCATTCCCTTTAACGAATACAAATTTCCCAGCAAAAAAATCGTTGGATCTAATGGTAATATAAAATTATATAATTTTTCCAAAACTACTTTAATTCCGTACCAAAATGATTGAAGTTTAACACAAGTCCAAAAGGCATGTAGAAAAGTTCCAATATATGAGCCACATCTAAAGCAAGAATCCGAATTACTAAACCCATATTTTTTTTTTAGCTTTTCCGGGGTCAAATATAATTGATGTAAAAAATTTATAATTAACCATTCCAGATCTTACATTAGTCAATTTAATTACATTGTCCTGACACAGTCGCCCAATCATCTTCGGGAAAAATAAATACTAAACCACTCTCCCATTCAAGTTTAGATTTCTCCCAACCTGACTTATCCATACTCTCTTGTAACAAATTATACATAACTGAAATATAACCCTTTTTCGGTATAGAGGAAATCAAAGATTCAAATCTCAACAAAGTAGGTAAAATCATCTCTCTATCATAATTATCTTTTATCAAAGCTCTAAGTTGATATTATGCAAAGAATTTGTTTATATCAGGTATATCAAATCTTTCTATCAATTGATTAAAAGAAAGAAATTGCTCCTCTTCAAAACAATCTTGTATTGACTTTATACCTTTAGAGTCCCAAATCTTTAAATGTTTATTAAACATTGAAAAAGGAATAAGCTGATTATTATACAATGGAGTTAGAATTGATAATTTATCTTTCAACCCTAACACCCTGTTTATTTTTTTAAAATCCAAATCTTTAACAAATGTTTCAATATCGGCATATCATATTGCTGTAATAAAGTCAAATTCCAATGAAATATAAATTCATGTATCTCAACCCTAGAAATACACGCCATCTCCACTTTAGCCCAGCTAGGAGGCTAATCTAAATCCATCAATCTACTAACAAACTTCAACTGGGCCGCCTCATAATAATTTTGAAAATGTGTTAACTGTAGTCCGCCCAATGCATACTTCCATGTAAGTCTATGCAACGCCACTCGAGATAATTTACCTTTCCATAAAAACTCTCGCACTGCTTTATTCAAATCTTGAAAAAAGCCCTTTGGAAGTAAACAAGGTATTGACTGAAATAAATATTGAATTCGAGGAAAAATATTCATTTTACTACAATTAACCCAACCGATCAAAGTTAATGGAAGATCTTTCCACTTAATCAAATCTGCTTTAATCCATCTTAATATAGGTATGTAATTTAATTGATATAATGATTGATAATTAGTATCCATAAACACACCTAAATATTTAATTTTACTTGTCCACCTTAATTTTGTAATAGTTTTAAATTCAGAATAATGTCCCACTCCAACTGGATAAATTTCACTTTTATCCCAATTAACTTTATATCCCGATAATTCTCCAAATTTCAACAAACACTCTTGCAATTGTTTCAACGATCATTCCGATTCCATCAAGTATACCAACACATCGTTCGCAAATAAATTAATTTTCTTTCTTTGGCTTGGCTTCGCGGACGAAGATTTATGGAGGGGGTAAATGTCCACGTCAGCTGCAGGCTCGTTTGTGGCTGACAAGTGCGATGCGGGACAGGCAGACACGGATGCAGCGGTTGCAGGGGAAAATTGGTTGGTTGGGGTTGGGTGTTGGGTTTTTCCTCCTTTGTCTTTTGTCAGTGAGGTGCGCTCTGCGGTCTTCTTCAAAGGAGGTTGCTGCCCGCCGAACTGCGAGGCGCCAAGATGCACGGTTTGAGGCGATATCAGCCCACTGGCGGTGGTCAATGTGGCAGGCACCAAGAGATTTCTTTAGGCAGTCCTTGTACCTCTTCTTTGGTGCACCTCTGTCACGGTGGCCAGTGGAGAGCTCGCCATATTACACGATCTTGGGAAGGCGATGGTCCTCCATTCTGGAGACGTAACCCACCCAGCGCAGCTGGATCTTCAGCAGCGTGGATTCGATGCTGTTGGCCTCTGCCATCTCGAGTACTTCGATGTTAGGGATGAAGTCGCTCCAATGAATGTTGAGGATGGAGCGGAGACAATGCTGGTGGAAGCGTTCTAGGAGCCGTAGGTGATGCCGGTAGAGGACCCATGATTCGGAGCCGAACAGGAGTGTGGGTATGACAACGGCTCTGTATACGCTTATCTTTGTGAGGTTTTTCAGTTGGTTGTTTTTCCAGACTCTTGTGTAGTCTTCCAAAGGCGCTATTTGCCTTGGCGAGTCTATTGTCTATCTCGTTGTCGATCCTTGCATCTGATGAAATGGTGCAGCCGAGATAGGTAAACTGGTTGACCGTTTTGAGTTTTGTGTGCCTGATGGAGATGTGGGGGGGGGCTGGTAGTCATGGTGCGGAGCTGGCTGATGGAGGACCTCAGTTTTCTTCAGGCTGACTTTCAGGCCAAACATTTTGGCAGTTTCTGCAAAACAGGACGTCAAGCGCTGAAGAGCTGGCTCTGAATGGGCAACTAAAGCGGCATCGTCTGCAAAGAGTAGTTCACGGACAAGTTGCTCTTGTGTCTTGGTGTAAGCTTGCAGGTGCCTCAGATTGAAGAGACTGCCATCCGTGCGGTACCAGATGTAAACAGCGTCTTCATTGTTGAGGTCTTTCATGGCTTGGTTCAGCATCATGCTGAAGAAGATTGCAAAGAGGGTTGGTGCGAGAACGCAGCCTTGCTTCACGCCATTGTTAATGGAGAAGGGTTCAGAGAGCTCATTGCTGTATCTGACCCAACCTTGTTGGTTTTCGTGCAGTTGGATAACCATGTTGAGGAACTTTGGGGGCATCCGATGCGCTCTAGTATTTGCCAAAGCCCTTTCCTGCTCACGGTGTCGAAGTCTTTGGTGAGGTTAATAAAGGTGATGTAGAGTCCTTTGTCTTGTTCTCTGCACTTTTCTTGGAGCTGACTGAGGGCAAAGACCATGTCAGTAGTTCCTCTGTTTGCGCGAAAGCCGCACTGTGATTCTGGGAGAACATTCTCGGCGACACTAGGTATTATTTTATTTAGGAGAATCCTAGCGAAGATTTTGCCTGCAATGGAGAGCAGCGTGATTCCCCTGTAGTTTGAGCAGTCTGATTTCTCGCCTTTGTTTTTGTACAGGGTGATGATGATGGCATCACGAAGGTCCTGACGCAGTTTTCCTTGGTCCCAACAAAGCTTGAAAAACTCATGCAGTTTGACATGCAGAGTTTTGCCGCCAGCCTTCCAGACCTCTGGGGGGGATTCCATCCATGCCTGCTGCTTTGCCACTTTTCAGTTGTTCAGTTGCCTTGTATGTCTCTTCCCGGGTGAGGGCCTCATCCAGCTCTAGCCTTAGGGGCTGTTGAGGGAGCTGGAGCAGGGCGGAATCTTGGACTGAGCGGTTGGCACTGAAAAGAGATTGGAAGTGTTCTGACCATCGGTTGAGGATGGAGATCTTGTCGCTGAGGAGGACTTTGCCATCTGAGCTGCGCAGCGGGCTTTGGACTTGGGGTGAGGGGCCGTACACAGCCTTTAGAGCCTTGTAAAAACCCCTGAAGTCGCCAATGTCCGCGCTGAGCTGGGTTCACTTGGCAAGGCTAGTCCACCACTCATTTTGGATCTCCCGGAGTTTGCGCTGAAGATGGCTGCATGCGCGACGGAAGGCTTGTTTCTTCTCTGACCAGGACGGCTTTGTAAGGTGAGCCTGGTGGGCAGCTCGCTTCTTTGCCAGCAGCTCCTGGATTTCCTGGCTGTTTTCGTCGAACCAATCCTTGTTTTTCCTGGAGGAGAAGCCCAGTACTTCTTCAGTGGATTGAAGTATGGTAGTCTTCAGCTGATCCCAGAGGGTTTCAGGGGACGAGTCCGTGAGGCGGATTGCATCCTCGAGCTTTGCTTTGAGGTTTGCATGGAAGTTTCCTCTCACTTCGTCTGACTGCAGGTTTTCAAAATTGAACCTCTTTCTGGGAAAGAGAAGAATTAATTTTATATTCTTCATTTTTAACCCTCATCTCTCTAATTTCTTCATTTTGTCTAATAGCCTGAGCTAACGGTTCAATAGCCAACACAAATAAGGCGGATGACAATGGGCAGCCCTGTCGAGTTGAACAAGTCAATTTAAATGGTAAAGAAATCTGTCCATTTGTCACACCCTAGCAATCGGGTTCGTATATTAAGCCTTAACCCAACCAATAAAAAAAGGGCCGAATTTAAATTTCTCTAACAATTTAAATAAAAAATCCCACTCAACCATATCAAAAGCTTTTTCTGCATCTATTGCAACCATGTGGTTAGGTTGCTTTCAGTATGCGTTGATCAAAGTAATTAATCAAAATATATTGTCTGATGCATTTCTATTCTTAATAAAACCTGTTTGATCATTATGTACCAATTTGGGTAAATATTTAGCAAGTCTATTAGCTAATACTTCCACTATAATTTTATAATCTACATTTAATAAAGAAATAGGTCTACATAAAGACACCTTTAATGGAACTCTATCTTTTTTTGGAAGAACAGTTATTAAAGCACTTGAACATGATTCTGGTAACTTCTGATCTTCAGTTACTTGATTCAACACTTCTCCAAATACATCAGAAAAATCATCATTAAAAAAAAGTTTATAAAATTTCACAGGGAATCCATCATCCCCTGGGGACTTCCCATTAGGCATTTCCTGAATAGCTTCCTTAATTTCAAAATCTGTAAATGGAGATTCCAATTCCTGAACATAATTTCCATCTAATAACTTTTCTCTAAATATCCACCAAATTTAATTTAGATAAGTAAGAGTCAATAGAACCATTATCCTGTTTGCCCTCAGAAGTATATAATTTTAGATAAAATTAATAAAACTGGTCGTTAATTTCCTGACATTTATGTAACTTTTGAATTCTTCTTAACAGTTGTAATAGTCCAAGTTGCCTGTTCAGCTTTCAATTGCCAAGCAAGTATCTTATGAGCGCTTTCCCCCAACTCATAATAACGTTGTTTAGATTGATTAATTAAGCGCTCAAACTGATGTTTGTAAAGTATTATAACGTAATTTCAACCACGCTAATGTGTCTTTTTTTTATCTTATGTTACACCTTTCTGAAAATTTTTCTCTACCTCACCAATCTGATTTTCTAACTCTAAACTTTCTGCCATATATTGTTTCTTAACTTTCGTAGAATAACTAATAATCTTGCCCTCAAATAAGCTTTTAAAGCATCCCATGTTACAAAATGACTATCCACAGAATTAACATTCTCGGTCAAAAATAAAGAGATATGCTCTTTAACAAAAGTAACAAACTCTGGTTTTTTCAATAGCATTGCGTTAAACCTCCATCTAAACGACGGATGTACTACCTCTGAACTTTCACAAAAAGTAATAATGAATGATCTGATATAACTCTACTTTTATATTCAGCTCCATAATACTCTACCTTGTAAATGTGCAGATACCAAAAAATAAATCAATTCTAGAAAACGAATCATGTCATGAAGAGTAAAAAGAAAAATCTTTCTCTGTAGGATTAACTTTTCTTTAAATATCCACCAAATTTAAATCTTTCATTAATGCATTAATTTGTGTTGCCAATTTTGATTTCCTTATACTTTTTGGATTTCTGTCCAATAAGGGGTCCAGAAAACAATTAAAATCACCACCAACTAAGACATTTTCATTAGCTTGAGTTAACAGTAAAAAAGCTTCTGGAATAAACCACTCATCGTCTGTATTAGGGGCAGAAAGATTCAGCAAAGACCAAGATTCTGCAAAAATTTTACAGTTCACTCTTAATACTCTACCAGCATACCCCTCTGAAGATTCCAATTCAAATGGTAAATTTTTATGAATCAAAATCTCTACTCCTCTTGCCTTAGAATTAAAAGAAGAAGAAAAAACATGACCAACACAATCTCTTTTCAATTTTGAATGTTCTTTTTCCATCAGATGTGTTTCTTGTAAAAAAGCAATGTCAATTTTCATTTTTTTAATATAAGCCAATATTCTCTTTCTCTTAATTGTATTATTTAATCCCTGAACATTAAATGTTGCAAAATTCAATTTAGACATATTTTTAACTACTAATATATTTACACACTATAAAATAATGCTCCCCTCTAAAATTCTTCAAAAAAGGGAAAAGAATAAAAACCCTAAAAAAAACAATTAAAAAAAAGCACAGAAACACACAAAAAAATCCACCCAATGGTAGTAATACCCTAAAAATCTGGGTGTGGAAAACCCACTAGCAGCAGATGACTATTAAACTTTTCAGAGTCATCCACCACACCTCCCCCCCCCCAGCCAGATACATATTTATTATTTAATTAAACACAATCAAATATAGACTAGATATCAGCCCAATGATTCCAAGCCCAACGACTGCTCCGGATCTTTAACATCAAGTAGACTTTGTGTCAACTCTTCTTTCTTTCTATACTTTCCATTCTTTCCATACCCATGTCCATTTCCATTTCCATTAACCCTCCACTTAGGAGACAACGGGGGAGAACGCCCATTTCTTCGCAGTTCCAGCAAAGAATTAGCAAAAACCAAAGCATCATGATCATTCTTAACAAATTGAGATTGAAAATTTCCATAAAAAACCTTCAAAATTGCAGGTTAACAAAAAACAAACTTGTAGCCTTTTCGCCACAAAACATCTTTAGCCATATTAAATTCTCGTCGTCTTCCAATAACCTCTTGATTCAAATCAGCATAAAAAAACACTGTTATTTTGAATGGAAACTGACTCTGCTGTACTTTCTGTACCACCATACGTAGAATAATTTCTCTGTCTTGGTATTTTAAACAATGAACCAAGACTGCCCTCGGTGTTTGTCCTGGAAGTGGTTTTCTTCTCGGAGCTCTTTGAGCCCGATCCAAGTCCAAGCCTTCAGAAAAAAGCTCTTTACCCAGCACTTCTGGGATCCAATGCTTAAAAAGTTTTATAGGATCAGAACTTTCAATGTCTTCTGGAAGACCAACTATTTTCACATTATTCCTTCGGCTTTTTAAGTCTCTTTGAATCCCCCAATCTAAAAAAGTACCTTCCACTTTTTCCATTTTTTCTCTATTACGTTCCACCTGATTTTGACACTCAGAAAAGGCTGTTTAAATTTTCTTAAAATGATCTTGCACAGTATCAACTGATTTTGTATATCTATTAATATCACTCTTAACTACAGTCATTTCCTGTTTCATAGTTGACATTTCATCACACAAGGTATTCATTTTTATTTTCATCTCCATAAATCCTTGATTCATCTGAGATGATATTTGTTTTGACATATTGTGCATTTGACAAGCAATCCCTTCCAAAACAGTGAACACTGAATCCATTCCAGATTCCACTTCCACTTTTTGAGGTCTGCCTCCTTTAACTACAGGCTCCTCCTCCTGGACAAATAAGTTCCTCTTCTTCCTCAGTCATTGTAAATCCTTTAGCTGAAAGGCTGTGGGTCTGGACACCCGATACCAGCACCCCAACCTCTTCGGGACATCGGTATTCGGGCTCTCTCGCAGCCCATACTTTGTCCAGCAATTCTTTGACCTGGGATGCCCCACACAAGCCAGGCAAAGCGACTGGATGCGCAGGAGCATCCTCCGACGCTATACTGCGCGTCCCTGGGCCGCCCAGCAAGATCGCGGGTTCACGGGTCCCTTTGTCAGCTGTGCCGCCCGCGCGCACGGCTTTACGTGAACGTGGGTCGGCAACGGCTGAACTCATCAAAGTGTCGGTGCCATCTTGCGGAGGCAGGATCGGCACCGAGGTCAAACTCAAACAGGCTGGAGTCCTCTGAGGCTTGGAGGCTCCCAACGACGATTCCGTGGATTCAGCTATGCAGGTAGGCCTCAGTTCTTCTGCACTTTTGTATGGTAATTTTTTCTGAAGTTGAGGTTTAAATTTTTTCACGTTAGTTGCCATAATAAATCACTGTTATTTAAACAACTATAAATATTATTTTTAACCACTTTTATGCTTTTTTAAAACCGGGTATTTAGTAATCCAGCTGGGGAAAGGTGGAATACACATCTTTCTTCTACGCCATCTTGCCGCCCCGCCCCCCCCCCCCCCCCCGAATCCCAAGATCTCTGTGTACATATCTGCTCCTCAGGTTCTGCCATTTACTCCATACATTTGAGCTTCCAGAATGCATCACCTTACACTTGCCCAAATTACACTTCTTCAACCATTTCTCTACCCAAATTTCCAACTGATTGACACCCTCCTGTATCCTTTGACAACTTTCCCTGCACTCTTCAATTATTGCAATCTTGAAAGTTACTAATTGTACCATCTACATTTTTATCCATTTTATATATATTTAAAAAAAACATATATTGATATATATATCTAAAAACAATAGGAGTCCTTGCATTGATCCTTTCAGAACATGACTAATCATAGAGCTCCAGTCAATAACAGGTATTCTCAATCTACTTTCTCATTTCCTGTACAATAATATTATAATTTTCCCCCTCACAATTTAGCATTATCCTCTGCAGTTCAGTATTATCCTTATCCATAACCATCTTAAAAAAAATCTGTAGGTACAGTTTCATCACTGTTTGGATTGGTGAGAACATCTGCCATCTGTACTGAAACACCACAGGACTGCATACTTAGCCCCCTGATCTACTCACTTTACACCCATGACTGTGTGGCTCAGTACCTCAACAACACCATTTACAAATTTGCTGACAATAGCAGAGTGATGGGTTGTATTAAAAGGGATGATAAGTCAGCATACAGGAGGGAGATTGAAAACATGGCTGATTGGTGTATTAATAACAACTTTGCCCTCAATGTCACCAAAACAAAATATATTAATTGGATTAAAGCATTATATAATGGACCATTCGCGAAGATGACAGTAAATGGATATGTATCGAACCAATTTAAATTAAGTAGGTCAACTAGGCAGGGATGTCCACTATCTCCCTCACTGTTTGCTTTAGCAATAGAACCATTGGCAAAACTGATAGCAGAAAATAAAATAAAATGGATAAAAATAAAGGAGGAGTATAAAATCAGTTTATTTGCAGATGACATCATAGTATACTTAACAGAACCAGAAATATCAATAAAAGAACTACATAAGAAATTGAAGGAATATGGAGAAATATCGGGGTACAAGATCAACACAAATAAAAGTGAAGCGATGCCAATGAGTAATGAGGATTATACAGAATTTAAAAAAGAATCACCATTTAAATGGCAAACACAAGCAATCTGATACCTAGATATTAGATTATATAATAATTTAAGCCACCTATACAAATTAAATTATCAGTCATTAATGAAGAAATTACAGGAATACTTAGAACATTGGAAAGAATTGCCACTAACATTGATAGGGAGGGTAAATTGCATTAAAATGAATGTCCTCCCAAGGATACAATACTTATTTCAATCGTTACCAATTCCCTTAACAGAGAAATTCTTCAATGAACTAAAGAGAATAATAAGGAAATTCTTATGGAAAGGGGGGAAACTAAGTAGAGCATTAGATAAATTAACAGAGTGGTACAAACAAGGTGGTTTGCAGTTACAAAACTTTAAAAATTATTATAGAGCAGCACAATTAAGGTATTTATCAGATTTTTATCAGACAAGAGAAAAACCAGATTGGAGTAAGATACAACTAGATAAAATAGGGGAGAAGGAACCGGAACATATACTTTATAAGTGGGATGAAAAGCTGGTACGATATAAAAGCTCACCAGTACTGCATCATTTACTCAATATATGGAAGAAGATTCATGTAGAAAGAATAAAAACAAATTACCAACTACCAAATTTATTATTGATGCAAAATCAACTAATCCCTTTTACAATGGATAACCTTTCCTTTAGAGAATGGGAGAGAAAAGGAATTTAAAAAATATAAAATTATTTTTTGGAAAATAATTTATTAACATTTGAACAAATGAAGTACAAATATGGAATAACTCATGGTACAATGTTTGCATACCACCAACTGAAAACCTTCTTAAAGGACAAATTGGGAAGCAGACTGAGATTACCAGAAGGAAGCAGTTTTGAATATGTGATTACAGAAACAACGATAATAAAAAGATTTATAACAAACATGTACATCAAGCTGCAAGAGAAAGAGAATGATGAAATAAGCTGTAAACCCAAACAAAAGTGGGAAAAAGATTTAAACAAAGATAAAAAATGGAACATGGGAAAGGTTATGTTCTGGAACTATGAAGAATATAATAAACACAAGGTTACACATGATACAGTATAATTGGTTACACAGGTTATATATCACACCCCAAAAGTTTTTAAAAAATGGGATCCAACATTATCAGATTGATGTTTTTGCTGTAAGAAGGAAATGGGAACAACAGTACATGCAATTTGGCCATGTGAGAAAGTGAAAAAGTTTTGGGAAGATCTAAATCAGGTATTAAATAAAATCACAAAAAATAACATACCAAAAAATCCAGAGATCTTCTAAGTAATATAAGAAGTAAAGAATGAGGCCTCAAATTGGATAAAGCACAAAAAAGATTTATTATGATAGCCTTAGCTGTAGCAAAAAAATGTATAATGTCAACTTGGAAATCAGAAGAAAGCCTGAGAATACAGCAATGGTACATGGAAATGAATAAATGTATTTCATTGGAAAAAATAACAATTTTAAAAATAAAGTCACATTATCTGAACAAATTTGGGAACTGTACATGGAACACAACAGAGAGGGCCTACCGCGGACCTCCACCCCCTAAAATGATAAGAAGACAAAATGACTTGATCCAGTGAGTAAAAATAGATGACATAATTTTTTGTTTATTTTCATTGTGTGATGATATTGTTTAATGGTTTTATTGTGTTGTATATGTTGAACGTTTAATGGGTTTGGAGGAGGGTGGGAAGGAGGGAGGAAAAAAGGGGAGAAAATGCCACTGTGTATATTTAAGAGGGAAATGTTTGTATGTATTTTGATTGATATGGTTCACGGTGTGAAAAATAAAAAAAATTAAAAATAAAAGATGGGGAAAAAAAGTCACCAAAACTAAAAAGCTGATTGTAGACTTCAGGAAGGGAAAAACCAGTGGTGTACGATCCAGTGGATCAGAGATGGAGAGGGTGAGCAAACTTAAATTCCTGGGAGTCATCATCTCAGAGTACCTTTCCTGGACTCAACACACTAATGTCATCATGAAGAAAGCACGTCAGTACCTTTACTTCCTCAGGTATTTTTGGAGGTAGGGATGTCACTGGAAAATTGCAGATGTTTAGTGGAAAGTGTATTGTCCGGTTGCATCACAGCCTGGTATGGGGTCACCAATACCCCTGAGTGGAAAGCCCTGCAAAAGGTAGTGGACACAGCCCAGTACATCACAGGAAAAAAAACTCTCCCCACCATTGAGGATTTATACATAGAGCACTGCTGTCAGAGAGCAGCAGCAATTATCTGCACTACCCAGGACATGCTCTGTTCTCACTGCTGCCATCAGGAAAGAGGTACGTGCCACTAGGTTCAAGAACAGTTACTACCCCTCCACCAGCAGACTGCTAAACTACAAACTCAAATCAGAGACTTATTGAAGAATTCTTACTTTGCAAATTATTAGTTACTGAATTTTTTTCTGTATTGCATTTTGTTTACATTTTTTTGTTTATGTTTTTCTCTTTAGTATATGCATCTTTTCTTGAGTGCATTATTTGCACTATAATAAGTAGAATTACTGCCTGCCCCATGGGAAAAAGGATCTCAGGGTTGTATGTGATGTCACATATGTACTCCTTCAATAAATCTGAATTTGTTCCCAAAGTGCTCTCACTGAAATTAGATAATCTTACCCGACTCACTTCCCAATAAGATGTTTAGTATGGCCCCTTCTGAGGAGAAATTAATTGTTTCAAGAAGCATTTGTTCCTGAATGCACCTAGCCATCTACAAACCTTTGCACTCCAATTTTGTAAAAATAAGGTTTTGTATAGTATCATGTATAAACACAGCTTGAAAATTCAAGATTCAATTTATTGTCACATAAAGAGAGTGCAATATTACAAATTTATTTTCCTCTGCCGCAAGGCCTACAAATTCACCACTAGCATAAATTGCCTGAAGCACCTCTTACAATCAAAGAAAGAGAAGCAAAAGAGAATCCCCTTAGTGTCATCGTGTCTCCATGGATTCACCTCCAGAACTCCCGCAGCCACACAGAGTCTAGTCCAAACCATCAGCAGCTCAAGCTCCTGATCCAAACCTTCAACATGATCAGGAACACTTTGGGACCCTCTCGCATCCCAGTTCTGATACCCCTTCAGCCAATCAAGCCAGTTTCCAGCAGTCTAAATCCCTCATCTCCTATTGCCAGCAGCCCACAGCCTGCATGAGTTCTTCACCTCATTGCCAACAACCTGTCACTTGTGTTCTTCAGCCTCAGAGCCCCTCACTGGTATTCTGCCTTGGTCACTGTCCTGTGGGTCATCTTCTCTGCTTCTCCTTCTTGAACATGGGATGGTCTCCTCATTTTCTGGTGCTCTGTACCCGTCCTCTGCTTCCTCAGAGTCTGTAACCCCTAGTGGCTGCTGCCGAATATAGGCGCTGCCATCTTGAGCTCAGACCCCGCAGTTGCAAAATTTTTAATTAAAACCACCTCAGCACCATTTACGGGCTGTTTAAAGCCTATATGGCACAGATGACAGTCGGAGTGGGCAGTTGGAATCTGGGGGAGTGCTGTGACTCCACAATAGCGGCAGTGGTGCCTTTATGGCGGTGCTAGCATTTTTCCCAGATATTGATCTACTGGGTGTATTCTTGACTTATTTCCTCAAACAAAAATTTGTCAAACATGATTTTGTCTTTATGAATCCATGCTGATTGCACTTGAACAGTTTACTTTCTCCTCACATCCTGATCAACTTCCCTTTTTGAACCTTATGATTTTCCTAATATTATGCAATTGTCTCCTTACTATTTGATGGTGGTACTTTTCTATTGCATGAACTCGCCCAAAACTGTTGCTTACCATCTCCCATCCTTCACTGACAAAAGACAAAGGAGGAAAAACCCAACACCCAACCCCAACCAACCAATTTTCCCCTGCAACCGCTGCAACCGTGTCTGCCTGTCCTGCATTGGACTTGTCAGCCACAAACGAGCCTGCAGCTGACGTGGACATTTACCCCTCCATAAATCTTCGTCCGCGAAGCCAAGCCAAAGAAAGAGAAAGAAGAAGATAACACTGGCAGTTTTCCCCCTTCCTTTAGCACAGTGTATTCTTAAGTTAGGGCAATTAAAGTTCATCCTTGTGGAATTCACAAATCATTATTAAAAAAAGGTACACCATTAACATGACATTATTACAGTACCAGTGACCTGGGTTTGAATCCGGCACTGTATGGTGTTTACATTCTCCCCATGACATGCATGGGTTTTCACCAAGGTTCTCCGATTTCTTCCCATCCTCCAAAAAGTGTACAGATTTGTAGGTCAATTGGGTGTAATTGAGCTGCCGGAATTGTTGTAAATAAAATTTTTAAATGGGAAAAATAAGTAAATAAACAAAATCTCAAAGAAGCAAAACATTTTGTCAAATTTGTTTTTAGAAGTTCAACTCCCATTTCTTGATGCACATACAAAAGAGATGGTAGTTTTGTTTAAATTCAGTTAAGATGGCATGTTCAATTTGCCTCCACCATCTGGCAGTTTTTCAAGATTTTTCCATATTATTTACCCTCAGGATGGCTGGGAAAAGATCAGCAAGTTCAAGTGCAAGTAATAAACCAAAACGACCACGTAAAGGAATTTCACTGGATGTAAAACTCAATATTTTACGAAGCTTCGATGCTGGAGAGAAACTTAGTGCAATTGCTAAAACTTTTGGGCTTGCTACATCTACAGTGGCAACGATAAGGGGGAACAGAGACAAAATTGAGGCAAGTGCTCAAGTTGCAACACCATTAAGTGCTCGAACACTCTATTTTCATCGTAGTGAAGTGATGCTTAACATGGAAAGGCTCCTGAGTTCATGGATAAAAGATCAGATGCAGCATAATGTGCCATTGAGTACAATGGTCATTCAAGCTAAGGCCAAGAGCTTACACAATGATTTGGTGAAAGGAGGAGGTAGTGGTGCACAAGAAAAACCTTTCCTAGCAAGTAAAGGTTGGTTTGACAGGTTTCGAAAACGATTTAACTTGCACAATGGTCATAGCGATGATGTAGAAGCAGTGATTAATTATCCTTGTGAATTGAAGAAGATCATTGATGAAGGAGGCTACATGGCAGAACAGGTATTTAATGTAGATGAAACCTGTCTTTTTTGGAAACGCTTGCCTGAAAGGACATTCATTTCAAAAGAAGAGAAGACTGCATTAGGTTTTAAAGCTTCCAAAGATCGTCTGACTCTACTTATGGGAGGCAATGCAGCTGGAGATTTTAAATTAAAACCTGTTCTAGTGTACAGCTTTGAAAATCCCATTGCTCTCAAGGGTTATGCAAAACCTAACTTGCCTGTGATTTGGCACTCAAATAGGAAAGCTTGCATGACTGTGACCATTTTTCAAGACTGGTTTATTAACTACTTCTGTCCTGATGTGGAAAAGTACTGTGCCAAACATAATATTTGCAACAAAGCATTGCTTGTTATAGATAATGCACTAAGTCACCCACTAAATTTAAATGACCTTTCTAATAATGTGAGAGTTGAATACTTGTCTATGGACACAGCCTTATTACAACCAATGGATCAAGGTGTAATTGAAAATTTTAAGATGTATTATTTAAGAAAATGTTTTAAGCAATTGGTCAAGGCAAATGATGGAGAAGGTGAATCAACAGTTAGAGAATTTTGGAAAAAGTTTAACATTATGAATGCAATAGATAACATAACCGAGTCGTGGGATGAAGTGAAAGTTTCTACGATGAATGGTGTCTGGAGAAACATATGGCCCGAGTGTATCAAAAACTTTATTAATTGTCCACCAGCAGAACCTGCAGAGAAAGTTACCAGAGACATTGTGGCACTAGCAAATGAGGCTGGGTTTCATGACATTGTCGAGGGTGATGTGATTCAGCTGCTGGATTCGCATAAAGAAGATGTGTCAAATGAAGATCTCATGTTGTTGGCACAAGCACAAGCTTCAGAAGAGGCAAATGTTGTAGAAACATCACCCAGCCCACTTCAGCTAATGACAAACCACCTGTCAGATGCCTTATCATATATTGATCAGGTTGTGGAGATCCTCAGTGCTAATGATCCAAATCGAGAACGCAGTCTAAAGGTTGGACGATTACTGCATGATGCCATGAGCTGTTACAGAGAAATGTACAAGGAAAAGATGCGCCGTAAGCAACAATCATCTCTCGATGCTATTCTTGTCCTCAAAGCAGAGCCTCCTTCTCCCCGCACGTAACTACTCTAACACATCATAATGGATTAGTACTTAGGTATATTGTGAGTAATATTCTTAGCCTATCTTTCCAATATACAATTGTTTAAATGTACTTCTCAATTTTTTATGTATTATTATATTTGAGAGAAAAACATCTCCACAGGATTCAATGGAGGGAAAAAAGGGTTTGTACAAAATAAATCACAATATGGATGGTTTTCTAGGACATTGGCCTTTCCTTATCATGGGGATAAACTGCATCTCTCCAGAATCTAAGGATTATAACTAAATGAATTCGCTCTTTGAAGCTATATTAACTCAAGAAAATTTATCAGCCTTTGGCATAATTCATTTTCACAAGACTAATTCTCCAGTAATGGTGACTATATTAAAGCCAAACCAATTATTTTTGGCACTAATATGTCCATGGTAACTTCTGGTATAAATGCCAATGCAGAATTGTGCAACTCCACTGTCATTTTTTGTATTTCATATATTTTGGTTCTAATATGAGATTCCTAACTTTCCTAGACCAATCCAAGTCAGACATTTCATTCCAGGAAAACTGGAGCAACACGCAAAATTCTGTATTCTAAGAAACCGAAATAGCCGAAATTGGAAGAATCCCAACATCTGCATGGGAGTCCTAGAAATGGGCTGTTTAGGGTTTAACTGATCTGAATTAATATCTATCCCTATTTCCCCTCTCCCCTTAGTTCAAGATGTGACTGTGGATTGCAACAAAAAAAAGGCCAGTTTATTGTTCAAATTTATTATCGTCTAACTACATACATAACCAGACAAAATAATGTTTCTGTGAACCATGGTACATAATGATACACATAACACATTTCTCACACTGCACATAATAGTCATGTACATATTTAAACATAAGATATATACATGCTACATTGATGTATCTGTGAGATTTGTTTAGGATTAGGGAGGATTTATGATAACAGTTGTAAAAACAGAAATGCTGGAGGAATTCAGCAGGTCTTGCAGCACACATAGAAGATAAAGATAAATAACATGTTTCAGGCCTAAGCCCTTCAAGGTATGAAGTGTATGCAGACTTTAGTGTTTCATTCTTTTGATAATGTTACTCAGATTAATGCCACATGCAGAAAGATACAAGAGGGGCTGATGAGGGCAGGGCCAGCACATGCACACATTCCCATCATAATATCATTAAACATGTTAATAGAAGAGGGGTGTCACGTGATGGAGTAGTGGCCGGACGGTGAACTCCAGCCATCTCCAGAAAAGTCGGGAAAAACAAGAGAAAATACAAAGGCACAGAAATACAAGTTAAAGAAAAGTGAGTATAAAGGTGGAAAGAAGATGGAGACAAAAGGAGAAAAATCAAAATCAACGGAAAGAAAAAGAACTACAACAATGGCTCACAGAGCCGAGTAAAAGTGCGCAACCGCGCATGGAAAAAAACACACCGACGGGAGGGGGGACCAGCTGGGGAGTCGATCTCCACAGCCGGCAACGACAGCTGCAGAACACCTGCAGCAAGAAGAGACCACAGAAGACAATGGAAACAAGAAAGAAGAGGAGGAAAGGACATCAAAGAAACAACAGATGGCCAACCCAGAGGAAGAAGAAGAGGAAGAATACAGTGAAATAGATAAAGGGAAAGGCAAGGTAAAGGATATACTTGCTCTTGTTAGAGGATACATGGAGTCATTTAAAGAATGGCAAACACAGGAATTCAATGATTTAAGAAGAAGAATAAACAACACAGAAAAGAAAATAAATAAAATGGATATGACCTTAACAGAAATGGGGAAAAAAATGGACAAGATGGAAGAACGGGCAATAGCAGCAGAAATGGAGGTAGAAGACTTAAAAAAGAAATTGGAGGAATCTAATAAAAAAACTAAAGAGACACAAGAATTACTAGCCCAAAAAATAGATATAATGGAAAATTATAACAGAAGAAATAACATAAAGATAGTGGGCCTTAAGGAAGATGAAGAAGGCAAGAATATGAGGGAGTTTATAAAAGAATGGATCCCTAAGGCCCTAGGATGTCCAGAACTACAGCAAGAAATGGAAATAGAAAGGGCACATAGAGCATTGGCCCCTAAACCACAACCACAACAAAAACCAAGATCTATTGTAGTAAAATTCCTAAGATATACTACAAGAGAAAAGGTACTGGAGAAGACAATGGAAAAAGTAAGAGAGGGCAACAAACCACTGGAGTATAAAGGGCAAAAAATCTTCATTTATCCAGATATAAGCTTTGAACTCCTAAAGAAGAGAAAAGAGTTCAATACAGCAAAAGCGATTTTATGGAAGAAAGGATATAAATTTACACTGAAGCATCCTGCGGTATTGAAAATATTTATTCCAGGACAACAAAACAGACTGTTCTCGGATCCAGAAGAAGCACGAAAATTTGCAGAACAATTACAAAAATAGACTGAGGGATGAAGACGGGTAATGAGAGCAAAAATGATCACGATTGATATGTATGTGGGTAAAGACAAAAATAGACTGAGGGATGAAGACGGGTAATGAGGGTAAAAATGACCACGATTGATATGTATGCGGGTAAAGAGGTATAAGAGTGAATAGAGACAATGGGCATACGTGAAAGTATCTGTAATTAGAGGAAAACATAGATAGTATAGACAAGAATTAATAAGGGAAGGTAATGGAATAGAGAGAATAAGGAGGGAATTAAAAGAGTGACCTTTGTGACATATAAAAAGTGAAATCTTTTCTGGGGGGGGTGGGTGGGGGAAAAGAGCGGTCACTGCAAAATCAGTTGACGCTTGCGAGTGGATTCGCAAATCCAAATGGAGAGGGGAGATGTGGTTGTCCGACAAGGGATAAAGGACAACTCAGGAGGGGAAGGGGAGATTGGGGATAAAGAAGATAGAAATAGGAGAATAAGGAAAATGTTGGATGTTGTATGAATGTTGTCTGGTAAAGAGTTGAAAATAAGAAAACAGAAATGGAAAAGGAGGAAAGGTAATGATGGAAAAACGGAAAGAGAAGATAAACAAAATATAAAATGGCTACGCTGAACTATATGACTCTAAATATTAATGGAATACATAACCAAATTAAAAGGAAGAAACTACTAAATTTACTGAAAAAGGAAAAAATAGATATAGCATTTGTCCAAGAAACACACTTAACTGAATTGGAGCACAAGAAATTAAAGAGAGATTGGGTAGGACATGTAACAGCAGCATCGTATAATTCAAAAGCAAGAGGAGTGGCTATATTAATTAGCAAAAATGTGCCATTTAAAATAGAAGAGGAAATAATAGATCCAGCAGGGAGATATGTTATGATAAAATGTCAGATATATTCGGAGCTTTGGAATCTACTTAATATATATTCACCTAACAAAGAAGATCAAAAGTTTATGCAAGATATCTTTTTGAAGGTAGCTAATACGCAAGGGAACATACTAATAGGAGGGGATTTCAATCTGAATTTGGATCCAAATATGGATAAAACGGGGAAAAAAATTAACAGGAAGAACAAAGTAACCAAATTTATAATTAAATCAATGCAAGAAATGAAACTTGTGGACATATGGAGGAAACAAAACCCAAAAGAAAAGGAATACTCATACTACTCGACTAGACATAAAACATACTCAAGGATAGACCTATTCCTGTTATCAGCCCACATTCAAGGGAGAGTTAGGAAAACGGAATATAAAGCTAGACTATTATCGGACCACTCATCCCTGTTATTGGCAATAGAGCTAGAGGACATCCCTCCAAGAATGTATAGATGGAGATTAAACCCCATGCTACTTAAAAGACAGGATTTTAGAGAATTTATTGAAAAACAATTAAAAATGTACTTTGAAGTAAATACGGAATCAGTGGAAGATAAGTTTATACTATGGGACGCAATGAAAGCATTCATTAGAGGACAAATAATAAGTTATGCAACCAAGATGAAGAAGGACTATAATCAGGAAACAGAGCAGTTGGAAAGGGAAATAATAAACATAGAAAAAAAATTAGCATTAAAGGAAGATACAACCAAAAGAAGAGAATTGGCGGATAAAAAAATAAAATATGAAACATTACAAACATATAAGGTGGAGAAGAATATAATGAAGACAAAACAGAAATATTATGAACTAGGTGAAAAAACACACAAAATCTTAGCATGGCAGCTTAAGACAGAGCAAACTAAGAAAATGGTATTGGCAACAAGGAAAAAAGACAAACAAATTACATATAATCCAAAAGAAATTAAGGAAAACTTCAGAGAATTCTATGAACAATTATACCGAACTGAAAACGAAGGGAAAGAAGGGAAAATAGATGAATTTTTGACTAAAATTGAACTACCAAAACTACAAATAGGGGAACAAAATAAATTAACAGAACCATTTGGAACAGTAGAAATACAAGAGATAATAAAAAAAATACCAAATAATAAGACACCAGGAGAGGATGGATTTCCAATAGAATTCTACAAAACATTTAAAGACTTATTAATACCGCCCCTCCTGGATGTAATCAACCAGATTGATGAGACACAAAACTTACCAGATTCATGTAAAACAGCAATAATTACAGTAATACTAAAACAAGGGAAAGATCCACTCTCACCAGCGTCATATAGACCAATATCGCTGCTAAACACAGATTATAAGATAATAGCTAAACTATTAGCAAACAGATTAGCAGAACAGGTACCGAAAATGGTAAATTTAGACCAAACTGGATTTATCAAAAAAAGACGCACAACAGACAATATTTGTAAATTTATTAACTTAATTCATGCAGTAGAAGGAAATAAAGCACCGGCAGTAGCAGTTGCTTTAGACGCAGAGAAGGCCTTCGACAGAGTAGAATGGAATTACTTGTTCAAAGTATTGCAAAAATTCAGTTTACCGGAGAAGTATATTAATTGGATTAAAGCATTATATGTGGGACCGTTAGCGAAAGTGACAGTAAATGGACATGTATCAAAGCAATTTAACTTAAGCAGGTCAACGCGGCAGGGATGCCCACTATCACCATTATTGTTTGCGCTAGCTATAGAACCACTAGCAGAATCGATAAGAATAGATAATAATATAAAAGGAATAAAAATAAAAGACAGGGAATATAAAATCAGTCTATTTGCGGATGATGTAATAGTGTACTTAACAGAACCAGAACTATCAATAAAAGAACTATATAAGAAATTGAAGGAATATGGAGAAGTGTCGGGATACAAGATAAACGTAAATAAAAGTGAAGCAATGCCTATGAATAACGCGGATTTCTCAAAATTTAAGGAGGAATCCCCATTCAGATGGCAAATGCAGGCAATAAGATACCTAGGTGTGCAAATAAACAAAAATCTAGGCCAATTATATAAACTCAATTACAATCCACTAATGAAAAAATTACAGGACGATTTAGAGCATTGGAAAGAGCTACCACTAACACTGATAGGAAGGATAAACTGTATTAAAATGAACATTTTTCCAAGGATACTATACTTATTTCAGGCATTGCCAATACAACTGACAGAAAAATTCTTCAAAGAGTTAAAGAAAATAATAAGGAGATTTTTATGGAGAGGGGGGAAACCGAGGATAGCACTAGATAAATTAACAGAATGGTATAAACAAGGAGGCTTACAACTGCCAAACTTTAAAAATTATTATAGAGCCGCACAATTAAGGTACCTATCAGATTTTTATCAAACAAGGGAAAAACCAGACTGGACGAGACTAGAATTAGATAAAATAGGGGAAAAGATACCTGAACACATATTATATAAATGGGATGAAAAATTGGTACAACATAGAACTTCTCCAGTATTACACCATCTCCTCAATATATGGAAGAAGATTCATGTAGAAAGAAATAAAATAAATTATCAAATACCAAAACTAATATTGACGCAAAATAAGCTACTCCCTTTTACAATAGACAACCTTTCCTTTAGAAAATGGGAAAAAAAAGGGATTAAAAGAATAGAAAATTGTTTTTCAGGAAGTAGATTCTTATCCTTTGAACAAATGAGAGATAAGTACAATATAACTGGAGATACAGCACTGGCATATTACCAACTGAGATCCTACTTGAAAGATAAATTAGGAAGCAATTTGAGTTTACCAGAGGGAAGTAACCTTGAATATGTGATTACAGATACAATGTTAATCAAAAGATTTATAACAAATATGTATATCAAACTGCAAGAAAAGGAGAATGAGGAAACAAATGGTAAAACTAAACAAAAATGGGAACAAGATTTAAATATAAAGATAAAAAAGGAAACATGGGAGAAATTATGTTCTGGAACGATGAGAAATACAATAAATACGAGGCTACGTATGATACAATATAATTGGTTACACAGACTATACATTACACCGCAAAAGTTAAATAAATGGGACCCAACAGTATCTGATAGATGTTTTCGATGTAAAAAAGAAAGGGGAACAACAATTCATGCAATCTGGACATGTGAGAGAGTAGAAAAATTTTGGGATGATCTCAATCAGATATTAAATAAAATAACAGAAAACAATATACCAAAGAATCCAGAGATCTTTCTCCTAAGTAACATAAAAAATAAAGAATTTGGAATTGACTTGGAAGATGCACAAAAAAGATTTGTGAAGATAGCACTAGCCGTAGCAAAAAAATGTATTATGTCAACCTGGAAATTGGAAGATAATTTGAAAATACAACAATGGCATATAGAAATGAACAAATGTATTCCATTAGAAAAAATAACATATAGTTTAAGAAATAATATTGAAATATTCGAACAAGTATGGGAGCCTTACATTAAATACAATAGCGAAAACCTACCGGGAACAAACATTACCTAAGTTGATGGAAGGAGAAGAAAAGAAAAGAATGGACTCAGTAGAATTTCTGGTGTATTTTTGTTGAATGACAACATTGTCTGACTGAATTAATGCAACCTAGATTGTATACCTAAAATGGATGAGAGGGGGGGGGGGGGTGGGGGGGGTGGCTTGGGAGGAGGGAGGGGGGGGGGAGAAAAAGTCACTGTAAATGTGTGGAAAAGAAAAAGTGTATATCATGGCTATTGTGATTTATGGTGTGAAAAATAAAAAATTTTAAAAAAAAACATGTTAATAGAACTTAAAAGAATGTTTAATATCCCCTCCGAAAAGGTTAAATTTACATTTCTGCATATTCTTTTATTTAAAAGGGTAATACGTACCATATTCTAGGATTGAATAAATCTATTTGCCAAAATTTCTTAATGGATTTATTATTGACTCCTATATTTATGTTTGTTTCTTTCCGGTTCCCCAGAAGCAATCATACTTCACAAGACCTCATCCTTTCCAGATCACTGCAGTAATTCTATAAAAGCTATTATAGTCAATTGACATTTATGGCTGATTCTCGTCAGTTCTGACAAACTATCTTTGACCTAATGAACAGTGCTTCCCTTTCCATAGATGCTGTCTGATGTGCTGAATTATTCCATATTTTATGTTTGCAATGCAGTATTGGTAGCTAAACCACAAAAGGCAATAAAATTGGTTTCAAACAAGAAAAGACTGAATATGCCAGAAAACTAGAGCAACACCTGAAATGCTGGATGCACTCAGCAGGTCTGGCAGCATCCATGGAAGGCAATAGATGGTCAATGTTTCAGACTGTGACCTTTCATCAGAAACAGATGGAGATAGAGAGAACAGAGATGGATCAAGTGAATTTGAAGGCAGAGTTGAAGTTAGCAAGGAAATAGATAAAATTGACGAGTTCGTCGTGGGTGGAAATTACAGCATCAACATGGATTGCACTATATAGCAACTAAAAGACAGTCATAGCTGGGGCCTATGCAAGTCCATTCAACCAGACTTCTGATTTGGAGAAAGTGGGAGGAGTTGAAGAAGAAAGAAGAAGCCATTGAGGGCAATGCCAGTTCTGCAAGACAGAAGAGGATGGTGCTGTAGGGGAATATTTTCTTGGAAAAATCAGAAAGCCTTGAGGCCTTCCTTATAGAGGATTGAAGTGTACAGGAACTGAACATCCTTGTTGAAAATAAGTCAGTCAGAACCAGGGAACTGAAAGTTATTTTAAAGTGGTATCACAGATGAGCTGGGAAGGAGCTGAACCTAGAGGAACAAAATGGAGTTGAGGGATTGAATTCAGTAGAACTGGAGCAGGCAGAAACAATGGTTCTATCAGAACAATTAGCTTTGTGGATCTTTGGTTGGAGGTAGAACCAGGCAATGCAGGGTTGGGACAAGGAGACAGCGGCCTGATGATTCTTGTTCGGGTCCTGCTCAAGGGGAAAGTCGGAGGAGGTGTCCAAGTGTTGCTGTCAAGCCTCGGCAAGGTAGAGGTCAGAGCGCCAGATTACAACAGCACCATCCCCACCACTGGGTTTAAGACCACAAGACGTAGGAGCAGAATTGGGCTATCCTATCAACCTGTGCAGCAACCTTGAGGGATGTATGGATTTGCAGCCTAACAACTATTAAGTAGTCTGTAACTAATGTGGTCATATCTTGCCTTGCACACATGTATCTTCAGTAGAAGAATCCTCCAGTCTGTCATGTCTGAGCACTACTGTAACATTTTCCCTTACTAGCAATGCCACCCTATCCCTTTCATCCCTTTCCTCTATTGTGTCTGAAATAGAACCCCAGAACATTGAGCTACCAGCCCCACCCCTCCTACAAATATGTTTCACTAATGACCATAATGCAATAATTTCACTTGCTAATCCACGCTCTGAGCTAGTGTTCCTTTCCTCCAATACTCCTTGCATTGAAATAGACACATCTCAGAGCATTGTTCCCACCATGCACAACCCTTTGATTTCTGTCTTTGTATGCAGTCTTAACATTACACTCCATGTTCTGGCACTCAAGTTGCCATCCCCCCTGTAAATCTAGTTTAAACCCTCCCTGAGCAGGACTAGCAAGCTTTTCCACCTCTCCAGTTCAGATGCAAATTATCCTGTTGATACAGTTCTACCTTTCCTGGAAGAGAGCTCAATGATCCAGAAGTCTGAAGCCCTCCCTCCTACACCACCTCTTTACCCACATATTAAGCTACATTATCCCATTTCTAACCTCACCAGTATATGGCATGGAGAGCAAGCCTGAGATCACAACCCTGGAGGTTCTGTCCTTCAACCAAATTTAGCAAGTTAGGTACTATCTTTGTGGGACCTAATTACCTTTCTTAACCACATCATTGAACCCTACATGGACCATTACATAAGGCTACTCACCCTCCCTCTTGAGAGGGCCTTGATCAGAGACATCTCAGACCATCTAGAATCTAGGATTCTAAATCTCTTCCACAGAACCTCTTATCTGTTCCCCTATCAAACCCCCATCACTACAGCTCACCTCCTCTCCCTTCCCTTCTTAGCCACAAGGTTAGACTCCATGCCAGAGACCTGACCCCTCAACAGTATAGCTGTTATTGAGGGGAACAGCTACAGGGGTACCCTGCACTGATTACCTGTACCCTTTACTTCTAATGACAGTCACCCAGTACCTTCCTCCTGCCTCTGGTGCTGTTGTTCTGATTGGTTCCCTGTAATTCCTGTCTATCACCCCTCAATCTCCTGAATGGAGGTCATCCAACTCCAATTCCTAAACACAGTGTGTAAGGATCTACAGCTAAATGCACTTCTCACAAATGAAATCACCAGAGATGCTGTTAGCTTCCCTGAGTGTCAGAGAAGCATGGCCTTGCCCTGGCTGCCATTCCCAAGCTATGAAATACAAAAATAAAAATAAAATCTGCCCTTACTTCTGCCTTCTTGTTGAAACCTTTTGAGGTCTGACTTATCTGAACTCCTACACCACTACCTTTGCTCACCAAAGTACCACAGTGATCATTCCACTTAAGCTTCCCTTCCTATTATTGGCTAAAACTAATGAGCCGGTTGAGGAAATTAACAAGCACCTACAGTTGCTGATGCTTTTTAAACGCTCCTGCTCTCGCTGCGCCTGCTCTCGCTGCGCCTGCTCTCGCTACGCCTGCTCTCGCTGCGCCTGCTCTCGCTGCGCCTGCTCTCGCTGCGCCTGCTCTCGCTGCGCCTGCTCTCGCTGCGCCTGCTCTCGCTGCGCCTGCTCTCGCTGCGCCTGCTCTCGCTGCGCCTGCTCTATCAGGAAATTAACAATCTCAGCAGTTTTAATTGCCCTGCATGCTGACCTCCAATCTGATGCTTTGCAGCTACCATTCCACGCTATGATCCAGCCATCCAGGATACTCTCTGTTGTGCTCCTGTAGAACGTTGTTAGAATATTGTCAGTAGCCTTACCCTCCTCAGCCTCCTTGGAAAGTGTAGATGCTGTGCCCTTTCATGACTAATGAGGAGGTGTGAGTGCAGTATAGGTCGTCCTCTAAATGGATGACAAGGAACTTTGTGCTCCCCATTCTCATTATGACAGAGCCATTGATATATAGTGATCATATGTCCTCAAGTCCACAATCATCTAATTTGTCTTGTCCATGTTGAGACTCAGGTTGTTGTTCTTGCACCACTGTACAAGTCTTTCAATCTTCTCTCCCTAAGCCCATTCATCATTGTTGCCGATGAGGCCATCTAACATTGTGTCATCCACAAACTTGATGATTCTGTTGGAGCTGAACCTGGCAGTACATTCATGAGTTAGCAGCGTGAACAGTAGAGGGCTGAACATGCACCCCTGTGGTGCGCCATTGCTCAGTGTGATAGGGCTTGAGGTTTTGCTGCCAACTTGGACAAACTTATCTTTCAATCAAGATGCGCAGAATCCATTTGCAAAGAGGGGTACTGAGTCCCCTCAAGGACAGTTTATCCACCAGCATCTGAGGTATGATTGAGTTGAATGCTGAGCTGAAGTAATTGAAAACAGCCTGGCGCATGAGACACTATTCTCTAAGTGGGTGAGGATGGAGTGGAGGGTCAGGGCTATTACATTGCTTGTGGATAAGTTTGGTCCATTGTCGCTGGTAGGTGGTTGGTCCATTTGATCAGTGCCACTGATCATGGTGATCAGTGCCACTGGACAGTAGGTAGTAATTTAGTTCAACTACCATTGCTCTCTTGGGCACCAGGATAATGGTGGCTGCCTTGAATCCTTCAGGGACAATGAACTGCTGAAGTGAGATATTGAAGATGGCCACTAGGACCTGAGTCAGCTGGTCCACACAGTTCGTCAGCACCTGACCGGCTATATCATCTGGACCTGCTTTGTGTGGGTTCATCCTAGATAGGATCCTCAACTCAGCGGCAGCTATCCAAAGATTCTTTTCCTTGGGGTGATAGGGGAGAATGGAGCTTTCTTTGGCATTATGTTGTTTTCTGCATCGAACCATGGATAGTAGGTGTTCAGCCTGTTAGGAAGGGAGGCATCATTATCACTGATCTGCAAGGTTGACTTACGGTCAGTCATCGTTTTAATACCTTGCAACATGTGACTCGTGTTGCCAATGTCGCATAGTTGTCTGTGGATATCTTTGCTTTACCTTCCTGATTGTCCAGGAGAGTTCAGTCCTTGTTGTACTTCATTCCATCTTATCACCTGACCTTAAAGCAGCAAAGTTCAGAGTAGTGCACAGATTTCTGCATCCAGCCTTGGTTTCTGGTTCACCCAGGCTGCGTAGTGTTTGGTTACCATGACATCCTCTCTATACTTGCCTATGGATCCTCTGTGCATTTGCATGTGGATCCTCTATACACTTGCCTGTGTATCCTCTATACACACCTATGTCAGGAAATCTCCCCTTAACATTTAATGCCCTTAATAATCAAGGATCTATCAACCTCTGGTTTAAGTCTACCCAATGCCTCCACAGCTGTCTGTGACAATGAATTCTAGAGCTTCACCACTTGCTGGCTGAAGAAATTTCTCATCTCTGTTCTAAAGGGCTGTCCTTTCATTCAGAGGGTGTGCTCCCTAGTAATATACTCTTCCACTACTGGAAACAACTCCACATCCTCTCTATCTAGCCCATTCAATGTTCAGTAGGTTTTAATGAGAATTCCCCCCCCCCCCCCAATCATCATTCTTCTAAGCTATAGTGAGAAAGACCATAAGACATAGGAATGGAATTAGGCCATTCAGCCCAATAAGACCACCCTGCCATTCCATCATGGCTGATTAACCTGTTTCACCCCATTCTCCTTTTTTCTCCCTGTAATCCTTGATTCCCTTCCTGGTCAAAACCTATCTACCTCTGTATTAAATATGCCCAATGTCTTGGCCTCCATGTACATCAATGAATTCCATAGATTCACCAACCACTGGGTAAAGAAATTCTTTCTCATCTCTGTTCTAAAGGAACATTTTTGTCTTCTGAGGCTGTGCTCTCTGGTTCCCCCCCCCCCCCCCCACCACCTGAGGAAAGAAGCATTATCTTCATGTCTATTCTATCCAGACCTTTCAGTATTTGATAGGATTCAGTGAGATTGCACCCCCCCCCACCCCCACCTCAACCTTATTCTTCTGAACTCCAACATATCATCCTCATACGATAACCTTTCCATTCCAGAGATAATTTGTGTGAATCTCCTCTGATGACTCTGATGCCAAAACATCCTTCCTTAGATAAGGAGCCCAAAGCTGATCACAATCCTCCAAGTGCAGTCTGATCAATGCCTCATAAAGCCTCAACTTTGTATCTCTTCTTTTATATTCTGTCTCTCTCAAAATGAATGCTAGCATTGCAGTTGCCTTCTTTACTATCAACTCTACCTGCAAGTTATACTTTAGGGAATCTTGCACAAGGACTCCCAAGTCCCTCTGCACCTCTGATTTCTGAACTCATTGCCTTTTAAAAAATAGTCTATATCTTTATTCCTTCCACCAAAGTATAGGATCATACACTTCTCTACACTGTTTTCCATCTTCAATTTCTTTGCCCAATCTCCAAACATGTCTATTCAACACCACATTGTCTTCCTTCTATCTTTGTATCATCCACAAACTTGGCCACAAAGCATCAATTCCATTATCCAAATCATTGACAAATAACATGAAAAGAAGCGGTCCCGGCATCGAGTCCTGTTGAACACCACTGGTCACTGCCAGCCAACCAGAAAAGGTCCCTTTTATCCCCATTCTTTGCCTCCTGCCAATCAGCCAATTTCTTTCCATGTTAATATCTTTCCTGTATTACTGTGGGTTCTTATCTTGCTTAGCAGCTCCTGGTGCCACCTTGTTAAAGGGCTTCTGAAAATTCAAATAAGCAACATCTGACTTTCCTTTATCCTTGGAGTTGATTTGTCGGCGTAGGTTTTACAATAGGCCATTTCAGATAGCCCAAAAGTTGAGATGTAAAGGCAGAGAAACTCCGCCAAAATGCATAATCACCTATTTTTCTGAATGTGGAGGTGGCCTCCGAGCCACGTATTCCAACCCCTCTCTGAGAGGGATAATCTCCTCAGTGCAGCCCTCCGCTGATCAATCTGAATGTACAGCTTGTGATAGTACATCTATCACCAATGTACATAGTGTATATAGTTACTGTATCTAGACTGTGCTTACAGCGATTGGCTGAGAGCTAAGCCACACCTATTGTCTGGGCCTTAAAGGGTTGTGTCCCTAGCCAGGTTGGATCATTCCGGACTGGTCGGCCACCTGTGAAGAGCTCCGGTCTTTTGCTAATAAAAGCCTTGGTTTGGATCAACAAGTCTTTGGTTCTTTCGACGAGCTCTACAATTTTATTAGCAAAAGAATTTTTTTTGAAAGGGATGGAGCGTTTAACTCGGCCAGAAAAACTTGATATCGACCCACAGTCAGCTACAGCCTTCAAAGCCTTTAACTTCTGCCTGCTGAACTTTGAAAACTTCCTGAGATTCATTCAGGTAGAGGAGGATAACCAGCATCTAACAGCATTGCTGTCTATGGTGTCCTTGAGAGTCTACGAGAACATCCAGGATGAGACCACTTACACCACAGCCATAAAGGTACTGAAAGGACTGTATGATCAACCGGTGAACAGAGTTCATGCCCAGCTCGTGCTTGCGTCGAGGAAGCAACAGCCCGGTGAGTCCAGCAGGGCATATTTACAAGTATTAAAGGCATTGGGCAAGGACTGTAACTGTGTGGACAAAACTGCTGCCGAGATCACAAATGATCTCGTCTGGGATGCCTATGTGGCCGGGCTCAGATCGAATGAAGTGAGGCTGCGCTTGCTTGAACAAGGGGTAGAAAAACTAGAGGACGTGGCCCGGATTGCAATCACAATGGAGTGTGGTATTGCTTCAAGCAGGACCACGAGCTATAACCCACGCGGTAACGGCCAGGTCGAGAGGGAGAATGCCACCATATGGAGAGCGGTTACACTGGCTCTCCGGTCTAAAGGTCTCCCCACCTCTCACTGGCAGGAGGTTCTCACTAGTGCCTTACACTCCATCCGCTCCCTTCTATGTACTTCAACAAATGCCACCCCCCACGAAAGGATGTTCCTTTTCCCGAGGAAATCCGAATCAGGAACCACTGTACCGGCATGGCTCACCGTCCCTGGCCCCGTCCTTTTGCGACGCCACGTCCGGCACTCAAAGAACGACCCCTTGGTCGACCGAGTGACTCTACTCCATGCAAACCCACATTACGCCTACGTTGAGTTCCCAGACGGGCGGGAGGACACTGTTTCGGTGCGGGACCTAGCTCAGGACGCGGTAGACCCAGCAAACCCCCCAACTCCTTATTCTCCAGGCCCCGTGCCGCAACAGAAGGACCAACAGCACTCCAATGACCCGGGCCACCCTGCCGACAACACGACTGGGGAATTGAGCGACGGAGCAGTCGCACCCGACGAGCCCGCTGGCGACACCACTCCAGCGACCCCAATCCCGGCACCACGGCAGTCACGCCGGATGGTCAGACCCCCTGACCGCTACAGTCCTTGACCTACCCCTTCCTTTCCCTCGTTTTTGTTTTTTTTTCCCAGGGTCAATTCTCCAAGAAGGGGTGAATGTGATAGTACATCTATCACCAATGTACATAGTGTATGTAGTTACTGTATCTAGACTGTGCTTACAGCGATTGACTGAGAGCTAAGCCACACCTATTGTCTGGGCCTTAAAGGGTTGTGTCCCTAGCCAGGTCGGATCATTCCGGACTGGTCGGCCACCTGTGAAGAGCTCCGGTCTTTTGCTATTAAAAGCTTTGGTTTGGATCATCAAGTCTTTGGTTCTTTCGACGAGCTCTACACAGCTGCATTATGCGGCTGTTTAGGGACGGGCTGGTGATGCCATCAGCCCGCGACCCATCTCCCCACTCACACCTCTCCAAGTCATGGGCGGCGGGGGAACCCTTGGGGCAGTGGAGCTGTCAGCTGGGACCGTAGGGGCAGCGTGGACCAGCAGGGCAGCAGGGACCGGCTAGGCAGCGGAAGTAATCGGGGTGGCCGGTGCAGGCTGGAGCATCCACACCAAGCAATTTCGGCCTTCAGGGCTGCTCTCTGCAGCTCAAAACATGGCATAGCAATGGCGTCTTCCCTACCCATAATCCCCCATGCAGCTGGAACTGTTCTGGGAACCATAGAGTGGTTTCAGCTGCGAGGGGGATTATGGGTAGGAAAGACAGCCATTGCTCTGCCGCATATTGATGACGGGTGCTGCTATGGCACCAATCACTCCACCCCCCCCCCCCACCTCTGTCAGATCCAGAGGACGTTACGAGGCGTTTCTGGATATGAATGGGACACTGGAGCAGACTTTTGGGGCTGCTGTCTGAATGGTAAGTTCCCATTTTTCTATCCGCTTGTCACCGGTCTCAAGGTGGAGGCCCAACATGAAATAGCCTATTCCCTGATGTTTCAATATTATTTAGATTGAGGTAGCAGAGTTGTTTGCCTCAATTATGATGATGGAGGATAACATTCGGTATGGGAGATAATCTTCAGCTGTATTCCCTGGCATCATTGGGGTGTTTTGGCCTTTTAAACACAAGATACCCTCTGCCAAGGCAGGCCCACCACAGGCTGATCAGATTTGGTGTGTGTTCCATATCTGTTTCTCTTAGTTGTCATTTTGTAGCCCAAATAGGATCCTTCCTTTTCAGTCAGAGCCAGTGACTGCTCTTTTTGACTGAGTCAGAGTTAATTACCTGTAGTTCCTATTTCCCTCAGAAGCTTGGCCATGGAGTTGACAACAAATTCTCCACAATCAACTTCAACCGGGCTCACCCTCACTTTCCAGCCATGCTCTTCTGCTTCTACAGCAAGATAAAACATATTCTATGTTTTAATTAGAGTAAAGTAGTGTCTTCCGTTCTTGCGCCTCATCCATGGCACTCTCACAAGGGACCATCAGCTCGATAATGAAGACACTCTGTCGAGAGCTGGATCAGAGGATCAAATCTGTTCTCAGGCTGGTGCTGGCAATTTCTGGTGGAAAAATGAGTTGCTGACAGGTCTATAAGCAGTTTCCAGTCTCTGGTTGTGTTCAGTGGGCCTATGTCTATGAGTGAGGAGGAGTGGGTCATGTTACTTATTCCCTCCCAGATGAAAACATGTTAGGCATGAGAGGATGATGGTGGTAGGGCATTCAATGTACTTTGCTTTTCTTCGTATTCAGCTGCTAGGCATCTCAGTACTTGATTGTTCATCAAGTATATTGTCCTTAGATTAAACTGACATTGCACCCAAACAGAAACAGAATTTATTTTCATGAACAAGTCACTAAATTCATTGTTTTGTGGCAGCATCATGGTGCAACATTCATATAAACCACTGTACAACAATACCTAAAAATAGTGCACGTAAAGTCAAAGTAAGGCAGTGTCTTTGGTTCATTGAACATTCAGGAATCAAATGGTAGCAGGGAAAAAGCTGTCCTTGTTCCCCTGAGTGCTTGGCTTTAGGCTCCTGCAATTTTTCTCAATGATAGTAGAGTGAAGAGGGCATGGGTGCTGGGGGCACTTGAGAATAGAGGCTGCTTTCTTTAGACACTGCCTCTTGTAGATGTCCTCGATGGAGTGGTAGAGGTTAACAGGAACTGCGCAGAGGGATCATGCTGGATCCTCTCCCAACCAGATTTTGGTTTGTGGGAGAGGACAGGACATCATACATGATTATGATGATGAAACTTCTTCTATTTGACTCCTTATGCTACAGGTCCTTCCAGGTTAGTCTCCTCCTCTCAATGCCTTCCCTTCTTGTCCATTGCCCTTGTTTTGGTTGAGATATGGCTTTGACAAACTCGGCTGCTTCTTCCTGCTGGCTTACTTCCTCCACCATCAATTGTCAACGTTCAAATGGAATTGCTTTCTGCCAAGAGGGTTTCTTTGTTTCTAAGCCAAAGCCCCCTCTACCTTGTGGCACAGCAGGTCCTCACTTAATGTTGTGCATACAGTCTTGAAAGTGCTACTTTAAGGGAAATGATGTTAAATGAAACCAATTTTACCATATATTCAATGGTTAAAAAAAGTTAAATTCCTACTGTTTATTTCTGGTCACAAAACCATCACCATACTTCTAAATAATGACCCAAAGCACTTCTAATAATAAAAATTGAAATATATGTGTGCCATACAGACATTTAAGAAAGATTAATAAAAACAAATAAAAATGATTTAATCCACTTTGGTGAATAAGTGAGTGATGGCGGGCATAGTGGTGGTGGCTGGTATGGGGAGGAGGCATCTGGGATCATCATCACTGAAGGGCAGAGAACCAGCTTATCACAGAAGGTAAGGGTGGGAGTGTTGCTAAGGAACGGTGTTGCTTCAGGTTGGGGTGGAATGATAGGTGGTGTTGATGGTCATGGTGTTGCTGGCGCTGCACCTGCTCGAACTTGTTGATTAGCTGGGGTTTTAAAAAACGTCCAAGGTTTATTGTGCATTTTTTTCTTCCGTTTGTTTAATTCCTTGTAGCAGTTGAATCCAGCCATTATCATCCTGTTTGCTTCTGCACTTCTCTCTCTGAGGATCTTTCTCAGTGAAAATGACCATCGTTTTATCTAACAACTGGAAAGTCTCAGACAAATGTTTAGTTGTTAAAAATTGTGGTGTTTCTGCTTCCTCAGTTTCATCATCTTCCTCTTCTGCAGCACATTGCTGTTCTCTTCTCATTAGATAATTTTTCACTATATGATTCAAGTAACTCCACTACATCATTTATTTCATTAAATCCAATCTAGTGTGCCAACCCAACAATCTCCTGGTGGATATTTTGTATTGTCTCCACAAAACCCAAGACATCTGCAACACATTCTGGATAGATTTTACTCCAGAGAAGATTTTTTGTGGTTGTTTTTGTTTCTCACAATTGTCAATGGCATTCATGATAAGGTAACCACATCCAAAGTTCCTTACAATAAGCTTACTTTCACCATCTAAGAATACAATCAACTGCTTAAAGGTGCACCGTGAATAGTAGGCTTTAAAGGTAACAATAACCCCCTGGTCCATAGGTTGAAAGAAGCTGGTTGTGTTTTGAGGCAGATAAGCTACTTGAACAATATCTGTCAGATCATCCAAGTTGGGTGGGTGACCTGGAGCATTGTCCAGAAGAGGCAAGGCTTTATTTTCAATGTTTTTATCCCGACAATATTATTTGACAGCTCGGCAGAAATACAGAGAAAACCAGTCTTGCAACACTGTTTTGGTGGCCCTCTACTTCTTATTTGATTGCCAAATAACAGGAAGATGAGACTTAGGGTAGCCTTTCATAGCTCTTCATGTCCCAGAATGATAAACAGTCTGTGTCTTGAGCTTTAGATCTCCTGAGGCATTACCACCTAGTAGGAGAGTCAAACGATGTTTTGCTGCCTTGAACCTTCATGCAATTTTCTTTAGAAATGTAAGTTCACTATAGCATTTGTCTCCAAAAAAGGCCTGTCTCATCTATGTTAAAAATTTGCAGCAATGTGTATCCTCCTTCATCAATAACTTTCTTCAATAAAGCTGGGTAAGCAGCCGAGGCTTTCTTGTCAGCACTAGTAAACTCGCCTGTTATCTTAAAATGCTCAAACCACGACTTGCACAAAGGTTTTACTTTCAGCACTAGAACCCTGCTGTTTCTTTAGTTCTTCAAATAAATTAAAGCTTTCATTTGTATGGCCATTAATGAACATGGAGAGTTACACTGATTTTAAATTTAAATCTAGATATACAGCACAGTAACAGGCCATTTCGGCCCACGAGTCAGTGCCGCCTAATTCACACCCCATTAACTTACACTCCAGTATGTTTTGAACAGTGGGAGGAAACCGGAGCCCCTGGATAAAATACACGCAGACACTGTAAAGGCATTGCACTAACCTCTACGTCAACTGTGCTGTGATGTATGTCTTCCATTCAGATATTCAAAAGTCTTTCCATACTTTCTATTTTGCAGCTTCTATTCTGAGTTAATTTTGTAGCAGCTAAACGTATTACACTTTGAGCACTAGCTTTAATCTTTTTGGCATTATTGTGAATTGTTTGTACTGTTGTTGGTTGCAGACTAAGAGCTCTTCCAGTATCCACAGCCCATTGTCAAATCACCTTAACACTTATAATTTTGTTTCTAATGTAATACTTATTCTCTGGGTTTTTTTGTGGCCACAGTCAGCAGGGGTGCACTGTGCACATTTAGCGCTCATTGCAATGGGATAAATCAAGGAATAAATGTTTAAAAAGCAAAATTTTTAAGAAGTAGCACCCACCAGCATTCAGTTCAAACCCAAACAATGACAAAGTGTGGCATGGTATTTTAAAAAAAATTTTCTCATCATTGTTATAATGAAATGACATTATTCAAGGAGCTATGTCCTGGTGTCAGAGGGCAGATTTTGCATTCTGTACTGCTGCAGCTGGTGTCCATTTTTTGCCTGTTGATAAAACTGGGGCAGCACCTCTTATGCACAGGTCCCATGATTCAGTGAACATTATCTCTAGCCTCACTTTGCCACAGTTTTATTCCTCCACCAGACTAGTGTAGGTACTGTAAGTTATACAATATGTACACAATTAAAAGAATGCACTCGCTCATTCTTCAGCATAAAAAATGGTGTCAACTTTCTTTATACTACTCCCAGGCACAACTCCAACTCCTTCTTCCCATAAAATACCTCTCACCAAAGCCTCCCTGCCCTTTTCTTCGGCTTTCCACCATGCAAGTGATTACGAAGCTCCTAATCTCCTCCTGCGACCCTTCGCACGCGCATGGTCCATCATGTTGTACACACTCCTGTTTTGACCTGCGCATGGAGATACGTCACCAGCAGTGACTGGCTCTATTCCCGGCCCATGTACATATGCGACCGCAATAGCACACCCCCTCCTCCCCAAACAGCCCCCAAGCTAATGCAAGGAGGCTGACTGGATCTATCCTCCTACATAATGGTCTGGTGGGCTGACATTGTGGCCCAACTTAGTCCAGTACTACAAGATGGCCGTTGGATGATCTGACTGGCAGTGGTCCAGCTGTTCCTTCGGTGTTGACGGTGATGAAGAAAGTGGACCTCGATATACGCCAGCTTCACCTGATCAGCGGAGACATTGACAACTTCCCATTTCACCAGATCACAAAATTTTTTTGGGTGGCGTTGTATGACCTCGTAAGGGCAGTCATAAACAGGGTGAAGAAGTAGTCGGTGAATGGTGTCATGTCAAACAAATGTGGTGTAAATCATCCGGAACATACACTGCAGGTGATGTATGTCGCATAGGTGTTGGTCTGAGCAATTGCATGCTTTCCCATAGGCGTTTGACATAATTGGATGGATCATACAGCGTAGATACTGTATACAGATCAACAAATTCACTAGGCAGAATCAGTGTGGTGCTGTATACCAGTCCTGCTGCTGAACAACCAAAATCCGTTTTTGTGGCACTGCGCATGCCGAGGAGGGCCATGGGCAAACATTCACTCCATGGAGACGCATCACCACTCTTTCAATTGGCAATAGAAATATTCAATGAGGCCTGAATGCAGGTGGTGCCCAAAAGATCAGTGAGAGCTCAGAACAATGCCAACTCAAACTGAGATTCTCGGTCCATCATAATGGTGCCCAGAATACCAATGACCAACGAAGCCTGAGCAACAGTTTCTGCCAGAAACAGGTGACAGGAATATCCTCCTGTTGCCTGGTAGCCTGGTCCCCACAGGTGAGCAGATAAGTGTATCCTCTTGATGATGGAAGCAGACTGACCAAGTCCAGGTGCACATAATCAAAATGAGAATCCAAGTCTGGATTTTGTGTGTCTGGAGAACTCAGAACGTTCACACGGCAAGCAGGTCCTTGCCTATAATCCAATACCCTGCTTAACATGAGGCCAGGTAAACCCCTTTGTAATCAGTTTGATCGGTCCTCTCCTGCCTGGTTGAAACAGGTTAGTAAGGGCATTGAAAACATTCTGCCTGTGGAAAAGTCGCAAGCTAGTGTTTTACCTGAGATCCAAGTATATGTCTTTTAAGTGGAGACCTTTGTTGATCTGGTTGTACCAGATGAGATCAGGATTAGTGTGTTGTGTGTGAGTCATGGCAGTGAAATGGATGATAGTTGTCATGTGTAAGACCTGGATAGGCTGTCAGCCACTGCATTCGCCTTCCCTCCGATGTCCCAAATGTCTGAGGAAAATTGTAAGATGAAATCCAAGTGCTGAACTTCACATGGTGAGTAGTAGTGCACATTTGTTTGCTTGGTATATGTAAAAGGTTAGTGGTCTTTATAAATGGTAAAAGGGCAGCCTTCCACCAAAAAACAAAGTGCTTCACTGTGAGGTAGATAACTAGTTCTCATCAAAAGGTGCTGTATTTCACCTGAGCATAGCCGAAAAGAACGCCAAAGGCTCCAACCTCCCACCAATTCTTTGTTCTAATACTGCTCCCACAGCACCGATGGAGGCATCCATGGTAAGAGAGATTAAGACTTTGAGCTTCTGGTGCACAAGCATCGAGGCATTCGCAAGTGCACTATTCACATTGTTGAAAACACGAACAGCATCATCACCCAAACACAATGGCTTTTGGAAGCTGATTTATCTGATCCCTTGAGTTGGACGGTAAGAGGTAAGAGAGACATTGCTGCATTTGGCAGGAAATGGAGGTAGAAATTCATCATTCTTAAAAAAATGTCGTCGTTGACTGATTGTAATGGGAATAGGAAAATCTAGAATTTCTCATACCTTGTTTCATCTGGCAAGATACTGTCCTTTGTAACTTTATGTCCCAAAAATGTAAGTTCCTCAACACCAAAAACGCATTTAGTCAGATTAATTACAATGCTAAATTCATCAAGTCTCTGGAACAGTGTCATAAGATGGTCCTTGTGTTCCTATTCATCCACACTTCCCACAAGAACATCATCAATGCAGATAACACAAAATCAAGCTCGGAAAGTACATGGTTTATAAACCGTTAGAATATTTGAGCTGTGTTCTGCCAACCAAATGGCATTCGAAGAAATTCAAACATGCCAAAAGGAATAATTACTGCTGTCTTGGCAATATCAGAATGTTCCATTTGAATCTGATACTAGGCATGCACCAGGTATTGCAAATACCTGCCATGCAGGTTCGCTGAGAAATCCTGTAAATTTGGAATGTTGTATCGGTCAAAAATGATGGAAGTGTTCAGCGCACAGTAATCACCACATAGCTGCTAATCCCCCAGAGACTTCTTCAGGACTATATGCAACAGCGATGCCTAGCAGCTGTTAGATCTATGAATTATTCCCAACTCCTGCATGAGTTCAACTCAACTTTTGCGACCTTAAGACGATTTGGGGGCAATCTGTGAGCACGCGCTGCAACAGGAGAACTTTGGTTCTATGTTTGTTGCCCCTGCATTAATATGATGGGGTAACCAAGTGAGGGAAATACTTGAGCAATCCTCAATGGACAGGAGCTAGGTGGGAGTTTTGTCAGGCAGGCGATGACCTTCATGGGATGACAAATGCAGCTCTCCTGCATACAAGTGCTGCGATCTACAACAGAACAATTCTTCAAGTCCACCAGCAGGGAAAAATGTGACAGAAAAGCCACCCTCACGATGGAATTTGTTATAGCTCCAATCATAAAAACCCACTTAAAGTTTACTGAGATCAAAGTGTGAGTGACCTCTGGCCATATGCCTAAATATGAGAATTGTTTGTGGGGGACAGAACACATGACATATTAGGGTGTCTATGCTCTTGAAGAGTAGGAGGGACTACAGATGCAGAGGAGGCCACAGCAGATGCAATAAATACCCTATGGTCTTGCAAGTGAAATGTTGGAAGGACTGGGCTCTGAACAGCGCTGAGGGAGGAGCTGTAGGTGCAGCAGGATAAATGCCTGGCTGGCGATTCCTTGGGAAGGATGAGTGGACAAGGGAGTTGCAGAGAGTGATCCTTATGGAAAGCGAAGGTGGAAGATGTGTCTAGTGATGGGACTCTATTCAAGGTGATGGAAGTTACAAAGAATAGTATGTAGACTGCCAGGACTTTCTATTGATCATAATACCACCTTGAACACAATCTAATATTATGGGATGAGCAAAGCCAGGCATGACAAAACTGTGTTGGCAAGGACATAATGTCAACTGTCATCATGTGCTCCACGATTGTAGATAAGTTAAAATTTATTAAACATTGAACAATGTTATTTCTAAATAAATTTTATTTCTAAATAGCACAGAGAAATGCAAAGTATTTAGTAGAAACCTTGGAAACCACTAGGGAGAGCATAGTATTGTAAACAGCCTAGGCAGATTGCTCAAGATTGCCAGGACACACTTTACATACAAATATCTTTGTTTTGTTTTCTGAACGCTGTATTCACTAAAGTCCTCAGTAATAAAATTATCTCCAGCTTGAAAAGTGTTCTTTCAACATGCTTCCATGGTCTAAGCTAGCAATCATATTTTTAATAGTATCAAGTTATCTGCACCACATTACTTTATTTTTCTTTTTAAAAGTTTTAAAATATGCAATGTAATGTAGAGGTATTTGAAATAACTGATTACAGGACATTAAACTAAAGATTTACAAATAGAATTTAATATAAATTCAACATGACTTAAGTCAGTAGAAATAATAGCCTTGATCTTTGATTCAGAGAATGACAAGGTCACTGGGGGAGTCCTGCAATAAACGGTAATTAAAGATTTTTTAGAAAAGCATAATAGACATATAAAACCATCAGTAGATTAGATCTTTTCCACAAACCAGCTTAATAGTGACAAAATATTAGTTTTGATTTACTGTATTCTAAATGGAGACTAACTGAAGATCTGTTAACTTCTTGTATGTCATGTGGTTTGGTCTTACTCCACCAAGAGTAGTTTCATCTCAAAGGTAAAACAATGGAGGATGTATGATGATTTAACATTTTACCCATGGAATGAAGCCACATCTTGGTCTTTTACTGTATATGACATAGGTGAGCTCAATAGCCTATTTTTGTGACAAAGTCTGCTTTCTTCCTTTACTGGCCACTTTTGATCCTCAGATTTTCCTATTCTCTTTCATGACAGCCAGACCTTCAAATTATCTTGACAAACAAGAATTTTCTATCCTAAAACCTTCTGCTCTCACCACTGAATTGCTTAAAAATAACCACTTGGACCTTGCCTCATGTCTTCTTCTTTGGCTTGGCTTTGCGGACGAAGATTTATGGAGGGGGTAAAAAGTCCACGTCAGCTGCAGGCTTGTTTGTGGCTGACAAGTCCGATGCGGGACAGGCAGACACGATTGTAGCGGTTGCAAGGGAAAATTGGTTGGTTGGGGTTGGGTGTTGGGTTTTTCCTCCTTTGCCTTTTGTCAGTGAGGTGGGCTCTGCGGTCTTCTTCAAAGGAGGTTGCTGCCCGCCAAACTGTGAGGCGCCAAGATGCACGGTTTGAGGCGTTATCAGCCCACTGGCGGTGGTCAATGTGGCAGGCACCAAGAGATTTCTTTAGGCAGTCCTTGTACCTTTTCTTTGGTGCACCTCTGTCACGGTGGCCAGTGGAGAGCTCGCCATATAACAGGATCTTGGGAAGGCGATGGTCCTCCATTCTGGAGACGTGACCCATCCAGCGCAGCTGGATCTTCAGCAGCGTGGACTCGATGCTGTCGACCTCTGCCATCTTGAGTACTTCGACGTTAGGGGTGTAAGCGCTCCAATGGATGTTGAGGATGGAGCGGAGACAACGCTGGTGGAAGCGTTCTAGGAGCCGTAGGTGGTGCCGGTAGATGACCCATGATTCGGAGCCGAACAGGAGTGTGGGTATGACAACGGCTCTGTATACGCTTATCTTTGTGATGTTTTTCAGTTGGTTGTTTTTCCAGACTCTTTTGTGTAGTCTTCCAAAGGCGCTATTTGCCTTGGCGAGTCTGTTGTCTATCTCATTGTCGATCCTTGCATCTGATGAAATGGTGCAGCCGAGATAGGTAAACTGGTTGACCGTTTTGAGTTTTGTGTGCCCGATGGAGATGTGGGGGGGCTGGTAGTCATGGTGGGGAGCTGGCTGATGGAGGACCTCAGTTTTCTTCAGGCTGACTTCCAGGCCAAACATTTTGGCAGTTTCCGCAAAGCAGGACGTCAAGCGCTGAAGAGCTGGCTCTGAATGGGCAACTAAAGCGGCATCATCTGCAAAGAGTAGTTCACGGACAAGTTTCTCTTGTGTCTTGTGCCTCATGTAATGCTTCCATAATGGGCCAGTGTCATTGCAACTGATTAATGTTCCTGTCTAAAACTCATTATTACTGTTTTTTAAAATATTTTATTTATAATTTTTCAAAGACAAACAGTGTCAACAATCCATAATAATCCATGATAATAAAAAAATTCATTTTCCAATTATATACAAGCTTCACTGTTGAGTCCCATTTCCACCCCATTCCCTCCCTTAATTAAATAGTTACCCTAAAAAGAAAAACTGCAACAAGTTAGTCCTAATCCCCTATTTCTGCAGCATTTTACAGTGTCCCTTTACCTTCCAAGGACCAAAAAGTAAAACAAAACAATTAAAGAAAAAAAATTCTTACAAAAAAAATAAAAGCAAACTTAATGAAAGAACAAAAATCGTAGGATTTGTCAGGACCCCACTGCCAGCCTCCAGGTCTTTAAATTTTCAGGACTCAACCTAATTTAGATGGATGGATGGATGAATTCCTTCCCCCCTCCCCTCCCCACCTAGGAGAGGGTAGATGGGAACAGACAGAAATCCAAAGACAGGAACACTATTTCTTTGCCCCTATACAATGCAGGTACGGTTTCCAAATTTGAAGGAAGGTGTCGTATTTCCTCAAGTTATAGGTAATTTTCTACAGGCGAACACAGCTCTGCATTTCCACATACCATCACATCAATGCCTAGAAGAGAGTCAGACTTCCAAGTAACCACTGTGCACTTCCTGGCCACCACCAAAGCAATCAACACAAATTGGATTTGAAATTTGGACAGCTTTATTGAAAGTCTTATGTCTATGATGTTTCCCAACAGGAACAACTCTGGGTCCTTTGGAAATTCTTTACCTATGATTTTTTCTAGGTCTTGGCCTAGCTCTACCCAAAAAGGTCTCAGCTCGGAGCATGACTCTGGAGTGCACAAAGGTTCCCATCTCTAAACTGCACCTAAAACATTGATCTGAAATTTCTGGCTTAGCCTTGTTTAATTTTTGTAGAGTATAGAACTGGTATAGAAAATTATACTGTACTAGCCTGCATTGAGTATTAATAATTGTGGTCATTCTGTCATGACACAGGTCTGACGGCACCGTTCATCAATTGTTACACCTATGTCTGACTCCCAGCTTTGCCAAAATTTATGAAGACCCAGCTTCAGGCTTTCTGCTTGGAATAAGAATTACACTACCATGATAAACTTATGTGTGTTGCCTTTTCAATTAGGACCCCCATACCACTACACATAGCTGGACCTAATTTGTCCCTTAAAAAAGACCTTAACTGAAGATAGCAAAAGAATGTCCTGTTTGACAAATCATATTTATTTTTAAGTTGTTCAAATGTCATAAGTTGCCCCTGCTTGTAACAGTCCTCGATACACCTGATCCTTTTCTGGCACCAGTGCCCAGGATCTTGTTATCCATGGTATTAAGCCATTCTGAGTCAGGGGTATTTTTGACAACAGCCCCACTTTAAGGCAATGCATTGATTAATCTTGTTCCATACATAAAGAGTGCGTTTTAAGTACAGGGGTGTCTTTATTTCCAGATAACAATTTAGAGTCCCACTTATAAAGTTTTCTACTATCTTCTCACCTATCGTGTGCAGACCAATTTTTGCCCAGGACTGTGCTGCCCAGTAGTATTTTTTAAAGTCTGGTAATCTCACTCCACACAGCCAGTAATCCCAGATTAGTTTCTGCATGGAGAACCTGGCCCCACTTCTGTTCCAAATGAATCTTCTTACCTGTGCATTAATATTCTGAAAGAATTTCCGGGGCAATGCCATGGGCAAAGTCTGAGGTACTGAAGCCTTGGCAACACATTCACTTTGATATAATTGACCCTGCCCAACACCGTGATGGGCAGGGTCATACATCTGTTTAAGTCCTCTTCAATTTTTTTGAGCAAGGGGGTATAATTTAGTTTATATAAATTTTGTAGATTATAATTGTGGTGAACCTCTGCTATGCTGTCAGTCTTCCCTTTGGAAGATGTCCCATTCCAAGTGGAAACTGATAACTCAGATTGTGCTTTGGCAGGAATCCTTAATCAAAAGAGCAGACCGGTGGCATTCTTCTCCCGCACATTACACAGACCTGAACTAAAACATCCTGTCATTGAAAAAGAAGCCCAGGCTATCACTGAAGCTGTTCACTACTGGAGACACTTTCTAGCTGGCAGAAAATTTACCCTGGTCACTGATCAGAAATCTGTAGCCTACATTTCAGTACTAAACACAAAAGTAAAATCAAAAATAATAAGATGGCATGCTAGCGAATAGAACTCCTAACTTACAATTATGAAATCCAGTACAGGCCTGGCAGGTTAAATGATCCCTCTAACACATTGTCACAAGCTGCTGCTGGTGCTCAACTTGAGGGACTAAAGGAGACTGTGCCAACCAGGAGTCACGAGATTCTTCCACTACATAAGGGCTAAGAACCTTCCTTACTCCCTGGAAGAAGTCAGAAAACTGACTAAAAGCTGTCTTGTTTGTGCAGAATGCAAACCGCAATAAAGCTCTGGAGGCCACTCATCAAGGCAACCCGACCTTTTGAGAGGATTAGCTTAGATTTTAAAGGGCCATTACCTTCCAACAACAAAAATGTAGATTTCCTTACTGTAATCGATGAATATTCAAGATTTCCTTTTGCGATACCCTGCCCTGATGCCTCGTCAGCATCTGTCATTAAGGCACTTGACAGAATTTTCAGTATTTTTGGTTTTCCCAATTACATTCATAGAGGCTCAGCATTCATGAGCGCTGAACCGTGTCAAGCCCTACTATGAAAGGAGATTGCCACCAGCCGTACCACGAGCTACAACCCACAGGGCAATGGGCAGGTTGAAAGGGCTAATGCTAGTCTGGAAGACTGTTAACCTTGTTAAAGACACATGGTTAGCCTGTTACTCGGTGGCAGGAGGTGCTGCCTGAGGCACTACATCTATTCGGTCTTTATTGTGTACTGCAACAAATCAAACACCTCATGAACGTATGCTTGCCTTTCCTAGGAAATCAGGAACTGTGATGAACTGGCCAGCCTGTTTATCTGAGCCTGGAACTGTACTGCTTAAGAGTCACGCTCGGACATGTAAAACGGACCCTCTAGTCCAGCCAGTTCAGCTACTGCATACTAACCTCAATTATCCTCATGTTAAATTTCCAGATGTACCCCTAAGAGATCTGGCCCTGCCTGGTTCAACCCTACTCAGTGCTTTCTCTATTTCTTCTTCTGTGAAGGGTGCATTCAATCCCTCCTGATCTTCTTGACCTAAATTTGCTTACTCCAATTTTGCCAGGAATTCATCCATTTTCCCAGGCTTGCCCAATGATTCTGACTTAGATTTTCATAAAATTGTCTGAAGGTTTCATTTATCTCCTTAGACTTATATGAGATCCTGTCATCCTGTCAGAACTGTATTAATCGTTCTTGAGGCCTGCTCTGCCCTTAGATGCCAGGAGAGGACTTTATAGGCTCATTTTCTATCTTGTAATATTTCTGCCTCAATCTTAATAGGGCCTTCTCCATTGTATATGTTTGGAGTGTATTACATCAACTTTTTTTTTAATTTGACAGAACCAGATATTTTACTTATGAGCCTGAATTTTGAATGTCTTTTTCTGTCCACAATCTCCTGTTTCAATTCCTCCACATCCCTTAAATATTCTCTTTTAACTGCTTTTGTATAACCAATTATTTGACCTCTCAAGCATGCCTCAAGAGTGTCCCAAAGGGGGGAGTCACGTGATGGAGTAGTGGCCGGACGGTGAACTCCAGCCCTCTCCAGAAAAGTCGGGAAAAACAAGAGAAAACACAAAGGCACAGAAATAAAAGTTACAGAAAAGTGAGTATAAAGGTGGAAAGAAGATGGCGACAAAAAAAGAAAAATCGAAAGCAACGGCAAGAAGAGAGGAAGAGAAGACAAAGGAGGAAAAAGGTGAAGGCCTTACCTGTCCGAAGAGGCCCGCTGCGGAGAGAGAAACCCGCTCCCTCAGGTCGGTAAATAATGGACTACAAAAATGGCTCGCTGAGCCGAGTAAAAGTGCGCAACCGCGCATGGAAAAAAACACACCGACGGGAGGGGGGACCAGCTGGGGAGTCGATCTCCACAGCCGGCAACGACAGCTGCAGAACACCTGCAGCAAGAAGAGACCACAGAAGACAATAGAAACAAGAAAGAAGAGGAGGAAAGGGCAACAAAGAAACAACAGATGGTCAACCCAGAGGAAGAAGAAGAGGAAGAGTATGGTGAAATAGAAGAAGAAAAGATAGGCAAGGTAAAGGATATACTTGCTCTTATTAAAGGATACATGGAGTCATTTAAAGAATGGCAAACACAGGAATTTAAGGATTTAAGAAAAAGAATAAACAACACCGAAGAGAAAATAAATAAAATGGAGATGACCTTAACAGAAATGGGAAAAAAAATGGACAAGATGGAAGAGCGGGCAGTAGCAGCAGAAATGGAGGTAGAAGACTTAAAAAAGAAATTGGAGAAATCTAATAAAAAAACTAAAGAGACACAAGAACTACTAGCTCAAAAAATAGATACAATGGAAAACCATAACAGAAGAAATAACATAAAGATAGTGGGCCTTAAGGAAGATGAAGAAGGCAAGAATATGAGGGAGTTTATAAAAGAGTGGATCCCTAAGACCCTAGGATGTCCAGAACTACAGCATGAAATGGAAATAGAAAGGGCACATAGAGTATTGGCCTCTAAACCACAACCACAACAAAAACCAAGATCTATTGTAGTAAAATTCCTAAGATATACTACAAGAGAAAAGGTACTGGAGAAGACAATGGAAAAAGTAAGAGAGGGCAACAAACCACTGGAGTATAAAGGGCAAAAAATCTTCATTTATCCAGATATAAGTTTTGAACTCCTAAAGAAGAGAAAAGAGTTCAATACAGCAAAGGCGATTTTATGGAAGAAAGGGTATAAATTTATACTAAAGCATCCAGCGGTATTGAAAATATTTATTCCAGGACAACAAAACAGACTATTCTCGGATCCAGAAGAAGCACGAAAATTTGCAGAACAATTACAAAAATAGACTGAGGGATGAAGACGGGTAATGAGAGTAAAAATGATCACGATTGATATGTATGTGGGTAAAGACAAAAATAGACTGAGGGATGAAGACGGGTAATGAGGGTAAAAATGATCACGATTGATATGTATGCGGGTAAAGAGGTATAAGAGTGAATAGAGACAATGAGCATACATGAATGTATCTGTACTTAGAGGAAAATATAGATAGTATAGACAAGAATTAATAAGGGAAGGTAATGGAATAGAGAGAATAAGGAGGGAATTAAAAGAGTGACCTTTGTGACATATGAAAAGTGAAATCTTTTCTGGGGGAGGCGGGGTGGGGGGAAATAGCGGTCACTGCAAAATCAGTTGACGCTTGCGAGTGGATTCGCAAATCCAAATGGAGAGGGGAGATGTGGTTGTCCGACAAGGGATAAAGGACAACTCAGGAGGTGAAGGGGAGATTGGGGATAAATAAGATAGAAATAGGAGAATAAGGAAAATGTTGGATGTTGTAGGAATGTTGTCTTATAAAGAGTTGAAAATAAGAAAACAGAAATGGAAAAGGAGGAAAGGTAATGATGGAAAAACGGAAAGAGAAGATAAACAAAATATAAAAGGGCTACGCTGAACTATATGTCTTTAAATATTAATGGAATACATAACCAAATTAAAAGGAAGAAACTACTAAATTTAAATGAATAAATGTATTCCATTAGAAAAAATAACATATAGGTTAAGAAATAATATTGAAATATTCGAACAAGTATAAGAGCCTTACATTAAATACAATAGGGAAAACCTACCGGGGACAAACATTACCTAAGTTGATGGAAGGAGAAGGAAAGAAAAGAATGGACTCAGTAGAATTTCTGGTGTAATTTTGTTGAATGACAACATTGTCTGACTGGCTTAATGCAACCTAGATTGTATACTTAAAATGGATGAGAGGGGGGGTGGGGGGGTGGTTTGGGAGGAAAGGGGGGGGGGGAGAAAAAGTCACTGTATATGTGTGAAAAAGAAATAGTGTATATCATGGCTAATGTGATTTATGGTGTGAAAAATAAAAAAATTTAAAAAAAAAAGTGTCCCAAAGAAGGAATTTGTCCACAGTTGAATTACAGTTGGCTTCACAAAATATGTCTGTGTTCTAATAAAGCTACAAAACTCAACTTCTTCAACTGCAAAGGATTAAGGCACCACCTGTACACTGTCTCCTGTTTATTTGGCATTGCATTTGTCGACATCAAGGGGGAATAGTCTGACAAAAGTCTCGCCGTGTATTCAGTTTCCATGATCCTGCCCTCTATTTGGGCTGATGCCAATAAATCTATCCTAGTGTAGGAGTCATGCTGCTTTGAATAAAAGGAATAATCCCTTTCCCTTGGATGCTGTCGTCTTCATGCATCTATTAAATTCAGCTCTTTCATAAAAGTCGGGGTTGTTTTAGCTGCCCTGACCTTAGTTACCCTTCTCAATGACTCATCCAAGACCAGATCCAGACAAAAATTGAAATCCCCCCCCCCAACCAGGATGTTTTCTCTTCCCTCCACTAATTAAAAAAAAATCATCCTAATTAAGTCCAGGATTCTGAATATATCTCACAGTGCACTATCACAAACCTTTCTGCTATGTCCATGACCACACTTTCCACCCTCACCGGAACATTTTCTTTTCCTACCAATCATTATTACTACATTAAAGGCACCAAGCATAAATTGTTACAATCTCAAGCATCTCCAATACTTTGAAACAGTAAATATTTTATTAGATTTTCATGACAAGTATTTTTTGTACAAGTTTATTGTTGATTCAAAAGTTTTTTGGATAAGAAAGTAATATAGATTGAAAAATAAAACTGGATTTTCTCTTCAAGTACTTGGCTTCGTTTCTCTGGCCTCTTCTCAGGTTTGTCCACTGTGGAACTGTCTCAGTTCTGGTAAATATAATGGGAAGCTATGCAAGCAAATGAGAGTAAAAGGGTTTATGGGACAAAATTGAAAGGAGGCTCGCAGAGCATAAACCACTTGTCCTGAATAGGAACTTGACACAAATCTTCCCTGACACTCTAAATGGTTCATTACCCACGGTTTAAAGTTCCTTTAGTTATTGCAACTTCCGTTAAAACTCCAGCCACTCTGTCATGTATATACAAGTTGCTGGAGAAATGTCTCCACCTTCGTGGCAATCGTCAAATACCTGGAAAACACATTAAAGGGAACTGAAAGCCTGTATATATATCAGAATATATCAATGTGCAGTAAAAGCTTATACATGCAAATCAGCAGATCTCCCAAGGAGAGGGAATCACAATGAAGGGGAGTCCACCTGCTGAACAGATTATCTGATGAAAGTGGTATATATAGATTAAGCACAATTATGCTGAACAAAAGATTTACAGCTTTAAGAGTTAAAGGGAAAGGGAGCATTTGCAAACGAGCAACAATAGATCAATGCCATGTATAATTCAATGGTGTCTTTCACAATTATACAAGTGAGGGGATGATTCAAAACTGAAAGGTTTCATTAGGTCTATGGACAGAAGAGTGGCAACAACAAAAGCTTTAGCTTCACCATAAATTTGGGGTGGCATGGTTAGCACAACGCTGTAACAGTACTACTGACAAGGGTTCGAATCCAGAGGTGTCTGTAAAGACTTTGTAGTTTCCGTGTCTGCGTGGGCAGTTTCCCCCCACCATTCAAAAATGTACTGGGTGTGTAGGTCAATTGGATGTAATTAGCTCGTGGGCCTAAATGGGCTGCTACTGTGCTGTAGGTCTAAAAATAATGACAGTGTTTTCAGTACTTGAGGCTCAAAACTTTGAAATACTCCCTGGACCTCACTACCCACCTCTCCTCCTCCTCATTTTTGGTCACTTTAGATTAGTACCAGTTTTTAATCTGAATGGGAAGGGAAGGTTGAGAATCACTGCTCTAGACCCAATTGTTACTAAAATATTGTGCTTGAGAAAAATTGTCATTGGCCCATTTCCTTTGGAGTTATGAAAATGCACATAGAGTCATTTAGGTACAATTAAAACAGTGGTTTTCAAATTTTTTCTTTCTACCCATAACACCTTAAGCAATCCCTTACTAATTACAGAGCACCAATGGTGTAGGGAATATTTGAAGTGGTACGTGAGTGAAAAGAAAAAGATTGAGAACCACTGAGGTAGGGGTGACCTAAAATTAGAAGAGTGTGCATGCTATTAGGTTTAAGGCTGTCCATGAGGAATATAATGTGTTGTTCCTTAAGTTTTCCCCAAAGGATTACTTAAAGTGGTATGTGAGTGGAAAGAAAAAGTTTGAAAATCTCTGTGGTAGAGGAAATCAGAATCATTGAATCAATTACAGAAAGCTATTCACAAGCACCAAAATGAATGCAAAGTAATGCAAAGGGCCACAGCCAGCAAAGGGAAAAAGGACGTTTTCTGAAATCCATTAATCACAGATAGCTTTAGGCAATAAAACTGTATAACCCATATTATTTTCCTAATCCAGTTTAGTGCATGAGTAAATTGGCAAGGGAAATCAACCCAGATGTCATAAGTATTGATAAAGAATTGTTATTCCCATTCAACTCCAATCATTTTTCTTTTTGGTATGATGTAGTTACTGAATGTTCAGTGAATAAGATAAACAGCAATAGTTTATTAACCCCAAAGAAGCGGCACTTACTGGGCACATCCCACAAGGTGTCCTCATCAGGCCTGTGGGCTGGATGATTGGATTGACTGCTCTATACAACTTCATTTGCCCATCCACACTACCAACAGTGCCTTCCTTTGCAGCTATAATAGTCATCTCTACCTTCCCATCATATATCAATGTATTCAGAATGGTTTCTATATCTTCCATTGACAGTTCCACCTGAGAATGCAAAAAAGTATTGTGGTTATTCATTTGTGAACGAGAATAAATTAACCAAACAAAAATGTTATGATACACAGTGGAGCAACAATTGATCTAATATCTGGGATGGCCCTTGAATTATTTCAGTAACTGGCACCAATGCTTTTAACAATAAGCAATCATAATTTTAAAACAGAATCAATGCTCAAGTTCATTTCTGCAGCAAAATACTACAAACTCAAATGTTGCATTTCAGTACATAACATAGGCTGACAATCTTGTATCATGTTGGGAGAACATTACAGGTATCTTCTATTGCACACATGTCAAACTCTGGCCCGCGATATCATTATATTTGGCCCGCAAGATCATATTAAATAGATTAGAGTTGGCCCGCTGGCCGCCGCACCAGTATAGCGCATGCACACTGAAGGTGAAAATGAAGACGCTGGAGGTGTGGAGGGATCTCAGAGTCCCGAATCCCGGGGATCGGAGCGCCGCACTCAGCCCGCCCGGCTCCCGGACACACAGACGCGGCTGGAGTTGGGGACCATCCTCGCTGGGTCTGCGCTTCAGCAGCGACGCCAGACCGAACGTCTCGTTGGCGATGCCTTCCCCCTCGCTCCGTGCGCGACAGACCCTGCCTCCCGCTCCTTTTGTTGGAGACGAGCCCGGCGCCGTGAGATCGGATTAATCCCTCTCCAACCATGGGAGGGGGGTCAACGCGCTCTTCTCAGCCAATTCCTCCACCGCCCCAGACGCCGGCGTTTCAACGGGGGGTTCGGGTGCCTTCATCAGGCGACTGACCTGTTGGTCCTAGACAAGGGGAGAGCGTACAAACTCCACACAGACAGGAGCTGCGACCCCACATTCCACATCAGGACTGTGTGTAAGATTAGGAGCAGTGAGACGGAAGCTTATTTTGTTCCTGTGATTTAAGCCTTTCTTGGAGTTGGGGGGGTGGGGTCCTTCTCTGACCACTTGCCTAACAATTAACCTAATCAGATGTGGAGTTACCACAATACAACAGTTCTCAACCTTTTTCTTTCCACTCGCGTCCCTGTGCCATTGGTGCTCTGTGATTAGTAAGGGATTGCTTAAGGTGGTCTGTGGGTGGGAAGAAAAAGTTTGAAGACCATTGCTTTAATCATCCCTCATTGACTCGTCATGTGCACGTTTCAGAACGCTAAAGGAAATGGGCCAATGACAATTTTTCTCAAGCAAAATATTTCAGTAACAATTGGGTCTAGAGCAGTGATTCTCACCCTTTCCTTCCCACTCACATCCCACCTTAAGCAATCCCTTACTAATTACAGAGTTCCGATGGCATAGGGCACACATGTCAAACTCTGGCCCGCGGGCCAAATTATAATTATATTTGGCCCGCAAGATCATTTCAAAAATGTATTAGAGGTGGCCCGCTGGCCGCCGCGCCAGTATAGCGCATGCACAGTAATACAACAAATCCCAGAATGCACTGGCGTCAGCCTGCTAATCGCCCCCACCTCCTCTGTTTACGTTGCAGGGTCTCACCGTGGACTCTGGTTTTTGGGCCTGGCCGGTGTCAGGGGAAGCCAAGGCCGCTTCCCAGTGCCCGGAACCGGAGGCCTCGGGCCTGACCTCGCCAGGACCGTTGCCCACTCCCCCTCCCTGCCGCAGGCCGATCCGCGACTCACGGTGACGGGGGCCGCTGATCCGCCGAGATGCCGTCCTGCAGCGAGAGCCGATGCCCCCGCACTGTCGTTGTCCAACCCGATCGCCCGCAAACCCCACCCTCCCGCACACAGGCCTGAGTAAGTATTATGAACTTTAATCTCAGGATAAAACGATCTTCCAATAGTTTCATGTCACAGTGATAAATATATTCCTGGTTAAAAATGGTCCTGCACCTGGATACAAGCTCATTAGGCATAAAACTTGAAAAGTGTGTAAATCAAAGGATATCTGTACCAATGGAAAAAGGGCATGGCAAATAACCCTGCTAGAGTTCATGCCCACAATTAGTCACCCATTTGATTGTTTCAGGAATCATGTTATTCTCCCACATTCTCAATAGCCCTCAGATTTTACTATTCGACAGCACACTAGCAACATTTGACAAATCCTCTATAGAGAAATATTATTTATTGAATATTTTATTTCTCATTTGTTAATGCTTCTGGAAAGAGTTTATCCAAAACTATTATTAAACATTTATTTTAATAAGAAAAAGTTTAATATTACATATGTTGAAAGAAGAGAAAACATGCAGATGTTGTTGAAAATTTTCAATAAATATTTAGTTCGGTCCTCGACTTAGTCCAAGTTTTTAATTTTGGCCCTCCATGAATTTGAGTTTGACACCCCTGTTCTATTGGATGAGCTCCATTTATTTGGAGGGCATAAGATCTCAGTACACCAGTTCAAAGATGAGCAGGGGAAAATCACCATGGTATCCTGAGCAATATTACTCAGCCATAGTCAATAAAACTGATGAACTGGTCATTTTCTCAGTGCTCTTTGTGGGATCATGAAGTCCAAAATTTCATTGCCACATTTCACAGTTCAAAAGTACTTAAATAGTCGCAAAACATTTGGGGGTCCCCCAGCTGTGAATTTCTTAAACAAGAAAATCTGCAGATGCTGGGGTCAAGGTCAATATACAAATGTGCTGGAGAACTTGGTTGGTCACAAAGCATTCATAGGAATTAAAGGGTAATCAATATTTCAGCCCTGGGCTCTTCATCAGAAATAAGAAAAAAAATATGCAAATACCTGAATTAGAAGGTGGGGGAAGGAATGGAGGAAGAGACAGTAGGAAGGGGGAGGAGGAGCACAGGCTAACAGCTAATGGATACAAGGGGAGGATAGAAGATGAAAAAGCTGAGAAAAAGCCCAGGCCTGAAACATTGATTTCCCTTTATTTCCCATGAATGCTGCATGATCTTCTGAGCTTCTCTAGCACATTTATGTATTGTATATGAATCATCATGTTTATTGCTTCATGAGATTAGCTGGAGGGGTGAGTGCAGTAGAGGACAAAAAGGACAAAAAAATCTTAAAATAGCCTTCATTGTGGTGCGATTTCACATTGTAGTTTCTAGTGGTAAGATGAGAGTTTCAAATTCCAGCTGGTTCTGAGTTTCTAATCCAAATTGTTGAGATAAAACTAGAAGATGATTAAGAGTAAACCTGGCATGGTTCCCAGTCAAGGGATCCAGTTTAATGTCCTCAGCCAGGGAACCACTACCAGTCCTGTTTACAGGCAACATCAGGCAAACTGATTAGTGGGAGGAGGCCTGCTAGTTGTTATAAAAACTTGCCACAACCCAACTCTTCACTTAGAGGGGAAAGAAAATATTTATCCCAGAGTTTCCAGTCACAGGTGTAAACCAGTCACCAAATGGAAAGCAAGTAACTCTTTCCCTTCTGCCAATCACCTAACCTTCTATTCATGCTAGCACCTTTCCTGTAATACCAGTTGTTTATCAGCCTCCTATGAAGCACCTTGTGAAAATCCAAGTAAACAATATCTGCTGATGTTCCTTCTGCCTCAAAGAATCCCAATAGATTTGTGAGGCAAGATCTCCACTAAAGGAAACCATACCGACTTCAGCCTATTTTAACTAGTCCTTCCAAGTACCCTGAAACCTCATCCTTAATAATGAACACTGAAATCAGACTAACATGTCTCACTTCTGACTGAATTTCTGGTACAAACAAATGTCCTAACATATTTATTCAGTTCATTCTTTATTTCCCATTACCACTTCTTCAGCATCATTTTCTAGTAGTTCAATGACCACTCTTGTCTCTTTTATTCTTTATACATCTTTTAAAAATCTTTGGTATCCCTTTTTATATTATTGGATAGTTATCTTCTTATTTCATCTTTTCTCCCCTTATTGTGTTTTTTTTTTAAATATATATAGTGTTCTGTTGGATTTTAAAAGCTACCCAATCATCTGGCTTCCTGCTAATTTTAGAACTATTAAATGCTGCAGTTTTTAGGCTGTCCTTGACTTCCTTTGTCACCCTCAGTTACCTCATCCTCCCTTTAGAATGCTTATTTTCTTGGATACAATGATCCTTTGTTTTCTGAACTATTCCCAGAAACTCCTACCATTGCTGCTCCACTATCTCCCCTGCCAATTTCCCCACCCAATCAACCTTGGCCAACATCTCTCTCATCCCTCTGTAGTTACCTATACATATCTGAAATATTGATATAGTCAATTCTAGTCACTCTCTCTCAAAATGTAGGGTGAAGGCTATCATATTGCAATCACTGCCTTAAGTTCCCTAATCAAATGCATGCAAACTCCTTACAGACAGCAGTAAAGTCAAACCACGGTCAGTGGTGCAGTAATTGTGTTGCACTAACTGTTACACTAAATTAAGCTCATCTATCTTGTTTTGTACACTGCCTTTATTTAAATGATCAGAGAATGCTGTTTGAACTAAATACAACCTCCTTCAATCCAATATTCACCACCCTTATGCTGTTTGAACTAAATACAACCTCCTTCAATCCAATATTCACCACCCTTATGCTGTTTGAACTAAATACAACCTCCTTCAATCCAATATTCACCACCCTTCTCACATGTTACCAAAGGTTAAATTCTTAACCCTTTCTAAACTGTCTTTTTTATTCTGGAGATCAGTAAACTCTCCTTCCCTTTTACTTTCCAGTCTGTTGAACCCATCCTCCCTACACTTTAGTTCAAATCCCTATCCACAGTTATGCAATTCACCAGGATCCTAGTCCCACCATTATGCAGGTGGAGCCCATACCATTGGAACACCTCCCTCTGGAAGTTACAGCACACTAAGAGTTAAAGCACCTACAGCAACTGTAAGAAAATGTACAAGCGGAAATGACACTGTTTCATCAGGTGGTAACATGTACATTCAGGTAATAAACTGAACTTGATAAGAGGCAAAAACATTGTCTTGAAGGTGCTACCCACAGTAACAGATGCCATTTGCAAAATATGAAAACAGTATGGAAAAGATCATCATTCAATATCTATGGGTTTGATTGCATTTGCTGACCTGATAGCATACAATAGACAAATAGTTAACTTGGAATTATTATTTGTTATACATATCTTCACGTTGTATCATAAACGATAACTTTTCTTCACTAAATTTGATAACATACAACTATTGGAGAATGGTATGCACAAAGGTAAGTACTGTATCCTTGTGGGATTCTTTAGGGCAGTTCAGTGATGGGTTGTGCTGCTTTACTTGTTCACAAGTAGAATAAAGTATGATTGGGAACTTGCTGTTTGTCATTCTTATATCTGGTGACCAGTCTTCTCGGAGGTTCCACCGAGATGGCTAACGCTACACTGGGAAAGTGGGAATTGAACCCCAGACTGTCCCAGGTCAGTCACTGAAATGGTAGATTTCTTCTGGGGTGGAGTAGTTAAAGTATGCCATTGTTAGTCATCGATTTTTTAAAAATTGAAAAGGGTGATTTGAGATCACTTTATGGGAACAAGGTTGAAGATAAGCCACATCAGTCAGTGTTTTGAGTCCTCATCTAGGGTGCCCTTGGATTCGAGTCCTATGTGGGTTGGAGGCCAAGAGTAGGCATGAATTCCTGTGTGCAAGGGCATGCAAGTGTGGCCAAAATGGGAGGTACCCCATCAAAAAGAACTATCCCCATCAACTGAGATGCTACCCTCGCCATGTAGATTAGAATAAAGAACACAGCACTATACAAAAAGCAGATGACGAGGATGTTAATTGATGTGTAGAATACCACATTTCAAAATATTCCAAAATAACCAGTAGTGGGGATGCTCACCTTGATAAATGTTATTGTAAAAGGTTATAACACAGAATGTAGGAAGTGTTCACTATTTGTGTGGGATGGGTAGGCAAAGGGTTGCAAAAAAAATTGAGTGTTTTACAATGTAGTTACATTGTAGTTTGTAGTTACAAAAGCAATTACAATATCAAAGATCCAAACCTCAAAGGAAGTAGTGAAAAAATACTAGTAGCAACACCAGGGACTACCCTGCGTTGGCAAGCCTGCGGTTGGGATAGTGGATGGGGACTTGTTTCATTTGCAGATATGACTACCCGATATCCGAGGGTGCCCTCAGCACCACACAACTTTGATCATTACCAATTTCCTCAGGATATGAAATTTGTGCTAAATAACCCATTGGGCCAATGTCCACAGCAACCACAATAGGGATACCATGCACAAAACTTGCCAGTGGTAAAGTTCTGACCATAACTGGATGATGGCTTGGTTTTTAAATCGATACAAGCTGATAATGAGAATGAGTTTATTGTCAGACATATTGTACAAAGTAACTATTCCCTAAATTCTTACTTGCTGCAGCTAAAGGGGTACTTGTATAGAAGAATTATAAACTGATTAAATTAAGAGACAATAAATAAATAATATTCACGGAAATCTTTGTGCAGCAAAAAAGTGACTTGCAACAGGGCAGACAGACCGTGATTAGTGTACCTAGGGGAGGTTCAAGAGTCTGACTATTGGAAAGAAACTGTTCTTGAACCTAGAGTCACCCATTCTATAATCCATGTCTCTGATTAGCTTTAGGCCTTGTTATGTAATGAGCTGGTAAGCGTTGAGGGAGTTCCACGAGAGACAGTCTCGCATGGTTACTTACCAGTTTCATGGATGTCAAGGAGAACACCAATTTTTTATAGCACAAAACCCTCCAGCTAATCTATTGAGTCAAGATCTCCTCTACAAACAAGGTTGCACGTTGGTATATTCCCTTGATGGAGTACAGCTAGAAGTACCAGAGTGTGTATATTCATCAGTCAAGACCCAAAATTTGGTTGAGGAGTCATGTGATGGAGTAGTGGCCGGACGGTGAACTCCAGCCCTCTCCAGAAAAGTCGGGAAAAACAAGAGAAAATACAAAGGCACAGAAATAAAAGTTAAAGAAAAGTGAGTATAAAGGTGGAAAGAAGATGGCGACAAAAAAAGAAAAATCAAAATCAACGGTAAAAAGAGAGGAAGAGAAGAAAACGGAGGAATAAAGAGAAGGCCTTACCAGTCCGAAGAGGCCCGATGTGGAGAAAGAAGCCCGCTTCCTCAGGTCGGTAGAAATAGGACTACAAAAATGGCTCGCAGAGCCGAGTAAAAGTGCGCAACCGCGCATGAAAAAAAACACACCGACGGGAGGGGGGACCAGCTGGGGAGTCGATCTCCACAGCCGGCAACGACAGCTGCAGAACACCTGCAGCAAGAAGAGACCACAGAAGACAATGAAAACAAGAAAGAAGAGAAGAAAAGGGCAACAAAGAAACAACAGATGGCCAACCCAGAGGAAGAAGAAGAGGAAGAGTACAGTGAATTAGAAGAAGGGAAAGGCAAGGTAAAGGATATACTTTCTCTTGTTAGAGGATACATGGAGTCATTTAAAGAATGGCAAACACAGGAATTTAATGATTTAAGAAGAAGAATAAACAACACAGAAGAGAAAGTGAATAAAATAGATATGACCTTAACAGAAATGGGAAAGAAAATGGACAAGATGGAAGAGCGGGCAGTAGCAGCAGAAATGGAGGTAAAAGACTTAAAAAAGAAATTGGAGGAATCTAATAAAAAAACTAAAGAGACACAAGAACTACTAGCTCAAAAAATAGATATAATGGAAAATTATAACAGAAGAAATAACATAAAGATAGTGGGCCTTAAGGAAGATGAAGAAGGCAAGAATATGAGGGAGTTTATAAAAGAGTGGATCCCTAAGACCCTAGGATGTCCAGAACTACAGCAAGAAATGGAAATAGAAAGGGCACATAGAGCATTGGCCTCTAAACCACAACAAAAACCAAGATCTATTTTAGTAAAATTCCTAAGATATACTACAAGAGAAAAGGTACTGGAGAAGACAATGGAAAAAGTAAGAGAGGGCAACAAACCACTGGAGTATAAAGGGCAAAAAATCTTCATTTATCCAGATATAAGTTTTGAACTCCTAAAGAAGAGAAAAGAGTTCAATACAGCAAAGGCGATTTTATGGAAGAAAGGGTATAAATTTATACTAAAGCATCCAGCGGTATTGAAAATATTTATTCCAGGACAACAAAACAGACCATTCTCGGATCCAGAAGAAGCACGAAAATTTGCAGAACAATTACAAAAATAGACTGAGGGATGAAGACGGGTAATGAGAGTAAAAATGATCACGATTCATATGTATGTGGGTAAAGACAAAAATAGACTGAGGGATGAAGACGGGTAATGAGAGTAAAAATGATCACGATTGATATGTATGCGGGTAAAGTATAAGAGTGAATAGAGACAATGTGCATACGTGAATGTATCTGTACTTAGAGGAAAATATAGATAGTATAGACAAGAATTAATAAGGGAAGGTAATGGAATAGAATAAGGAGGAAATTAAAAGAGTGACCTTTGTGACATATGAAAAGTGAAATCTTTTCTGGGGGGGCTGGGTGGGGGGAAATAGCGGTCACTGCAAAATCAGTTGACGCTTGCGAGTGGATTGGCAAATCCAAATGGAGAGGGGAGATGTGGTTGTCCGACAAGGGATAAAGGACAACTCAGGAGGGGAAGGGGAGATTGGGGATAAAGAAGATAGAAATAGGAGAATAAGGAAAATGTTGGATGTTGTAGGAATGTTGTCTTATAAAGAGTTGAAAATAAGAAAACAGAAATGGAAAAGGAGGAAAGGTAATGATGGAAAAACGGAAAGAGAAGATAAACAAAATATAAAATGGCTACGCTGAACTATATGACTTTAAATATTAATGGAATACATAACCAAATTAAAAGGAAGAAACTACTAAATTTACTGAAAAAGGAAAAAATTGATATAGCATTTGTCCAAGAAACACACTTAACTGAATTGGAGCACAAGAAATTAAAGAGAGATTGGGTAGGACATGTAACAGCAGCATCGTATAATTCAAAAGCAAGAGGAGTGGCTATATTAATTAGCAAAAATGTGCCATTTAAAATAGAAGAGGAAATAATAGATCCAGCAGGGAGATATGTTATGATAAAATGTCAGATATATTTGGAGTTTTGGAATCTACTTAATATATATTCACCTAACGAAGAAGATCAAAAGTTTATGCAAGATATCTTTTTGAAGGTAGCTAATACGCAAGGGAACATACTAATAGGAGGAGATTTCAACCTGAATTTGGATCCAAATATGGATAAAACGGGGAAAAAAATTAACAGGAAGAACAAAGTAACCAAATTTATAATTAAATCAATGCAAGAAATGAAACTTTTGGATATATGGAGGAAACAAAACCCAAAAGAAAAGGAATACTCATACTACTTGACTAGACATAAAACATACTCAAGGATAGACCTATTCCTGTTATCAGCCCACATTCAAGGGAGAGTTAGGAAAACGGAATATAAAGCTAGACTATTATCGGACCACTCATCCCTGTTATTGGCAATAGAGCTAGAGGACATCCCTCCAAGAATGTATAGATGGAGATTAAACCCCATGCTACTTAAAAGACAGGATTTTAGAGAATTTATTGAAAAACAATTAAAAATGTATTTTGAAGTAAATATGGAATCAGTGGAAGATAAGTTTATACTATGGGACGCAATGAAAGCATTCATTAGAGGGCAAATAATAAGTTATGTAACCAAGATGAAGAAGGACTATAATCAGGAAACAGAGCAGTTGGAAAGGGAAATAGTAAACATAGAAAAAAAATTAGCAATGAAGGAAGATACAACTAAAAGAAGAGAATTGGCGGATAAAAAAATAAAATATGAAAAATTACAAACATATAAGGTAGAGAAGAATATAATGAAGACAAAACAGAAATATTATGAACTAGGTGAAAAAACGCACAAAATCCTAGCATAGCAGCTTAAGACAGAGCAAGCTAAGAAAATGGTATTGGCATCAAGGAAAAAAGACAAACAAATTACATATAATCCAAAAGAAATTAAGGAAAACTTTAGAGAATTCTATGAACAATTATACCGAACTGAAAACGAAGGGAAAGAAGGGCAAATAGATGAATTTTTGACTAAAATTGAACTACCAAAACTACAAATAGAGGAACAAAATAAATTAACAGAACCATTTGGAACAGTAGAAATACAAGAGATAATAAAAAAAATACCAAATAATAAGACACCAGGAGAGGATGGATTTCCAATAGAATTCTACAAAACATTTAAAGACTTATTAATACCGCCCCTCCTGGATGTAATCAACCAGATTGATGAGACACAAAACTTACCAGATTCATGTAAAACAGCAATAATTACAGTAATACTAAAACAAGGGAAAGATCCACTCTCACCAGCGTCATATAGACCAATATCTTTGCTAAACACAGATTATAAGATAATAGCTAAACTATTAGCAAACAGATTAGCAGAACAGGTACCGAAAATGGTAAATTTAGACCAAACTGGATTTATCAAAAAAAAACGCACAACAGACAATATTTGTAAATTTATTAACTTAATTCATGCAGTAGAAGGGAATAAAGCACCTACAGTAGCAGTTGCTTTAGACGCAGAGAAGGCCTTCGACAGAGTAGAATGGAATTATTTGTTCAAAGTATTGCAAAAATTCAGTTTACCGGAGAAGTATATTAATTGGATTAAAGCATTATATAAGGGACCGTTAGCGAAAGTGACAGTAAATGGACATGTATCAAAGCAATTTAACTTAAGCAGGTCAACGCGGCAGGGATGCCCACTATCACCTTTATTGTTTGCGCTAGCTATAGAACCACTAGCAGAATTGATAAGAATAGATAATAATATAAAAGGAATAAAAATAAAAGACAGGGAATATAAAATCAGTCTATTTGCAGATGATGTTATAGTGTACTTAACAGAACCAGAACTATCAATAAAAGAATTATATAAGAAATTGAAGGAATATGGAGAAGTGTCGGGTTACAAGATAAACGTAAATAAAAGTGAAGCAATGCCTATGAATAATGCAGATTTCTCAAAATTTAAGAAGGAATCTCCATTCAGATGGCAAATGCAGGCAATAAGATACCTAGGTGTACAAATAAACAAAAATCTAGGCCAATTATATAAACTCAATTACAATCCACTAATGAAAAAATTACAGGACGATTTAGAGCATTGGAAAGATCTACCACTAACACTGATAGGAAGGATAAACTGTATTAAAATGAACATTTTTCCAAGGATATTATACTTATTTCAGGCATTGCCAATACAACTGACAGAAAAATTCTTCAAAGAGTTAAAGAAAATAATAAGGAAATTTTTATGGAGAGGGGGGAAACCGAGGATAGCACTAGATAAATTAACAGAAGGGTATAAACAAGGAGGCTTACAATTGCCAAACTTCAAAAATTATTATAGAGCCGCAAAATTAAGATACCTATCAGATTTTTATCAAACAAGGGAAAAACCAGACTGCACGAGATTAGAATTAGATAAAATAGGGGAAAAGATACCTGAACACATATTATATAAATGGGACGAAAAATTGGTACAACATAGAACTTCTCCAGTATTACATCATCTCCTCAATATTTGGAAGAAGATTCATGTAGAAAGAAATAAAATAAATTATCAATTACCAAAACTAATATTGACGCAAAATAAGCTACTCCCTTTTACAATAGACAACCTTTCCTTTAGAAAATGGGAAAAAAAAAAGGGATTAAAAGAATAGAAAATTGTTTTTCAGGAAGTTGATTCTTATCCTTTGAACAAATGAGAGATAAGTACAATATAACTGGAGATACAGCGCTGGCATATTACCAACTGAGATCCTAATTAGGAAGCAATTTGAGTTTACCAGAGGGAAGTAACCTTGAATATGTGATTACAGATACAATGTTAATCAAAAGATTTATAACAAATATGTATATTAAACTGCAAGAAAAGGAGAATGAGGAAACAAATGGTAAAACTAAACAAAAATGGGAACAAGATTTAAATATAAAGATAAAAAAGGAAACATGGGAGAAATTATGTTCTGGAACGATGAGAAATACAATAAATACGAGGCTACGTATGATACAATATAATTGGTTACACAGACTATACATTACACCGCAAAAGTTAAATAAATGGGACCCAACAGTATCTGATAGATGTTTTCGATGTAAAAAAGAAATGGGAACAACAATTCATGCAATCTGGACATGTGAGAGAGTAGAAAAATTTTGGGATGATCTCAATCAGATATTAAATAAAATAACAGAAAACAATATACCAAAGAATCCAGAGATCTTTCTCCTAAGTAACATAACAAACAAAGAATTTGGAATTGATTTGGAGAATGCACAAAAAAGATTTGTTAAGATAGCCCTAGCAGTAGCAAAAAAATGTATTATGTCAACCTGGAAATTGGAAGATAATTTGAAAATACAACTATGGTATATAGAAATGAATAAATGTATTCCATTAGAAAAAATAACATATAGTTTAAGAAATAATATTGAAATATTCGAACAAGTATGGGAGCCTTACATTAAATACAATAGCGAAAACCTACCGGGGACAAACATTACCTAAGTTGATGGAAGGAGAAGGAAAGAAAAGAATGGACTCAGTATAATTTCTGGTGTATTTTTGTTGAATGACAACATTGTCTGACTGGCTTAATGCAACCTAGATTGTATACCTAAAATGGATGAGAGGGGGGGGTGGGGGGGTGGCTTGGGAGGATGGGGGGGGGGGGAAAAGTCACTGTATATGTGTGAAAAAGAAGTGTATATCATGGCTAATGTGATTTATGGTGTGAAAAATAAAAAAATTATAAAAAAAAAGACCCAAAATTTGGTTGTGGAAGTTTACTGACGAATCTCTCACCACAAAAGCATTAACTATGGTAAAACAATTGCTCACTACCCATTTCTTTCCATGGATATCGTGTGACCTGGTGAGCTCCTTCAGCACTTAGGTGTATTGAACAGTAAGCCTTTCACTTCCACTATTATTGCATCCTGTGTGGGTCCTAAAGGCATCACCACTGCCATAAGGTTACCACCCAATGCAGATCCACTTTTCCCAAGTAGATCTGATATTGTCATACAAAGGTCTTGCGATAAATGGCTTCCCTTTTCCCAAGTGAAAACCTACACCAAGTCTGAGGCAATTCTTACCATCTTCTACAGGGCAGCTGGACAGTTTTTTTTAAATATACATAAAATAAGTTAGTGTCCTATTCTACCGAGTTTGAACATCATATTTAAATTTAAAATTTAGACATACTGTATGTAACATGCCTTTTCGATCCACGGGCCCTTGCCACCCAATTACACCCAAAAGACCTACAACCCCCAGCATGTTTTGAACAATGGGAGGAAACCAGAGCCCCCGGGAAAACCCACACAGACACAGGGAGAAGACACAAACTCCTTTTAGAAAGGATGGGATTTGAACTCTGGGCCTGATCGGTGGTGTAACAGCATTGTACTAACCATTACGCTAACTGTGCCACTCCAATATCATGATAGGTATGCTTACAGGTAACTGATCGCTTGCTTGCCCAAGTACCAGAAATGCTGTGGTCAAAGGAGAGCAATGATGTGAAACAGGTACTGTCAGCCAAACCCTTCAAGGTATGATTGGACCCCACTAATTTATTGTTACAGAAATCCCAGTATCCTCTGAAACATGAGCCCAAGAAAGGAACCTGTATAGTAAGCTTTCCTACTACAATGCATTATAGTGCCAACAGTGAGCCCTTGCAATACTCTTGAAAAAGACACATGGCAATTTGTTCAAGACATACAGGTGGTTAACGTTTTTACTGACTATCATTATGCCTTTGGATCAGCGTACAACTTTGGATATCTATTAAAAATGCACAGGTTCCTCACTTCAGAAGCCCCAGTTAGTTGCCAATCTTTTTTCTATCCAAATACCTTCAGCAATTACAATTATCAAGTCTATGGCTCGCACAAATAGGAAGAGTAAAAAATTTCAAGGTACTGAACTGTCAGATTTCACATTCTAAACAGCAGTGGCAAATCTTTTTAAATATATGATATCCCAATGTGATCAGTTTGCCAATCCATCCCATAGCCCACCACTGAGCTTGTACATTTACAGCAGAAACTGAAAAGACTGGACAAATGAAAAGTGTGTGCAGGGTTCTCAAAGCATCTGGTGTCACCCTGGTCACGCTGCCACTCCATTCTCTCAATTGGCTGGTCTGCATAGCATATAGATTACAGCACAGAAATAGGCTCTTCAGCCCTTCTAGTCAGTGCCAAACTATTTTTCTGCCTAATCCCACTGACCTGTACCCAGTCTGTACCCCTCTATATCTCTCCCATCCACGTACCTATCCAAATTCTTCTTCATGTTAAAATTGAGCCCGCATTCACTTCAAATGGTAGCTCATTCCACACTCCCATCATTTTCTGTGTGAAGAAGTTCCCCCCAAATGTTTCCCCTTTCACCTTTAATCCATGTCCTCTGGTTTGTGTCTCACCTACACTCAAGGGAAAAAAAACCTATCTACATTTACCCCTCAAAATTAAAAATAAATCTATCAACTCTCCTCACATTTTTCTATACTCCAGGGAAAAAAAAACTCCTTTCCCTGTAACTCAGTGTTCCTGAAGTCCAGACAACATCCTAGTAAATCTTCTCTGCACTTTCCTGTAGTTAGGTGACCAAAACTGCACACAATACAAAACTGGATCTTGGTTTTTGATGTGTCTGTGGTTTCGGAGCTAGTGTTCTGTGTGGCCTTTCTATTTCCATTCCTTCCTGCATTTCTGTCGTTCCCAGGACCTTTGGGATCCATTCTTTTATTAATTCCTTCATATCTGTGCTGCCTTCATCTTCCTTTAGGGCCACTATTTTTATGTTGTTTCGCCTACTATAATTTTCCAACATATCAATTTTCTGAGCTAACAACTCTTGTGACTCTAATTTTATCATTTTCTTCCAATTTTCTTCTAAAGTCATTTACTTCAATTTCTACAACCGTTTCTCATTCTTCCACATTTTCTACTCTTTTCCCTATTTCTGTCATGACCAGCTCTAATCTTTGCACTTTATCTTCTGTTCTTTTCATTTTTCTTTTAATTGCACTAAATTCTAATGAAAACCATTCTTTTAATGCTCTCATTTGTTCTTGAAAAAAAGCTTTATCTATATTCTGTCCATCTGTTTTACCTTCTATTTCTCTGTGAAGATCTTGGTCTTCTTCCTCTTCTTCTGTGTCTGTACCTGTGTTTGTGTCTTCTTCTCTTCTTTGTATCTGTCTCTTCTGACTTTCCTGATGAGTTGCTTGTCTCACTTTGTCGGGACTCTTCTTGCTTGGCCTCTTGCTGTTGGCCCTCTTCTTCTGAGCTGCTTATCTGCTCCTGCTCCTTTCCTTTCCCTCCCTCTCCTGCCGCTTTCCTCTTCTTCCAGCTGAGAGCCCTGGTGTCGGGCATCCCTCAGCTGGTCGTGCTGTGGTTGCCCGCTCCTCCGCTGAGCCCCCCTCCCGCCGGTGTTCTCCTTCTCCTTAGTTTGCGCATTGCGCACTTTTATTTGGCTCAAAGAGCCATTTTTGCAGTCCAGTGGTCGGGGGGGGGGTTGCGACTCCCCGTGGGCGTCACCAACCTTGCAGATCGAGCGCTCTTCTCCACCACGGCTCCCTCTTTCTTCGTGCAGGTAAGGCCTTCTTTCTTTTCCTGCATCTTTTCTTTTCCCGTTGTTTTTACTTTTTCCTTCTTGGGTGCCATTTTCTTTCTTTTCTCTGCAACTTTATCTTTTATTTCTTATATTTTGTATTTATTGAACTTTGTCTATTCTTCACTTTTTTTCTTCTTTTCTGGAAAGGGCTGGTATTACCCTACCGGCCACTACTCCATCACTTGACTCCCCCTGTTTACCACACTCTTCAGTGCCCTACCATTTACTGTCCTTTCTTGGTTTGTCCTTCCAAAATGCAACTCCTCACACATGTCTGCATTAAATTCCATCAGGCCATTTTTCCAGTTGGTCTAGATACCTCTACAAGCTTTAAAAGCATTCCTCACTCTCCACATCTTCAATCTTTGTGTCATCTGCAAATTGCTGATCCAATTTACCACATAATCATCAGATCATTGATATAGATGACAAACAACAATGGTCCCAGCACCAATTCCTGAAGCATACCACTAGTCACAGGTCTCCAGTCTGAGAAGCAATCATCCACCACTATAGCCAAGTCAAATCCATTTTACTACCTCACAATGAATACCAAGTATCTGAAGCTTCCTGATTAACCACCCATTTGGGACCTTGTCAAAGGCCTTACTAAAGTCCATGTAGACAACATCCACAGCCTTTCCTTCATCAACTTTCTTGGTAACCTCTTCAAAAAACTCTAAGATTAGTTAAACATGACCTACCATGCACAAAGCCATGATTATTTCTCATCAGTTTCTGGCTATCCAAATAATTGTACATCGATCTCTTAAAGCACCTTCCAATAATATGGCTACTACTGACATCATTGCTACAATTATTTTTGGAGCCTTTTTTAAGCAACGTAACAACATGAACTATTCTCCGGCACCTCACCATGGCTAAGGACATTTTAAATATTTTTGCCAGAGCCCCAGATATTTCTACACTAGCCTTTCTCAAAGTCTGAGGGAATACCTTGTCAGGCCCTGGGGATTTATCAACCCTTATTTGCCTTAAGACAGCAAGCACCTCCTCCTCTTTAGTCTGTGTAGGTTCCATGACCTCACTGCTTGTTTTCTTAAATTCCCATGACTCCGTTCCATTTTTGAGTAAATAGTGATCCAAAAAAACCATTCAAGTTCTCCCACATCTCTTTTGGTTCCATCCATGGCCGACCACTCTGATCTTCAAGGGGACCAATTTTGTCCCTTACTGTCCTTTTGCTCTTAGTATACCTGTAGAAACCCTTAGGATTTTTCTTTACATTGTCTGCCAAAGCAACCTCATGTCTTCTTTTAGCCTTCCTAATTTCTTTCTTGAGTGTTTTTCTTACTTTTAAAAAAAATATATACTTAAGTACCTCATTTGCTCCATGTTGCCTGTACCTGCTATGCACCTCTCTCTTCTTCAAAGCAAATACCCAATATCCATGAAAAACCAAGGTATCTTATGCCTGCTAATTTTGCCTTTAATCCTGACAGGAGATTCAAACTCTACTCTCAACATTTCACCTTTAAAGATTTTCCACTTACCTCACACATCTTTGCCTGAAAACAACTATCCCAACCCACGCATTCTAGATCCTTTCTCATTTTCCTCAAAACTAGCCTTACGCCAACTGAGAACTTCAACCCAAGGTCCAGACCTATCCTTCTCCTTAATTAACTTGAAATTAATGGCATTATGATCACTGGACCCAAAATGTTCCCTACACATACTTCTGTCACCTGTCCTGTCTTGTTCCCCAATAGGAGATCCACTATTTCACTCTCTGTATATATTGATTTAGAAAACTTTTCTAAACACATTTGACAAACTCCAAGCCATTCAACCCTTTTACAAAATGAAAGTCCCAGTCAATATGTGGACAGTTAAAATCTACCATTGCATCCTTGTGCTTCCTGTAGCTGTCTGCTATTTCTCCAGATTTGCTCTATCAATTCTTGTGGACTGTTGGGTTGTCAGTAATACAACCCCATGAGTGTAGTCATACCTTTCCCATTCTTCAGCTCTACCCATTTATCGTGCCTGAGCAGCACTGATATTTTCCCTGATGAGCAATGCCACTACTTCCCCTTTAATTCTCTCCACCTCCCCATCACCCCATCACAATGAAAGTCCAGTACATTGAGCTACCAGTCCTGCCCCTCTTACAACCAAGTTTCACTAAAAGCCACTATGTCATCATTCCACATACCCATCCACACTCTTAGCTCATCTGCCTTTCCTACAACTTGCATTGAAATAGATGCACCTGAGAACATTTCCACCATGTACAGCCCTTTGACCTCTAATGTTACATGAAATTTTCACATCATCTGTTCCCTTCCCCTATCTAATCTGGCACAGTGGTTCCCATCTTCTGTAAATCTAGAATCTAGTTTAAACCCACCAAAGCAGCACTAGAAAACTTTTCTGTAAAGATATTAGTCCCCTTCCTGTTCAGATGCAAACCATCCCGTTGGAACAGGTCCAACCTTCCCCGGAAGAGAAACCTGAAACCTTCCCTCCTACACCGTCTTTAGCCTCATTAAAAGCTGCATTATCCTCCTATTTCTAACCTCATTAGCACGCAGCTCGGGTAGCAATCCTGAGATCACAACCCTGGAGGACCTGACCTTCAACCTAGTGCCTAACTCCCTGAACTTTACTTGTAGGACCTCCTCGGCACCTCTTTGATGGAGTGAAAACTAATGTTCACGATGGCATAGGCCGCAATCACAACCCTCTGAACCCTTCTTCTGTCCTATGTAATGGCACCTCCATACCAGACAGTGATACAACCAGAAAGAATACTCCCCACGGTACACCAGTAGAAATTTGAAAGAGTACTGGGTGATACACCAAATCTCCTCCGCTGGTGAGCCCTCTTCATGTTTGCATCAACATGATGGCCCCAGGATAGATCTTCAGAGAGGTTGACACCCAGGAATTTGATATTCTTTACCCTTTCCACTGCTGATCCATCGATGAGCATGGTTTTGTCTTCTCCCAGTTTCCCTTTCTTGAAGTCAACAATCAGTTCCTTAGTTTTGTTAATGTTGAGGGCAAGGTAGCTGTGACACCATGCCATTGGCAAATCTCACTCCTGTGCACTTCCTCATTGCTGTCTGTGATTCTGCCAACAACTGTGGTGTCAATCAGAAAATTTGTAGTAGATGGCATTCGAATTATGCCTGGCCACAGTCAAGGGTGTAGAGAGAGTAGAGCAATGGGCTAACCACACATCCTTGAAGTGCACCTGTGTTGATTGTCAATGAGGAGATGGCATTGGTACCGATCCACATCGACTGTGGTCTTCTGATGAGGAAATCAAGGATCCATTTGCAGAGAGAGGTTCAGAGGCCTAGGTTTTGACCATAAACCAAATTCTGATTGTGAAAAATAAGTTAATTCTCCATATGGTTATGGGAACAGGTAGGTCAGTGGAGTAGAGTCCACAGCCACTATTTCATTGAATGGCAGAGCAGGCTCAATGAGCTAGATGGACCAACCCTGTTCCTACTTTTTAAAAAAATCTTATACAAAACAATATACAAATCCAATGGGGACAACATTACCCACACAGAAAAATATCAGTAATGAACTATTTTTTTCAACATCAAGAAAGGCAGTAATCACAAATTTCTAGCATGTGTAATGAATTGTCTCATTCAAATTTGTGGAAATGGAAACCAGTATTTTCCATTTCTAAATGTAGGACATTTTTGCCCATATATTAGATGTCAATTAAACATTGCTTTGTATCTGAGATGGTGAAGAGGCATTCAAGAGGGCACATGTTTTTGAATAGAATCTCCAGAAGTAGTAAAGGGATGAGAAAACAGAGGGAACCATAATTGGCAAGAAATAAACTGAGTGATGCTGAAGGAAGCCAGAAAATGATCAAAAATTGTGTCAAAGGCTGCAGATGTTGAGAAGAATGTGCAGAGATAATTAACCCTGGAATAGTCATTCTGCCAACAGTTTGGTTGAATTATGAATAAGGGGAGAAGACTTAAGATATCATGTGCTTGGAAAAAGCAATATAGGAGATGAAATAGAACAACATGGAGGACGACATAGGAGGGCAATTGAAAATGCATGGGAGATTTAGATTGGAGGACAGAAGAAAGGGAGGGAAATGGTGGAGGCAGATGAATGTCTTGATTGACGTGGCAAAAAAAAAATCTTAGTGAAGCTGGAGGAGGCAGTGAAAGAGGGTTTAAGAACATGGTATTTGGTAAATAATTTTGAATAATGATCACCTTCAGCAGTATACAGCAGATTAAACACTTCTTTGACCTCATCTTCAAAGGATGTAGTCATAACAGCATTCTAGTACCTTGCTGATCCCCAATTCACAGATGTATTTCCACACTTCATGAGATGAAGCAAATGAACTGTTCCTTTGCACCATAGGACTTTGTTTACTCTCGCGTGCCACCTCAGCCTGTAGGGAACGCAGGATTACTAATTAGTTTTTGGTAACAAGGTTCTAAAAAAAGTATATTCAAATTTACCAATCATTTGAGCAAATGTAGATGGGGCTTGTGGGTCCTCAAGTAGATATAGGCTTATAGTAAATACTGGGCAGTGTAAGGCTGCTGGATTGGAAAAGTATGCAAGCTCAGATGGTGTGGAACACAAAAGTCTGCAGCCACTGTGATTGTAGCAAACAAAAAAAAAATGCTAGAGGAACTCAGCAAGTTTTTTTGCAGCATCTGAAGGAGTTAAAGATATACAGTGAAACCCCATTATAACATAATCATTGGGCTCCATAAAATCATATCATGAAAAAAAGAGAGGTCACACTAAATCGAGATTTCATTTTAATTTCTTGTTTAATTTGCAAACCTACATCATTTCCATTTCTCCTTTATTCGGAACATCCCAGTTATTTTGTATGCTGGAAGCCTGATGCCCGACTCCAATGACTCATATATCCAAATCCGCGACACATAAAAATCAGGGTTTCACTGTATAACCTGCATTTCAAGCCTGAGCCTTTCTTCAATGTACAGAACTTTTTTTTTAAAAATTTTTTATTTTTCACACCATAAACCACATTGACCAAGATGCATACATTTTCCTTTTCAAATATATACAGTGTCATTTTCTACCCCACTCCCTCCTCCCATCCCACCCTCCCTACCACCCCCCCAATCATTTAAAGTACAAAATCTAAGATACATTAAACCAGTCAAACAATGTTGTCATTCAATAAAAATAAACAAGAAATTCCATTGAGTCAATTCTTTTCATTTCCTTCTCCTTTTGTTAATTTAGGTGGTAGATGTCCCCGGTAGGTTTTCTCTATTGTGTTTCATGTATGGCTCCCATATTTGTTCAAATATTTCAATATTATTTCTTAAATGAAATGTTATTTTTTCTAATGGAATACATTTATTCATTTCTATATACCATTGTTGTATTCTCAAATTATCTTCCAATTTCCAGGTTGACATAATACATTTTTTTGCTATGGCTAGAGCTATCTTAACAAATCTTTTTTGTGCACCATCCAAATCTAGTCCAAATTCTTTGTTTTTTATGTTACTTAGGAGGAAGATCTCTGGGTTTTTTGGTATATTGTTTTCTGTAATTTTTTTAATATCTGGTTTAAATCTTCCCAAAATTTTTCTACTTTATCACATGTCCAGATTGCATGAATTGTTGTTCCCATTTCTTTTTTACAACGAAAACATCTGTCAGATACTGTTGGGTCCCATTTTTTTAACTTTTGAGTTGCAATGTATAGCCTGTGTATCCAGTTATATTGTATCATACGTAACCTTGTATTTATTGTATTTCTCATCGTTCCAGAGCATAACTTCTCCCATGTTTCCTTCTTTATCTTTATATTTAAATCTTGTTCTCATTTTTGTTTAGTTTTACCATTTGTTTCCTCATTCTCATTTTCTTGCAGTTTAATATACATATTTGTTATAAATCTTTTGATTATCATTGTATCTGTAATCACATATTCAAAGTTACTTCCCTCTGGTAACCTCAGACTACTTCCTAATTTGTCCTTCAAGTAGGATCTCAATTGGTAATATGCCAACACTGTATCTTGAGTTATATTTTATTATCTTTCATTTGTTCAAAGGATAATAATCTATTTCCTGAAAAACAATTTTCTATTCTTTTGATCCCTTTTTTCTCCCATTCTCTAAAGGAAAGGTTATCTATTGTAAAAGGGAGTAACTGATTTTGCGTCATTATTAGTTTTGGTATTTGGTAATTTGTTTTATTCCTTTCTACATGAATCTTCTTCCAAATATTGAGCAGATGATGTAATACTGGAGAACTCCTAAGTTGTACCAATTTTTCATCCCATTTATATAATATGTGTTCAGGTATCTTTTCCCCTATTTTATCTAGTTCTAATCTAATCTAATCTGGCTTTTCCCTTGTTTGATAAAAATCTGATAGTTATCTTAATTGTGCGGCTCTGTAATAATTTTTAAAATTTGGCAGTTGTAAGCCTCCTTGTTTATACCATTCTGTTAATTTATCTAGTGCTATCCTCGGTTTCCCCCCTTTCCATAAAAAATTCTTTATTATTTTCTTTAACTGAATATCTCTTATATTATTTCTTCTATTATAGTTTTCCATTATATCTGTCTTCTGAGCTAACAGCTCATGTGCCTCTTTAACTTTTTTATTAGATTCTTCTAATTTCTCTTTTAAGTCCACTTCCATTTCTACGATTATTTCTCATTCTTCCACAATATCCACTCTTTTTCCTATCTCTGATATGACCATTTCTATTTTATTCATTTTTTCTTCTGCACTCTTAATTCTTCTTTTTATCTCATTAAATTCTTGTAATTGCCATTCTTTCACTGATTCCATATATTCTTTAAAAAAAGATATATCCATTGTCCTGCCTTTCTCTTCTTCTTCAATTTCTCTCTGTTCTTCTTCTTCCTCTGGGTTGGCCATCTGTTGTTTCCTTGTTTTCTTTTTACCCTCTTCTTTCTTGTCGTTATTTTCTATGTTCTGCTCCTGTTGCTGTGTTGCAGCTGTCACTCTCAGCTGTGGAGATCGACTCCGCAGCTGTTCCCCCCTCCCGTCAGTGTGTTTTTTTTCATGCGCGGTTGCGCACTTTTACTCGGCTCCGCGAGCCATTTTTGTAGTCCCAAGCTCAGGACTTCCACTGACCTGAGGGAGCGTGTTTCTCTCTCCGCGGCGGGCCTCCTCGGACAGGTAAGGCCTTCACCTTCTTCTTCCGACGTTCTTTCATCTTCTCTTCTTCCCATTGTTTTTGACTTTTCTCTCTTCGCTGCCATTTTCTTCTCACCTTTATTTTTACTTTGTTTTAATTTTTACTCTTGTACCTTTGTGTTTTGTGCGTTTTTTTTCAACTTTTCCGGAGAGGGCTGGAATTCCCTGACCGGCCACTACTCCATCACGTGACTCCTCCACCCAATGTACAGAACTTGAAGAAGCATTCAGGCCCAAAACACTGATTATACATTTTAACTCCTATGGATGTTGCGAGATCTACTGAGTTCCTCCAGCATTTTTGTGTTTTTACTGAGGTTAGATGGTGGTGCTTTTTGAGAGAATAGTGACCCCAACAGACTGGAAGGTCATGTAGTGAACAGCAATTTGCAGCAACAAAGAGGTCATGTAGTGAACAGCAATTTGCAGCAACAAAGAGGTGGGTCTATTTCTAGCTAGGACAGCAAGGCATTCATAGAAATGGTAGGTCCTGCATTGAATCCTCAGGTCCAGTGAGGTCAGGAAGAGTCTAGACTGCAATTATGTGGTCTATGCTTCTCCCAGGAGATCACACGAGTTTCTATTGACAGCATCCTCTCCTTGGAGTTAGAAGCTTCAGAATTCAGCTTTCTCGGAGACTGAATTTTTAAAAAAATACAAATAGACTACATGGCTCTTCAGGGAGTAAAATTAAATTTGACATCAACTTCTATTGAACAAGAGCATGCATCAGTGAGGCATCTGGGCATATGTAAGAGCAAAGAGTTTCAGCCATTTTCATCTGAATCTGTTGGAGGAAAATATTCAGTAACAATGTCTTCACCTAATGATACAAATCCCAAGTACTCGTTCTTTGTCATTTCAACATGCCGTTTGCTACCTCATTCCTTCTCTATCTCTATCAATCAATCTAATCCTTGTCTATTCTCTGCAATTCAGGCATATAACCCAAGTTACCTGCCCTTCCAAACCGTACATTTTATGACATCGTAAGAACAACCACCATTCTGTCTTACCTTATTTTGTAAGAACTTGAAGCATTGTTGGTTCAACACTTCCACAAATTCTGACTCAAAGTCCTGGTCACTGTACCAAGCTCCACCAGTCACAGATCGGTCTGGCTGCAGGTTGTACAACATGTATACCTTCTTCTTCGAAGCCTAGAAGAGGGGATGGGGATAATTGGGAGTTTTATTTGGACTTGACTCAAGTCAGTACTGGCATAGCAGTTATTTACCACTTAAAACTGAGCACTGAAGGTATTATTCTTTAAAATTAATGTCCATTCCTTCATCATCAACAGGTCTAAATTCTGAAACTCCCTTCCTAAAGGCCTCATGGAAATAACACCACCAGGACACCAGTAATTTAGGGACGGAGCTCAACATTATCTCTTCATAATTGAGAAAAGAAATAACAATGAATGACGGCCTTGCCTGCAATACCCATATGCATAATTAAATTAAAATATACAAACTAGGTGCATGCTAGTTGCATTTATGAAAGGCAAGGTGAATGACTGGATTTTGCAACAATTCAGGTTTTGTTCTCAATTATTTTGTGCCAGCCACAAATCAGGACATTTTTTCTCCTATCCAAGAAGCTCAATTTCATAACCTGCTGATCTCCGAGCTTGCATTTTAAGTGTTGTTCATTTCCCAACTCTGTCCCTGTTCTTGAGGGGACAGCAAAGTGAAAAGTTCATCACCAACCAATACACAGAAGTCATTAATTCAGAAGGGGGTAAAGAACCCTGAAATTTTCCTTTCCAATTCTGACAGTAAAATAGTCCAGAAAATCATGGACCAGATTTTTAAACATCCGGTAGTTGATGCATCAGGTCTGACACTGCAAAAAAAAAGTTACCTCCGGGAAAAGCCTTTCACCTTAACCAATGTACAGTTATCCATTTTTGGATTTTTGTAGTGTAATTATTTGAAATGTGTTTGAAACTACTTTCTCTGCAGCTCACATTTTTCTCTTTGATCCCAACATTAATAGAACAATTTTCAAAAACAGGAAATTGGAAACTTACTTGAATTGGAAAAACTGGAAGGCTTTTGGAAAAGAGGCAAGTAGAATTAATGGGATAACTTTACAAATAAAATCCCACATGATGAACTTAATGGCACGTTTCTGTACTGTACCACTTTAAGCTTCATTATGTATTCTTTAAGTTAATTAAAAGTCATTCCAGTTTTCGTATACTGAATGAAAATATTCAATATTAAGTAGACCAACAATAAATTGGAGTGCCAGCCTAAAAAGATTTGAGCCCATGATTCAAACAGTATTTTCAGACATTACTAAAAGAGTGCTGCACTGAACTGTGCAAACCTGCCACATTCATAAGACTTTAAAATAGGTCCATCTAAATGAAGTGGACTATCCCTTTCTCCCTAGTGTCCAGTATAGGACACAGAAGCAGAAATAGACCATTTGCCCCACATGCCTGCTACACCATTAAGATTTGTTTTCTTCCTATATCTTCCACAATCCTCTTGAATACAAAATCTCAAAGATTCACCTTCTTCTGAGTGAAGAAATTTGTTCCCATCTCTGTTCTTAATGGTCGATATCTTACTTTTGAAACTATAACCCACAGTTTGAGACACCCAGTCAGGGAAAACATCAACCCTGCATTTATGCCATCATGCCCCCTAACAAACGGAACACCCACAACTTCCTTCAAAGCTTAGATGTAGATCTTCAGATCCTGGGGTTTGTCACCTATCTGTTTCAATAATTTGTCTGATACAGATTTATTTCTCCAAATGTCTAATTTTCCACTACTTTTGGGAGTTTTCTGTGTCTTTGACCAGAACAATTACAACATTTGTTTAAATTCTCTGCCACTTCCTTATCCCACTTTAGAATTTCCTCTGTCCCTGTCTGCAAGAAATAATAATCTGGAGAAACTTTTACAGTCTGTTGTTACGTTTCTTAATAGTCTTCTCTTGCAGACCATTCCTTTGCTCATCAATGCTTTACTCCTCCTCTGCTGAACTCATCAAGGCTTTATTCCTCACAAAATCTCATCATTTCCTTTAAAGCTACCTATAACCTGCCCTGAACAAATCAAACAAAACAGTGACTGTATCCAAGAATGTAAAATTTCAAATGCTGAGATCTTAGTGAGAGATAGGAAGGTGGAGAACATTTTGTTCAAATCTAGTAAACTAATGTACTCACAGCTACTGACTTCACCGCTTTAATTAGTTTTTTGCTTTCCATATTCTTCAAGATTTTGTTGATTTCTGTTAGAGGGAGGTTGCTCTTGTATCGAATATCTCTGCTCCATATTCCTACAAAGTAAAAATTCTAATCATTGGGCTCTAGATATAATTTTTAAACATTGATTTTGTAATTTTCCAGCATTGACCATTTTAGATCAAATAAACTATTATTAGACACTAACATGAAATCTTATTGGTATTATCCATAACACAACAGTATTATAGATTCAAGTCCCACTCAGAAGATTTAAGTGCCATCCCAATAGCCTTCTCTGACAACTGCATAGAATTTCCCTACTGCACAACTCTCCATTTTTCTCAGTTCCATGTACCAATCTAATAATCACCTAAAAGATCCAATTGTACTTGCTTCCACCACCATTATTGGCATCACATTCCATGTACCCAGCACTGTGTGAAAAACTTACTTCTACATCTCCTCAGTACTTATAAATGAACACTATAAGACTATGCCCCCATTCTGAGTTAGCCATTTCAGCCACGAGAAAATGTCTCAGCCATTCACACAATCTCAGCAATCTTTTACGCCTCTATCAGGTCACCCCTCTGTTGCTCAAATGAGAAAAAAAAAGTTCACACTACCTATCCTCACAAGGTAGGCTCTCCAAACCAGGCAACATCCTTGTAAATCTCTTCTGCGCCCTCTCTAAAGCATGTCGTGGTCTTACCTTTATCGGGAGCGGTGCCGGCTGCCACTGATGATATAAGCAATGCGACGCGTGGAGATAATAGCACACATGCGCAGATGTGTTAAACGTCAGTATACGGGTGATAAATCTCAGATGTATGAGGAGGAGAGTGAGAGGGCCAGTGAGTTTAGCTGGATGATGTTTGGGGAGTTGAAGAATGCAATGTTGTGTCTAGTGAATATAAAAAGAAAGTCAACTTCATAAAGTGCTGAAAGAAATGAGTGAGTGTATTATTTGTTTGCAAGCTGTGGTAAATCAGTACCGTTACAAGCATTCACTCCTTTCTGCAATGAAGTGATCAGAACAGAACACAATATTCTAAGGGGAGCCTCATGAAGGCTGCATCATTACTTCACAGTTCTTGAACTTGATCCCATGGTTAATGGAGGTCAACACACCATATGCTTTCTTAACAACACTATCAACTTTACATCAGCTTTGAATGCCCCATGGACACAGACCCCAAGATTTCTCAAAATTGAGGCCATCCATGATATGCAAGATCAGCAGACATCTAAAAGAATAAAGAGGTGACCAGCTTAAAATTGGACTTTCCATGTGAAACTCATGCAATTGTTGTGCAGAATTTTACTCACAGCAATCTATGGTCTAGTACATCTCTCATTCTGCCATTACCATCAAGCCAGGGTCCAACCAGTTTCTGTGAGTGCAAAATATGCAAGGAGCAACATACTCAAGTGAAATGCAAAACTGATGAATCCTCAACACTTTCTCTTTGGCTTGGCTTCGCGGACGAAGATTTATGGAGGGGTAATGTCCACGTCAGCTGCAGGCTCGTTTGTGGCTGACAAGTCCGATGCGGGACAGGCAGACACGGTTGCAGCGGTTGAAAGGGAAAATTGGTTGGTTGGGGTTGAGTGTTGGGTTTCTCCTCCTTTGTCTTTTGTCAGTGAGGTGGGCTCTGCGGTCTTCTTCAAAGGAGGTTGGTGCCGGCCGAACTGTGAGGCGCCAAGATGCATGGTTTGAGGCGATATCAGCCCACTGGCAGTGGTCAATGTGGCAGGCACCAAGAGATTTCTTTAGGCAGTCCTTGTACCTCTTCTTTGGTGCACCTCTGTCTCGGTGGCCAGTGGAGAGCTCGCCATATAACACGATCTTTGGAAGGCGATGGTCCTCCATTCTGGAGACGTGACCTACCCAGCGCAGTTGGATCTTCAGCAGCGTGGATCGAATCCACACTGCTGAAGAATCCTCAACACTAACACAATAGAAACAGCATACTTAAACTGGAGCAATCAATTAAATCAGATTGCTGTTTAGAAGTCCTGGGAAAGGTGGTGGATATTTAAATAACACAGCAACTCAACTCAATGAATATCCTCAATAACTGCAGAGCACAATTGTCCTGAGGCAGAAAGTGCCAAGTACATGATTTATCTCGTCTTCAACTACAAGGTCTGACTCCAATTAATTCAATTCATTCCTCATGACATTGCAAAATGGACACAGCAGAACTTCTGACAATATCCTGGTTTCTAGGATTTAAAATGGCTTGTAGAATTAACCACACATTGAACCAAACTTCACAATAACAACAACACTACAGTCTGACTAACAAAATTTCTCAGATCTGTCATTTCCACTTAAAGCATGAGCAATCCATTCTAGCCAATACCTGCATATCGCAAGCTGTATTATGTCCAGTGATGGAACAGTTCATTGAAAGTACTAAAAAGCTATTACCATTCATCTATGACTTACCCCCATGCTTATTTCAGGTCCAGACTTTGATACACCTTAAACTAGACATGGAAAATATAAACTGAATTCCAGGCAAGGTGAAAGGGTTTTGCTTTGTCATCAATGCAATATGACCAGGTGTGACATACTTGGCAATATTGAAATCAATGGGAACTGGATTGCAAAGGCAAAATCCTATTCCAACCGAAATCAGATCTTGTACAACAAATGGTTGTGATTGTTGTAACTTAATCTCCTCCTCAGTGCCGTGCTTTGCACCCATCAAATTCAACTGCTTTAATCAGACTTTCCCTCCATAAAAGATCAGAAGGAGGAGAATTGCTGACATGTTCAGAGCCAGTATCAATGAAACAATTCACATGCAAGTGCCAACACTTGTATAACACTCAAGCTTGGGTTGATGTGTGGTGTGAATGCTCTTCCTATTTTGACAGTTCTTCAGGGTCCAGGATGAATTACTTCCATTCCAGTACATAGAACACAAAAATAGAAATCTGGCCCACAGTGTTGTACTGTCCTAATTCTAACAACTGCCTACAATTTCCCAACTGCATAACCCTCCATTTGTCTCAGTTACATGTACCCATCAATTATTCTTTTACAAAATCTTATTACCAGCAGCCAGTCTGTGTGAAAAAACTTTCCTTATATACCCCCTGTACTTGCTCCCAAGAATCTTAAAATTATACTCCCTCATGTAAGCCATTTCAGCCCTTCAAAAAAACCTCTGGCCATCCACATGATCAATACCTCTCATTACATCATCTAATACACCTCTATCAGGTCACGCCTCATCTAAGGAAAAAGACCAAGTTCACTCAATCTATCCTTAAAAGGCATGCTCTCCAATCCAGGCAGCAACTTTGTAAATCTCCTCTGCACCTCCCTATAGCATCCATATCCTTCTTGTAGTGAACCAACCAGAATTCAACAAGTGTGGTCTAACTAAAGTCTTATGTAGTGGCAGCTCTCCCAGGAGAACAGAAAGCAGACACAAAGCTCCAAAAAGTTCAATCTCCCAGTCCTAATGCCAACGCCTTCATTAAATGGCCTGATAGAGGAGCCAACTGTGTTTAAATTAAAATACTGCAGCCACAGGTCTGTGTCCAAGATGGCAGGGCTTGTGTTCAGCAGTGGTTATGAGAGGTTGCAGACTTCAGGGGATCAGCGGAGCGGTACAAGGCACCATAAACAGGGAAAGCACGCTCCCCACGCCCATGCCCCCCCCCCAACCACATTGAGAAAGAGAAGCATTCAAATCAAGTATGGTAAGCCACTTCTAACGCACGGTTAACTTGATCATCATCAATCAGTTGTTGCGTCTCCATCTCTTTTTTCTTGCTCCCCCCTCCAGAAACTACCACAGGTTGTTGAAAAGACTGGTCTTGACCCTTCTTTATTAACAGGTAGAGAATTAGTAAAAACAAGAGCCTCATGGTCATTATCAAAAAATTGAGACTGATAATTACCAAAAAAAAACTTCAACACTGCAGGATAATGAAAAGCAAACTTACACCCTTTCTTCCACAAAACAGCTTTAGCTGAATTAAATTTTTTACGATGTTTAATAATATCCTGACTTAAATCAGCATTAAAAATACATTATTCTGAACAATCAAAGGGCCCTGATTACGTCTGGCATTCTGAACTGCAAGTCTCAAAATCATCTCTTGATCTTGGTAGCGTAAACACTGTATCAGGTGGGGTAGTTATTGCCAGTGGGGGGGGGGGGGGTGTGGGGGGTGGGGGTTAGATGGGTAGGGGAGGGGAGGGAATTAAGGGAGAAAATTATGTATATTTGTATCCTTTATTTGATTGTATGTCTTATTCTGAATAAATAAAATATACCAAAAAAAAGCAGAGGAGACGACCCTACAGGATGGTGATCACAGCAGCACACCATCAAGGGGCTCAGCAGCTGAGGGACCCACACAGCTACAGGCAACTTGTGACCAGGTGACTGGCTAATGGGAACCAGGTATCAGAGCCATGATTCCAGAGGATAATGATGGCAAGAAGGGTTCCCGAAGAGCCTCGGATACTGAAGGCTTTCTGATCGTGTTGGAGGTTTGGATCTGGAGTTCGGTTTGCCAATGGATTGAACAGGAGACTGTGTGCCTGCAAAGGCTGTGGGATTGCTGGACAGACACTCAAGTGATTCTGAAGGGACTCTCTATTGTTCTGAGAGGGGTGCCAGGTGACACATATGGCAACTCTTTGTCTGCCTTACAGCAGGCAGAAGGCAATTTAGTAAAATATTACATGTTCTATACTATTACATGACAATAAAGCAATTTTGAATATAGCTGCAACATCACAGCTTTTGAACCTCAATCTCATGTTTAATAAATCCCAGTGTTGTTGATTCTGAGGTCCAACATGGTAACCATCGACTCTTCCACAGATGGGTCAGATGTGAATAATGGACCGGGCAGATCAGTACCGAACTATTCTGCCTAAGACAAGCTAATTTTCATTTTTCACTTTGTGAATTTTCATGTCCCAAAGATTCCCTGGAGTCAGTGGAGATATTAATACATTGTCTCCAATATTCAGCAGCAGTACCACAGCAGATCAGTTTCACCAACTCCCCAAAGACATCCAAAGCAGATGTCAGGATGTTTTTTAGAATCCACTCCGTTATTACTCAACAACATCCTGCAAAGCACCTAGATGACCAGTACCCTAACCAATTGAAAAACTCTCACTCTACACTGTCATTGAAGTGTCTGCCACCTAATCATTGCACTATAATAGTTAACCAAGGAACAAAAGACTACTGGGCAAGTTCCAACTTCTTACTACTTACAACTCATTACACAGGTCAAGTCACTCAATGCGGTATGTGAGTGAAAAGAAAAAGGTTTGAAAACCACCATCTCATCCCTAATTGACTGGTTACGTGCACAGTTTCACAACTCCAAAGGAAATGGGCCAATGACAATTTTTCTCAACCAAATTATTTCAATAACAATTGGGTCTAGAGCAATGGTTCTCAACCTTCCCTTCCCACTCACATTCCACAATCCCTTACCAATCACAGAGCACTTATGGCATAGGGATTGCTTAAGGTGGAATGCAAGTTAAGGAGGGGGCAGTTTGAAAACTACCGACCCATCTGCCCACACCCACTGTTCCTTCGTCTCTTTTTCTTATCCACCCAGGCTCTCTCAGGTAATATTTTAAATGATTCCCTCCATTCTTTTTTAAAGCCATCATACCCAAGGACATGGAGGGGATAGGAATGTAAATGGGACTGTTTTGAAATGTCTTACAAACCTGAGTTAATCTCTCTCAACAGTGTAAAAGAGCAGACTGCCAGAGGAAATCAGCAAGTCAGACAGCATTCATCCTTGGAAAATATAAAGGAAACTGGACAATCAACATTTCAGGTTTCAACCCAAAAGGCTGACAGTCGATTTCCCATAATCCTCAATTCCCCTACTTTGGAAAGATCCATCTGCGTTTTACACATATTGAATAAAGCAGCATCCACTGCTTCCCTTGGCAGAGATTTTCAGATTCACCTCTCTTTGGGAAAAGCAGTTCCTCATCATCATCTCTGTCCAAAACCTATTCCCCTGAATCTTGATGGCCCAAATTCTAGTCTTCCCAGTGAAAACAACTTTATGGCCTCTATCTTATCCATTCTTTTCATAATTTTAGGTTTCTATAAGATCCCCCTCTCATTCTTCTAAATAACAGCAAGTACAGTCCCAGGTCACTCTCTCATAAAATGCCTTCATCTCTGGAATCAACCTGGTGAACCTCTGCACCGCCTCCAAAACTAGTATATTATTTTTCATGCACCACCTGCAAAGCCAGTGTATCCTTTCTCATGAGTAGTCCACAACTGCACCGAGTACTCCAGGTGCAGCCTCATCAGTACCCTGTAAAGTTGCAACAGAATGCCCCTGCTCCTAAATTCAATCCCTCTCACAATGAAGGACAACATTCTATTTGTCTTCTTGAATACCCATTGCACCTGCAAACCTTTTGAAATTCATGCACAAGCACTCCCAAGACCTTCTGCACAACAGCATGTTGAAATGTTTCATCATTTAAGTAATAATATGATCTTCAATATTTCTTGCAAAGTAGATGATCTTGCATTTACCAACATGATATTCTATCTGCTGAACCCTTGCCTACTAACTTATCTTTCTGCAGACTCTCCACATCCTCTGGAAAGTTGGCTTTTCCACTCAATTCCACATCAACAACCAACTTAGATACACTACACACATTTCCTCCTCCAAATCTTTCTTCTGACAGTTAATTAGTCCTTTACCCCCAACTCTATGCATCCTTATCTTACGGATTAGCTTTCCTGTAGCACCATATCAAATGCCTTCTCAAAATCCAAATACACAACATCCACTTGTTCCCTTCCATCCACTGTGTTTGTGGCATCCTTAAAGTAGTCCAATAAGTTTGTTAAACAGAACCTGCTCTTCCTGAATCTATGCCACATCTGCCTGATGGATGTATTTTTATCCAGAAGTCCTGCTATTTCTTAATGATTGCTGTGAGCATTTTCCAATTACAGATGTTAAGATAACTGGCTTATAGTTTCCTGCCTTTTGCTAAACCCTTTTTGAAAAAAAGTTTGAAGATTTTACTGTACCTTTATTTCCAGCATCTTCAATGATTTGATAAACCAGCTTCTCCTGATTGTCAGATCCTTTCATCTTGCTAATTCAAAAATTAAAAATTATAATTTACATTTATGAGTAAAGGTTAAAAGTTTTCCAAAATAAAGAGTCAATAATCCTCAGATTATTGTATTAATTTTCTGTGCCATGATTTCAGGACCAACATTGGATTTGATCTGTGTTTTTAATTTATTTGTTTGAGAAGAAAACAAGTCTGAATTGAAAATCACTTATCTCCATCCTTGGGTTATAAAACTATAAATACGACAGGCTGGAAAGGGACAAACAGTTTGAGATTTTGTAGTATTCCTTAATGTGAACACAGCAAGGGGGTGACAAAACTACATTTGAACAGGAATCAGGATCACCCAGATAATCCCTGTGAAAAGCAGTAGAGAGAGGCAAGAAAGGACCTGCAGGGAGAAATCGGGGACTAGATACCAGAGAGAAGAAATGCCTATCAGAAAAGCATTTCTGGAGAGGAATGTGGGAAGAGTAAAATGGGATGCTAGTAAGTCAGCACAGATTCAGTTGGACAAACTATATGGTTCCCAGCTGTACAACTCCACAATAAAAGTGCTGAAAGCATTTCCTCAGAATTCAAGATTTGCAATTGCGCTGCGTTCTTTAGTTTCCAGAAGAAAAGACAAATATTTTGGTGGAAAATAAGAACATAGCTTATTCAAAAGATTCATGCTTCCAGAGTAACAATCAAACAGTCCCTCATTACATCACTTACTTTACATTAAAAGGGACCAGCACTTCTCAAAATGATATTCCTGCCAATTGAGCTACACCTTTACAGTGCCAGCTATTGGGACCGGACCTGGGTTTGAATCCCGTGTCGTCTGTAAGGAGTTTGTACATTCTCCCTGTGGGTTTTCTCTGGGGGCTCAAGTTTCCTCTCACCATTTAAAACATACCGGGGTGTAGGTTAATGGGCTGTAAATTTGGCAGCACGGACTTGTAGGGTGAATTGGCCTGTTACAGTGCTGTATGTTTTAACCATCTTAACTTTCCCTTTTTAACCAATTATATGAAGTAATGCTTCAGTCTACTTCATATAAGGAAGCAAGGACAAAATGAAAAACAAATGTCTCACCTACTCCTCATACAGGGTATGACAACAATACAGTAGTTAAGTTACTGGAGTAGTAATGCAGATGCCTGCATTAACAATCCAGGAGACAAAAGTTCAAAATTCTGTCATAGCAGCTGCGGACACTAACCAGTTAATAATCTGGAGTTTAGTTCTAGTGCAAGTGTTAATAACAGTAATCATTAAAAAAAACATACAGTATGGTTATAAAAGCCCATCTTGTTCATTAATTAAGGAATTGTGCCATCCTTATGCTGTATGCCATTCATGAAACCCACCACATGTATGACTTGAATAACCTTGCTTGCAAGGAACCCACTATTTTTCAGGGCAATTAGGGAAGGGCAAAAAATACCAGTCTTGTCCAGATCTTGAAAAATGAATAAATAGAACAAAACTCATAGAACATTACAGAACAGTAGAGGCTGATGTTGTGCCAACCTATATAAACCTACTCAACCATCTAAACCTTCATTATCTCACACCCATAACTCTCTATTTTTCCTGCATCCATATGCACAAGTGTCTTTTAATGTCCCTCCATCATTAGCTATGGCAATACATTCCAGGTACCCACTACTCTGTGGGTAAAAAAACACCTTACAGCTAATATCTCCCCTAAACCTTTCTTCCCTTAGCTTAAAAAAAAGTCCTCTGGTATTTGCTACTGTCACCCTGATAAAATGGTGCTGGCTGTACATCCTATCTATGCCTCTCATAATCTTGTTGACCTCTATTAAGACATCCTTCATTCTTCTTTGCTCCAAAGAGAAAAGACCCAGCTCTGCTAACTTTGCCTCATAAGACCATTTCTCCAAGCCAGACAACATCCTGGTAAATCTCATTTGCATCCACCTTTAAGACAATAAAATTGAACTAAGAGACACATTTGCCATAATGTGGCTGAACACCAGAGCAAAAGTCAGAATTGTCTTCTCCTGCAAACATGCATGGTCCACAGTGAACAAATTCTAAATGTGAATGATACAAAGCTGGCTCTTTCCCCAGCTATATCAGAGATCAAATAGAAGAGGCCACCAAAATTGCTTACCTTGCAGTTTGGGAATCCTTTATGCGGTAAAGGAGACCAGCAGTGCCCCTCAGCAAATCTAGCTGGCCCTGAAATGATTCAAGAATAATAATTTTTAACTTTTCCTGCCTGAAACTAATCAAAATTTCAAACTTACACCAGTGCAATTTCTGGATTCCTCACCATCATCACCTAAGGATATCAGTCAGATTAGGACTTCAGATACTGGGGAGTGCAAGCACACAATTGATTAGAAAAGTATTGCCCTCAAGTAATACAACACTTAATTCAGAAGGCCACAGGCCTTTATAAAGAGCATGCATTTATAAAGACTATAATGCAATAGAGCATTCCAAGGTGCTTTAGCAAACAAGATTTGACTCAGTGACTACAAAGAGTTGTTATATAAAGATGTACAAGGTAGATTTTAGACAAATATCTTTTCAGAGTGAATTCCTAAACACTAAATAGTGCAATGATTAAAATTAGGTATGTCCAACAGACAGAATTGAAGAACCTCATCTCTAACTGCAAGACTGGTGGAAGTTAGAGAGAGGGAAGGGCAAGGATGTTGAAATACTTGGAAATAAAGAGGAAAGCTTACATTTTTAAAAAAAAAAATCACATGTGGTGGTTAAAGTTATTGAAAGTGAGCAAGCAAAGCCAGGGGTCATTACCATGGAAGCAGCCTTACTGGAGGTTGCTCTCATGTTCATATCGAACATCAAATTTAAGAATAATCTGGCAAAGCCTCAAGGAAAAGTGATATTAAAGTGATAATGGCACCAGTCTTCCCAAAATTTAGCTGGGGGTAACAATAGTCAAAAAAAAACCAGACTAGAACTCTTGCACTGATAATTAATAATGGAGTAAACCAGAGTATCAGCTCTATAGACGTAAAAATCAATGTGATGCTTCTGTAATTATATCAAGGGAGTGAACGTAAATGAGAAATAGGAGATAGTCAAGATAAACTTCGAAAAACAATGGCAGGCAAAAATTCTAACACCATAATTCTAGGTTTCACTCCAGAGACTAAAGCCCATAATCTAGCCCAAGACCCCAGTGCAATACCAAGCAAATGCTAAGGCAAGTGGGTGTCAAATATCACCCAACTCCATGCAGAGAAAAGTAGGGGGAGGAAATACTGAACAACTTTAATTCTTAGCTGACACTTGGTTATTGCACCATTGCAGTTGCTATGCTATGTACAAATTGGCTACTGCGATTCTACTTTTTTAAAAAAAACCACTCCATTAGCTGCAAAAGTGCCTTGAGAAGTTTGAAATCACAAAGGGCATGATATAAATGCAAGTCCACTTATTATGAACATCAGGTAACCTACGATAGAGAGAAGCCTGTTGATGACCATTGCTCTCTTCTGCGGCTCAACCTGTGGCATGTCATTCTGAATAACTTGGTCCGTGATTCCCTGTGGGAACTGCTGGCACAATTCCAAAATCCTGAGGGAGAAGAGAATTTAAAAACCTGATCAAACAGAAGGAATAATTCTTCAGTCTCACTGAAGTTGCAAGGCATGTCTATATTAGCTCTGCTCCAGAAATCTCAAAACTAGGCTATCTTGAACCATCACAAATTCATATGATGGAAGCACAATTTACAGTACAAGGCAAAAGGGAAAAGATACATATGCATAAAAATTACACATCCATAAACCAAGAGGGCAAATCTAGAAACCAAAACACAAATAGTCAAACTCTGATAATCCACTCTTGCACTATTCAGAAATCCCAATGGTTCTTGTGCTCCTTTAGATACATCAGGGTCAGAACCCAGTGCTCCTTGAAACTCACTGGGGCTTTATTCCCACACTCTCTTGAAACCCGCTGGGAATTTAAATTCGCTTTTTAAGAAAAAAGATATTACATAAAAGCAGAAAGTGTTTTGAAGGATTCAAAACAACAAGGTGCAGCAGACTGAAAAATCAGCCATTTGAGCAGCAAAATGCCAAGCAAGCTAGATTAATTAACTTTCACTCAACTTTGTTTCCATTTTACTGAACCACTTTTGGAATAAAGGCAGGTGTATGCAGATTTGCCTCTCAGGATGATACTTGTTGGTATATGTTAATTTAATACCAATTCACCTATCCCTTTGTCACTCCCACACAGAAATGAGATCACTACAAGATTGGGTTCACCTGAAAACATCAGTTTCTGCAGCAGCTTAATCGCTTGGACAAAAAAAAACTCTTTTACCTGGTTTCCAATGTTACAGGATCAGGAGCTTCTTGTTTAACTTTCACATCTTCCATGGTTTCACGTTTTGGGCATAATAAATAGATGAAGGCAGCTCCGACTCTGGAGGCAGAAGCCAACACCGCCCCTAAGACTTCACTAGATAGCCGTACACACTCCAATTACCCTTCCACGTTGATACCTGAGCCCGCTTGCCGAATGAACTCATTTTGTTCACTGCAAGGCGGGGGCTTTCCTCCTCTGCGGCGCAGCCATTTCTCACTGGACGATAAACCAGATGCTCGCCTGCCCCTGCTTTTGACCTTTATTGTAAGCGCTAAGACGCGATACACAGTAAAGACAAATAGAAGAGGAGGGAGCTCGGTCGCGGCTGCATCCCTCTTCTGTTGAGCCCCATTAAGACCATTATTCTCTGGCATTCTGCGAGAACAGCCGCTTGGACTTTGAGCCGGTCCTTCGCCGCGCTCTGCGCAGGATGTGTTTGTCACCGACCGCTGCTCCGAACCTGGTTAGTGTTCCGGTCCAGTAGAGATGTGGTCGAGCAGATCCCCACACTCCAGGTTTGTGTGAAAGGCTCCAGTCTCTTGGGATAGAGAATGATTTGCTTCCACTGCGGAAGTTGATGAGGAAAATGTGGGCCCCATAGGCAGGGCTGGGACGGGGTGAGTGGTTTGAGAGGGTGTCCTTTCGCCGGGGTTTGCAATGGGTGTCCAGCTGTTCCTGCTTCTCCTAAATGCTACTTGGTCATTTTGATCGATGGTAGGCTAAGGATTTCCTCTCTCCATTTGGTCAATTTCTCTCACAATAATCAATTACTTGCCAACTTGTCTTTTCTTAGCCAAAATACATGGACTCCCACATCGCTTTGCATCTCAAGACTCCCATTTATATTTCTAACTTTATCGTAGTTTTCCATCCTTATTCATCTTTGTTTTTAATCTTCTGTCCAACCTTCTAAGCTGCCACCTGTTTTTCGACAACAAATTTTTTTTTCTTAAAGTTCGATACTATCTTTTAATTATTTTAAGTTAACCGTAGATGATGGGTCTTCTTGGAATTTTTATTTCATGTTATAATGTGTTTTGTAAAAATTCTCTAAATGTCTGCCTCAATATTGTCCTACAGCATTTTACAGCAAAAAAATTATTCTGTGGCATTGTAATGTATTAGAAACTTATTCCCCATCTTTCATGCAGTAGTCTTCAAATAGTGGTACGATAATAATGTTGGTTGAGAAATAAATATTGCTCAGGACACTGTCAATAAATCTCCTACTCTATGAAATAGTGCTCTTTTCTGAAATATAGCATCCTCAAAAGTCCAGTACTCTCTGTACAGCAGGAGAATATTGGCCTATATTTTACAGAAGCACATTTGAGAGTGTCCTGTCTGGCTTCACCATTATGTGGTATGGTAACTGCAAAGCATCAGATTGGAACTCCACACAAAAGATAATCAAAACGGCCAAGAAGATTACTAGGGCCCTTCTTTCCTCTATTGATGACATTTGCTGAGAGTTTTACTTAAGTATAAAAAAGACTCTTTCAGTCTAGCATCCAGTATCTCTGACCCACTGTCATCAAGAAGGAAGTACAGGAGCATCAAAATCAGGACTTTCAAGCTGGGAGATGACATCTTCCCCACAGGCTGTGAGATTGATAAACTGTATCCTGTAACTAAGTAAATCATCCCAATATCTATTTATTTAAAATTATATCTATCTATCTTGTGTGCGTGATTATTATATATTGTGTATGAGTGTGCAGCATGGTCCAGAGAAATGCTGTACTTGTGCAATCAGTTGACAATAAACTTGATTTGCTTGATTATATACTCTGTATTGTGTATAAATGTGTGCCAAGGTCCAGAGTAATGCAGTTTTGTCAGGTTATACATGAACAGTGAGATAATAAAAAAACTTGAATGTGCTTAAGGTTCTGCTTTGTGATGGGAATATATATCCATAAGGGATGGCTTGAGTGAGCCTTATCAACCAAACTATAATGGACATTGAGGCAGAACTAACCATTTGAAGTCATCCAAGAGGAATAAAAAAGCTGGCATATAATTTTAAATTTATATAATATCTTGGCTGACAATTATTTGGACTGCCATATCTGTTGTGTAATAAAATTTTATTGAATCACTGGAGATTTCTATGGTTGAAAAGATTGAGAACTGAGATGTTAGAAGAATTAAAACAGAATATTTAAATATATAGCTGTGTGTGTGTGTGTGTGTGTGTGGAGAAATGGGACTAAAAATGTTAACGTAAAAATTTACTAAAATGTAAGTCAGTCAGACGGTTGGTCTGTGTGTGCATGCTCACCTGGCAGCTACAGCTGACCATTATGCATTAATGTGGGGTTTTTGAGCATACATCAGGAGATGTGGAGGATCCAAATGCATTTTTATGCCATTTTAGTCCTGATGCAGGGTCTCAATCAGAAATATCAATACTCCTTCTCCCACAACCCTGCACCCATCCCCCTCCACAGATGCTGTTCAACCTGCAGTTTGTTTTTTGTCAAACATCTTAAGTATGTATAATCCTTCACACCTGCCGAAACTGATTACATGTAAGGGGGTCACCACAGAATCCAACCAATACAGGAAGTTATATGATTTGTTGACTTGATTATGCATTATGTGTATGACCAATCAACTAACCTGTTCAAAATTCGTCGCGCTGGATTCTAACTGCCCTAGTGCATGCCTTCAGCTCTCCCAATTGGTGGAGAGAGGTTGACAACAGCAGGCGCGCTCTCCGCAGCTCACCCCACCGGCTTCCAGTTCATGGCTCTTGCACTTCTGACAGCTGTCATTTCTCCCAGCATTCCTTCAGCGCTTCCCATATAGCTCTCAGTTTTCCCAGTGCTACTTCAGCGCTTCACAGCAGAGCATGATCCTCTCTCTCCTGCCTTATGTTCAGTCCTGTGCCTGGTCCGAAAATAAAATTGTCCAAGGTTTGTTTACAATCATTGGCTCAGTGGTGACTTTAAAATGCTCTGCCTATATCCCACCTACTCCTAATCCTAGAATGCCTTCACCAAGACAGTTACATCATGCCCTTCTCACCAACTTTTCCCACACTATCATTGCACCATTTTGCTTTTCTTTTTCATTTGCACAATAACTGCACGTACCCAGACAGCAGAACTGCAAGTTGCAGAGAAGTAGAAAAGAAGACAATTTGCAAAAAGAGGGCAACTTAGTGTTGTGAATTGTGGAGGTGTACTGCAGCTAAGACTGAGCAAAAAGCAATACAGTGCAGCAGCTTCCCAGATGATAAAAGCTCAAGGTAAGTATTACCCCAAAGGAATCAGAAGGCTGAAGAATCTGTGCATGGAGATGCTTAGGACATTGCCCAGCCTTTCAAAAGCTGGCATAAGATGTCTAAGAACTTGGGTTCAAACTACAACCTTGCATACGACATGAGGGAGAGCCCAGAGTAAACCTTTCCCAACTTGTAGACCCAATTATTGTACAGAAGCCACAGCATCCTTTATGGAAGCCACAGCATCCTTTTGAGATAGAAGCCACACAAGTGGCTGTAGCACAATCTCTTTAGTCTATTATCTAAGCTGCCTACAATGCCTTGGATTCCACTATCACTAGGTCACTTCAGGGATATGATAGAATTCTGATCTGTCCTCCAGCTGATTGCTTAACCAGCTGATCCTGGTAAGTTCCCTTGTATCAGTTTCCTATTTTGTCTTTTTAATGGAGAGGTTGTGGCCGCCACATGGTGGCGCTGCTGGGCTCCTATTCAGAGGTAGCCAGGGGCCACTTGGAAATTACCAAAACTCAGGATTTCTCCCCAAAGGAGCTCGCTCAGCTGGCAGACTGACACCACCAGTGGCCAGGCGAGCACCGTGCTGCATGGCTGCTCAGACTGTGGGATGAGAGGGGTTCCAACATTGCCCTCTTCCAACAGGAAGACGGCGCCCTGGGGAACCTCTCCAACTCTCAGACGGTCAACAATGCCTTCTGAGCGCCACCGAAGTAGATCTAGAACGGATCATCCATCTGGGAATGCATGGTTGCAGCCATACAGGTTGGGTATCCCACCTGCCTGGAGTGGAACTTCCACAGGAGGCCAAACTGGACCACATTAGAGGAGGGTACAAGGGTCATCAGAGAGTGGACCCTGATCAATGGGATTTACGAGGGGGCCATTGACCAGAACTTTATCGAAAACACGAGGGTGACAGCCACACTCGCGGGGCACCTTGTAACCACCAGAACCCCCAAAGTTAAGTCAGTTGTCCTACCTGTCATGGGGTCCACTACCGGGAAGACAGTTCGGGATGCTATCACCCTTCTTGAAGGGTTGGAGTATATACCACGGGAGGCAGCCGCCCTAATCTGTAAGGCAGAAGCCAGGACCTGGGACCCGAGCCCCCCTGTGCCACATAAGAGGTTATACTTCACCTACAAGCATTGATGGAGTCCCCACACCTGCCCTATATGCGTGCTGGAAGGAGCTGTGTAGGGGAAAGTTTGGCCAGGGGAAGACTGGCGGTCTCCCTGCAAGCAAGCCCGATACTGGGATTGCCCCCAACCATCGTGTCACACAGCCAGCCCAGGGTGTCACATCCTCTGCCCCACCTGACCCCATCTCCCCAGCCATTAAAGCTGAGATTAAACAGCAGCAGCTTCAGGAGATGTTCCTGCTTGCCATGCATAATCAGCCTATCCATGGTGCATGACAGACACCCAACCCTCTCCCATAGGATGGAGGCCAGGGTCCCCAGCACATTTACTCTGCTGCCCTCTCCCACCCAGGGGACCTGAGGCCGTACATTCCCGTAGCAGTACTTTGGGGAAAGGGCAATGTACAGCACTGGATGGTGCTCATTGACGTGGGCATACAGCACACCATCATCCTGGGCAACCCAGCGGAATGGAGGGGGTCCCCTATGCAGATAGAGGGGCTGGGAGACTCCCTCCTGCCCGTGAAAGAAGTCACCATCCTGGCTATTCCATTGGAAACAAATCCTGCAGACCCACCACAGTCCTCATCACATCTTCGCCTGAATGTATTCAAGGCATCAATTTGGGCCAATTCACCTTCGGGGTTGCAAAGGCAATAGTGGTGATGGGGGCAGCTAAGTAAGAGCCCATAGTCATACACCCCCCCCCTTCCAAAATAGCCTATACATGGCATTACCAGGTACCGAGGGGGGGACAGGGATATCACAGAAGCCCTGCAGTTGAGTGTCATCAAACCCACAGCCTCTCCCTTCAATAGCCTTATCTGGGCAGTCCAGAGAAAAGATGGCCCCTGGAAGATGACTGTTGATTTCAGGCAATTGAATAAAATAGCTATTGCTGTCCAAGACATTATCACCTTAGTAGAGGATGTGACAGCCCGCCCAGATAAGCCCTGGTATGCAGTAGTGATTTAGCAGCTTTCTTCTCCATCCACCTACATCCAAAGGCTCAGGACCAATTTGCATTCACATGGAATACACAACACACTTTCTGCAGACTCCCTCAGGGTTACCAACACAGCCCCACCATCTGTCATAGCCTAATCACTGAAGAACTACAGTCAATCGACCCCCCCCCCCCCCCAATTGAGGTGTCAATTGTCCATTACATTGATGAGTCCTTCTTTATGGACCATCTGAGATCATTCAAATACCAATGAATTCCCTGTGAGATAGGGGATGGACTATTAATATGCACAAATTTCAGGGGCCCATCTGTGAAGTCCATTTCCTGTGCATTCAATGGCACTCAGAACACAAGAGTCAGCCAGAAACAAGATTTTAAATTTTGCTGTCCCCACTAGTAAAACAGGCACCCAGAATTTTGTGGATCTGCTGGGTTATTGGAGACAGCATATGCCCCACCTTACCATGATCCTTAGTCCACTATATAAGATATCCCGTAAAAAGGCCTCCTTCCCATGGGGACCTGAACAACAGGCTGCTTTTGACACAGCAAAGCAAGCTGATGAACAAGCATTACCCCTTGCTCCCAGACATGCAGGTCTTCCTTTTGAGATGCAGGTTTCAGTGAGAGAGACAAGAGTTGAATGGAGCCTCTGGCAAAAGCTCCACTGGGCTTCTGGACAAAGTCTCTGCCTGAAGCTGCTGCTCGGTATAGCCCATTTGAGCACCAGCTACTTGCCTGCTACCTGGCGCTCCTTGCTACTGAACACCTAACCAGCGCTGACCCTGTCATTCTCCACCCTCACCTACCCGTATGCGGTAGGTTAAATCCTCCAATTCCACCCACAAAAAGGCCGTGTCCAATGGCCATCTATAGTTAAGTGGAAATGGTATATCACAGACCGAGCCAAGCCTGGACCAGAAGGGTCAGCTGCTCCACGAGCAGGTCATGTCCTTCCCACAGACCTAGGGCCCAGTCCCAGAGTTATCCAAAATCCAGCCCTCCCCTGTGTCATGTGTGAAATTCTGTGCTTAATGAAATCCTCCAGTGTATATATGTTCAGATCTCAGTAGCAGCCCCTTCACATTCCCCCCCACCCTTTCCCCCCCCCCACATCACCCTCCCAGCAGCCACCTCCCCCCTTGTCCTGATGCAGTCTCAACTGCAATTCACCCATTACCTGCAGGCCACCCCACAGCAGGTCATTCCCACTGGTTGCCAAACAGTCCCAAGGGGAAATTGTCTACATCCTTTACCCCTCCCCTCATCCTCTCAGCAGTGCCGTTGCGGTCAGTAAATGAGATTTTTGCATTTCAAATTCCTGTGCATCATACTTCTTAATGCGCAGTGTTGCATATTATTAGCATGTAATATGTTTACGTGGGGACACAGGCACACAGTGGTGTGGGCAAAACAAATGTGTTCTTATGCTGTGTCTCATTGCTGCAACACATAAGTGTATTGAGGTTTATAAGCTATTGCTCTGGGGTTGGGGGGGGGGCGGATTGAGATAATGCATGGGTCAGATAATGGACCAAACGCTGTGTTTTGTATTATGTTTGACTTATTGTGTATTACTTTTTACCGATTCTCTGCATTGAGCATGAGTGCCAGGAAATGGTTCACATGTTTGTCTTGTTAAATGTCTGATATGCGCTGGTGTCAGATGCAACATTATTATTAGATTTGTAACATTATCGAGGCACAAGTACAGAAGTTAAGGCATTTAATCAGCAAATGTTTACATCAGATGTAAAATGCACGTGGCATTAATGCACAGTGAATAGCCACAGCCAGGCCACTATGATTGTACATTTGCACTGTTAGTTTTAAAACTTTACACTACATGTCTGCGCCTGGACAACTCTTTATTGAGCTATGTTTAATTTTTCTGCTTGATAACTTTGCTCTACACATCTTGCTATTTAATCCAATAAAGCTGAACTTTGACATCATCTCACAGTTTGCAATGTGCAATGTTTACATAGTTGACGCAATGGTATTGTGAGAAGTGCCTTAGCGTTCACAAAATATGCTCGAGACAAAAGTTGAGAACAAAGAACATTTATTTATATTTACAACATTGCAAGGTTGGGTACTCTCCCCTTACCTCGGGAAAGTACCCCGAGGGCGGGAAGCCTCTTTGTTTTTATACAATTTTCACTTCACCTCCCCTTACGTTTGTCTTATGTTTGTCCTTCTTGGATTGGTTTGGCACTTTTCCCTATTCGTCTGACTCTTAACTGACTCCAACTTTCTCTTATCCCGTGCTCACACCTCCTTTTCCCCACCCCCTATTAAACAAGCTTTTTGTGTGCACGTGCATATTTCTATGTCTGCTTAAATTCCTCTGTTATCTTGTTTACTTTGTTCTGCTTTTTCATGCGCCATTTTACACAAAGAACATTTTAGCTTTTTCCTTGCTTTTTTTCTTTCTACCTTCTATAACTGTTTCAGAACTTCTACCATTAAAATAATAACTGTTTCTAAACTCCTACAATCCACCCCTTAAAAAGAGCTACGCTTTCAAACTTGTCTAAATAATAGAAGTATCTTTTTCCCATAGTTTCAGAAGGTTCTCTGCCGCTTCTGTTGTTGCAGAACCATAATGGGACTGATTTGTCGAACGGCTCGTCTAACCAAACACTGGAGGCAAGGAAGGATGCAAGGGATCAGTATTAAGGCAAGAAGTACTAGGAGACAAGGGCACACATGCAGTATCAGACCTATTAGAAGGCGATAAGAAAGGAGTGAATGGGGTCGGACCCCAAGCACTGCTGGTAACATTCTTCCACCTGTGGCAAGCCGAGTCGCCCTTTGGGTGGCTGCCATGGTCCTTCATCAAGCACTTAAAACCCCGGGGGTGATTCTCCAATTTCCAAGACTCACGGGACCGGTTGGAAGTACCAGCAGACAGGTTAGAAGCGAGGAGGGTTCGATCATCTAACGGCTCTCCCCTCCATGGCCATGTGCCGTCCCGGGTTGGACCACTACAAATCCAACAGTTGCGGACCCCAAGCTCCTGAACTGTAAGCTGATGTAAATCAACCCATAAGTTATCCCCAAGTCTGTGTCTATTCGCCTGTTTCCTGGCCCTCTCATACAGGCTCCTACGGACTCCATCTGGGAAGGTGGTAGTTGGAGCCATGGTCGTTTCCAGTTCCAGGTATGTTGCCGTTCGAACTAAGGGGTCCCCTGGATTGCCGAAGCCAGGAAACATACATATCCGGCCCCGGGGTGGACAGCCACGAGACCCACCGCCCCCACGACACCAAAGAGCCATGAGCGTCCTGCCCCCGAAGGAGCAAAGCTTAAAGGTAGAATTTGCTGCGCATTGGACTGGCACATTCGACCAAGCCTCAAAGATCCTCTCCTGTCTCATTCCACCTCCCTTTTCACCTCCCTCAGTGCTGCCCCGTATCCAGTAGGACTTTTCACAACCCAGCTGGGAACAGAGGGGTAAGGTAGTCCTCTTACAATTATCTTTCACACAGCTTGTAACATCGGTTGGTCTAACAGCAGCAATGAAACAACCCATCCCCACAATAGAGAGTAAAAGACACATTTTTAACATTTTCTTGGATCCTTCTTTCGCGAAGTCAATTTAACTCTATCGGGGTGTAACTCGGACCACCATTCGGAGTCCTGTGGGTCCTCGTGAGTCTCGGGGGGCAAACGATACCGCTTTACTCGCTGAACATGCGTCCAACCCTTTTATCGAGTGCGAACTGCACTGTCTATAACAAGAAGGACACAAAAATGACCATCCCAGGTTGTCATCAATTTAACATCTTTCCAACTCTTTATCAATACCCAGTCACCGGGTTGAATGGTATGTATGGGCAATTCCAAAGGCGGCGTCTGTGCTAGAATCCCTCTTCTTCTCAGATCAGCCAACGTGGTGGAAAATTCCTGCAGATACTTAGATATAAATTGTTCATTTGCCTGCGGGATTGGGACGTCTGTATGGGAGCCAAGATAAGGAAGGCCGAACATCATCTTATACGGGGAGACGGCAACATCACGACAGGGAGCGGTGCGAATACGAATCAAAGCTAGGGGTAAACATTTAAGCCAGGAGGGACCTGTCTCAGCACACAGGCGGGTGAGCTGAAGTTTAAGCGTCTGATTCATACTTTCTACTTGTCCTGAGCTCTGAGGATGCCATGGGGTATGTAATTGCCAATCTATGCCCAAAAATCTACAGACCTCCTGCAGCACACGAGACGTAAAGTGCGGTCCTCTATCCGAGTCAATGGTCTCGATAATTCCGTATCGTGGAATTATCTGCTCTAAAATTAATCGAACCACTGTTCCGGCTCGTTCATTTGAAGTAGGAAAGGCCTCAACCCAACGGGTAAAGTGGTCCATCATTACTAACAGGTACTTATAATTACCGGACCTGAGTAATTCAGTGAAATCAACCTGCATGTGCTGGAAGGGGCGCACAGTCAGGCCACGACCTCCACTCATGGACTTACGCATGGAGGCTTTATTTACCCATTGACAGAGGGGGCACCCCTGAACACTTTGCTTAGCGAGGGTATAAATACCAAAGCAATAGTATCGGCTACTAAAGGCATCAACCAATGCCTGTGTTCCCCAGTGCGATTGCAGATGGAGTCCAGTTATAACCTGTCTTGCTACTGCCAGACTTAATACTTGTAACCCACCTGTTGTCCACCACAGTCCATCTCGGGTTTTATACATCCCCTGTGTCTCCATCTGCCTCTGCTCTGCCTCGGTAAAAATAGGATTTTTCTGTAACTCCCGGGGTACGTGTAACAACACGTATATTTGTATAGTCTCTCCCATGGATGCCTCCTTTACGACCTCATCTGCCTGTCTGTTACCTCGGGCTTCGGGGCTTTCCCCTATCTGATGTCCACGGACATGGACCACAGCCACCTCCTTAGGCAGCATTAAAGCATCCAAACATTTGATTATTAAATTTTCATGGACTAATTTTTGGCCCTTTCCTGAAATCAACCCTCATTCCTTCCAAATTTTTCCAAAGGTGTGTACAACTCCAAAAGCATATTTAGAATCAGTGTAAATTGTTCCTACTTTCCCCTGTAGCCCCTGGAGGGCTCGATACAGCGCATATAATTCACATGTCTGAGCCAACCAGAGACCAGTGAGGCGACCAGCTTCGATAACAGAACCATCCTTGCCATTCATTATGCCATATCCACTGTAACGGGTTCTGTCTATACAACGAGAAGAACCATCTATAAACCATCTCTCTCCCTCACATAGAGACTCATCCCCTAGATCGCTCCGGATCTTAGTCTGCAAATCTATTACTTCCAGACATTCATGTTCTAACTGGTCAGAAGTTGCCTCAATTAGTGGAGAGACTAAGAAGGCTGCTGGATTCTGGTCCCGATTAGTAACCAGCGTCAAGTCATCTCGGTCCATCAAAATTGCCTCATATTTTAGAATTCTCGAATCAGTCAACCACTTCCCCGCACGCTGTAACAGAATAGTTCAGACGGTGTGCGGGGTATGGACAGTCATTGGTGCACCAAAGGTAATCTTACGACTCTCTTCTACCAGGACAGCGGTGGCAGCAATAGCCTGGACACACTCCGGCCATCAGTGGCAAACTAGGTCCAATACCTTGGACAAAAACGCCACTGGTTGCCAGAGCCCCATTCGCTCCTGGGTCAATACACCCGTAGCTGCCCCATCCTTTGCATTAGTAAATAAGTCAAATGGTTTATTCAAATCAGGTAATGCCTACACTGGAGCCTTGGCAAGACAACTCTTTATCCTCTTAAATTCCTCCATTTCTTCCTCTGTCCAGACAGCAAGAGAATTATCTAGGCCAGCTAACTTATCATACAAAAATTTTACCAAACTAGAATAATTTTCTATCCAAATTCGGCAATATCCCACCAAGCCCAGAAACTTCCTAAGTTCACAAGCGTCCTTGGGAGGAGGGACCTGCAGAATTCCGCGTACTCTTTCCGGACTGATACGTCTGCTTCCCTGACTAATTAAGTGACCCAAGTATTTTACTTCTGGCTGTATGAATTGTAACTTCATCTCACTAACCCGCAATCCTTTGTTTCCTAAGAAATTTAACATATCTACTGTATACTGTTTAATAGTCTCTTGTCCTTCTCCCGTGATTAATAAGTCATCTACATACTGTATTAATTGACAGTCTGGTCTTTTTGGAGCTTCATCCAGCCCTTGTTCTAATACCTGGCCAAACAAGTTAGGGGACTCTGTGAAGCCTTGTGGAAGAACTGTCTAGCGATACTGGTTCTTTCGCCCAGTATACGGGTTCTCCCATTCAAATGCAAACATGTCCCTATTGCCCTCATCCAGAGGATAAGCACAAAAGGCATCTTTCAGGTCTATCACACTGAACCATTCACTATTCGGATTTATTCTTCCCATAATTGTATAAGGATTAGGCACAACGGGGTATCGGGCCAAAATCACCTTATTTAATTCTCGTAGGTCTTGTACCAGCCGATAAGTACCGTCTGGTTTTCATACTGGCAGTATTGGGGTGTTAAAGGGGGACATACAGGGTTCGAGTAACCCATCCAATAATAGTTGATCAATCACGGGTTGCAGTCCCTTCCTTCCCTCCATTGGGATTAGGTATTGTTTTCGTCTAACTATCTGAGTGGGGTCTTTCAACGTGACCTGAAGAGGAGGTACATCAAGCCCCCCCCCCGTTTCCTTTTCTCGCCCATACCTTGGGGTCAATCAGCTCGCGATCTTCTTGTGTCAACATGTAGAACTGAACTCCAATTCCCTTTCCTTGAGGCCGGGTCCCAATACCCAATAGATCTTGCAAATCCCGTCCCAGCAGGCAGACTCCTGCTTGGGGAACTAGTAAAATATCTCCTTCTATCACTTTTCTTCCCATCTGTATTCTGAGGCCTTTTAATTCTGGAACCTCAAAATCCGATCCCCCAACCCCTGAAATAACTACTTTCCCATTAGGCACCGTTCCTTTGGGTTTGGCTAGAATACTAGAACGAGCTGCTCCCGAATCTACCATAAAAATCACGTCCTCTTCGTGGGGTCCTATGCTTAAGTTTACTAATGGTTCTCCAAGCAGCCCCACGGCACTCCTTACGAGAGAACCTTGACTTCCCTAATCTTCCTCTTCCATCAAAACATAGGACCACGTGCCCCTAATCCTCTGGGGACATTCCCTCTTAAAGTGTCCCTCTCTTTTACAATAGTAACAAACTTTGGGCCCTGTTTGCCATCCTCTATTGGAACCACCTCTTGGGGCCCCCGCTCGTGGACGGGGACCTTGGGGTTCATCCCATCCTTCAAATCCTGGCCCTCCTCTTTCACTCATTCCCATCCATCTGCCCGGACCGTTGGTCCGGCGTCTTTGACCTCCCTGCTGTCCATCTATGACTTGCTTCACTGCCTGCATCAAAATCTTTGCCTTCCCTTTTTGCTTATCCTCACTTCTTTGAACATAGGCTCTCTAGGCTATTTGTAGAAGTTGTGACAATCCCTGTTCATGCAAATTCTCAGTCTTTTGGAGTTTCTCTCTTATGTCCAGGGCTGAATTCATTACAAATCCTGTCAAAACTAACTGCTCATCGGCCGGTGATTCTATATCCAGCCCCCCCGTATTATTGTATTGCCACCCGCAATCTAGCCAAGAAGGCTGAGGGGGTCTCCTCTGGGCCTTGAGGAACCTCAAATGCCTTTTTAAAATTTTGTCCCTTGGGTACCGATTCCCTCATTCCCTTTATTAAATTAACCCTATACTCCTCCATCCAAGTTCGACCCTCAGTAGTTCCTTTATCCCAATTTGGATTAACCAAGGGGAACTTATCCTCCCCCGCCACAGCCCCCGGACCTCCTTGATGTTCCCAATCCCATACTCTAATTCCCGCCTGTCTAATCATTCCTCTCTCGTCCAGAGTAAACAAAGCCTTAAATATGGACATCAATTCATCCCAGGTGTAAATATTTGGCCCCAAAAACTGATCCAATTGTTCTGCACAAGCCTGGGGGTCCTCTATCAAGGACTTCATTTCTTGTTTAAAATTCCTCACTTCCTTACTTGTTAGAGGGACGTTAACAAATCCCATCGCACCTCCTGGACCTCCCAGGGGCACTTCACGAAGGGGACACATTCACGCCTGGTGCGGGTCCGATCCCCGACCCCCTGGTAGGGCGGGGTCCCCCTTCTGTCGTCTAGGACTCAAATCAAACTCCCCGGCTTCCTCCTCACAGAGGGTTTCACACTGTTCCTCCGACAATCCAATACAATCTGGGTCACCAACCTGGGGAGTAAGGGGTGGTGGAGGACGCTTAGCCTGTGATCTGGTCCTAACTACATTCTTCTGTTCATTTTCATTAACAAGGTGTGGGGGGGAGGGGTGAAGTGGACGACATTGGGAGGGGAGGATAAAGTGGGCGGGGAGGAAGAGGGGGCAGCGGAGGAGCCAGCTCGGGATATGGAGGAGGTAATGCCTGTAAGGGGTCCCATTTTTCAGGAAGAGGAGCCGAAGGCTCCGGTTCCTTAGGTTTTGCCGGATCCCTTGTAGTCATCACCATTTGGTTCGATTCTACAAATAACCAACAGGCAGCGTAATCCCTGCTCTCGGAGTCATCGGGTCTATTTTCATAAAGCCACGTATTCAGTGCCTGACATACCCAATCCTCATCCAAACCGTATATTGGCCAAAATACTAAAGACCCTTTAATTGGATTCTTGGGCCACTCATGACAACAATACCGAATCATTTTCTTTTTATTTTTCCCGCGGGTCCTTCCCGCACCCCAATTCATCAGTTGCCTCCCCAATGGGCTTCCCGGGGGAATTCTCTCAATCGGTTCTGTACTCGGACCTTTCTTTTTGCTCCCTCCCCCACCCATGGTGGATAAATCAGTCTTACCCGGCTGTCGAGCCTTCCCAGCATGTCACTCGCATGGCTGTCCCATCCTTTGTTCTCAACGTCTCTTCTCGGATATCACTCGCTACGTCCACGGCCGGACACTCGGCGACCAGGAGTCCGGCTAAATCAGCCGGGATGCACCGACCCCTCTTCAGACAAGCACCAGTCAGTGGAAGGAATGTGATCCTGGACGAGTCCCCAAGTTGTGAGAAGTGCCTTCGCGTTCACAAAATATGCTCGAAACAAAAGTTGAGAACAAAGAACATTTATGTATATTTACAACATTGCAAGGTTGGGTACTCTTCCCCTTACCTCGGGAAAGTACCCCAAGGGCGGGAAGCCTCTTTGTTTTTATACAATTTTCATTTCACCTCCCCTTACATTTGTCTTATGTTTGTCCTTCTTGGATTGGTTTGGCACTTTTCCCTATTCGTCTGACTCTTGACTGACTCCAACTTTCTCTTATCCCGTGCTCACACCTCCTTTCCCCACCCCCTATTAAACAAGCTTTTTGTGTGCACGTGCATATTTCTATGGCTGCTTAAATTCCTCTGTTATCTTGTTTACTTTGTTCTGCTTTTTCATGTGCCATTTTACACAAAGAACATTTTAGCTTTTTCCTTGCTTTTTTTCTTTCTACCTTCTATAACTGTTTCAGAACTCCTACCATTAAAATAATAACTGTTTCTAAACTCCTACAGTATCACGGATGGCATGGGCGACACGCGCTGTCGAACCACGCAAAGGATTTCTCTTTGGCTGAGGGAGCTCCTACTCCGGACTGCTGTTCCACTTAGGCAGATAGTTATCCTTGTTAATCTCACAAAAGTTATGCAGTTCACAGCAGGCAATGAAAGTGTCCGACGACATGAATGATGTACTGATGTCCAACCACTTGCTCAAATGCTGCCATCACCCCTTGAGCCAATCAAAGGCATTCTCAACCACTATCCGTGCTGAATTCAGACAAAGGTTATACCTCCGTTTCTGTGGGTTGAGAGCATGATGCTGTGTGAATCCCTTCATAGGTTAATTCCTGAGGGGGTAAGCAGGGTCCCCGACCAGATGTGGTGGAATCTCCACATTGTCAAATTGAATGGATATCTGTAATCAGTCCAAAATAGATGTGTGAGTATCACCTTTAGCTCACACATTATTTAATGCATGCATACATTTAACATCCAGTCTGCTATCTGTGCACGTGTGTCTTGGTCGACCAATGCATTTTTTTCAGCCCCGCACACAATCTGCCCTTTGTGGTGCAGTTACGTACCTCTCAGGGGAACAGATATCCACATGCATCCTCTGCCTTCCTGTAAAGGGGTGAGTTGGCTAACATCCGAGCATCGTGAGTGCGGCCAGGCCACCTCACAAGCATGTATGTGAACCTTCAAGAAAACATCGCAATGCAATGAATTATAACCTATGGGTACCTGCTTCCACAGGCAGACAATATTAGAGAATGCATAACTCCCTTACTCTCCTTTGTGGTCCACGACAGCTTGAAGAATTATAGAGCGCCACCCCTTACGATTGTAGTACAATGATTCATAATCTTTTGGGGCCATGATGGGAATATGTGTGCCGTCGATAGCCCCACTGCACATTGGATATTCTTTCTTGGCAAACCCATTTATAGTCTCCTGCAGGCATGTACCATTCAGTAGCTGAATGTAACGCTTCATAAAGGTCCATCTCAGGGCACAAATCATCTCTGTCACGACCATCCACACTGGATAAACCAACACTAAAAACACTGATGGTGCAATATTCACGTTGGGCCACCACAGGGCAATGGCAAGTCGGATACGAGGTTCCAGAGGTCTTCCGAAGTTTGTAACCTGACACCTCAAATCTGGCTTAAGGAGGTCACATAGGATGTTGAAGGTGGTCTTTTACATTCGGAAATGAGTTTGCCACTCAAAATTGTCAAATTTGGACTCTTATCTTCCCCCACAGTACTGACCCCTGTACTCTATCTAATTTTCTCCTCACTGATTTGCAACAGGAGGCGAAGGAAGTTTATAAAACGCAGCAGCCTGTGTCTCCGTCTGCCTATTGCAGACAGCCTATCTTCTGCATTCTCATGCAGCCATCTACTGAAATGCGCAGTGCTTACATCCTGTTGCTCCTCTGACTTCGCATTCGCCTGACAGTGGTGGTCACAACAGTTGCCTGCTGTACTGCAGTGCAGCAGAGTTGCTTAGCCAGCATCTGAAGATCGTTCCCGTTCGCCATTTGGACTTCAATTTGTCACTTTCAGTAAGTGCGTGGCAATTTAATGGGTCAATCCCCCTGCAGCTTAAAAGGTGCTTACAGCACCTTTGCCCCACTCATCTCACACCTGGGTCCAAGGAGGGCTACCCAGGTGCTGCAGCTTAAAAGTGCTTAATGAGTTTTTCCTCTCCACCGCCCCCCCCCCCCTTCTTCTCCATCCCACAGGATCATGCATGTCCTACACCTATCCCTACTGCTCGCTCTGATGATCAACAACAGCACCCACTAGATCTGCGGCCACTGTACCTAGTCTCGGTTCCCTGCCTGCTGGTGTGGCTGCTGCTTCCCTGCATTCAGGGTGCCCTACATCCACTCCTCGATGACCTGGGGGAGCACCCAGCATTTGGTGAAGACCACAATAAGAGGGCCATCACACCGGCAGAAAGGTTCTGGACTTTCCTCTGGTATGGTACCACCCTGCTCTCTACCGAAGGGACCCAAATTAGCAGCCTTCTTGAGTTACCAGCCAATAAGACAACAGTGGCACTACACCACATGCAAGATACTTTGACCCAGATGGCGGCAGAGCTGATGGTGGTTCGTATGGTGGCCCTGGACTACCTGCTGACGGGAAATGGTGGTACCTGTGCCGTCATTGGTAAGGAGTGCTGCACCTACATCCCTGACGAATCCACCAACATCACCCATCTGGCTGACCACATTTGGGACTCAGTGGCCAAAATTTAAAAAATCAAAGGACCAGTTCCTCCAGCATCACCACCTCATGGGGAAACTGCTGGCCATTTGGCTCAAAAAGGGGTGTCTGGGCAACTGTCATACACTGGGGGATTGCCTTCATCTTGGTTATCGTCACTATAATAATTTTGTGCTGTGCCTTCCAAATTATATGAGCCACGACATTGCCCTGTTAGTTTTATTTATTGTATGTTATGATGGGTGGACACTGTGTCTTCCAAAGGGGTGTTTGTAATGAAGAAATCATGGCCGCCACATGGGGGCACTGTTGGGCTCCTAGTTGGAGGAGACATCGCATGCCAATCAAGGCCAATGTTATGGGTTATATTTTCTTTTATATATCTATATGTTTTTAAAAGATATTGTGTGTGATTTAGTGTGTAGGTCACTTCACAAACAGATACTTACACTTCACATCTCATTTAAAATGCAAGAGCTTTGCTGAAGCTAGACATGTAGGCACCAGTGGGTTTTCAAGAGACCATGGAACTGCTTTGGAAGGAACTTCAGAAGTAGGTAGAAATGGAACTAAGTTGCTCAAGTGATGATAAAGATCTTTCAAGGATTGGATTTGGAGCCTTGGGAGGGGTTCTGGTTTTTACAATCCGAGAGAGAAAAGGAAACCGGATTCTTCTCTGTGTGAGAGAGAGAGAGAGAGTGCAACATGGCAAGCTTGTTGAAACCCCCATTTTGAAGATGGGTTCAGCCTGTTGAAAACTCTTGTGGTCCTTACAAGAGGAAATGGCTGGCTAGAGAGTTTCTCCTGAAATAAGGGAAACAAGAGTAACTCTGTGGTGACCTAGAAGAAGAGGTTATCATTTGGAAAACCCATGAAGGGGCAAGTTTCATTGGCAAGACACTAGTGACTGATCAGAGGAAATCGGTTTGTGTGTCTCCAATGAGCAACAAATATCTCTGAAACCAACAAGAATCTTCCTGAGCAATAACTATTTAACTTTAAGCACCAGAGCCTGGTGAAAATTCATAAATGTTAACTTCTGTGCACAGTATAAGAATTACCTGATACAGGTGAACTTGGAGAAGTGAGAAATGAATGATTAGACTATTAAAGCAAAGAACGTTTCTGAACATGTACACATTAGATACACATGTACTTAGAATTAAGAGGGGGTTAAGTTAAGTTAATAGTAATGTTAAAGTTTGATCCTGTTTTTATGTTTAAAGAAAATTAAAAGCAACTTTTGTTTAAGTAACCATTTGTCTTGGTGAATTTCTATTGCTACTGGGATTTGGGGTCCTTTGGGCTTGCCCAGACTCACCTCAAGCCTGTTCAAATTACCAGGTACTTGACTCTAGGCAGCCTGTCTGGACTTAGCCCTTGACCTTCACCTAATTGGTCCAGGTGAAGCACCTGGGCTGACCCCTGCTGACTTGGCTTGGATTACACTTGGCTTCAAGCCATTGTTCACAGCAGCCAACAGTGCCCAGCCTTCCCCCGAGTGATTGGCCTCCCAATAACTGCTGCAGGATTATAAAGGACCATGCTTTCCTTTGCACTCTCTCTTGATTCCTCGTGGCCCATGAGTATCACCTTTTGTATTGGGTTGGGTTGAGTCCCAAGGCCAGTTACAGCTGTGTCCATACAAGTCAAGCGGTGGGGGCACAGAGTGTTACCTTGATCTGATTGTTCATTGTATGTGTATTTGTTTCATTTCCTAAGTTCTGTCTGTTTTCCCTCATTACCTGCAGTGTATATCTATCCCCTTGTGAACTGTGTGTTTAAGTTAATTTAGTGTTTAGATTCTGTTGTTTCCTCTGCATTTCTTGAGAATAAACGTGCTTTGCACCTTGATCTTGGTCTGGTTCTTAACCTGTGGGACCCACATGAACCTTCACTTATAACAGTTTTGGGATGTTATAAGTGTAAAGTAGTCATAGTGGCTCAAGACAATGACCAGCTCCAAAAGTCTTGCCATCTGCTCTTTAACATTCAGTAAAATGATCATTGATGTGTACTTTTTAATCATTATCTTGGAAGGCCATCATTAATCAGAAATTCTATGGAATTAGTCATATGAACACTGACTACTTCAGCAGGTCAGAAGCGAGCTGTCTGAAGGCAGTGACTCACCTGTTGACACCCCATGTCTTTTCACCATCTACACATGATGGAAATTCTCAAATTGAAATGTTAACTCTCCATTTCTCTGCACAGATGCTGTCAAACCTGTTAGATGACTGCAGCAATTTGTTTTTATTTTGGTTTTGTTGAAGATGCTGGAAATCTGAAATAAAAATGGAAAATGCTGGAAATATTCATATAAGGCAACATCCGTGGAAAGCAAATTGTTTCAGCTCAGACCATTTCTGACAAAGTAATTTATTAACTATGAAGCAGATTGAATGTTAGGAAGCAAATTATGTTTCTGGATCAATGAAAACAAACTGTCGAAGATGCACGAAATGAATGTACCATTAACCTTTTCTGGAGAGATTGCTCAAGGATGCTCAACAGGAATGTTGTTAGTTATCTGCTCACGAAACTGGCTTGAAGAATAGATGCATGTTTAAATTACTGAAGAACAAAGTTTCTAGAAAATATAGATAGACTAGAGCTCTGACTTCGATCCTCCGTGTCTATTTCTCTCTCATTCACCCACCCACACATTCGATCCCTGACTTTTCTTCCTCTGTCAATCAGCAAACAGGCTTTAGCCCAGCTCAAACTCGAAGTGCGCAAGCGTGGTTTCCATGCCGCCGTTGTTGTGTCTGTAACGATCCTTTGGATTGGATTGGGTAGTTACCGATAGCCAGCCAATCAGAGGAGTGAGAGACGCGTTGCGTGGTTGCTGTTGGCAGCAAAGCAGAGGGTCTGGGGAGCTGCAAATTGGTTGGAGGTGACGGCCGTGGGTGCGGCGCTGGGGGCAACTGGGGCTGGTGTGGCGTCTTCTCACTCGAGAGTATCAAGAAGTTAGTAGAATTCAGCGTGCAGAGGATAATTTGAATTAATATGTGCTTTTGGGCTCCCCCGGGGTTGTTTACCGATCTTCTAGCCGGAATTAATAATTATAAAGCTTATGAGTGTCTTTCACGTTATTGGCAAGAATTCCAGCTATTAACAAGCATTGTGATAATTAGAGTAATTGTGGTTATTGATCAACACTTATACGGACCAGTGAATTATAAAGAATATTGTGCCGAGGATTTACTAGTTATCGTTGGAGTTAACTATAATTATTGATTTTTAAAATCATTGTTATCGTAGTATTAACATTCATTGATATTAATAATCGCTGGAATTAATAATGAATAATTATTAGTCTTAATTTAAGTAATATCTGTAAATGTAGGTTATGTTTAATTATTGGTTAATGATTAAGGTTCAAGGTTCCTTTTATTATCATTTAATATGCATGATATACTTCAACTTTTGTTTGTCGTAAGGCAAACTAGGAGTTGCTATTTTCATTGCCTGACACCCCTTACAATAGGAGAAAGAGAACCAAAAGAGTGTCCCTTCAGAGACACTTGGTGGGTTCGCCTCCACCGCTCTTGCAGCCTTCCATCGATTCATCTGCATCCAAGCTCTAGTTTCAAATCTCCGACATGTTCAGGAAGCCTTCAGTCTCCGAGGCCCTTTGGGAGCCCTTCTTGCCCTCAGCACCCTCTCGAATTCTGATTCTGATACGTGGTTCCCATGAGCCAGTGTCTAGCAGTCCGCTGCCTGTGCAGTTTCCCCGACTATAAGTCGCCTGTACCCTGTGTGAGTCCCTCTGCCTCTGAGCCCCTCGGTGGTCTATGGCTGTGGTCACATTCCCTGTATGCAGCTGCTGAGCCCTTCGCTGCTCTGCTGCCGTGTTCACCCCTGGGCTTGTAGAGTCATCTTCCATGCTTCTTCTCAACGGAGGAGAGGGTACGTGGTGCTTTCCCGCTTTCTGGTGCCCTGTCCCAGGTTGCTACTTTTCTGGAGTCTGCAACCCCTTGTGGCTGCCGCCGAACACAGGCACTCCTATTTTGGGCACAGACCTCACAGTTGGAGGATTTTACTTACAAAACTGTATCAGGTCCGTTCGGAGAGTATTTAAAGCTTGTGCGGAGCTGACAACATGAGGACCGGGTGATTGAACCCTTCAGAGCAGTGTTGTCTCTGTGCTCTCCGCTCTCCCGGTCCGCACCAGCAACTCCGGCAGTACTTTTTTTATTCATAAGTACCGATACTAGTTATATTTTAATGCAATTGTTTATTATTTTTGTGTTAATTGCTAATTTCTTGAAGTATTTGGATTTTGAAGTTAGTTATCTCTGTGATCCGCAGTTTTTTTCTGTATTTGTTCTCTCCCCAAGCTGTGAAAACCGCTGGAAATAATAGTGGTGGTGCCTGTGACTTTTACCCAGCTATCTCTGTAGATAGTGTCTCTCCTTGAACGTGTCTCCCCTCTAGTGGTATGACAGCTGGATCCATTGCAGTGCCACACATCATCCCTCTAAGGGTCCCTCTCCCAGGCAAAGCGAAACATGAAATCGATACCAACACTCCTATTGCAATGAAGTCAGGTAAAATGTTTTTGGATTATAATGGTGTGTTACAGAAGCTAGAGGCAATTCCATGGAAGTGTATAAGCATACCTTCGGTAGTATACCCTTGAGTCGATCTCCAAATCCTTTTCCAATCCCACAACCTCTGAGATCTCTGTGTTCTTCTAATGTTGGTCTCTTCTGCATTGCTATTTTGGCAATCATAAATGCTGAACATTTTGCCTGAACCTTCCCCCTTTTCCAGTCTTCTTTCTTTTCATTAAAAACCTGAAATCCTGCCCATTTGGCCTGCTTTTTTTCAGTCACTGTTCCTTGAGTCCTCTTCTTTGGCTCAGTGCTAACTTTGATCATGTTTCCACAAAGTCCCTTTGAACATTTTAGTAGATGAAAGCACTGTGTAGATGGAAATTGTTTTGTCTCATTTCCATTTCTGAATACCTACTGCAGTTGGTGGCAATAGTAGGTGACAATTGCATTGTCCTAGCAAGTTGGCATGGCATTGTGATTTAAATCTTGCTCCCTTATGCTTGATCCATCGTTGATGTTTAGTAAGTGCACAAAGAATATAAACATAGGTATGGTTGCCAACATGGCCTGTTTCTGCTCCGTAAATGGTTATATGGTTAAAAGAAGATATCATCTATGGCTCAGTAGTAGTACTACACTAGGCTCTAAGCACTGAATATTCGCTGTCAGTACATTGGTGTGTCAGAAATACAGCCTTTCAACTCCGATACATAACTGAAACCCTATCTGCCCTCTCACTACATAATAAAACCTATGTACAAATTTAAGATAGAGAGGAGGTGTTCTCTCTGGCATATTTATTGATGATATTTAAAAAAATATTGATATTCCAATTATTTCATAGTTGGTGGGATTTTACTTTGATAACCTCTAATAATCTAGCATCTTGTTCAGAAACCCTGTTGGTCTGGCATTAGTCTGGAACATGAGCCCAAAGTCCCAAGTGCAAACAGATATGTGGTCACAGTTAGGGAAACTGACTGCAATCAGAGTTAAGGTCTGGAACGTGGGCCAAATGGACTGTCGAAGCTATTGCTAGGGTCTTGGACACCAGTAGTCGTGTAAGTGGAAATAAAAAAACACAATCCTGGAGAAACTCAGCAGGCCTTTTATAGAGCAAAGATAAAATACATTACCGACGTTTCAGGCTAGAGCCCTTTATCAAAATAGTGGGTAGTTTTGCAGGTAGAATCAGGGTCTGGAGGGCTTGCTTATTTCCCATTCCCTACAAATTCACCGGGTTCACTAGAAAACTTACTATACTACTGTTTAACATTTTAAAAAGGGCTAATAAACTATTTTAAAATGTGTAAATAAGAGTGGCATCCAATAGTTCAGAATTTTACCTCGTCCAGGTACAGGAGCCTGAAGATAAGCACTCAGTGGCCCAAGGACAATTTCTTCCCTGCTGCCATCAGAATCCTGAATGATCAATGAACAAAAGACACTGCTTTACTTTGACTTTTCATGTGTTATTTGTATTTATTTTTGAAAGGTGGTTTATATAAATGTTTAATTGTGATGTTGCCACAAAACAATAAATTTTGAGATTTGTTCATGACAATAAATTCTGATTTTGATTCTAATTCTGTACATGTGAATTCTATGCTCCATTCCATTTCTGCATGGTAACACCAGTTAGCAATGTTGACTCATAGCTCCTAAATCTATGTCCAGGTGCTGTGTACAGAAATTGAACATTCTCCCCATGACATCATGATTTCCTCAGGTGGCGCTAATTTCCTCCCATATACCAAATTTATCTGCTAAATTAACTGGCTACTGTAAATTAGACACAGTGTGGAATTACAGCAAAATGAATTAAAGGGACTTGATGAGTTTGTGTGAGAGAATGAGTTACAGGCATAAGGGAAAATAGGAAAAGAAATATGGGACCTAATGGGATAGCTCCCCAGAAACCAGCATGGATTTGGTAGGCTGAATAGGCTTCTGTATTGTCATAAGAAATACAATTTACAATACTGCAACATTTTATTGCTTGCAGAACTTTTATATATGTGCAAGTATTTATATTTGAAATATTACCTGCCAATATCTTACAGGAACCCAACCTCCTAAACAGAACAGAATCCGTGAGATCGGGGAACAGTTTGGTTTTTGATTGCATCTTTAACCTTGCAGGTCAAGAGTTGGAGAGGAGCAACAAATTGAAAAGAAGCTTCCCTTTAATGTATTCATAAACTTTCTTGTTCTTGATTCACTCTATTAGATTTCTGACTTACTTTCATTACAATCTTCTTTATTCCAGGAAAACAATTCAGCTTTCTACTTAAATGAGGCCTGAAATCTTTTGTAGTTAAACAGAGATATAATTCCTGATGAAGGGTTCAGGCATGAAACATTAGTTACCTTTTACTTTCTATAGATGCTACATGATCAGCCGAGTTTCTCCAGGACTTTTGTGTATTGTGTTATTTATTCTTTTAACAAACTTCTCTCCCATGTTATTGTGCTTACTATATTTTACAGACACTCATGATGTGGATGTATACTACACCATAAATGGCAGCAAACCTCAACCCTTGAAGAAACCAAGCAGTTCTACCTTCAAGTACAGGAAACCATTCACACTGCCTGCAGGCAAAGGGACTGTTAAAGCTTTGGCTGTCTCTAGGTATACCTCCCAGATATATGTCATCAAAAGATATTTAACTTAATTGGAAAATGAATTAGTTAGAACCATAGAACACTACAGCATAAAAATAGATCCCTTCAGCCCTTCTAATCTGAGCCGAACCATTTTTCTGCCTAGTCCCACTGATCTGTGCACCCAATCCATAGCCCTTCATACCTCTCCCATTCATATACTGTATATCTGTCCAAATTCTTCTTAAATGTTAAGATTGAGCCCACATTCACTACTTCAGCTGGCAGCTCATTCCACACTCCTACAATTCTGTATGTGAAGAAGTTCCCTTTCATGTTTTCCCCCTAAATTTTCCCCTTTAACCCTTAACCCTTGTCCTCTGGTTTGTATCTACCCTCAGTGGGGGGGAAAAAACCTACCTACATTTACTCCATCAATTTCCCCCCTTATAATTTTAAATGCCTCAATCAAATCTCCCCTCATTACTCTACGCTCCAGGGAATAAAGTCCTAACCTTTTTAACCTTTCCCTAGAACTCAGTTCCTGAAGTAAATCTTATTGATATCATTCCTGTAGTTAGGGGACCAAAACTGCACACAGCACTCCAAATTTGGCTTTACCAATGTTCTGTACAACTTTACCATAACATCCCAACTCCTGTACTCAGTACTTTAATTTAAGAAGGCCAATATGCCAAAAGCTCTCTTTACAACCCTATCCACCTGTGACATCACTTTCAGGGAATTGTATATCTGTATTCTTAGATCCCTCTGCTCTCCTGCACTCCTCTGTGCCCTACCATTTACTGTGTGTGTCCTTTCTTGGTTTGTCCTTCCAAAATGAAACCCCTCACACTGTCTGCATTAAATTCTATCTGCCAATATCAGCCCGTTTTTCCAGCTGGTCCAGATCCCTCTGAAAAGTTTGAAAACCTTATTCACTGTCCACAACACCTCCAATCTTAGTGTCATCTGCAAACTTGCTGATCCAATTTACCACATTATCATCCAGATCACTGATATAGATGACAAACAACAATGGTCCCAGCACTGATCCAGTTTACTACTTCACCATAAATACCGAACATCTGAACCTTCCTGACTACCGCTACCCTTCCATGTTGGACCTTGGCCTTACTAAAGTCCATGTAGACAACACCTACTACCTTTCCTTCATTAATTTTCCTGGTAATAAACCTTCTTGAAAATCTTCACAAGATTGGTTAAAGATGATCTACCAAACACAAAACCATATTGACGATCCTAATCAGTCCCTGGCTATCCAAATACTTGTATATCCAATCTCTTAGAACATCTTCCAGTAATTTGCCTACTGCTGACTTCAGGCTCTCTGACCTATAATTTCCAGGGTTATTTTTGGAGCCTTTTTTAAACAACGGAACAATATGAACTACCATCCAATCCTCTGACACCACACCAGTTGCTAAGGACATTTTAAATATTTCTGCCAGAGCCCCTGCAATTTCTACACTTGCCTTCCTTAAGGTCCGTGGACATATCTTGTCAGACCTTCTGGATTTATCCACCTTTGTTTGCTTTAAGTCAGTAAGTACCTCCTCCTCTTTAATCTGTATAGGTTCCATGACCTCACTGCTTGTTTTCCAAACATCCTTCAACTCTGTGCCAGTTTCCTGACTGAATACTGATGGAAAAAAAAATTAAGACCTTCCCATCTCTTTTGGCTCCATAGCCAACCACTCTGATCTTCAAGGGGGCCAATTTTGTCCCTTATTATCCTTTTGCTCTTAATATACTTGTAGAAACTATTAGGATTTTCCTTCAAATTGTCTGCCAAAACAACCTCATGATTTCTTTTTACCTTCCTGATTTCTTTCCTGAGGTTTTTCTTGCATTTCTTGTACTCCTCAAATACCTTATTTGTTCCATGATGCCAATACCTGCTAGACACCTTTCTCTTCTTCCAAACCAGATCCCCAATATCCTTCAAACCAAGGTTCCCTATGCCTGCTGACTTTGCCTTTAATCCTGACAGGAACATACAAGCTCTGTACTCTCAGAATTTCACCTTTGAAGGTCCTCCACTTACCTCGCACATCCTTGCCTGAAAACAACTTATCCTAATCCCCACATTCTAGATCCTTTCTTATTTCCTCAAAATTAGCCTTTCTCCAATTTAGAATCTCATTCTGAGGCTCAGACCTATCCTCCTCCATAATTAACTTGAAACTAATGACATTATGATCACTGGACCCAAAATGTTCCCCTACACATAATTCTGCCACCTGTCCTGACTTGTTCCCTAATAGGAGATCCAGTATTGCACTCTCTCTAGTTGGTACCTCTATATTTTGATTTAGAACATGTTTGACAAACACCAAGCCATCCAGCATTTTTATAGTATGGGAGTCCCGGTCAAGATGTGGAAAGTTAATATCTCCACTATTACAGCTATCTGCTATCTCTCCACAGGTTTGCTCCTCCAATTTTCGTTGACTATTGGGTGGTCGATAATACAACCCCATGAGTGTAGTCTTACCTTTCCCGTTCCTCAGTTCCACCCATATAGCCTCAGTAGATGAGCCCTCTGGTCTGTCCTTAGATCATGAAAATAAACCCTGGAATTGTTAGGATCAGAAGTAGCCATTTGGCCCATATGGCAGACTCTCTTGATTCTCTCAAGAACTTCTGAACTCTTTTTAGAAGACACCAAATCCTTTTAACAATTCTTATAATCAAATCAGACACCAGCACCCTTTTAAGCAGTGCATTCCAGATCATAATATTTAACTGAGTGAAAAAAAAATTCTCTGATTCTTTAGAATTATTCTTAATCTTTGTCCTCTAATTATTGAGAACTGATTTCTCCCTATCCATGCTAGGACATTTGAACTCATCCATTAAATCCGAGTTTAGCCATGACCTGCTTTCAGGAGCAAATCTATATTCTCTACCTTTCCCACAATTCTTGCATTGATTTTAAAACTAGTTTAAATTACCTCTTTCTTCCTACAAAATATATTAATGTATGCTCTGCTGTATGAAATTTCAAACAACAGTTTTTTTTTGTGTCAACTCCAAACTTTACAGGGATGGCCGGGAGAGTAGTGTGGTGACTAAGGTGTTTCTTGTGGAGTACATGCAGCCCAGTGCAGTGGGGGTATTGGAGGATAATGAAGAGAATTTCTTCCAAGATTATAAAAAGGAACTTTCCCGACAGGTAAGGATATATAGTTGAGTAAACAATATGCATTTTATTCACAAAATGCTGATTTAGAATTGGATTTTCTTCCACAATTTAAATTTAAAAAAAAATAGGATCTTTGTGATATACCTTTCTTCTAGCTCTACCTTGTCATTAGTCCCACAATTCATGCAATGTCAAGATCAATATGCCTGTTTTACTGTAGAATCTAGCAGTCGTAATATATGGACATTGGAACAGCAAAAGGCCATTCAGCCCTTTCAGCTTAATTTACTATTGAATTATGACCAATTTGTAATTCTGCTTGATTTACCTTTTCTTTTTCTTTAATATATTTTTATTGAGTTTAACATAATAAGCATTCATAATAAATGACGATTACATAATGAATCAATTGTATGCAAGCAAATACATACCAAAGGGAGAGAAAAAAGAATGAGTAGTTTGTAGCGTGTGCATGACGGCGAGTGTGGAAGGAAGACACACATACGAGGAGTTTAAGTCGAAGACTGATTTATTGACCTGGCAGTTCTGCTCATAGGGGCCCCTGGCAATGACGTCAGGGCCCTGCATCAGTCAGAGTTCCCAATCTTCCCACTGTTTGGAGGTCACCTGGGACGGTGGCCTGTGTCACCCCCAGGTCCACACGGTCACCGCGTTCATCAACCATATTGTGGGCCAGTCCGCGTCTCCGTGCACGACACCTCCCCCCCCTTCAAAAAACCAGTGACTGGGCCATTTTCTATAGCCTTCAGTGGCCTGCCCCTGCTTTGCAGGATCAGAGTGAAGACTGGCTCGTTACAGCCCAGATATTGCCAGTTTCAGGCTGTCAATGGTAAAGGTCTCCTTCTTACCACCGATGTTGTGGATGAAGGTTGAACCATTGTCTCTAATGACCCTGTAGAGCTCCTCGTAGGATCGTTGTAATGGTGGTCTTTGTGCGCCCCTCTTCATGAACATGTACTAGAAAATCTATGGGTCCTTCGGGATGATATGCTTGGGTTTTTGATGGAGTTGCCACGGGACCAAGGAATCCAGCTTTCACAACAGGCTCTCGATATCACTGCAGGGTCTTCTGGGCATTTAACAGGGACCAGGAATTTGCCGGGGATGATTAAAGGCACACTGTAGACCATCTCCATCATTGATGCTTTGATGTCCTCCTTTGGTATAGTACGGATTCCCAACAGGACCCAAGGCAGTTTGTCCATCCAGTTTGGACCCTTGAGCTGGGCCATCAAGGCGGACTTCAGGTGCCCATTGGCCTGCAGGTGATACACGGTGGTATGGTGGAGCTGCATCCACAGAAAGTTAGCCAGCGCTGCCCAGGTTCCGGAGGTGAATTGTACCCCCCCGTCTGAGATGAGGTACTCTGAGACCCTGAATCCGGACTCCCAAGTGTCAACAAGTGCCCTGGCACAGGTTTCTGTGGTGGTATCAGCCAGCGGGGCCACCTTTGGTCACCTCATGGAGTGATCCACCATGGTCAAGAGGTATCCCGCCCCACAGGAAACCAGTAATGGCCCCACTAAGTCAATGTGCACATGGCTGAACCTGCGCTGTGCTGGCTCAAAAGTCTGTGTGGGTGCTCTTGGTGATTCTGCACTTTGGAGGACTGACAGTTTGTGCAGGTCTTGGCCCACTGGCTGACCTGTTTACAGAGGCCATGCCAGACACACCTTTTGGCCATCGTTTTAACCATGGCGCTGATTGCGGGGTGTGCTAGCTTGCGGATGTCCTCAAAAACCTGGCACCTCCATGCAGCAGAGACGATGGGGTGGGGCTGCTGGTAGAAATGTCGCACAGCAGTGTCAGGTTAACTGGGCTGACTGGGACATCCTTCATCCTGAGACCAGAGACAGCTGTCCTATAAGTGGGGATCTGAAGGTCCTGCTGCTGTGCTTTGGCGAGGGCCATGTAATCGATCCCTTGGGACAGGGGTATCTACTCAATCGTGGGGCATGCCACAGCATCAGCTACCACATTGTTTTTCCCTGAGATATTTTGAATGTCTGTAATAAACTCACACATAGGACAAGTGTCTCTTTTATCGGGGTGATCACTGGTCTGATACCTTATGGGAGGCAAAAGTCAGTGGCATGTGGTCAGTGAACACCCTGAATTGCCAGCCTTCCAAAAAGTAACAGAAATGTCTTACTGCCAGGTATAGCGCTAACAACTCTCAGTCGAAAGCGCTGTATTTGAGTTCTGGGGTGGGGGGGGGGGCGGAGGTACCTGCTGAAAAAGATCAGGGGTTGCCACTAGCCCTCGATAAGTTGTTCTAGCATGCCCCCTACTGCTGTGCTGGAGGCATTGACAGAGCAGTAGGTGCCTCTGATCTGGGGTGGACTAGGAGGGTGGAGTTGGCTAGTGCATCTTTAGCATTCTGGAATGCCCTGGAGGATTCCTCATCCCAAGCAATGTCTTTTGCCTTGCTTTGCACTGATGACCAGCATGATGCGAGCTGCTGCCGATATGAACCTTTGGTAAAAGTTTATCATACCAGCGAATTCCTGCAGTGGCTTAGCGAAGTGCTGGACTGCCTCAACTTTCTCGGGGGAGGGTGTGGCCCTGTGCCTGTTAATCCTGTGCCCCAGGAAGTCGATGGTGTCCAGACTGAACTGGCACTTGGCAAAGTTGATGGTCAGCCCGAAATCACTCAGACGGATGAACAGTTGACTCAGGTGGGTGGCGTGGTCTTTGCAGCTGCGGCTGGCAATGAGGATCTTATCCAAATAGATGAACGCAAATGGGAGGTCCTGACTCACTGCGTCTATCAGATGCTGAAAAGTTTGTGCTGCACTTTTTTGTAGACTGAAGGGCATGCAGAGAAATTCAAACAAACTAAAAGGGGTTATGATTGCAGTCTTGGGGACACCCTGGGGGTGAACTGGGATTTGGTGGTACCCCTGATGAGGTCCACATTGGGGAACGTGCTCCGTGCAGGTTGGCGGCAAACTCTTGGATATGGGGCATGGGATATCTGTCAGATGTGATGGCCTCGTTGAGGCAACGGTAGTCACAGCATGGTCTCCAACCCCCTGCTGATTTGGGCACCATGCAGAGGGAAGTGGCCCAGGGACTGTCGGAGTACTGCACAATCCTCAGCTCCTCCACCTTTTTAAACTCTTCCTTCACCAGGCTGAGCTTTATGGGAGGGAGTCAGGATACCCTGGCGTGGAGTGGGGCCCCTGGATCAGTATGTGGTGTTTTACCCTGTACTTTGGCTTGGCCACGTTGAACTGGTCACCACTATTGAGGGGAACTCTGCCAGGATGCAGGAAAATTCATTGCCCCCAGAGGCAGAGTTTGAAAGGTTCTGGTATGCACCAAGCGGCATCCCTTTAGGTCAACCAGCAAGCAGTGGGCTCAAAGAAAATCAGGCCCCAGGAGCAGTTGCACCACTGCCGCAGGGGTAAATGTCCATTTAAAGCAGCTGTTGCCAAAACGAAGGGGGATAGTGTGGGTCCCGAAAGTTCGAATGCAGGAACTGGTGGCTGCCCTCCAGTTGGGCCTGCTTGCTGCTGCTGGTGTCGAGGCCTGCAGGGAGTAAGATGCTTATCTTGGTGTCGTGTTGTCCAGGAAACATCTGCCCAACCGTGAGTCCCAGACATGGAGGAGGCTATCACATGGACCAACCGATGCAGCCGTCAATGATGGTTTCACAGCGTTTCCCAAAAACCTGCAGGGTTGGTGGCATCAATGGGCCTCCACACCCCATCACAGATGGTAGTAGCATAGCTGTCCCAGGGTGTTCCCTTGCCTCTCTGCTGGCCTTGATCTCGCTAGATGTTGTTTGTGGTGCTTGCTGATAATGTCTATGACAGCACTGGTGTCCTTCGCTCTCCAGAGCATGTCTACCTGGGCAGTGACCTTCCAAGGGTCGTTGAAGTCTTCGTCCTTGAGCAAGAGCTGTATATCCATGGGTAGCAGCTCCAGAAAGATCTGGTCGAAGAGCAGGCAAGGTTTGTGGCCGTCGATTAACATCCGCATCTTGCTCATTAGGGCGGATGGGGCCATGTCCCCCAATCTGGCCATATACAGCATCTGGGTGGTGTGCTTACACCGTGAAAGTCTGAGTGTGGGTTAACAGATCTTTGAGTGCCATGTATTTGCCTTGCTCTGGAGGCTGCCATAGGAAATCTACGATCCTTGCCACTGTGTTCTGATTGAGGGCACTCACGACATAGAAGTAGCGGGTGTCATCGAGGGTGATGTGGCAAAGCTAGAACTGAGCCTCAGCCTGCTCGAACCACACATGTGGCTGCGACATCCAGAACATCAGAAGCCTGAGAGAGACCCCGTAGATGGTCGCTAGCTCTGCTTGATGCATCATCTTTGGGTCTAACTGCCAGTTGGACCTGTTGGGGTCACTAATGTAGTGTGTGCGCAACAGCAAGTGTGGAAGGAAGATGCACACACGAGAAGTCGAAGACTGATTTATTGACCTGGCAGCTCTGCTTATATGGACCCCTGGCATTATCGTCAAGGCCCTGCATCATCAGAGCGCTGGCCTTGAGTTGGCCAGTGCTCCAGTCAGAGTTCCCCAGCTACCTACTGTTCAGAGGTCACCTGGGACAATGGCCAGTGTCACACCCAGCCAAGTCCACATGATCGCCGCATTCGTCAACCACTTTGTGGTCTGGTCGCTACAAAGTAATAAAATATGCAAATCGATATTAATAGTTACATATAATAACTCAATCTAGTAATATTTTTTTCTTTGGCTTGGCTTCGCGGACGAAGATTTATGGAGGGGGTAAAAAGTCCACGTCAGCTGCAGGCTCGTTTGTGGCTGACAAGTCCGATGCGGGACAGGCAGACACGATTGCAGCGGTCTAGTAATAAACTTAATGAATAACACCATGTCAGACCCATTATTAGACTGATTTCATCATTGAAATAATAAATATTTTTTTAAAAACTTAAAACTAATCTAATCCTCTCCCTCTAATGAAGGTTACCTTTTTGAGAAGAAAAAGAGATCAATGATGATGTGGAATCACTGTGACCCCTGGAGAATAGACCTGAATTACCATAAAATATAATACTTATTCACTCTTCCAATTATAAAATGCATTCTAAGAATGGGCCCCATAACTTTATAAATTGAAACTTTCTATCTTTATTATTATATCTGATTTTTCTCTAAACTTAAATAGGACATTACATCATGTAACCACTGCATATGAGTATGGGATGCATCTCCTTTCCATTTCAATAAAATAGCTTGTCTGGCTATCAATGTAGTAAAAGCTAAGACTTGATTTACCTTACAAAAAAAACAAATCTATCATTCATCTTCTGATTGAACAGCTGTTTTGGGGAAGGTTTTACCTAATAAATGCCTTTCAACCCTAAAACCACAATCCAATTGTTCCTATTCTTGGGAATATAAATCTTTACATAATTTTATCTTTAGCTCTCTGGTAATATTCTGATGAATCTGTACTGCCCTTCTTCCATATCCAATTTATCCTTTCCTTGATAGAGGACCACAAATAATGCATGTTTTTCCAGATCTAGACCAGCTAGATTTTGCACAGTATAATTTAAACTTGATCCCAACACATTCTATCCTTCTAGAATCAAAAGCTATTAACCTTTTAATTAGCCTTACTGCTTACTTAATGCATTTTCAGAGAATTATATACATGGACCACTAAAACTTTGTAAACTTCACTTATGCTAACTGTCAACCAAAATTGACGTTGATATACTTAATTATTGAATTTATTCCCTCACAGTTTTCACCATTCTTGTAAATGGGGATGGAATAGGATTTAAACAAGTGATCGGTGTGGATTTAGATTCTGTGTCGACTCTTATTAAACAGCTCAAATTTCTCTGAATGTTTAGTCACTGTCAATTATAGTTTCTAATAACTTCATTGTAATAGATCCTTGATTAATATTTCAATAATTTCCTAGTTTGACTTGAGCATCTCTCTTTAATGCCCAGATAATCATCTTTTAGGATAGAGATAAGTATAGATCTCAGGAAATCAGGAAGAACCCTCGTCATCCAATGCCTTGGGATCTTTTTATGCACAAAAAGGTAGAGGGGGCTTTGATGCAAGATTTCATTGGAAGATGACACTTTTGGAAGTGCAGCACCCTCTCCAGTACTATATTGGAATACCAGCCTATTTTGTGTAAACATCGCTTCCTTGTCAAAGTTGGAGAAGTTGGTAGGTGCAATGCACCAATAAGGAGGCGTGCTAGAGCAGGGTGCACCAGCGCGGAAGGGTGGTAGAGGTGGCATGCACCAGTGGAGAAGGCTGGTTGAGATGGCATGCACCAGGGGGTGATAGTAAAGATGGCATACACCAGTGGGGAAGGGTGGAAGAGGGGAAAGGAGCAGTAGAGATGGGTGGTTGTATCGGCATGTACTATTAGGGATGGATGGTAAAGGCAGCATGCTCTGGTGAGGAGGGATAATAGAGACAACATGCATCAGTGGGGAGGGGTGGTAGAGGCAGTAGCACCAGTGGGGAGGGGTGGTAGAGGCAGTAGCACCAGTGGGGAGGGGTGGTAGAGGCAGTAGCACCAGTGGGGAGGGGTGGTAGAGGCAGTAGCACCAGTGGGCAGGGGTGGTAGAGGCAGTAGCACCAGTGGGGAGGGGTGGTAGAGGCAGTAGCACCAGTGGGGAGGGGTGGTAGAGGCAGTAGCACCAGTGGGGAGGGGTGGTAGAGGCAGTAGCACCAGTGGGGAGGGGTGGTAGAGGCAGTAGCACCAGTGGGGAGGGGTGGTAGAGGCAGTAGCACCAGTGGGGAGGGGTGGTAGAGGCAGTAGCACCAGTGGGGAGGGGTGGTAGAGGCAGTAGCACCAGTGGGGAGGGGTGGTAGAGGCAGTAGCACCAGTGGGGAGGGGTGGTAGAGGCAGTAGCACCAGTGGGGAGGGGTGGTCGACCTAACATGCACTGGCAATAAAGAGAGAATATCCACTCTTTCCCCTTCCTCTCTTCTTCTTCCCCACCTTGATATTCAGGCATCTGCCTGTTTTTGTCTGATACCCGATGAAGGGTCCAGGCCTGAAACATTGGTTACCCTTTACTTCCTACGGATATTGTGTGACCTGCTGAGTTTCTTTAGCACGCTTATGTACTGCATCTTCTCTCCTGATTGGCCATTCCGAAGGACATAGTTGACGAAATAGGAAGCCATCTGCAAAGAGTCTTTGCCAATATGAGAGGCTGTAGAGTCTCATCAGATCAGGCAGCATCCATGGAGAGCTAATGTTTTGGGTAGGGGCCTTTTTTGTGTTACATCTGGAAATGCTGACTGACCTGTTTTACCCATGGATGCTGCCTGACCTGCAAGATCTCTCCAGCTTCTCGTTACTTGCATTACTCTTTGTCAAAGCTGAAGCTGCCACCTGAGCAAAGCAATGTCAGAAGCTTTGTGGGGTCACCTTCAGAACAAAGAAAATGGAAAATGTTTTGAGATCCCTATATTTGCTGTTTTTGTTATTGTTGTAGTCTATTAACCTCACTGCTCTTTCAAAATTCACCTTTTCATCCATCTGCAGAGTTATGATTTATGATAACCCCATGAGTTATGATAACCACATGATTTCATATTTTTGACAAATCACTTTGCTATCATAGGAAACTCTTGAGAGGTTATCAGCTCCCTCAGTGGAAAATGGTACAGTTCTCAATAAGGAAAGCAGCCTTGCCTGGGAGGAGGCAACTCAAAAAAATGAAGGTAAGCAATCTAAAGAACCTTCACTCTGTCTGCTGGAATAACAGGGACAACCCGTTAGCCAACCACTTTAATTCCACAGCCCATTCACTAACTGACATGTCTATCTATGGCCTCATGCACTGCTAAACCAAGACTACCTGCAAATTGGGGGAAAAACACCTAATATTCTGTCTGGGCACTCTCCCACCTGACAGCATTAACATCGACTTTTCCAGTTTCCATTTAAGCCCCTCCCCCGAGTTTCTCTCTCCCTATCTCAGTCTCCTTTCTTTCAGCTCCCCTCCTTCTTACCTTCTCCGTTCAGAGAGCTACCCACTCCCCATCACTTCTCAGATTTTTTCCTCTTCTACCCTACAACCCATAGCCACCTATGATCCAAGTAAAATATGAAAGTCTGCAGACAATGTGGTTGAATTAAAAACACAGTGCTGGAGAAACTCAGCAGGTCAAACAGTATCTTTTATATAGCAAAAATAAAAATACCTCAAGCCAGAAACACCAGTTATGTATTTTTATCTTTGTTATATAAAGGACACTGTTTGACCTGCTGAGTTTCTCCACCATTGTGCTTTTCCACCTCTTAGTTGTTGACCTGTACTCCTCCCCTGTCCCTTCCTCCCTCCCCTTCTCTCCTTTTTATTCAGACACCTGCCTACTTTTTTGTTCATACTTTGACAAAAGACTCAGACCAGAAATGTTGATTACCCTTTATTTCTGATCAATACTGCCTGACTTGCTGTGCTTCTCCAGCACTTCTGTGCATTGTATATAAAAAAAAATCCGATGACATAGTATTTTATCCTGGTAAAGGCAAAAACACGTGGGGACGCAGATGCAAAATTCCAACAACTAGACAGAATAAAATTAGATAAAGTGTGAGTTCTTGGAGGGCTTGTAGTGCTGGATGGGAAAAAAAAGAATCATCTGGTCCAGGTGAGATGCTTCTGAATTTGCTGAAGAAAGTAAGGACAAAGATAGCAGAATTTCTGCTCTGATCCTTCCTGATGGTACAGGTATGAAAGACCGAAACAATTCTAATGCTTTCCAGAGAAGGGTTGAAAGATAAATCTGGAGCCTAGATTAGACTAATAATAATCACAGTAAACTGCAAGAGAAGATGCTTCCAAATAAGCTTAATTATCACTTGGAATAATATAAATTATGAACAGAAGCCAATAAAGATCTTTTAAATACAATTGACATTTGATGAACTTGATTGAGTTTGTTGAAGAATATAGAAAGTAAATTGATACAAGGAATGGGGATGATGAAGTACAAAACATTAATTTTGTTAGCAGCGTTAAAGCCAGAATGACAATGTCTGTTGGTTAAGATACTATAAGCAGAGAATACTGGTTAAGGTATGTTTCATCATTAAAGTGGATATTTACATTAATTTAAAAGCTTGGTATAAACCAGCAGTTTATAATCCTGCCCCCACCCCCTGCCAATTCCTGGTGCCTTAACCCAACTTGAACTGCTTTCTCTTGCTTTTCCAATTGGGCAAAATCAAGATCTGTGAACTATTTTCAAAATTAGTTTTCCTCTGCTTTCTGCATAAGGACAGACAGTATGGAGAGACTGGAGGATATTCATTTCTGTGCCCACATTGAGTTTAATGACCTAAAATATTTTGCAGCCAATATGCCCAGAAACAAACAATAAGGTCCCCTTTAACTAATGATGAAGCAGGCCCCTCGCGTATACTACAAAGGCCGATTGTGTAGGACTGGCCTTGCTCTTCTACAGGTCAGAGCTAATCCTTCAGCATGCATTAGCTCCACCAGGCATTTATGCATCAGTTACCTGAAATACCAGTTACCTGAAGTAATCCCAGATTCTTGGCCTGCCACACATCAGCAATTTTGCATGTCAAATATCTTGTGTGATTTGATGTCGGCTTTTATGTGATAATGTTCCAATGAAGCCACCTGAGAGGTTTTGCTGCATTGAAACTCATAAGTTGTTGGTGGTAGGAAGAGACTAGTGTGGGACATAATCACGGGCAAACTAATTGGATGGAAGGGGCTGTTTCGGTTCTTTAAGTTTTATGCATTACATCTTACTTTGCTGTCTGCATTTTACTATTAACTTGCATTACTAGGAATATTTCACTATCCTTATATTATCCTTTGAGTCATTATTATATAGCTCTACTCCTTTGCTGTTAATGAAGGGATCAGGTGAAATGTGACTTTACATTCCTATTCCTGTTGAAATCACTGGTAAGTAATATTGCGTGAACTAGCTTTCCGCCAAAGGTTTCCCATAATTATCCTAACGTACAGGCAATAGACTTCAAAATAAACCTTCATAGTTAACATTAAAAATTATAATTTAAGCTTTCCTGAAAAGTACTATTACATTTCTTGTTTAAAAAGATAAACTCTGGAAATATCAAATTAATTATCCATACCGATTATAGATGAGAGCTGTAATCTCATATTTATTATAATGTTGTGACCAGAACTGAAGATAGATGGCAGCAATCACAAATCATATAAGAGCCCACTATATTTGAACAGTCATCTTGGAACCTGGGCCTCTGAACGTGAGCCTCATTCACACAGATCTCAGGTAACTCTTTTAGTTCTTTTCCTCTTCTTGGTAGGGGTGTTGGACAAGTGGCACGAGCATTTTACTAAATTTTGTGTATTTATATACATGATGATAAAGGAACTTTAACTACTCTCACTTTTGGAAAGTCATCCTACTGTTAAGGATCCTTGAACAGCATTCTTACCTGGAGCACAGAGAAAAAATACAAGTAGTTTATTTTTTGACTCTTGCCTATCAACCATTTACAGCCTTAAAATGATTCAGAATTTGTAGTTCACATGATATTTCTTTAAGAACATATTGATTGTTGACTACAACAACTGCAGTGTTCAAATATTCATGGTTGTAATCCCAGAGTTGCCTACCTAGTCATACTTTCATCATACAGGCTGCAATACTTCAAGGAGAAGGCATATCACCAACATTTTGAGGATAATAGGAATAGTCAATGAACAATAAAAAATGCTAATGTTGCCTTTATTCATTGATTGGAGAAAAAGTGTTCATGCTGAAAGATTATGATCTCCATGTTAATAGGGAGAAATCCCAGATAGATTTCCAGAATTAAAGGATCCCCAGAAGTTCTATGACATCGTGTTTTTAAAAAATGTTTATACTGGTCAGAGAGGAAAGCTTGCACCATTGAAACATGCATGAGGAGAGAAGAGGGAATAGGGAGTTCACATACAGTATATATGTCCTATTTCACGCATTTTGTTATAGAAACTTTCTGGATAAGACTGGAACTTGAGGGAAATGTATACGCGATATGCCTGTTCATCATAAACAAATGATGAATGTGATAAAAAATCTCTGCAGGTTCACTACAAGGAAATTTCTTGACCTGCCTTTAATTGCAATTTTATGGAGTGTATCAAATAAAGATAAAGTGAATAAGCTGGGGTCGTTTTCTTTAGAAGAAACTGCTGAAGAATGGTTTAAAGTAGTAGTTTCATAGAATGAGTGTAGAGAAACTGAGTGAATTCAAAACCAGAGCACATAAATAAAGTCACTAATCTGGACAAAATTTGAAAAGTTTCTATCCTATGGACTGGTTTGTAGAAGACTTTCTCATTGGGAGTAATTTGGACAGAGAGTGAAGATGCATTGAAGAGGCAATTGGACAAACACATGATGGAACATGAAACAAAGTAATCCTGATTAAGATGAAGGAACAGACATGTATAGCATAAAATAAACTATTAGAGGAACTCAGCAAGTCCATCAGCATCTGAGGGTGGGGGGTGGGGGGTGGGGTGGTGGGGGATAAATTGTTGATATTTCAGCTCGTGACACTGCTTCAGCATTAAGAGGGAAGATAGCCACTTTGAAGCGAAGTTAAGGGGTAAGTCAGGGCCCAGAGGGTGATTGGTAGACTGAGGATGGGTGAAGGATGATAGACAGATGAAGCAGGTAGGGGTGGGACAAAATTAGGAGACAGAGGTTTGATAAGAGGAAGCAAGAAAAAGAAGGCAGATGGACCCAGAAAGGGAGGGTGAAGAGCAGGAACACAAAGGCTACACTAGTGTTGGAAACTAGTATGTAAGGTAGGTGATAATGGAAATCATTAAGGGAGAGGAGAAGAATAGAAGATACCAGAGGGATAGAGCATTTGGTTGGAGAAATGTACAGGTTGAAGGTAAATAGACCCAAGTGGAAAAGGAGAATTAAAATTGGTATTGGGGAGTGGTTAAAGGGAAGAGGGTATGGGAAAGGGGTCTAACATGTGAGGACCAGAGGTGAGTTAGAAAGGGAGAGAGAGGAGAACACAGGAGGGAAGGGTTACCTAAAATTGGAAAATTCAATTGGAATATTTATATCATTGGTTGTAGACTACCCAACCTGAATAAGAAGTGATGTTCTTCCAATTTGTTTTGAGATTCACCCTTGCATTGGAGAAGCTGAGAATGGACAGGTCAGTGTGGGAATGGGAAGGCCGTTGAAATGGCATTAGAATCTATATAGATCTTCATCTGGGAATAATCTGCTAGTTTTGTATTTATGTGTCATTTCCATGAGTGTGCGATCATTGATCTCTAACAAAGGGTAACTTCCTGCACTTTTTTTTGATTGAATTCTTTAGTTCAGTTAATGTGTAGGTCAAATTGAAAGTTAACATTAGAAATGAATAAATTTAAAATTGCAATAGTTGTATTTCAAATTTGTAACTTTTTTTGTACTCTTCAGGAGACCATTTCCATGGATTTGCATTCTCCCAAGATTCTGAGCAGTCCGCAAGTCAAGAGAATCCTGAGGGAGACTGACTTTCTGAAGTATGTGATTTTTGGTATAGAGATCTTTCACTAGAGTTGGTCTTTGTTCGCATTTGGATGAAATAAATTGTGTTTGAAGCCTGCTTTGGCTACTGTGAATTTTGCAAATGATGTGGCTATAATATGAAGGACCAAACCCAATGGAACCAACTCCTATAATCTGCTTTTTATTTCAGCTCTCTGACCCTTTCCTAATGTATTCTGTAAACTTGATTCAGAGAGATCTGCAAGAAAACAAGTCAATGATTTGCTGATCAGGTTTGGCCATTTTCCATGGCCCTCTCGCCATTTACATAATTTGTGCTTTTATAATTAGAAAAGTACTTAAATAACCCTTGGTTTGATTTACCAAAGCTGATCACCTCATGTTCAGAGTCAGAATTCAATTCCATCTTCCATACCTTGGCCCACCAACTCAACCGATTCTGATGTAAACATAGATATCCTTCCTCACAGTCCACTACACTACAAATTTTAGTGTTATGTGTAAAGTTACAGATCATGTTAATTACATTCTCATCCAAATAAATTATCCAACAACAACCTTGCAATCAATGTCAGCTAAAATAAGGAGCTGATTGTTGACTGTAGGAAGGGAAAGCCAGTGTTTACCTCACTGGGGGGGGGGGGGGGGGTGGGGGGGAGGTCAGAGGTCGAGAGGGTGAGCAAAATAATTTAAGTTCATGAGAGTCACTATCTTGGAGGATCTTTCCTGGACACAACACACTGATGGCATAGTGAAGAAAGCACATCAGCGCCTCTATTTCCTCAGGAGTTTGCGGAGGTTTGATATGACACCAGAAATCCTGGCAGATGTGAAGTGGAAAGTGTGCTGACTGGCTGCATCGCAGTCTGGTATGGGGACATCGATACCCCTGAGTATAAAGCCCTCCAAAAGTTAGTGGACACAGCCCAGGACATCACAGGCAAAACCCTCCCCACTATCAAGAAACTCTACAGGGAACACTGCCTTCAGAGAGCAGCAGTAATCATCAAAGATCCAGACCACCCAGTTCTATTCTCACTGCTGCCATCAGGAAAGAGGTATAGGTGCCACAAGACTCGCATCACCAGGTCCAGGAACAGCTACTACCCCTCCACCATCAGAATCCTCAACAACAAACTCAATTAAAGACTCTTAAGTACTCTTACTTGTGCATTACAGGGGAATCACGCTGCTCTCCATTGCAGGCAAAATATACGCTAGGATTCTCCTTAATAGACTAATACCTAGTGTCGCCGAAAATGTCCTCCCAGAATCACAGTGTGGCTTTCGCGCAAACAGAGGAACTACTGACATGGTCTTTGCCCCCAGAGAGCTCCAAGAAAAGTGCAGAGAACAAATCAAAGGACTCTACATCACCTTTGTTGACCTCACCAAAGCCTTCGACACCGTGAGTAGGAAAGGGCTTTGGCAAATACTAGAGCACCTTGGGTGCCTCCCCAAGTTCCTCAACATGGTTATCCAACTGCATGAAAGCCAACAACGTCGGGTCAGATACAGCAATGAGCTCTCCGAACACTTCTCCATTGACAACGGCGTGAAGTAAGGCTGCGTCCTCGCACCAACCTTCTTTACTATCTTCTTCAGCATGATGCTGAAACAACCCATGAAAGACCTCAACAATGAAGACGCTGTTTGCATCCGGTACCACAGGGATGGCAGTCTCTTCAATGTGAGGCGCCTGAAAGCTCACACCAAGACACAAGAGCAACTTGTCCGTGAACTACTCTTTGCAGACGATGCCGCTTTAGTTGCCCATTCAGAGCCAGCTCTCCAGCCCATGACGTCCTGTTTAGCGGAAACTGCCAAAATGTTTGGCCTGGAGGTCAGCCTGAAGAAAACTGAGGTCCTCCATCAGCCAGCTCACTACCATGACTACCAGCTCCCCCCACATCTCCATCGGGCACACAGAACTCAAAATGGTCAACCAGTTTACCTACCTCGGCTGCACCATTTTATCTGATCCAAGGATCGACAATGAGATAGACAACAGACTCGCCAAGGCAAATAGCTCCTTTGGAAGACTACACAAAAGAGTCTGGAAAAACAACCACCTGAAGAAACACATAAAAATCAGTGTGTACAGAGCCGTTGTCATACCCACGCTCCTGTTCGGCTCCGAATCATGGGTCCTCTACCGGCATCACCTACGGCTTCTAGAATGCTTCCATCAGCGCTGTCTCCACTCCATCCTCAACATTCATTGGAGTAATTTCATCACCAACATCGAAGTACTCGAGCTGGCAGAGTCCGCAAGCATCGAATCCATGCTGCTGAAGACCCAACTGCGCTGGGTGGGTCACGTCTCCAGAATGGAGGTCCATCGCCTTCCCAAGATTGTGTTATGAGGCGAGCTCTCCACTGGTCACCGAGACAGAGGTGCACCAAAGAAGAGGTACAGGGACTGCTTAAAGAAATCTCTTTGTGCCTGCCACATTGACCACCGCCAGTGTGCTGATATCGCCTCCAACCATGCATCTTGGCGCCTCACAGTTCGGCGGGCAGCAACCTTCTTTGAAGAAGACCGCAGAGCCCACCTCACTGACAAAAGACAAAGGACGAAAAACCCAACACCCAACCCCAACCAACCAATTTTCCCTTGCAACCACTGCAACCGTGCCTGCCTGTCCCACATCGGACTTGTCAGTCACCAACGAGCCTGCAGCAGACGTGGACATACCCCTCCATAAATCTTCATCCGCGAAGCCAAGCCAAAGAAAGACTTCTGCACTTCATTGATTTTTAAAAAGTTCAGTATTGTATGGTCAGTTTACAGTTCTTTATTTGTTTACATGTATTTGCTATTTACAGGTTTTCAATACTAATAAATGGTAATTCTGCCTCACGCTGCAAAAGAATCTTGGTTGTATGTGCTGTCATATATGTACTCTGATCATAAATCTAAAATCTGAAAAATAGAGACAACAAACAGCAGTGGACCCAGCACTAACCCCTGAGACACACCATTGGTCAAAAGCCTCCATTCAGAAAGCAGCCCTCTACTACTGCCCTCCAACTCTTGCCACTATCAAGTTTGAATTTAATGGACCATCTCTCTTTGGATCCCATGTAATCTAACCTTGAAAACTACTCTTCCACGCTGGACCTTGTCAAAGAGTTTGCTGAAGTAGTGATATTTCTCCTGTGCAATGGATTAAAGACTTGGAAAAATTCAGCAAGTCATGCAGCATCTATAGGAAATAAAGGATAAACAGTGTTTCGGGCCTGAGAACTTGACAAATGGTTTGGGCCAAAAATGTTGGTTACCCTATCTCATCTTTTGTGACCAAAGCTGAACACATTAATCCAAATGGGGCTTCACCAACGTCTTTTTAACTACAACATGATCTCTCATCTTCTATTTCAATATTCTGATTGATAAAGGCCAACACGCCGAAAACCTTTTTGAACACCCTGTGATGCCACTTTCAGGGTCCCAATGCTATATTCCCCAGAATCTGTAGATCCTACCCATGTTAGTTCTCTATATTCTCAACCATTCCGCTGCCCAATCTTCGGCAACTTGCTTCTCTATCTATAATACCGGATATTTTAGTGTCATTTGTAAGCTTGCTAAACATGCCATGTACATTTTCAACTAAATCATTGATATAGATGACAATTATCAATGGGTTCTCACTGAACCCTATGGCATACCACTAGTCACAGGCCCCCAATCCTCCACTATCACCCTTTGTCTCCCACCAACAAGCCAATTTTGTATCCAATTGGCTAGCTCACTCTGGATCCCATGCGATTTAAACCTTCCAGACTACCATTTCATAGACCATGCCAAAGTTCATGTGGGCAATATCCACAACTCTGCTTTGTTAATCCTCTTGATTACCACTTTGAAAAACTCCATCAATTTTATGAGAGATGATTTCCCTCCCAGAAAGCCATGCTGACTTTCCCTAATCAGTTCCTGCCAATCAAATGCTGTCCCTCAGTATCCCCTCCAGTAACTTGCCAACCAAAGATATCAGGCTCACCAGCCTGTAGTTGCCTGGTTTGTCCTTGCAACACTTGTTAAATAAAGGCAGAACCATTTGCCATTCTTCAGGTACCTCACCTATAATTAATGATACAAGTATCTCTGGTAGAGTGCCTATAATTTCTTCCTTCCCTTTCCACAATGTCCAAGGGAACACAAGAAATAGGAGCAAGAGTAGACTATCTGGCCTTCTGAGTCTGCTCCGCATTCAATAAGATCATGGCTGATCTGATCATCGACTCAACTCCACCTACCTGCCTTTTCCCCATATCCCTTAATTCCTTTTTTAATGTAAAAATCTATCTAACTGAACCTTAAATATGTTTAATGAAATAACCTCAACCAATTCCCCAGGCAGAGAATTCCACAGATTCACTACTCTCTGGGAAAAACAGTTTTTCCTAATTTCCATCTTAAATCTACTCCCCTGGATTTTGAGGCTGTGTCCCCTAGTTTGGTCTCGTCTACCAGTGAAAACAATTTTCCTGCCTCTGTCTTATCTACCCCTTTCATAATTTTGTGTTTCTTTAAGATTTCCTCTCATTCTTCTGAATTTGAGTGAATATAATTCCAGACGATTTAGTCTCTCCTCGTAGGTCAACCCCTTATCTCCGGGATCAACCTGGTGAATCTTCTCTGGACTGCTTTCAAGGCCAGTATATCCTTCCTCAAGTATGGAGATCAGAACTGTACACAGACTCCAGGTGCGGCCTCACCAGTACTTTGTATAATTGCAGCATGACATCCCTGCTCTTGAATTCAATTCCTCTAGCAATGAAGGCCAACATTCCATTTGCCTTCTTAATAACCTGTTGTACCTGCACTACAGCATGCTGCAGCTTTCACCATTTAAATAATCATCTGCTCTTCTATTTTTCATACCAAAGTGGACAACCTCACATTTATTAACATTGTATTCTATCTGCCAGACCTTAACCATATCCTTCAGTAGCCTCTCCACATCCTCAGTACAATTTGCTTTCCACTAAATTTTAGTATTATCTGCAAACTTGGCTACACTACACTCTGTTGCCTCTTCCAAATCATCAATGTAAATGGTGAACAGCTGCGGGCCCAGCATCAACCCCTGCGGCACCCCACTTACCACTGTCTTCCAATCAGAAAAACACCCATTTATCCCGACTCTCTGCCTTCTGTCAGTTAACCAATCATCAATCCATGCCAATATATTTCCCCCGACTCCATCTGTATCTTGTTGATAAGTCTCTTGTCCGGCACCTTATCAAATGCCTTCTGGAAATCCAAATATACAACATCAACCAGTTCCCCTCTATCTACCGCACCCATTATATCCTCAAAGAACTCCAGCAAGTTTGTCAAACAAGACCTGCCCTTTCTGAATCCATGCTTCATCTGCCTGATGGAATCCCTTTGTTCTAAATGTCTTGCTATTTCATCCTTAATGACAACTTCAAGCATTTTCTTGACTACAGACGTTAAGCTAAGTGGCCAATAGTTACCCGTCTTCTGCCTATATCCCTTTCTAAAAAGTTGTGTGACATTTGCTGTCTTCTAATCTGTCAGGACCTGCCCAGAATCCAGAGAATTTTGGTAAATGACTACCAACGCATCAACTATTACTCCCGGCATTTCCCTCACTACCCTGGGATGCATCCCATTAGGACCAGGAGATTTGTCCACTTTCAGTCCCATTAGTTTGCTCATCACTATTTCTTTTGTAAATTATTTTAATTGAGGCCTTCACCTCCTTTCGCATCCCTATCACCACTCTTTGGCACGCTGGACGTGTCCTTCGTCATGAAGACTGACACAAAATATCTGTTCATTTCCTCAGCCATTTCCTCATTTCTCAATATCAATCTCCCTTTCTCATCTTATAGTCACCCTCTTCTGTTTTATATATTTATAAATTTTTTGCTATTTGTTTTTATATTTTGTGCTAATTTACCTTCATAATCCTTCTTTCCTTTCCTTATTTCCCATTTAGTTGTCCTTTGTTGCCTTTTAACATTTTCCCAATCCTTCAGCCACTACTCTTGGCTACTTTGTACACATGAGCTTTTAATTTTATAATTTCCTTAGTTAACCAAGGATGACTCTCCTTGTCTTATTGCCCTTATTTTTGCTGAGACTTGTGAAAAATCTCTTTGAAAGTATTCCACTGTTCCTCAACTTTTCTGCCAACTAGCCTGTGCTCTCAGTCCACATTGACCAATTACTCCCTTGTCCTGTTGTAGTTTCCCCTTTTCAAGTATAAGTCACTAGTTTTAGGTCTAATTATTGCACCCTCTATCTATATGACAAATACTATGATCGCTTTTTTCAAGAGGGTCCCTAACTACTAGATCGTTAATTTTACCTATCTCATTGCACACTACTAGATCTAAAATAGCATTCTCCCTTGTTGGTTCCTTAACATGCTGCTCAAGATACCTATCATGGATACATTCTATGAAGTCATCCTCTAGACTCCCTCGACCAAGTTGATTTTCCTAATATAAGTGGAAGTTAAAGTCCCCATGACAACTGTCGTTCCGTTCTTGCATGCCTCAGTTATCTTTCAGTTAATTGTCTGTGCCACTGTAGGTTTATTCACCTTAATATGTTTTAAGGCTGCTCGCATCTCTTTTGTAATTTGGATATTACAAAATTATCAAGACATCATTATTCATTTGCCATAATTCCTTAGCTTCTATGACCACCTTCATATCAAATACAGTTGAGGAATATTTGTTTAAGACCTTGCCCATCTCCAGTGGCTCTGCATCAATGACTATATTGACCCTTAAGGGGACTTATTCTCTCCCTATTTGCCTTTTTGATCTTGATATACCTGTGATATCTCTTGAGACTTTACCACCAAATAAAAATACTTCTGTATTTTCACAGTCAATTTGTTTATAGTTTTTTCTTTTTTTGAGTACATTTTACAGTTATCAGTAAGTAGAAAGCCTACCTGTCCTACAGGAAACAGAATCTCAGGATTGTATGTGATGTCATGTATATAGTCTGATAATAAATTTGAACTTTTATCTTTACTTTGTCTGCCAGAGATATATCTTCCTCTTAATTTCTCTTTCAAGTTTAGTCCAATTTTATTAATCTCCTCGAAGAATTTGCTTGATCTCTACTTCCTTTACCTGACATGTACCTTTTTTTTCTAACCAGGCCCTCAATATCCTTCATTAACTAGTGTTGCCCTTTATTGTCAGCCTTTCCCCTCTCTAACAGGAACACACTGTCATTAAACTCTTCCTTTCCCTTTTAAAAGATTTACACTTGGCATGTATACCTTTATCTGTAAACATCATCTCCCAATCAACCTCTGAAAATTCCTATCTAATGGCTTCAAAACTTCCTTGCTTTTCCCATAATTATTTTAAAACTATGAAATGTATTGTCTGGTCCCAATGTGCTCCCGTTACTATTCAGTCACTTGCCCTGCTCATTCCCTATTAGGAGGTTCAGTTTTGCATTATCTCTATTTGGGACCTCTATGCATTGTTCATGAATGCTTTTCTTGAAGCTCAAGAAATTCCACCCCATCCAAGCCCATTGCACTATGGGAATATCAGTCATTATGAGGGAAGTTAAAATCACCAACTATTACTATCATATGATTCTTATAGCTATCTCTGATCTATAATTCCTGCAAATTTTTTTGGGGGGAGCTGGATCATGAATAAAACCCCTTTAAAATGAACGTCCCCTTCTCATTTCTAAGCTCCATCCATATATCCTCACTGAACTATAACTCAAGAATATCCTCTCTAACTATTGCCGTGATATCTTCCCTGATCAAAAATGCAACTCTCCCTGCTCTTTCACGTGTAACACTATCATGCCTGTAGCATTTGCATCCTGGAACATTGAGCTGCCAGTCCTGCCCTTTAATCAGCCATGTTTCTGTTATGGCTATGATATTTCAGTCCTATGTACCACTCCACACTCTTGAGTTCATCTGTCAGGTTTCTTGCGTTAAAATACATACAGTTCAATCTTTCTCACTCCCAAACTATCCCTTGCATGTCCTCTCTACTAAACATACTAACTTTAACATCTATATCAGGGTCACCTTTTCCCACTGCTTCAGTGCTGCTTTGAGTCCATCCTTAAATAATTGCAAATCACCAATTACTCCTGGGAATCTCTAGCCCATTGCCACTCAAAGTGGAGAAGAATTATTCAGAATTGTATTATGAACCTCAAGACAATATATAAGGAGCCCTGCTCATTCTGTCACCCACCTCTTGTAAGAATGTATAAATTACACTATAATTCAACAAATTCTATAACGAGAACAGATTCCTCCATTATCTACTGTATTTGGCCTGTGTTGACATAAAACATTGCAATATCCACGGCTACTGTATTGTTACCAATGTTACCCTCCATGAATCACTACATTGCTATTTGTTGTCCATAAACTATTGTCTTTTATTGTGTATTACATTTTATCCAAGAATCACTGCTAGTAGCAGGGCATATTATTTTGTTGGCATTATTCCTTCATTGATGATAAGAGATGGTAGTGAATTTTCAGATTTGATCTTCCTGTGTCTTTGTTGTGGTTTAATTTGTTCTAGGTGTGCGTGTTGCTTCGCTCCTCGCCCATCAGATCCTTTTGCACGTTTCTGTCAAGACTGTGGCTCCCCTGTTCTTCCTGTGCCAGGCCACAGGCTTCTCCCTCCAGAAGGAGCTCAGGTTGGTTATGCATATATCATTCACATATCCAACACCCTTCTCCCCTTGCTTGCTGCTGTGCTTTCCCACCTTTCTCCACCTATTACCTCCTGCCTTTGCGACCATGTCTCCCCCTTACCTTTTTATTCAGATACCTACTGACATATTTCCAAACCTTGTTGAAGGACTCAAGCCTGAAATGTTGGTTACTGGTATGTATTTTTTTCTTTGCTAAATAAAGGACACTGTTTGACCAGCTCAGTTGCTCCAGCTCTGTGTTTTTACTTCAACCACGGTGTCTGCAGAATTTCGTATTTTCTTCCCCAACCCAACCTAATCTTGCTCACATAAATAAGTTATTGCATTTATCAACACTCTAAATGACCATTGAAAGTAAAGTGACAGCCAATTTGCAAAAGCAAGTTCACACAAATACTGTTATAATGAAGAGAAGCTTTCTAGTGCTGTTTGTTGAGCGGTAAAGTTTGACATATGGAGAACTCTCCAACTCATCTTTGTATCATGCCCTTTTTATACCTGTTAAGAGGACAGGTACCTCAGAATCTAATTTTCTATAGAAAATGCCACTTCTGACAGTGAATCAGATCCTCAATATTCCACTGCACTTGTAAGAGCCAAAGGTGTGTTGTTTATTGTTGTTGGTTTGGCTGCTGGCATCAGGAGGCTGCGCGCATTCTGTTTCGGTGTGCATGTGCTATTCACTTCAGTCATTGGTGCATGGCCGGGGGTTGCACAGACGGTTGGGCAGTGGTTAGGTCATGCTGACTGGTATGCCGGGATAGAGATGGGGAGGATGAATAGGGCTCTAATATTTTCTGTTTATCGTTACCATGTTACCATGGACATTACCACAGTCGTTATTATGTTTCGTACGGCAATCAGGTCACATTACGAGTCCTTTTGTGTTCATTAATAAACAGTTTAAAACATATCTGGACTTCACTATGAACTTAATCCAATGTGTCACAGTTAAGAGCCTACTTAGCTTCCAAGCGGCCTTTTCATGGATAGTATTCGCTATGTTTTAGTGAACAGAAAATAGCTGCATCTACGACAGAACTGCAGGGGTGCCTTGAATCTTGAACTTTTGGATTGAATAGATGACGTTGGAACATTTAGAATATTTCCCCTCTTCGGTTTGGAACAATACTGAAAATAATATGGTGGCCATGTTGTAAATGCTGAGCACAGGCTGCTGATAGCAATCCACCTCCATCAGTCTGAGCTTCGGCCACAGAAAGGACCAAAGCTGCTAACCTTAGAACAGAATGTCCTATATACATGCTGGTCGAGTCACAGCGATATTGTTGACTGCTGCCACTTGTCCATTTGGAACTATTGATTTTGGGCTTGTGTTGCGCATGCTTAATGCTCAAGCTCAGCGGATGGTTGAAGGTAGAAGCATAAAACGGCTGATACCACTGCTGCTGGCAATGCCACTGAGGCGCAATATATCACAGACTTGCGGGTCGTAGATCTCAAATCAGAACTGAAGCAGCAGAACCTAGGTATCAGTGGTGTCAAAAGCATTCTCATTGAGAGGCTGAAACAGGCAATAGAAGAAGAGGTGGCTTTGGTTGATGGGAATGAAGACCCTGTAGAACTGCCACAGAAGACATGGACTGAATTTAAAATTGCTGAAGGTGTGTCACAAAATAGTGTGAAGAGGATGAAAATGCAAAAGATGTGCAAATCAAACTGAAGAAAGAGTCAAATATTATGGCGACATCTGACATGAGTGATGAAATACAATCAGGTGATAGTGTGTCAAATGTTGGAAGCAGGGGAAGCAAACAAAGTTCTTCTGGATCAAATACCAGTTTCCAGTATTATGTTTGCATGTATAAAGGCTGAGGCTGAAGTGGCTGGTCTTGTTGTATGACAAAAATTGCTTTAGGATAAATGCGCCTTGGAAGAGTGGGAGGAACAGCTAAGGAGGAAAAAAGAGCAGCTGGAGCTGGAAGCAAATATTGCTGCTACTATGGCCAAAGTGAAGGTACTAGAAACCTCAAAGGGATCTGGTGTTGGAAGTAATTTATCTGAAGAATTTGATGATATGGAGTCATATTTTGAGAAAGGACAACGGAAAAAAAACGCTTAATGCTAAGACACATCCTTTTGTACCACTGTTACAAGGCATGCATACAAATGGACACATCCTCCCAAAGCACAGTGTTACCAATCCACAAACACCAATAATAACAACCGCAGACCGAGCTGCAGCTCAAATCCAAACTCTCATCACAGCTTCCTTGACACCTCAGTCAAGCATCAGAAATCTGGGTGAAAATGCACATGTGACATCTCCAGCTACATTACCTGCTACAAGCAACGGTGAACAGAGAAATGTATTCTCAGTCATAGAAAGGTAAAATGAAATCACTGCATTATTAATTCAGCTACAGAATCTTTCTTCCATGCCCAAGAAGGAGATTTAAGTTATTATCTGGAACAGTACACAAGAGGACAGCCAAGGGAACTTGTAAGAAGTTGCCTACATATGGCCAAAAGCTCTACAGGCATATACCTTCTTTCTAAGAGGATGTTGTAATGCCATAGAAGATATCAATTACATGCATGAGCTTGACATGCCTGCTAATACACTAGTCATCATAAGGAAGTTGCCCTACCAGCTGAGGGATATGTAGTGAGCAGTGGCCTGCAAGTTCCAGGAAAAACACAGTGAAAGAGCTACCTTTAAGTATATGGAGGATTTTCCTGAATGGCAAGTGCAGATTGCAGCAGAGCCAATATCTGGAGATATCAAAGACACTCCAACAGTGAGCAAAGATGTAAGGAGGTCCAAGTCACAGCCTCATCCAAGAATAAAAGGAAGTATCTTTGCCATCACTGTGACAATTGCTGTGACGAGCTGTTTGTTCTGTGGAGGTGGACATGCTTTGGAGATGTGTCCACAGTTGGAAAAGAGGGCAGATTGTGAGAAAATCACTTGCCTAAAAGAAAATGGAGTATATTTTGTCTGTCTGTGTAAAGGATACATCAGCAAAAACTGCAGGAAGCGACTCAGCTGCAACATCCCAGAATGTTGCATATCTGCCAAAGAAAGAAGGAAATGGAAGAGGAGCAAGCAGAAAGGAAGGAATCAGCTGAAAACAGTGCTGTGGCCTCTGTTCAGACAAGTGGTCTTACTGGGGCTGGTGAAGATAACTGCAAACTCTCAATACTAGTCAAGGCCAGGAAGGGGAATGAATGCAGCAGTGCATACTTATGCATTTCTTGACCCAGGTAGCACTGCATCATTTTGCACAGGTGGGCTAATGAATAAACAATCTTCAGGGAAGAAAGTCAAATATTCTATTGGGAATTATGGGTCAAGGGAAGGTCATTGAAACCAGCATTGTTTCAGGCTTAGAGGTCGCTGGACTCCAGTGATTTTTGTGATCTCCCATGCATATACACTCAAAAAACTATGCCTGTGCACAAAAGAAACATCCCACATCAAAACGATATCGATCAGTGGTCTCATCTGAGAAATGTTCTTCTACCTGAAATTGGCTCTGAGCTGCTGATTGGCTATACCAAAGGCTCTGGAACCACTAGATGTAATACGGAATGTGAGAGACAGACCTTGTGTTGTCAAAACCATACTTGGTTTAATGGACCATAAGGAGGAAAAAAAAATGATAATGCTCAGGAGCAGTTAGCGACAAGTGTCAACAGGATATCAGTAGTGAAATGTGATGAGCTGTGGGAACAGCAATTCAGAACTGATTTTCCTGAGTGCCTCAGTGATGGCCAAGAACCTTCAAGAGAAGACAAGCAGATCTTGGATTTAGTCTGAAAATCTGCCAGCTAGGAGATGGCCATTATTGCATTGGATCACCTTTGAAGAAAAGAGAAATATGCATGCCTGACAATAGAATTGTTGCTGAACAACATACATTGAGCTTAAAGAGACAATTCAAGAGGGATTCTTTCTATCATTTGGATGACACCAACTTTGACATGATTTCCAAAGATTATGCAGAGAAAGTACTAGAATAAGAATCAGAATTTATTGTCATGAACAAGCCATGAAATTCGGTGTTTTGCAGCAGCGTCATGGTGCAAACCTTCAAATTATAAACCATCTTATAACATTACTATATAAAAAAAATAATAGTGCACAAAAAGTAAGGCAGTGTCTTTGGTGCAGTGATTATACAGGGACCTGATGACAGTGGGGAAGAAACTGTCTTTGTGCCATTGTTTGCTCATCTTTAGGTTCCTGTACTTTTTTACCAATGGTAGCAGAGTGAAGAGGGCATGGCCTGGGTGGTGGTGGGGCCTTTAAGGATAAAGGCTGCTTTTTCAAGACACCACCTCATGTAGATGTCCTCAATGGAGTGAAGTCTGGTGCTTATGATATTGCAGGGCAAGTTAACAACCTTCTGGAGTTTATTCTTGTCCTGACAGTTGGCACCTCCATACCAGGCGGTGATGCAACCAGCCAGAATGTTCTCCACGGGACACTTATAGAAGTTTATGAGAGTCTTCGGTGACCTATTGAATCTCCTCAGACACCTCACAAAGTATAGCCGCTGGCGAACCTTCTTTGTGATTGCACCAACTTGGAGATCCAGGACAGATCCTCGGAGATGTGGACACCCAGAAATTTGAAGTTCTTGACCCTCTCCACTACTGAGCCCTCAATGAGGACTGGGTTGTATTCTCCTGACTTCCTCCTGAAGTCTACAATCATCTCCTTAGTTTTTCTGATGTTGAACACAAGGTTGAAGTCGTTATACCATTCAACGTACTGATCGATCTCCCTCCTGGACGCTTCCTCATTGCTGTTTGTGATTCTGCCAACAACTGTGGTGTTATATGCAATCTTGTAGATGGCATTGGAATTGTGCCTGACCACATAGTCACAGGTGTATAATGTGTAGAGCAGCTCACACGACTTTTCTTGGGTACCAGGATGATTGATGAGCTTTTGAAGCAGGAACCTCTGACTGCTGCAATGAGAGATTGAAAATGATCGTGAACACTCCAGCTAGTTGGTTGGTGCAAATTTTCAGTACCCTTCCAGGTCCGCTATCAGGGCCTGTTTCTTGCGAGGGTTCACCCTCTTGAATGATGTTCTGACACCCCCCTCAGAGACAGATATCACAGGTCCTCAGGCTTTACTTGTATTCTAGTAGGGACTGTTTGGTTCTTCTTCTCAAAGCAGGCATAGAAGGTGTTCGGTTCATCAGGTAATGAAGCATCATAGCCATCTATTTGTAGGCTGTAAAGGCCTGCACTCCCTGACATAGCTGTCTCTAGCTTCCTCTGGATTCTTGGAATGTAGTGATGGCAGAAAATGGTATCTACCACACCATGGTGTTTTGCATCCACAAAAGAGAAAGCTTCGAATGGTGTTTGACTGTGGAGTGACATTTCAGGGAGTTCACTAAATTCTCACCTCTTACAGGGGCCAGATCTGACCAGTACATTGATGGGAGTCTTGGTTAAATTTTGTAAAGAACCTGTTGTCATCACTTCAGACATTGAAGCAATATTCCACCAGATGAAAGTGCCAAATGAAGACCATGACGTTGTAGTTCCTCTGGTGGCCTGTTGAAAACTACAGTCAGAACATGGTGGAATGCATAATTACAGGGCATCTATTTGAGGCAACTTCATCTCCAAGTTGTGCAAACTTTGCCCTTGGGAAGTTTGCTGAGGACAATATGAAACAGCTTAGCCATCAAGCTGTAAGCACCATCATGAATAACATCTTTGTGGATGATTGCCTCACTTCAGCAGCTTCAGAAGAAGATGCAATCGCTCTTTATCTTGAGCTATGAGCGATTTGTTTCAAGGGATGCTTTCTACTTACAAAGTAGATAAGTAACAGTCATCATGTGTTGGCTTTCATACCTGAAACAAAAAGCAAAAGCAATAAAGAATCTGGAGTGGATCATGACACCTTTCTGTGGAGAGGGGGTTAGGTGTTCAGTGGTGTTAGGTCTGATGTTTTTAAGTTCAAAGTCATTTTGAAAGACCAACCTCTCACAAGAAGGGGGATTCTTTCAGCAGTCAGTTCGATATATGATCCCCTAGGAATATTGGCACCAATAGTCCTGACTGCCAAGAAGATCCTGCAAGATTTTGTAGGAAAAGGATTGGTTAAGATGATATGATACCAGACTCCATTGTACAGGAATGGATGTGTTGGATTCAGGATCTTCATAAGCTGGAAGACTTCAAGGTTGACAGATGCTTCAAACCCACAAACTTTGGAACAATGACATCTGTTCAACTGCATCATTTCACTGATGCATGTGAGGATGGTTATGGAACTGTTACCTGTTATTGCATAATATGATGGGAAAACCAAGAGTGTCTCCATTAAAGCCAGCCACTATCTCTCGAATGGAGTTGACTGCTGCCACTATGGTGAGCAGAATGGACACAGTGTGGAGAAAAGAGCTGCAGATGAAATTAGCAGACTCCATATTTTAGACCGATAGCCCTTCTGAGCTCAAATACCTCAATAAGACCACAAGGCTCTGAACTTTCGTGGCCAACAGAGTTGCTGAAATTGACGAAGTCTCACATGCACTATAATGTAAATATGTTAGCACAGTTAACAATCCAGCAGACTGACTTGCTGAGGTTTGAAAGTCAAATCTTTTCTGAAGAAATAAATATGGGTTCTGGGCCTCTATTTATTCTTCAGCTTCAGGAAGAGAGGCCTCAAAATCCTGATGGATTGGAAGAAATCTCACCAAAGGACTCTGAAATCAGGAGAATAACTGTAAATGCTGCTCAGATAATGTCTGAAGAAGTGGATCCAGTAATCTGCTTAATTCATTGCTTCTCATCCTAGACTAGTTTGAAAAGGACTGTAGCATGGATGCTTAGACTTAAAGGACAGCTTCTGTGTTGTAGCAGAAAGAGGAAACAAGCAAGTAGTGTTCTTGCTAAGTGTCATCCAGATAACATTCATCAGAGAGATATGCCACAAAAGAAGACAGGAAATCTTGAGACTCGGGAGAACAGTGGTCTCACAGTTGAAGAACAGGGAAATACTGAGATGGAGATAATCTGCTTTTGCCAGAAGAAGAGATTTGCAAATGGAATCTAAAATCTGGGAAAAGTAATGAATGTTAAAAGGACTAGCCACATTTCTAAACTCAACCCCATTCTGGAGAATGGTGTATTAAGAGTTGGTGGATGAATTAGCAGAGCAGCAATGCCAAAAACATCCTGTCCTACTGGCCAAAGACTCACATTTTTGATCTAATTCTTCAACCTGTTCATGAAGAGGTGGGTCATGGTGGTCACAACCATATGTTATCCAGACTATGCCAAAAATATTGGATTCCTGGTGCCACTGCGTCATTCAGAAAAATTGTGTCCAAATATGTGTTTTTCAGTGTATAAATGCTACTCCTGGACAACAGCAGATGGCAGATTTGCCCCGGACAGAGTCTCTCCTGATGAACCTCCCTTCACGAATGTTGGAGTCGATTATTTTGGACCCTTTGGTGTGAAGCCTGGAAGGAGTGTTGTGAGCACTATGGTGTTAGTTTCATATGTTTAGCTGTAAGAGCAATTCACATTGAAGTGGCATCATCAGGGCCCTTCAGCATTTTACAGCCAGGTGTGGTCAAGTGAAAGAACTACGATCTGACAATGGCACCAATTTTGTGGTAACTTAGTGCGAGTGAGGGAGGCAACTGAAAGCTGGAATCAGGGTCAAATCTATAATACATTGCTCCAGAAAGGAATTAATTGGATCTTCAATCTCCCTACTGGCTCATACCAGAGAGTTATATTGGAAAAATTAATTAGATCAGTGTGAAAGGTTCTCAATTCCACTCTAAATGTGCAAAGTCTTAATGAGGGTCTCCACACAGTTTTATGTGAACCTGAGGCTATCCTCAACAGTCATCCAATCACCAAGGCGTCTGCAGATCCAAATGATCCCAAACCACCTGCTGCTCCTTAAGACTATGATATTGGTGCCACCAGGACAGTTTCATAGGGAAGACGTATGTGCTCGTTGCAGGCAGATGCAAGTTCAGTATATGTTGGACTTGTTCTGGAAAAGATGGATTGAAGAATATCTTCCCTAACTGCAGGAACGACAGAAGACGCAACTTCACACCAGGAGACATTGTGATCGCCATGAATGATTCAGTGCCTCAAAACTCCTGGATCACTGGAAAAATGTTGAGACTATTCTGGGCAAAAATGGACGTACATCATATTCGGATCAAGACCAAAGCCAGCTTTCTGAACAGACCCAGCAACAAGTCTGCAGGAGACAAAGGAACTTTGACAAGTCCAAAACTGACTTTATTTTTGTTGTCTTTTGGACCTTGCCCTTTGCCAACTACACAGACTGCAGACTTCACTGGTCCAGTGTGTGATAAAGATCACTCCTTTTCAAGGCTATGTGCCTTATGAAGAATGAGGAAAGAAGACCTACATAACATTGGAATATACTGTGTGTTAATTGTTATTTGTAATTGTGTAATTATTATTTGAGACATAATAATTAGGAGCCAGTATTTTAGGAACCAAAGGTGTGTTGTTTATTGTTGATGGTTTGCCTGTGGGCGTCGGTGGTGTCCCAGGATCCGGAGGCTACATACGTTCTGTTTCTTCCGGTGCGGAGATGCTATTCACTTCATTTGTTGGCGCATGGGCGGGGGCTTCATGGACAGTTGGGGAGTAGTTAGCCCATATTGACTGGTATGGCAGGATAGAGATGGGGAAAGTGAGTAGGGCACTGATATTTTCTGTTGACCGTTACTTGTTATGGCACCGATAGCTCAGTAGTTAGAGCACTGGCCTTGTAAACCAGGGTTCGTGCGTTTGTTTCTTGCAGGGGCCTCGTTTCAGTGAGGGGCATTTGACAAAGTGTCAACTCTGTCTTCCTTGTGTAGACAAAGTTAAAGAATTTCATGCATGTTATATTTTAAATGTAGTACAGTGTATTTTGTGACAATGATGGAATCTTTACCTTTACCATGGACATTACCACAGTTGTCACCACGTTTCATACAACAGCCATGTCATGTTACAAGTCCTTTGTGTTCATTAATAAACAGTTTAATCTTTGTTCATTCATTAATTCATTTATAAATTGTTTACATCCGGTACCGCACGGATGGCAATCTCTTCAATCTGAGGTGCCTGCAAGCTCATACCAAGACACAAGAACAAATTGTCCATGAACTACTCTTTGCAGATGATGCCGCTTTAGTTTCCCATTCAGAGCCAGCTCTCCAGCGCATGATGTCCTGTTTTGCGTAAACTGCCAAAATGTTTGGCCTGGAAGTCAGCCTGAAGAAAACTGAGGTCCTCCATCAGCCAGCTCCCCACTATGACTCCCCCCATCGGGCACACAGAACTCAAAACAGTCAACCAGTTTACCTACCTTGGCTGCACCATTTCATCTGATGCAAGGATCGACAAAGAGCTAGACAACAGACTCGCCAAGGCAAATAGCGCCTTTGGAAGACTCCACAAAAGAGTCTGGAAAAACAACCACCTGAAGAAACACACAAAGATCAGCGTGTACAGAGCTGTTGTCCATACCCATGCTCCTGTTCAGCTCTGAATCATGGATCCTCTTCCGGCATCACCTACGGCTCCTAGAACGCTTCCATCAGTGCTGTCTCCGCTCCATCCTCAACATTCATTGGAGTGACTTCATCACCAACATCGAAGTACTCGAGCTGGCAGAGTCCGCAAGCATAGAATCCACGCTGCTGTAGACCCAACTGCGCTGGGTGGGTCACGTCTCCAGAATGGAGGACCATCGCCTTCCCAAGATCGTGTTATATGGCGAGCTTTCCACTGGCCACCAAGACAGAGGTGCACCAAAGAAGAGGTACAAAGACAGCTTAAAGAAATCTCTTGGTGCCTGCCACATTGACCACCGCCAGTGGGCTGATCTCGCCTCCAACCATGCATCTTGGCGCCTCACAGTTCGGCAGGCAGCAACCTCCTTTGAAGAAGACTGCAGAGCCCACCTCACTGACAAAAGACAAAGGAAGAAAAACCCAACCCCAACCAACCAATTTTCCCTTGCATCCGTGCCTGCCTGTCCCGCATCGGACTTGTCAGTCACCAACGAGCCTGCAGCAGACAAGGACATACCCCTCCATAAATCTTCGTCTGCAAAGCAAGACAAAGAAAGAAATAAACAGTTTAAAACGCAACTGGACTCCACTATGAATTTAATCCAATGTGTCACAGTTAAGAGACTACTTAGCCTTCGAGCATCCTTTTCATAGATAGTAGTTGCTACAGCACTTCTTTCCTAGGCTAAGCCTTTGGAATGGAGCTCTAGACTTCAAAGCCCACAATCCCTGTGAATCTGAGCACTGCACAGAATCACAGAAATTTTTCTCTCCCTATTTAAGGGCTAAATTCAGAGGGAAGAGAGGCCGAAGTTCCACTATTCATGGTGGAAATGGCATAGAGAGCTGAAGCAAACAGGAGGTGGTTGTGGTAGAAAATCAGTTTGGATCTACAGTCCTACAGTAAAACAGCTGCTGATCTAAAAGGCTCCAGGCTTCTGTCAGACAGTGCCAAGCAAAAACAAGAATTGCTGGAAATCAGTAGTTCAAGCAGCAATGGTGGAAACAGAAACTTAGTTGACATATCCTTCATTATGCATGTTACCAACTGTGCAAGACATTGTTGAGACTGCATTTGGAGTATTGTGTGCAGCTCTGGTCACCCAGCTATAGGAAAGATATCATTAAGCTGGAAAAAGTTAAAAAAAAAAAGGTTCATAAGAATATTACCAGCACGGGTGGGCTTGAATTATAATGTGAAGCTTGTGGGATATTGTTCAGGTAAATAGTCATTATCTTTTTTCCCAGGGTGGAGGGGCCTAAAATTGGAGGGGAAAGACTTAAAAGGGACCAAGGAACATCTACTCTACCCAGAGGATGGTGGGTATATGAAACAAGCTGCCAGAGGAAGTGGTAGAAACATGGAAAATTGTAGTTTAAAAAAATATTTAGACAGACACATCAATAAGAAAGGTTTAGAGGGATATGAGCTGAGCACAGACAAATGGGATTAGCTTGGTTGACTTTGATAAGTTGGGCTGTAGGGCCTGTTTAAATGCTGTTGAACTCTACGACCACGAGAACTGGAAAAGTGAAAGAACAAGTATGTTGCAGAAGGTGGATGAGTGGAGAAAACAGAGGAATATCTATGTGGACTGTGGACCAAACTGTCTAAAGTCATAACTTTTTAAAAAAAATAGCAGATGTAGACAGAAATGAAAAAGAAATCAGAATGGAGTGGTTACTTGAAATAATTAACTTCAATATTAAGTCCTGGGATCTTCAGCGTTCCTTGAGGAAAGATGAGGCAATGTCTCAAACTTAGTTTGAGCATCATTGGGGTAGGACAGGAGGCAGAAGAGATCTTCGAAACATATAACAGACAAACATTGGGTGACTGATCTTCAGAACAGCTCTGCTCAGTCACAAGAGTGTCCTTGAACATCTAGATACTTAACACTTCAGTTCTCCAACCCACTCCCACTCAGGTCTTTCCTGCTTCAAAGTGTTTCTTTGGGCAGTGCGATTGGCGTAGCAGTTAGTACAACGCTTTTACAGCGATTGCGACTGTCTGTAAGGAGTTTGTACCTTCTCCCTGCGTCTGCCTGGGTTTTCCCTGGAGGCTCCAGTTTCCTCCCACCATTCAAAATGTACTGGAGGTATAGGTTAATTGGGTGTAAATTGGACAGCATGAAATCATGGGCCAAAATGGCCTATTACTGAGCTATGTCTAAACATATTATATTTAAATTCTTATCTGAAGCTTACTGGAGTTTTTTTAAAGAAATTGTTACCTTGCCAACTTTGGTCAGACATTCTGTGTACTCTTCTTCAGCTTCTCTTTATTCCCTCTTTGCAACTTTCTCATATTTACAGTTCTGATACAAGGTCCTTGATGCAAAAGATCAACTCTTTTCACTGATGATGAGTGTTTCCTGTAATCTCTCCTAACCCCAACCAACCAATTTTCCCCTGCAACCGCTGCAATCGTGTCTGCCTGTCCCGCATCGGACTTGTCAGCCACAAACGAGCCTGCAGCTGACGAGGACTTTTTACCCCCTCCATAAATCTTCGTCCGCGAAGCCAAGCCAAAGAACAGTATCCACAGTATTTTCCAAAAAACACATCTCAGTGTGACTAAGGTAAATGGGATGTGGGATTTATTGAATTATGACTACATCTGCATAATGAAGCATCGTCATAAGTCTGCATTGATTTATAGATGGGGCTTTGTGTTGAATGCAAGACAACGATCCCATTGAATACGCCAACATGCATCGTGTGTGAAGCTCCTGTGATGCCTCAGCTGGTGCCTCAGGCCAGCATTCACCTCCAGGTAAACACCATGACTTATACTTCATGAGCAAGAATCATTTACTCAAAACAAACTTTGATGATTTATTATACGAATGGATTTCAAATATTGGAGTGTCCAGTCATATGTTGCAGAAAGTACTGCTAGTCAACAAGTTTCTGTTACACTGCCAATGCATGTTATTAATGCATTTGATAGCTTGGTAAATTGTCAGTGTTCATAAATAATGCTTTGGGATGTGGAGGAGTCTCCCTTCACAAATCAAGATTCAGATTTGTTTAATTTTATTGTCATGCATACAGAGGTACAGTGAAAATGTTTTGCATGCTGTTCAAGAATTTATCCATACACAAATTCAGCAGATGTTGCTGAGGGTCACTGGAGGCATGCCAAGCTCCTGAGGAAGTAAAAGTGAAGATACAGCTTTTTTAGGTGTCACCTCAATGTGGTTGGTCCAGGACCGGTTGTTGAAGATATTTACTCCTGGGGCCTTAAGAAGTCTACTATCTCCATTTCAGTGCCATTCATATAGTGAGCTCTATTCCTTTTCTTGAAATCTCTTTGGTCATCCTGAAGAAAGCTGAAATATGATGTAACCAGGGATTTTTAAAAAACTGCATATAATCGTGTGGTCCATTGGTCCTTAGCATACAGTATCTTATTAATGAGTTTAATGGAAGTGAGGACTGATTTCATAGTGTAACAATGATGCTTGTTAAATAGGACAAGATTATCTGTCGCTCTTGTGGAACAGGAAATCCAGCAAACATCCAGCACTGTGTAACCTGTGAGACAAAGCTGTCAGAATCTCCTAAGGTAAGTTATTGCCACTTAGTTTAATAAGACTTAGCAGATCCCAGCTATCCACTGCACTGTTAGAGGCACACAAGATTAAAAATTTAGACTTCTCAAGCCAACAAAGTCCCAAAAGGTAATTGAAAGAGGAGTTCACTGTGGTGACCCATTTTTATTCCTCAACCACCCTTGCTGAAAAAGCAGGTTATGTGCTATTAGCTTATTGCTATTTGTGGAGTAATGGATGCGCATTGTCTCACCTGTTTCCTACTCACTCTACAAATAATGATCACATTGCAAATGAACTTCACTGCTCAAAGGTCCTGCAGTTGTGAAAGGTATTACATGAATTCAAACATTTTGATTTTTCATTCTAATGCAGACAATTATAATCTTAATATCTCTCTCTTCCACCAGCCCTTAATGATGAGCTGGAATGTTCTGGATCAAGCTTGTTGCCCCAAAATTGTTGCATTTTCATGTGAACCCATCTTACCATTCATACCTGCCAGGTGTGGTGAAGTCCATACCACAAACATGCCTGAGGCAGTGGTCAGATAATGTAAAATCACTCTTCAATCTTCTAAACTTGAGAAATCAACCCATATTTTATCAGAATAATTTGACTAAGAGTTTAATATATAAATACAGGATTCTAAATAGTGACAAAAACAATGCAATTTTTTTTGTGTTGTACTGAAATTTGGTCAAATGCATTTTCTCATTCCTCTAAAATAGCCTTTTCTTAGTGGAGATCATGCTGTGCCATTACCAAATCAAGAAGGAAAGCTACTGTTGTGTTCCAAATGTGGTCGGATTAACAACACTAATGCTCGATTCTGTGATTGGTGTGGAGCCAAGGTAGGAAAAAAATATGCTCAGCTTTGACTCGTAGGGTCATACAATGTGGAAACAGACCCCTCGACCAATCTTGCCCATGCCAACCTAAAAGTCCCACCTACACTATTCCCACCTGCCTACGTTAGAACCATATCCCTCTAAATCTATCCTATCCATGTATCTGTCCTAATGTTTATGCAGGCAGAAAATGGTGCCCTAGAGCATGCTGAATGTTTTCCTCCCAGATCTTCAGTAACTTCTTTCAATCTTACAACCCTCCAAGAAGTCTTCTACTTTTGGCCTCTTAAGCATTTCCCCCCGCCCCACACCCAATTTGCTTTATCCCATGGCCTAAACTGACCAGGATCTAAACTCCCACCTCAGGCCCTCCACTCTTAAAATGTTGCAACTTACCTCTTTGCAATTTGGAACCAGATTTCAGATTTATTGTCAGAGTACACATCACATATAACCTTGAGATTCCTTTTCCCTGCAGGCAAGGGAGATTTACCACTAATTGGTAGTGCAAAAAAAACTGCACAATGTAAACCAACAAAGAACTGTAAACAGATAATGAAGGTAAACAAACTGTGCAAACAGAGAACAAAAAGAAAATCAAAAAAGTGCACAAGTAAGAGTATTTAAATGAGTCTCTGATTGAGTTTGTTGTTTGGGAGTCTGATGGTGGAGGGGTAGCAACTGTTCCTGAACCTGGTGGTGTGAGTCTTGTGGCACCTATGCCTCTTTCTTGATCGCAGCAGCAAGAACATGCCAGACTCTGATGCAGCCAGTCAGCACACTTACACCACACCACTGTAGAAATTTACCAGTGTTTCTGGTGTCTTCTCAAACCTCTGCAAATTCCTGAGGAAGTAGAGGTGCTGATGTGCTTTCCACATGATGCTATTGGTGTGTGGGTCCAGGAAAGATCATCTGACATCATGACTCCAAAGAACTAAAAATTGATGCCCTAATGATCACTGGATCGTACACCTCTAGCTTTCCTTTCCTGAAGTCAACAATCAGCTCCTTAGTTTTGGTGACATTGAGAGGCTTGCAATTAAGGGTATAGTTGCATTTTCTATCGTTGATGGCATTGCATCAGAATCGATTCCACCATATTCTTAGATGTGATCCTGCATTTCTTAACAGGGCTCCCAGGTGTACAGAAAGTAGATTCCTTTTCCAAAATATTAATATCTCTCCCCATGGCAATGTTTCTTCCCTTACTCCTGGTGAGCCATGCTGTCCATAAATACTGCTTCTCTCACTCTACATTAGGTGCAGACCCTCTGATTCGCCAACTAAATCAAATGAAGTACCTATTAAGGAGTTAGTACACGAGAAATGCAGTGAATGTTGGTTTTTTTAAAAATAACTATTCTCCCTCCTTGTAACATTGTAAAGTTTCTAGGAATGTGAGAGACAGGAAGCAGTTAACCAAGCCGCAGTCAGGAGGAAATGATTGACAGGATTGCAGAGCTCCACACTGCCTGAGGAAAGAGTAATGGTGAAAGGAATAACATGCTGAATGTGGCTTCTAGCTTCACTGTTACTGGAACAGACAAAAGAACAAGTATCAAAGGGATATTTGGAAACACACCACATGCAAATTACTCTCCAAGGTGAACACCAGCCTAATATACAAATATAGCCCCAATCCTTTGTTATCACTGGGTAAATGTCCTGGAACTTCCTACCCAACATCACTGTGGAATACCCTTCACAGTAAAGACTTAAACAGTTTCATCAAGTGGTTCACCATCACCTTCTTTGGATTATTAGGGATGGACAATAAATTCTGGCCTTGTCAGCAACACCTAGATTTAAAAATAAAGCATAAATAAAAATAAATGATCCTCAGATAGCTTATGTCTTGATGCTACCTCACTCAAAATGCTGATGGTATTAAAAATCAATCCTATTTAGTTTCATGTAGATTTGTCTCTGAAAAGTGCCAAAGATCCATTTTGTGTGTTAGAAGTTTCTAAACATTATAGCATATTTTGCATTCCTGTGTTTTCTTGTCCCAGCAGGTTAATACTTTGGCACATCCAAGATATTCTGGTGAAGTGTTATTTCAACTTAGACTACAAACAATATTGGACCATTTATTTTGCTCTACACAAAAGTGCTGGAGAAACTCGGCAGGTCACACAGGTTCTATTGGAAGTAAAGGGCCGAGGTTTTGTCAGACTCTGGCTTTACCTTACTCTTAATTTAGTCTATGTGTGGTCTGAGTCCAGCATGTTCTTTGAATGAAGTGATAGGAGAAGGTATTCGGTTCAACAGTCAATTTATTACACAGCACAAGAATAAAACTTAACAGAGCTCTGGGTCAGTCGTTAGTTCATAGGTCACCTGCACAGTGAGCTATTCCCCAAGACTGACCCCTATTGTCCAGTTGGCTCAGTTTATATAGATCAACCTTATCATACAGAACAAAAGTTGGCTTCCTTTGCTAGATTTCATTATCATACAGAACAAAAGTTGTCTTCCTTTGCTAGATCTTTTTGCATAAGGGTTATCACAAGTCATCTCCTGTTTTGCAGATATCTGGGGTGTAGCACTCCCCTCTTAATCCTCCAAGCCAAACTATTCTGTTGATTGGATCAGAAATTAATTCATCCCCAGATATCTCTAATCACCATTCTGTCCCTGTCTGGCCAATTTCTGCTGTTTTCTTTAACACCTCCTCATGCCTTAATCTTCCTCCTAGACTGGTTTTCCATTCACTTTGTTTCTTGCAGGCCATTCTTTGTTCTGGTCTGGCCTGTGTCTCCTGTGCTACTCACCACCTCCTTCAGTTTGAGCATTCCTCCTAAATCGTTTTATGCATTTCCTCTCCCTGTATTTGGGAGCAGACAATTTTGCTCAGCCAACTTTGCTCCATGCTGTGATTGCCACTTAATCACATTCCTCTTTTTCCCTGAACCATGCAGTAAATATAAACTTATTAATTAATAATTTCTTTCATAATGTTTTAACCCCTAGATTCCAACAGTCCCCCTTTTGGTCTCATGAAAATGAGACCAACCACCAGTTAACTTATGGGACCAAGACCTCAGGAGTTTTTGCAAGGACCGGCATCTCCGACCCCTTGTTAAACTTAACCTCACAAACTTGGCCATTATGAACACACTTCAGTCAGTGGGGGCCCCAACACAGTGTTCAGGAACGTCAGTCCAATCCGCAAAGTACTGTTTCGGTTCGTTATGGGCCTCCCAGGCTGACCACAAACACTTTGTACAGTTGTTTCCTTCTCCAGATGCTTCAAGGGCTAGGAACAACATCACCCATAGTCCCCACATAGTGTCCATCACAGCCCCCTAAATTCTGTTGACTTCAATATAGAAATATCACTTCAAATACTGAAATACAGTCACCATAATCCAATAGTCTCTTTAAAGGGACCCGTTCAAAAAGTTCTTAGTCCGTAGTTGCTTCACAGGTTCTCAGTCATCTCCGTTCGAATCTGTTCTAGTGTCCATGTTGGTGGGTCCGTTGCTGTACACTGACTCCAATGATACCACGTCTCGCCTTTTCCCTGTAGTCGAACTGCGTGGGACGTCCTCTCCACCACTCTGTAGGGTCCTGTCCACCTGGGCTCTGACCACTTTCTCTTGATGACCTTTAGCAGAACCCACTCCGCGACTGAAGGTATCGGTGTTTCCCCTTCTCTGTTGGGACTTGTGACCTGTTGTGAAAAATCTGACACCAGAGCCGTTAGTTTTTCATAATAAAGCTTGCATCCCATTGAGCTTACCTCATTCTTCGTAGTCTGAATTCTGGCTCCCGGTCCTGGAAACTGGTGCCCTGTTTGTAGTTCATATGGAGTAAATCCTGTCACAGAACTTACCGAACTCCTTATTGACATTAATGCCAGGGGCAACGCATCCACCCAATTTAGTTTGGTCCGTGCCTGTACTTTCCCGATCTTACCTTTTATTGTTTGGTTCATCCTCTCCACTTTCCCTTGGGATTGTGGATGGTACACCGTTCCAAAGGCATGTTTCAATCCCAACATTGCTTCTACCTCCTGTAGATCATTATTCTTAAAATGACTTCCATTATCAAACCTAATTTTTCTAGGAAATCCGTGTCTCGGAATATACTGGTTGATCAGGAATTTACATACCGTCCTTGCATCTTCTCTTTTGGCAGGGATTGCCTCCGGCCACCCTGTGAACACATCTACTGCTACTAAGAGGTATCGATAGCCACTTACCCTCTCAATCATGTCCGTATAATCAAGTACGATTTCCTGCCCTGGTAACTTAGGTAGCAGGAACTGACCTTCATGTGGCTTTACAGTCACCTTTACATTGAAAGCTATACATACCTCACACTCTCTAATATGGTTCTCCACCATCGCCGGCAGGAAGGGGTGCCACCAATGTATCAAGTACCTTATCATCTGCTTCTTTCCACAGTGTGTTAGCCCATGCGCCTCCTCGAGGAGGGGTTTCATGAGTCCAGATGGTAAGACTGGCCTCCCGTCTATCGATCTCCATAATCCTTGATCCTTGGTTGCCCCCCTTTCCTCCCATACCATCCTTTCCTGAGGTGATGCCTTTGCTTGTTCCTGTACTATTACTTCTACCCTACACGGTGGTAATAAGTCATGTGCTGTTCTGTCTGCCTGTATCATAATAAACTGAGGGCCGTATCCTGCTGCCCTTTTAGCGGCCATGTACGCTTCCTGATTTCCCCGAGCCACCATCGTATCTGTTTTATCATGTCCTTTACATTTAAGAACTGCTAATGCCCTTGGTTTCAGGAGGGCCTCAGCCAGTTTCCTAACGTCCTTCTCGTGTTTAATTGGGGTCATTGCTGCTGTTAAAAACCCACTTCTAATCCATTGACTAAGTTCAACCTGTATTGTCCCTACCACATATGCCGAGTCTGTATATATATTGACCTCCTTCCCTTCTGCCCATTCTAATGCTGCTATCATTCCCTGTAGTTCTGCGAGTTGTGCTGACTCCTTTCCTCTCACCGTCCCTGTAATGATTTCTTCAAATCCTCCTGTAGTTTTTCGTACCACCGCATAGGCAGCTTTCAATCCATCTGTGGGGTGTCTGTAACAACACCCATCTGTAAACGAGGTTTCATCTGGTTCTCATAAGGGTGTAGCCTGTAAGTCAGGTCTTATTTTAATATCCTTCACTACCCTCTTCTCACAACAGTGTGGTTCTCCCTCTCCCATATTGTCTGCCATGTTAATGCCTTCATGGGTAAATGTAACATTTGGAGCATTCAGGATCTTTTCTAGTCTCGTCTGCCTTAGTGAAGTCATTGTAAATCTAGTCGAGCTCACAAATGCTACAATGCTATGTGTTGTTAATACCGTCAGGCCATGTCCCATTACTATGTGTGCCACCTTTTGTAAAATCTTTGCTACTCCCGCTGCATGTCTCGTACATGGTGGGTGTCTGTCTTCCGTTGGGTCTAGTGTGATACTCACATACATGAGCACACATCTTCCACCCCCTTTTTTCTGAAAAAGAACACCATCAATTGTGTGTGCTTTTTCAGAAACATCCAAAAAGAAAGGCAGTTTATAATTTGGAATCGCCAAATCTATAGCTGTTGTAAGAGCTTGCTTCAATAGAATAAAACTCATCTCAGCCTGTGCAGTCCAATCAAGTGTAGCTCCCAGATTCCTCATCCCCTGCTCATTCACCAAAGTTCGCAGTGGATGTGTCAACTCACCATACGATGGGATAAGCTGCCTACTATAACCTGACAAACCCAAAAACGAAAGCATCTCTTTTACTGTCTTTGGTTTTGGATGATGTAGTATCGCTGTTCGATGTGCAGGGGAAATCCCTGTGCCTTTCGCTGAGACCATTCTCCCCAAAAAGGTGACCACCTGCCTGCAGCATTGCAGCTTTGAGCGAGAGACTTTAAAGCCTGCCTTGAACAGCTGCACTAGCAGGAGACAGGTGGCCTCCAAACAGGAAGTATGATCAGGTGCTGCTAATAGGATGTCATCTACATACTGGATCAGAACTACCCCACCTGGCAGTGCTAGCCCCCCCAGCTGTTCTTTCAACACCTGATTGAAAATCCCTGGAGATAAGATAAAGCCCTGCGGAAGCCTAGTATACCGCAACTTTCTACCTCTATACGTGAACGAAAACACATCTCTTAATGGTTCTGTCAGCGGCAAGCAAAAGAAAGCATTCGCTAAATCTATGCAAGAGAACCACTTGTGGTTGGGGGTTAAAGCAGTCATGGCAGTATATGGGTTTGGTACTGGAACTGTGGGTGTTCGCACAATACCATTGATGCGCCTTAAGTCATGGGCCATCCGATATTTGCCCGTGTCTTGTTTAGGAACAGGTAAGATGGGTGTATTCCAACTAGAACACGAATGTTCCAACACCCCTGAATACATAAGGCCATCAATGGTATCTGCCAAACCTTCCTCAGCTTCAGGTTTGTGGGGATACTGCATCTGCCAAATTGGGGTGTAATCTGACAGTTCGAAGGTTATGGGATCAACCTGCTGACAAAAACCCACATCTGCTGATCCCACTGACCACAGGTTCTCAGGGAGAGAATCTAGCATCGGGGCCGAGTCGGGGTGATCCATCTTCTCTCTACCATGAAAGCATTCAATCTGTCTATGCTCAAGGAGGACTTGATCATATGTCGGAGACAAAATTCTGTATGCCTGACCAGATGAGGAGAACTGCACTGTCGGTATTTGGGTATCGGACCAGTCACTTAGGGACATCAAGTTCCGACACATCGGTCCCAAATCTTTTGCCTGGTGAGTAGTGCCAATTTCAAGGGTGACATGAGGAATGGCCTCACCTGCCATCTCATACCATTCCAGTTGTTCAGATGTCAGTGCCACCGTAGCGGCCACTCCCTCCTTTCCTATCACTATGTAGTCCGAATTAACCTCCCATTGCCTGCCCTCTACCTCTTCATAAAAGGCATGCTGATATATTTCATCCCCATCCCTATCGTAAAAGAGGGTCATATGGGGGGGGGTCCGAGGGAGGGGTATACGGGTGTAACGTCTGGATCCACGGCTTCCATTGATTATAAAGCTTTAGCAGCCCTCCCTTCTGTGGGTCCTCTGGTTGCAACAACCCCCAGTAAATGTCAGCCCATTGTCCCTCAGACACGGATCCTCCAGCTGCCGCCAACAACATCTGAGAACTGGAATGCAGTGTAGTTAATGAACAGTTCATAGAATATCCATTTGGAAAGGTGACCTCTATTCCACTGGGTCCACAAAGGATCGATGCTCCGCACTTGACCAACAGGTCTCTGCCCAAGAGATTGGTAGGGCACCTGGCTGACAAAATGTATTGATGTGTAAAAGTCTGTCCCGCCACAGAATTGACTAGTGGTGTAGAAAACGGCAGATTTTCTGGTGTACCCGAGAACCCTATCAGCTGGACGCTAGAGGATGATGTTTTATCTTGAAATTCAGTGCCAGTGAGTGTTGAAAATCTGGCTCCCGTATCCACTAAAAAGGATACTTCCATGTCCATTACTTTAATATGCAGGAAAGGGTCTGCCATCCTAGCCTGCTCGTGGGTGCTCGGGCTCCGTCACTGTGGGCAATATTGCTCCTCCTCTGTCAGCAAAGGGAATTGTCTCTTCGGAGCTAGAGCCGCATAGGGTGCTTGATGTACCGGGGGTGGCACTGACGATCTCTGGGGCTGGACCCAATGCTCATTTTGTGGTGGTCCATATCCCCTTCCCCCAGTGTCCCGAGGATCCCAAGCTAGGGGGCAGTCTCTCTTCCAGTGTCCTGGCTGACCGCATACAAAACATACGGCTGGTTGCATTCGTGGAGCACCCCGACCTCTCCCTCTTACTCGGAATCCCCCCATTGGACCTCCCATTCTGGCCACATAGGTGGGACCCGGTGCCCAATATGGGGCCGGGTGCCAACTCATATTATTCCCTTGTGGTGGCTGCGGTGGCTGCTGAATCATCTGGTTCGCACCCTTTGAGGAAATCTTTTTTTGTCTCATTTGCCTTTTTCCTAGCCTCTTCCAATTGAAGCTTAAGGAGTTGCACTTGTGCCGACTCCGTAGTATGTTTGTCCTCCTTTTGCTTAGCCCTGTAACGTTTCATGTGATGGGTCAAATGTTTTTCCCATTGCTCATTCGAGCAGCCAGGAATATCAGGGTTATACTCTAACGCTTCCCTAACTACAGCTGGCAGTCCACTCATTACTGCAGCCCTAAATAGTGTAGTCTGCAAGGGATCTGTGGCTGGGTGTACTCCTGCTTTATCCGTCCAACTCTCCTTACACTGACTCAAAAAGGTCAAGATCTCCTCATCCTCTGACTCCTTTTATCTATTGTGAGGAGTGGGGGTGGTGTGATCCTCTGACATTCCTACCGAGAAGGCATTCTCAAGTGACTGTTCTTGCTCTCTCTCATTTGTTTTTCCCAAGCACCTACTATTTTCCCTTACTGCACATATATCATTCTGTATTTCATGCACCCATTCCTTTGTTTCCTCCACTCTCTCCTGTGCAACTCTCTTAAGTCTCTCCTTTGCCTCATGTAGTTCTGGACCTGTTAACTCAGTGACATTCACTATTCCCTCACTTATCTGCATCATTGGCATCTGGGGAATAGGATAAGGTGGTGGCAACATCTCTGGTAACTTTGGATATAGCGGGGCTGATGGCTTAACCTCCCCTGTTTTCTCCTTTGTGATAGGGGATCCCTTTTTAATATCATGTTGAAGGTTCGCTTCCACAGCCATGCAAGCCAATGTCATATTGTGTAAATCTGCCCTTCTCTGTTCCTTCACTTCTTTCTGCTGTTTAAGCCTTCTTCTATTCCATATAGATCCTTGTCCTTTTGCCTCATGTTCCCGTACCTCCTTTGCCGCTTCCCTCTCGGCTTCTCCTAAGTACATGACCAGCTGGATTTTTTCAAACCCTCACGGTACCTTCCCCTGACTCTGCAGCTCTTTCCATATCTGTTCGTACCGTGCCATAGCCTGTACCTCCTCTCCCTTTGATAATCCTTCCAGTAATTGATTCCTTGTTTTTTCCCACTGTCGGTTTACAGATGGGGGAACCCCTCTGTCTCCCCCGAGCTCTTGCCCTACATCCCTATTTACTCCTTCCATCTCCGTTCTGATCTTTAACCCTTTAGACTTCGTACTTCACTGGGTCTCTCCCCGGTAGGATTTTGACACCCTGCAATTTACTTCATCCCTTCCCACGTTATTATGAACACCAGCGGCACACTACACACGATCCTTAAACAAATACTTATTATAAACTATTATGATACACTATACGATTCCTAAACAGATACTTATCCATTATAGAAGCAAATAACTATAAAACAATACACCTTATACAGATACTTATACACTACTATGGTATACGATCCTTAATCAAATACTTATTACACACTACAGAAACAAATAACTATCACAATGCACCTTATACAGATACTTATACCCTACTATGGTACACGATCCGTAATCAAATACTTATTACACCCTATAGAAGCAAATAACCATCACCATACACCTTATTCTAATTGGCCAAGTGTCTAAAGCTATCTCTCGAGATCGCTACGAGGGGACTCCAACCCCCTTTCTACTAGGAGTACTCCAACCCCCTTTCTACTAGGAGTACTCCAACCCCCTTTCTACTAGGAGGACTCCAACCCCCTTTTTACTACAGGGGACTCCAACCCGTTCTAGGAGGACTCCAACCCCCTTCTACTACAGGGGACTCCAACCCTGTTCTACTAGGAGGACTCCAACCCCCTTCTACTACAGGGGACTCCAAACCCGTTCTACTAGGGGGACTCCAACCCCCTTTTGTTTTATTCTTTGGCTTTAACGAGGGCTTTTGCAGAGTAGTGACAACACACAATTTATCTTTGCCAATAGCAGAATTTCGTTAAAACAGGCGTCTGCTTACCTCCCTTTGTAGGATGGTCACTTGTTGTTATCACCACACCACAATCGACCGGTGTTTCGTATCTTTTTCTTCCGTCACTTCTCCATCTTCATCACGTCGGGGTCACCAAATTGTCAGACTCTGGCTTTACCTTACTCTTAATTTAGTCTATGTGTGGTCTGAGTCCAGCATGTTCTTTGAATGAAGTGATAGGAGAAGGTATTCGGTTCAACAGTCAATTTATTACACAGCACAAGAATAAAACTTAACAGAGCTCTGGGTCAGTCGTTAGTTCATAGGTCACCTGCACAGTGAGCTATTCCCCAAGACTGACCCCTATTGTCCAGTTGGCTCAGTTTATATAGATCAACCTTATCATACAGAACAAAAGTTGGCTTCCTTTGCTAGATTTCATTATCATACAGAACAAAAGTTGTCTTCCTTTGCTAGATCTTTTTGCATAAGGGTTATCACAAGTCATCTCCTGTTTTGCAGATATCTGGGGTGTAGCACTCCCCTCTTAATCCTCCAAGCCAAACTATCCTGTTGATTGGATCAGAAATTAATTCATCCCCAGATATCTCTAATCACCATTCTGTCCCTGTCTGGCCAATTTCTGCTGTTTTCTTTAACACCTCCTCATGCCTTAATCTTCCTCCTAGACTGGTTTTCCATTCACTTTGTTTCTTGCAGGCCATTCTTTGTTCTGGTCTGGCCTGTGTCTCCTGTGCTACTCACCACCTCCTTCAGTTTGAGCATTCCTCCTAAATCGTTTTATGCATTTCCTCTCCCTGTATTTGGGAGCAGACAATTTTGCTCAGCCAACTTTGCTCCATGCTGTGATTGCCACTTAATCACATTCCTCTTTTTCCCTGAACCATGCAGTAAATATAAACTTATTAATTAATCATTTCTTTCATAATGTTTTAACCCCTAGATTCCAACAGTTTTCATCAAGGTATAAGCAAAGAGCAGGCAGGTACCTGAATAAAAAGGGGGAGGGAAGAGAGGAGAGAAAAATGGGCAAGGGGAGGAGCTCAGATGAACAGACAAGAGATCAAAGATGGATATGGGTGGGAGGGAAGAAGAGAAAAAGCAAAGAAATTTTAGGGAGAGGGGTAACTCACTGAATGGAGAAGGAAGAGAAGAGGGTAGGGAATGGGAGGAAAAGAGCCAGAGGGATAAGGAAACAGAAACTGGAGAAGTCGATGTTAATGCCATCTGGTTGGAGGGCGCCCAGACAGAATATTAGGTGTTGTTCCTCTAATCTGTATGTAGCCTTGGTTAGGCAGAGCACAAAACCATAGATAGACATATCAGTGTGGGAATGGGGTGTGGAATTAAAATGGTTGGACACTGGGAGGTCCCTATTGTTGCAGCGGAAAGAGTAAAGGTGCTCAACAAAGTGATTACTCAGTCTGTGTCTTCTCTCTCCAATGAAGAGGAACCCACAACAGGAACAGCAGATACAGTATATAATCTCTGTAGATTCACAAATGAAGTGTTGTTTCACTTAGAAGGACTGTTTGGGGCCTCAAATGGTGGTGAGGGAGATGGTATGGGCGCAAGTGTAGCATTTCTTGTAGCCACAGAGGTAGGTACCCAGGATGCAATTAGTAGGAAGGGATGACTAGATGGAGCAACCCTGAAGAAAGCAGAGAGATGAGGGGAGAATGTGTCTGGTGGTGGAAATTGTGGATATTGGATACAGAGACTGGTGTGCAGGTAAGAGCTATTGATGTAGAGGGGAAATCAATTTTTTGAAGAAGGAGGATATCTTGAATGCTTGCATGGTAAAGATGAGATAGCATTTCTTCAGGATTACAGAGCATATTTACATAAATATAAATTAGAAGTTCAACACATTTAAAATATTAAGACTTGTTCATTGACATTCCATCATACCCAATCCCCAAATGTTCTGGGAGGTCAGAAATCTGATGACTTGGGGGATAATACTCTTGCCTAATCTGGACGCAAGGGCCTGAGTGCTTCAATACTTCCTACCAGATGGCAGAAGGGAGAATAGTTTACTTGAGGGGTGTGTTGAGTCCTTCACAATGTTTATTGCCTTTTGCCTGCATATATTGTAGATGTCCTTCATTGTAGGAAGAGAGCCCCAGTGATCTTTTCCGCTGACTTCACTATCCTCTGCAGGGTCTTGTGGTCCAAGTAGGTACAGCTTCCAAACCAGGCGGTGATGCAGTTGCACAGGATGCTCTCGATACATTCTCTATAGAATGTACTGAGGATGGAAGATGAACTTACCTCAGTCTTTGCAGGAAGTAGAGGCAGCTCTGGGCTTACTTGGCTATGGAGCTTGTGTTAAGGGACCATGTGAGGTTATCCTGAGGCAGAATTTGGAGAAAGGAATAGAATCCTTGCAGAGAACAGGGTGTGAAGCGGTGTAGTTGAGGTAACTATGGGAGCTGGTAAGTTTGTAGAAAATGAAGTATACTCAGGCTTCTCTTCATATCGTATAAGTTTGTAGAAAATGTCTGTAGAGAGTTTGTCTCCCGAGATGGGGACAGAGAGATCGAGAAAGATGAGAATATTGCCAGAGGTTGGATCAAATGAATTTCAGATAGGGTGAAAGCAGCAAAGTGGATAAAGTTGATGACCTCATCATGGCTTTACACTTTTGCTGCCGTTCCCACCACAACTCCTCTCCATTCAATCCCCTCCTCTTATCACTTCTCAAGTTAGTTTCTCTTCTGTTCTCCTACCCTATCCATGTATGGCCTCTTGGCTGTTGGCCTGTGCTCCAACCCTTGCCCCTTCTTCCCTCCTCCCCACCTTTAATTCAATGTCTGCCTGCTTTTTGCTTATACCTTGAAGAAGGTCTCCAATAGATCCAGCACTTGGTGCATTGCACTATAATCACAGCATCCTCAGAATGACCCAGAACACACAAATTGCTGATCAAGTTCAGCAGATTAAGGCAGCAACATTGTAGAAAACAAAAGTGAATATTTTCATATGGATCCTTCCTAAAAATACTTTATTAACTAAAATTAAAATGATCCTTTTTATGCAAATAAGCAAAAACGTGAAATCAAAATTCAAGAGCTGGTGGGCATACTACAGCACCCAAAAGTATGGAGGAATTTCTGATTGGTTTGGCTGAGAAAAAATTAAAAATCATCCACTCTTGTGTTTGCCTGGCTCAGTAGTAACTCCAAAGAAGATTGAGGTTTAGATTGCAAAAATCTGGGTGATGCTCCAGTACAGTGTGGAAGGAGTTGCCTTTTCAATGTCATGTTAATCCCAGATCTTGTCTGCTCTATGACATGAATGTAAAGGATTCAAAGAGCCTATGTCACAAAAGGGTTAGGAGTTTTTTTTTTCTGATGCCCTGTGGTGATACAACCACCAGACTGTCTGTGACTGTCTGCATTCCTACCTGCCTTCTGCAGGGGGCAACCCACTGTAACTACAGGGAGGTAACCTGGGAGGCTGGCTCCACCTACTCCCTGCCAATTACCAGCCCAATATAAAGCCTCATGCTGGCCTTGTGTAGGCAGTAGAGCACGTGGACCCGGAAGGGATACAGAACTCTGTGTGCTAATTAAAGCCTGTAGTACAGCCTTCGTAGTTTGAGCTTGTTTGTTTGCACTGCAGCGCATCACCTGTCCTACTCTAAATTTATCTCTTATTTTCACAGATTTCCAGTATCTCATTTAGATGTCTTGTTAACCTTTAAAAATGTGTGTGTTTTAAGAAGAATGCCATTTCAAAATAAGTGCTTTCATCAATAACATCTCGGCTCCAATTCCAGTCTCCCCTCATTCCCTGTTCGTATAATTCAAGCTCCCTCCCTTCATGGTAATAACATTCAGCATCTCACTCCCACTACTGCCTTCTCCAGGACCCTAGAGAAGCTGCTCAGGAATTCCTGGAGAACAGTTCCTGCTGGAGTCTGGGGGACATCAGGAGAAATGCTGTACTTCACCAAGAGTGTTTTTTTTTTACATTTTAGCAATGTTTTCAAGATTCAAGTTTTCTTTATTATCATATACTGTATATAATACACAAAATTTGTACACTTTTGATTGCCATAAAAACACGCAGAGGTTCTGGTAAGAGAAAGAAAAGCAAAAGAGAGTACCTTCAGAGAAACTGACAGTGACAGCCCGTGGTTTCACTTCCTGCACTCTCTGCATATCTCCAATCTCTAATAAAACATAATCTCTGCAGCCACACAGCCTTCTGTTTGTTCCAGCGGTAAACCCAAGCTCTTAGTTCTGAACTTCCATTAGTTAGGAAGATGTTTACATCTGAGGCCCTTCAGGATCCCTGCTGACCATTCTCACTCTCACAGGTCCCAATCTCTATATCTGGTTCCTACAAGCTAGTCCCTAGCAGCATGCAGCTTTGAAACAGAATCTCTTGACATGAACGTCTCAAAATTCATTGTTTTGCGGCAGCATTACAGTGAAAAATATTGCTATAAATTACATTTCAAAAATAAATTAATAGCAAAAGGAAAATAGGAGAAAGTGAGGCTTTGTCAATGGTTCATTGTCCTTTCAGAAATCTGATGGCAGTGGGGAAGAAGCTGTCCTTTTGCCACTGGGTGCTCTTCTTTCAGCTCCTGTACCTGAATGGAGCAGTGTGAAGTGGATGTGGCTTGGGTGGTGGGGTCTTTGAGGATAGAGGCTACTTTCTTAAGACACCTCCTCTTGAAGATGTCTTCAGTAGAGTGAAGAATGATACCCCCATGATGTTGCTGGCCGAGTTAACAACTTTCTGGAGTTCTTAACTGTCCTGTACATTGGCACCTCCATACCAGACAGTGATGCAACCAGTCAGAATGTTCTCCACAGTAAAACTGTACAAAGTTTCTGGAGTTTTTGGTGATATACCAAATCTCCTGATGTGCCTCGTGTGAGTTCTTCAGCTTCCAGGTTCCTCAATGGTCCACTCTTGTGGTCACCTAACCTGTCGGGTCCATTCCCAGGCTTCTCCTTCTCATCAGTGGTAGGAGGTATTCTTCCACTCTGATGCCCTTCCCCATTCAGTTGATTTGGGAGCTCGCACTCTTCATGGTCTCCTGTCAGGCATGGGCACAAACCTCTGTAGGTTTTTTTTTTTAAAATCCACTGCCGGCCTCTTCTAAAGGCCATTTAAAATCTGTACAGGTCTGTTGGCATAATGTCCAGGCAGCAGGAATTGTAGAGATGTGCTGTGTCTCTGCTCTCCACTCTCCCAGGACCTCAGTTGTAGCAGTACTGTTGTGACCACAGCTTCAACAGCTCTGCCATTGTTTTAAAAAAAAGTCTCTCTCTCACATTATTAATGCAACCTTTGCCTATTGTCATTTGTTGAACCTTGCAGTCTTTAAAATGTTTCCTATTTCATATAGAAATGACAATGCAGGAAGTTACTTAATTTGCATGGTAAAATTTGAGACCACCAGACCATGTGGAATGCTTTGTATAATTATTCATTTATGAATTATCCCTTTCTTTACTTCCAGCCTGGTCTCCCTGTGAGTTACCTCAGCTGCTCTAAGTGTGGAGCAACTAATCATCCATATACTCAATTCTGTGCATTCTGTGGCATTTACCTGGAGCCACCGCCACCACGGCTGGATTCTCACAACAGCATGCTATTAGATTCTGGCCATTCCATGGCTCCAGGGGAGGTAGGTCCTATTGAACAATATCTTCTGTCAAAATCCGATACTTCCCTTTTTCATTTGACTCGTTTAAAACATCCATGCAAATTCACTCCCATGGTCAAGATTACTCTAGAGTGTGTGGGAAGTGAGTATTAAATCCTCAGAAGGGTCTAGCAAACATTTTGGAAGGAACAGGGAATGTCAAAAAGCATTCTTCTAGTTTCCTTTGAATACATTTGCCAATTAGCTGTAAAGTTATTGAAACTAGGAAGAAAATGGCTATGGTCTGGAAAAACTAAGAAGCAGTTTGTCTCCAGGAGTGCTTTCACTCTCAGCTGGTAACTCTACTCTCTAAGGCTAAATCTTAAAATAGATCAGGGATGGGCAACCTTTACCATGCATGGGCTGGATGGTGTGTCAGAGGTTGAACAATGGGCCGCACTGATGCTACCAATAATGAAATACTGAAACACAGACATTATACAATTAAAATTTTTGATAGTCTCTGCTTGAAGTACGTAGTGTACAATGTATGAACATAACTGTTGATAATTTATCAAAAAACAATCCACAGAATTAATTCAAGTAAAAGATCAACTGTATTCCTTCCAAAAAAACTACAACGATGTATTTCTGCTATTCCAGTGAAAACTCAAATCGATTAGCTTCCCCCACTCACATACCACCACCAAGGTTTGCACATGACTCGGCAGGCTGTGTTACTCCAGAGGGATTTGCTGATAATTTGCAAGAATTAAAACTACATTTAGCTGCATTTCTGTGAAAGAAAATGAAAACAATCATTTTATCCTCAAACACCACTTGCTAAATTTCTTGAGTTGTTTCTTTCCAACTGTTTGACTTTCCCACAACTACTATTTGTCACACATCCTCCAACTCTTGAGGAAAGGCCCCTATCTCAATTTGAATGGTGTCATTCCTTGGAGACTACTTCATGCACTGATTTTGTTCTTTTTAAGATGGACCTTGCACTATGTTTGCGTGCATTTTACTCTAATAAACCTGATTAGCTGGGGGTTTGAACGGTCAACATTTGACATCAAGCAATTGCCCTAGCCTTTAATTGGCTCCAGTAAAGATGACTTTAAGGTTGAGTTGGTGTGTGGCGCATTTATCTTTCCCCCGCACCAAGTTCCCATATTAAGGTGTGCTTGCAGCTGCACAGTGATCAGCCGGGCCCTCCCTCCCTTGCCCACGGCTCACATCCACTCCCCCTCCCACTCAGCCACACCACTTAGGGAGCGGCAGCAGCAGCGACAATATCCACCTACAAGGATATCTAGGTGCAACATGCACCACTTGTTCCTCTTCATTCCCCATTTCTTCTTCCTGGTGTTCACAGTCATGTTTCCCATGAGGTTTCCCAGTGGACGGAGTGACAAGGGACACCTGGACCTGCGTCCCCGTTGACAGATGTACTACGCACTGTTAGCCCTGAAGGGAGGAAACTCCCAAGATGCTTCCCCTCTGAGTCCCATGGTGCTTGTTAATGTGGGTTTCAGCGAACATTCGTGTTGATCCACTTAATTCCCCCACAAGAGTGTCCCGTGTCCCCTGCTCTGGTCCCCACCAACTAGACAAATCCACACCACTGAGATGCTTATTAATATTTCCTTGTCCTGCACATGTGAGATCTCAGGCTAGATAAATTTGGATCCAGCTCACCCCTGAAATAGATATATTTGCATGGAATTGTTCATAACCTTAGAATATCTCAAATTGCTTTACTATCAATTAGGTATTTTTTGGTGTCTTGTCGGTATTATAATTTGCATCACTACTGAGTTCGTCAATAGACAATGAAAAAGAGGTGCATTTCACCCTATCACCTGCATTTCTTTTATGATATTGGCCAGGTCATGCAGCAGGACCTCCCTATTTACAATAAGGTTGAGGTATCTTGTATATTCACCTTGTTACGAGTCCAGAGGACCCCAAACCCAGCAGCAATAGATATTCACCAAGGTAAATGGTTACTTAAACAAAAGTTGCTTTTAATTATCTTTAAACATGAAAACAGGAACGAACTTTATCACTATTAACTTAACAAACCTAACTTAACCCCCTTCTAATTCTAAGCACACGTGTGTGTGTAAGTTTAGAATAGTTTTTTGATTCACAGTCCAATCTCACTTCTCATTCCTCCAAGTTCACTGGTTGCAGGCAATTCTTATACTGTGCACAGAATTTAACATTTATGGTTCACTAGGCTTTGGTGTTTGAAAGATAAATGGTTACTACTCAGGAAGGTTCTTGTCAGTTTTCTGAGAGATTTGTTGTTCCTGGACACAAACTGATCCCTTTTAATCAGCCACGTCAGTGTCTTGCCGAAGAAACTTGCCCTATCTGGGTTTTCCAGATGATAACCTTTCTTTCAGGTCACTACAGAGTTCCTTTTTGTTTCCTTTATTTCAAGTGAAACATTAGGCAGCCAGTCCTCTCCTCTTGTATGGACTACTAGGGCTTTGACCAGGCTGAACTAAGAACTCGCAACATGACTGCAAAATGGGGTTTTCCACAAGCTTTCCAGCTTGTCCTGTTCCAGTCGCAACTGCTGTTGAACTGTAAAACTGCAGAACTAATCTCTCTTTTACTTTCTGCTTGCAAAACCACATGACCCTCTTAGAACAGCAAGTTACACTTCCAGACAGCCTGCGGCTCCGAACTACTCCTCTGTTTCATCTGTTGCTTTTCTAAACAAAAATCTATTAATGAAGTCTCTTGGGCACTCCCCAAAGTTTTCGCAAAGGCCCCCGGGAGCCGTCCTGACTGGCTCGAGCAGAGCTCCAGTATTTTAAATGAAATCTGTTTTGAAGTGTTTGAATGTGATCTACACTAAAAACCCTGCCCCAATTTATCTCCCAAAAACATATCTATATATAATACAAACAGAACATAATCTGTCACAACCTCAAGTTCATTATCATTTTACTATACAACCCAAGAAATAACATTTCTCTGTACCATGGTGCACACACACTATTCTTTGGCTTGGCTTTGCAGACGAAGATTTATGGAGGGGTATGTCCATGTCTGCTGCAGGCTCGTTGATGACTGACAAGTCCAATGTGGGACAGGCAGGCATGGATGCAAGGGAAAATTGGTTGGTTGGGGTTGGGTGTTGGGTTTTTCCTCCTTTGTCTTTTGTCAGTGAGGTGGGCTCTGCGATCTTCAAAGGAGATTGCTGCCCGCCAAACTGTGAGGCGCCAAGATGCATGGTTGGAGGCGAGATCAGCCCATTGGCGGTGGTCAATGTGGCAGGCACCAAGAGATTTCTTTAAGCAGTCCTTGTACCTCTTCTTTGGTGCACCTCTGTCTCGGTGCCCAGTGGAGAGCACGCCATAGAACACGATCTTGGGAAGGCGATGGTCCTCCATTCTGGAGGCGTGACCCACCCAGCGCAGTTGGGTCTTCAGCAGCATGGATTCGATGCTTGCGGACTCTGCCAGCTCGAGTACTTCGATGTTGGTGATGAAATCATTCCAATGAATGTTGAGGATGGAGTGGAGACAGCGCTGATGGAAGTGTTCTAGGAGCCGTAGGTGATGCCGGTAGAGCACCCATGATTCGGAGCCGAACAGGAGCTTGGGTAATGACAATGGCTCTGTACACACTAATCTTTGTGTGTTTCTTCAGGTGGTTATTTTTCCAGACTCTGTGTAGTCTTCCAAAGGCGCCATTTGCCTTGGCGAGTCTGTTGTCTATCTCTTTGTCGATCCTTGCATCAGATGAAATGGTGCAGCCGAGGTAGGTTCTGTGTGCCCGATGGAGATGTGGGGGGGCTGGTGGTCATGGTGGGGAGCTGGCTGATGTAGGACCTCTTTTCTTCAGGCTGACTTCCAGGCCAAACATTTTGGGCAGTTTCCACAAAACAGAACGTCATGCGCTGGAGAGCTGGCTCTGAATGGGCAACTAAAGCGGCATCGTCTGCAGAGTAGTTCACAGACAAGTTGCTCTTGTGTCTTGGTGTGAGCTTGCAGGCGCCTCAGATTGAAGAGACTCCCATCCATGCGGTACCGGATGTAAACACCGTCTTCATTGTTGAGGTATATTCAGTACTTAATCACATATATACATGAATATATACTTAAAAATGAATATATATAAATATTTTGGGATAATTTACTCAGCCTACAGGAAGAAGCTTTTACCCAGACTGGCAGTCGTGATTTTGATGCAGCTGTACCTCCTTCTAGATGGAAATGGGTCAAATAAACCATGAGCTAGATGTAAAGGGTCTTCGATAATTCTTTGAACCCTATTTAAATAATGCTCCTGGTAAATGTTGCCAATAGAGAAAAGGGAGACTCCAAGATCTTCTCAGTCATTTTGATGATCCTCATTATGGACCAGGTCCATTGCTTTGCCTTATCACAAAATAATGCAGCCAGAGAGGATGTTCTCCATTGTGCAAGTGTAAAATGTTATCAAGATGAAAGCTGGAAGCCTTGTCCTCCTCAACCTCCTTAGGAAGTTTAGGCACTGCTGCACGTTTCTGACTATAACAATTTGCTGTGGGTCCAGGATAGGTCTGGCAGTGCTGTCTTGAGTCATCAGCATGTAGCCAGCTGAACACACTGCTCTGAGGAGAGCCAGTGCTTAGTGTGATGGGACTTGAGGTTTTGCTACCAACTCAGACTGACTCTGATCTTTCAGTCAAGAAGTCCAGGATCTCGTTGCAGATGGGTACTAAGTCTCAGCAAGGACAGTTTATCCACCACCCTATAAATTTTGATTGTGTTGAATGTGGAGCTAAAGTCAATGAACAACAGCTTGGCGTATGAGGCATTGTTCTTTAGGTGGGTCAGGATTATTGCATCATCTGTGGACTGGTTTGGACAGTTAGCAAACTGGAATAGATCTAGAAGTAAAACACAAAGTCTGCAGACAGATGATTGAAGTAAAAATAATGCTGACACAACTCAGCTGGTCAAACAGTGGACTTTATATAGCAAAGATGAAGTTACTTAACCAACAGTTTGAGTTTGAGCCCTTCGGTAAGGTATAAAGGATTCTCTCTCACTGTTCCCCATCTGTGTAGCATGATTAATGACCACCTGCAGACACAAAGCAAGAAATCAAAGGCTTTATTAATTAGAAAATTAGTATTCAACCTGTCAGGAAAGGAGGCATCATTGTTGCTCACCTGCAGTCATGGTATGAATATCCTGCCACATGCGGTTCATATTGCCAGTGTCATGGGTTCTCTGTGCATACTCACACTTTGCCTTCCTGGTTGCACAGGACATGTCAGCCCTTGCTGATCTTGATGCAATCTTGTCACCTGATCTGAAGATAGCATCACACCACTGAGCAGTGTTGAATATTCGCATCTAGCCATGATTTCTGATTTGCCCTGGCAAGTAACATCTAGTCAACGTAACGTCTCAATAAAAGTAAAACATTATGTCCATTTCTCTGTTGCCTGACCAACTGAGGATTTCCAGTATTTTTTTTAATTTTAAACTTAACTTTGTATTTAGAATCTAAATGTGATCACTGTTTCAAATTGCTTTTCTGCATCTTAAGCACATTATCATTTCATGATATGTTTTATGTCATGATAGTAAAAAGATTTTAAATGTCATAAGCTGCAGGTAATTTTTTAAATCAAATTATAACATTTTGAGGTTGGGTAGATACATCAGGTAAGCTGATGCAATGTGACTAATTATAGATGAGCTGTAAAACGTTGTAGTTTTACCAGTTAAGGCAGTGTGCATTTGCCTTGGGTAGAAATTACTGTTGTAATATTATTGGAGAGGCTTAAACCTATTGTTATTTTAGCAGATTATTTGTCAGAAATCAACTATGCCTCAGTGGCAGCATCTCCACATCTGAGTCATCACATTGTCAGTTGAGCTTTACTCCAGCAATTTGAACACAAGTACAGTCCTTAATTTTATTCTATGTCCTATTTGTTAAAAATACACAACTTTATTAAAAGCACTCAACAGGTCAGGTAAGAGAAGCCTTTGAACTCTTTTGTCAGAATTGAGAAAGAGGGATAAAACCGTAGTTTAAGCTGCAAAGAAGATAATGGGAGGGATAGAATTATCAATTGAAGGGTGAGGTCAGAGTTGCCATGAAGATGAGTTATCTGATCACTTGGGTTGATGGGGACAATTAGAAGGTGATCACACAAATGAAAAAAGCACAATGAGTTGTTAATACAAGGGCTGGGGACAAAGAATGCTGCCTTAATTGGTAAAACTACAGTGCTGCACCAACAGAGAGAGAAAAACTGAGCCAATAGACCCTTTCAGGCAAAGAAAAAACCTGAATATGAAGACGGAGGTTCTTGCATAGGGAGACTTGCCTTCTTGAATGCACCACAGCCAGCTCCAAGGCATTAACTTCAATCCCTCTCAGGGAAGGATAATCGGCAGAGCACTGCATTTGCCACCTCACATGAATCTACAGCTGCTGTAAGTGGCTGAATAGGGGCAGGCTGAGGGCCCATTTCCCCACTCACCCTTCTCACTTCATGACCCCCCCCCCCCAAGGCAGGGGCGGCTGGTGGGGGCCATCAGGTCAGGAGCGGTCGGCGGGGGCCACTGGGCAGGGGGATAGAGGGGCAGGGACTGTCAGGGACAGGCCGGTGCAGTCTGTGATGGCCCTACCGGCCACTCTAGCACCTCACTCTGCCACTTTGGCCTTTGGGGTCACTCTCTGCAGCTCAAAATGTGGCAGAGCAATGTCCGACTTCCCTACCCATAATCCCCCATGCAACTGGAGCTGTTCTGGGAAACACAGCGGTTCCAATTGCTTGGGGTATTATGGGTAGGGAAGGCAGCCATTGCTCTGCTGCGTATTTATGATGGGTGGCGTTTCGGCACCACTCACCCCATCTCTATCGGCTCCGGAGGGTACTACAAAGGGCTGCTTGATATGAATCAAGGGCTGCTCCAAGAAAGTTAAGTTTTATGATTTCCCTCTGCACGTAGCCGGCTTCCAGATGGAGGCCTGGGAAGAAAGAGCCTACTATCAGTAGAAGTGGCTGGTTCTAATATAAGCCTCTTTCAGGTGGCCAAAATACCCTGATGTAAAGCCACATATTCTACCTGAATGCGGCTGTCGGGAGGTCACCTGAAAAAGCCTGATGCGGATTGGAGGAATACTCACCAACCCTCTTCCGGGAGGTATAATCTCCGCATCTGAGCAGTCCCCTGAGGCACCTGAATGCAACTCTACTGCCTGACAGCCCCCCTCCCTGCTGCCTGACAGCACTCCCTCCCCGCGTCTGTTTTGTATCATATTAATATGATATCTTTGAATTCTGGCCGCAGCTAATACAGGAATACATTTGTGTGGCCCCCAGGATTAAATTAAGAGGCTTGTTGTCTGTGATCAGGGTGAATTTTTTTCTGTAAAGATACTGGTGGAATTTTTTACACCAAAAATTATTGCCAAACCTTTTTCTAGTTGGGCATAATTATGTTCATTTGTGGTTAATGTTCACGAAACATACTGTTACGAGGCCAAAGGATCCCAAAATCCAGCAGCAATAGACATTCACCAAGACAAGTGGCTTTCAAAACAAAAGTTATTTTTAATCAACTTCAAACATGAAAATAGAATCCAACTTAAATCTATACTTATACAATACTCTATATTAGCCCAAATTACCCCTTTCTAATTCTAACCGCACAAGTATGTAATGTGTGTGTGTATTTAAGAAAAGTTCTTTAGTTCACAATTTAATGTCACCTCCTTCTTTCAAATTCTTTGGTTGCACGCAATCACCATTCTGTGCACAGAATTTAACATGTATAAAGTTCACCAGGCTTGGTGCTTGAAAGGTAAATGTTTACAGCTCAGAAAGGTTCTTGTAGGGTTTGCAGAGAGATATTTGTTGCTCCATGATTTCCACAACTGAGATACCACCACTAGTCACCTCAGGGTCTCGCTGATGAAACTTGCCCCATCAGGGTCTTCCAGATGGTAACCTCTTTCTTCAAGCTACCACAGAGTTCCATTCCTTCCTCTATTTCAAGAGAAACATCAGACAGATAGCACTTCCAGCCATCTACTGCTCTGGAACTTGCTTTCATCAGTTTCAAACAGTTTTTCCTGGATTGCACTTTTCAGTTACTTGTCAGTCTCACACACTGACTGACTGAGCTGTTAACTCAACTCTCTCTCTTTTCCAACTGCCACTCCAAAGAGAGCATGTGATTCATGTCTTGCAAAAACCCCACCTTCTCCAGCAAACAACAGTTCTTTCTTCTTCTCAAGTTGTTATCTTAGGTAAACAATCCAAAAGTGACCTTCCTGTGCTGAAAAGAGCTTCCATCAGCCATCGTATCTCCAGTTCCAAACGATGGTCATTCATTTTATGACGTCAGTTCAATTAACACCTACTTGTGAAAGGTGCTTACATTCTCCAAGAGATCTTCAATATTTCTTCAGTCTTTCAAGTAAGATATGTTTTAAAATGTGTGTATGTATGTGACCTACTCTAAATCTTATAAATTCTCCACAAATATTAATGTTACAATATGCTATTGGTTGCTCACCTTTTTCTGTGATTTAGGATAATACCACTCCTACTTCCATTGGTGAAGCATCCATGGCTAGTGTAACTTCTTTACTAGGGTTGTAGTGGATCAGCACCTTATTTGTTGACATTAGTATTTCCTGTAGTTGATCGACTGTGTTTTTAGTTTCTGTGTTCCAATACTATGTTTGACCTTTCTTGAGTAATTGGTTCAGCGTTGCTTAGTGTAGACATACTAGGGATATGTTTTCGGTAGTGATTAACAAGTCCTAGGAAGGACTGTAATTCTGATTTGTTGGTTGGGTATGGAGCCTTGCGAATGGCTTCTGTTCCTGCTGGATTCATTCACACCGCCTTGTTGTTGATTGTAAACCCAAGGTATGTTACTGAGGGGCACATGAAGACACATTTGTCCTTTCGTTATCGTATATTGTAGTCTGGTTAAAACCTTTTCAAGGTTTTGTAAGTGTTCACTGTCATTTTGGGCCCGTGATGATGATATCACCTAGGTAACACCCGACTGAGAGTCCATGTAGTAATTTGTCCATCGTTACTTGAACAATCACAGGTGTTGCTGAAATTCCGTAAGGCCTGTGTGTGGGTGAATAGTCCCAGATGGGGATGGATTGTCACATATTCCCTTGATATTTTGTCCAATTCTATCTGTTGACATGCTTGTAACAAATCTAGTTGTGAATTTTTGCCCTCTGTTTAATGCTTGGAACAATTCTTCTGCCTTGGGCATTGGGTGTTCGGGTATTTTGAGTGATGGATTGATGGTGACTCTGTAATTGCCGCAAATGCAAATCTCACCTTTTGCTTTTCGTACGGGTATTGTATTGGTTCTAATATGCTTTCATGTTTTAATCTGTTTAATTCGGCCTCAATTTTTCCTTTCATAGCAAATGGGCCCATTCTGACTTTGAAGAATTTTGGTTCTGCATAATCTTTTAATTGGAGTTTGGCTTGAACACCTTTCATTTCCCCAATTCTTGTTGAAAAACCACTGCGTGGTTGTTGAGGATTTGGTCAAGTTCTGGCTGGGAGGTGTCTGTGTGGTTTACATTTAGTATTGGACCGATTTCCAGCCAGTCCAGGGGAATGTGTTGTAGCTAGTTTCATCTGAAGAGTGCTGGTCCCTGGGTATCCAAACACTTTGATTCTGTCTCCTGTAACAAACCTTAGTTATTTCGGTTGTTTTTACAAGGAGGCATGGTAGCAAGTGTTCCTTTACATGTAACGGCACTAGGGACACCTCTTCCCCTGTGTCTAACTCCATCTTCAGGTGGTGTCCATTTACTTTTAGCTGTATGAAGATTGCTGTGTTTCCTCCATTTATTCCTCGGACGTGTAATATCTCAGGAACTGAAATTTCAGGAGCTTGAAGATCAGCCGTTGGGCTGTTATCATCATCGTTGCTGGGTTCTCTCTCTCTGCTATTGTTTTGACTTTAGCACCTGTTTATTTGCAGGCCACCTGCGCTTTAGAAGCAGACATTTAGCTTTGATATGTCCTTCTGTTTTACAATGGTTACATTTAGAATTTTTAAAGAAACAGTTTTCTGGTTGATGGTTATATTTCCCACAACGGAAGCATTGTTAGCAGGGAGACCTCCCGACCAGTAGGTCTGGTTGACCCACATCCAAATTTTTATCTACCATTTCTGAGCTGCAGGCAGTCCTGTATACAATCCGTAACAACGTCTTGATCCATTCCTAATAATTTTTGTCTTGCTTTGTGATTTGCCAGCCCCATCACTAATCTGTCTATCAGTGTTTGATTTAGAAACTGCTTAAAATGACACTGCTCTGCCAGTTTGTGCAGCGATGCCAGGTACTCACTCACTGTTTCTCCTGGTCCTTGTCTCCTCTCATAGAGTTATTGCCTTTCTGCCATAACTGGTGGTTTGGGGCTTAAATGGTTCCTTAGAGCTGTGTATAATTTGTTGAATATCTTCATCCCTGGATCCTCTGGGGTTAGCAAATTCTTAAGGAGGTCAAATGTTTTGCTGAGGAAGAGGGCACGTTTGCGGTTTACTGGACTTTCCACAATATTGTGGGTTACACAGTAGTGGTTAAACCATTCAACGAGGTTATCCCAACTTTCTTTTACTTCGTTGAATTCCCTGAACTTTCCCTCCACCATCTTGATGCCCTTTCACTTTGATCTTTTGGCAGAAATTTGTTGGGGTTGTTAGGTAGTCATTTTCTATCTTCTTTTGTTTTCCTTCTCACGGTTGGTGCATGCAGTATGTAGAGTCGTTTTGTCACCACTGTTGCATATGCACTTACACAATTAAGATTCGGAGACGTGATGCTTTCTCATCCTTTACTTCTATTAGACTAGCATGTCAACTGACACACAGGGTTACATATATATATGGAGAGGTGACATCATGATGTGGGTGTCATGATGTCCAGCAGAGGGCCAGATTATACCCAACAAGGTCAGAGGAGGAGTGAGATAGTTAAAGTGGAAGGTAACAAAGCCCATGGTCATGCCTGTGGACTCAACTCAGGCCTTCTACAAGGTGATCACCCCATTTCCATATAGCTTCTCCAATATAGAGAGAAAGCAGTACACTGAATTGGAAATAGTGAAAATGAATCACTGCTTTAGCTGGGAAACTGTTTGGGTCCCTGGGTGGCAAGAAGGGAAGAATTAAAAGGATGGCATTGCATCTCCTGGGGTTGCATGGTAAAGTGCCATGAAACAGAATTGCTGGTGGAGCAATAATCCTGTATGAATTTCATTGAGAGAGTAATTTAGTTAACTGCTACGCTAACCATGCTGTCCCAGATAAAACATTAAACTGAGGTCTCTGTCTCATTGTTGAATAAAAATAGTTCTATATTGTTTCAGAAAGGAGCAGGCAGGTTTTTCCCCTGGTGTCCTTTCTCGGAGCAAAGTGAACCAAAAGCAGGTTTCCTGTACCAGGCCAGAACCTCTAGCACACTCAATTGGCCACATAATTTTTGTGCTTAAACACAATCCCTGAAACAGATTGTTCTCCAAACTTGACCAGGCAGATATGTTCAAAGCCTCATTGAGGGAATGCCACATACCTATTGGCTCCTGAAATTTAGACAAGTACCAAATAAACATTCAAGATGATATTGAGAACCAAAATGAATGTCAGTCTTCCTGCCTTGGAACAATGACTGTTCCTCATTGGCAAAATATCAAATCGGAATGGTGGCAAATGTGGTTTCCCTTTGTATCTGCATTTTTTTTTTTAATTCTTTTTATTAAGGATTTTTGATCAACATAGATTTACAAAATAAACAGAATCAAAGAAAAATGACAAAATATATACAATAAAATAACAAAACCGAATTGCATGTTGATAGGCAAAGAGGGAAGAATCAACACATTATCACAATTATCATATTCTGCACTATTGTTTATAAATACAAAATTACACACCATACCAATCCTTAAAAGAAAAGTAGGAAACAAAAAAAAGAGGAAAAATGAGAACCCTCCCCAAAGGAAAAGGAAAAAGAAGAGATAATTCTCCCATATGATGTGACAAAATCATCTGTTTTCTAAAAGCACTAATTACCTACAGATGAAACATTACATGATTCATCCAGAGCTTAATTCCTCCCTTAAGGGATACATGTCTCAACATAGCTATCACTAGGGATACTGGAGATAGTGGTTTTGAAAACTGGGGGAAGAATCATCAAAGGTTAACCCCCGTGTATCTTAAATACGGGTTCCATATTCTTTAAAATGTAACAATTTCTGAGGCTGCGAATAATCTTCTCCAGGGGAACACAACTATGTATTTCTGACTCAGCGGGTCAGACTCGGTTGGGAATCAGATTTCCAAGTAATGGCTAAGCTTTTCCTGGCCACCGCTAAAGCGAGTTTAACAAATTTCAATTGATATTTCGACAGCCTCATTTTAGGTTTTGTATCTGTGAATTTCCCCAATAAAAACAATTCTGGCACCTGAGAGTATTTCTGGTTAATTGTTCCAGGAGACTCCCCAAATTTTCCCAGAAGGTTCTCACCATAGGGCATGACCAGGTTGAATGCAAAAAGGTCCATATATCTTGATCACATCAAAAACATAAATTGGATAATTCAGATTTCAATTTATTTAATTTTTGCAGAGTAAGGTACAGCTAATGCAAAAAATTATATTGCACCAGCCTATACTTTACATTAATTGAATTGTTCATGCTGACCCGACATAGGTCAGACCAGCAATATGGATTAATTTCAATACCCAAATCTGAAGTAAGAAATATATTTTTGAGATAAATTTCTTTGCACTGAAATAGAGACTCTGGTTCGAAAGGGGATATCTGTGTAATCTTATGTTTTAAGATAGCATGGATGAGAAAATTGCATTTGCACTGTAAAATTTTAAATGATAATTTTTTCCTTTATGGATAAAAACTGAAAACCTCTTACCTTGTTCTCTATTGTTTTGCTGCAAAGACTACAGATCTACATAATTCTGCAATCTGGTGCCCTTTGACCATTCCATTGCCAAGGCTTGGGCTGGGAGCTAATAAGGAAGATCAAGGGACCCAAACAGTTGGGCTTTTTTACCCATCCTGCAAGATGATGGAGAAGAAGGAAATGGAGATCATGTCTCAACAAGAAAAGCAGCAGAAAATGACGAGTCATCATCCCCTTCTAAAAGCCATCAGCCCTGGAAGAGGTCAGTGACATCTCTTAAATATTTAAAGTGTAGGCATTCCATTTATATGGTCATGGTTGATTAGTCCCTGCTGTACATGTTATAATTCCGTCCAAAAATATCAGTGAATAACTACAAAGTGACTGGAACAAAACTCCTCTTGTTTTATACAGAATGTGTAGTCTGCCTTACTTACCCATCATACAAAACAAGGAAATGTATTCTAGATTTGTTTTTGGATAACCCAATACGTGTATCCAAAAATTATCCACAAATCTTGGCATTATACAAGTAAAATAATAAAATAGTGAAAGTACATATGTACATATATAAACCGTGATTAGTTAACTTTGACTTAGACATGCAGTTTGTCACATTAAGAATCCCTTTTACCTACACCTAGCTAATGGTTATTGTATTCATAACACTGTTCTATTTATAGTCTCTGTGCCACCAATGAGAACAGAGACCAGTCTGCTAAATACAAACAGACAAACCAAATGTAATTAACATACAGCAAATATCTGAGCATATAGAATGTCACTTCCCCTTGTAGAGTAATTAGGATTGGGTGTCAATGTCCAAAACAAGTATTTTAATGAACTGATATTTAGGATAAAGTAACTGCCTTGGTGGTCCAGAGCTACTAAATTTCTACTCATTCGAACAAGAGCTAGGCTGGGTCTCGTTGATAGGATGTCTTGGATCAGATCATCATATACTATTATTAAATGAGCTTTGGTTTGTGGCTGAGCTGTTGGCTTGAATCACATTAGTAGGAGGAAATGCTATTGGAAAACAGAAACTAGTGAAGATTGCTTTAGTAAGGTGAGATACTAATGGTGGGCAGCTTCCAATCTGTTTCACTTTGGTAGGAAAGAGGTGCTAATGGTGAGTTGGATTTGGTACAGATTAGAATAGATTGTCATTTAATAAAACTGAAATGTAATATATAAAATTGCCTTTAAGGCAGACAAAGCTTTGCTATTAGCATTGCCGAACACCTCTCACAGTCAGAGAAAGAGAAGCAAAAGAGAGGTTCCCACCCCCCCTCACAGAGTCACAGAGTAGCCGTGGATTCGACTCCAGCGCTCCCGCAGTCTCTGCAGCCTCACAAGACTCCGGTTCAGTTCAAACCATTGGCAACCCAGATCCAAACCTCTGACACGATAAAGAAGCTTTCAGTGCTCAGAGCCCTTCAGGAGCCATTCTTGCCCTCAGCATCCTCTCAAATCCTGCTTCTGATGCCTGGTTCTCATGAGGCAGACCCCAGCCTGGTGAGAGTCCTTTGACCTCAAGTCACCAGCCCATGGCATGTATGGGTTTCTTGCCTGCGTCACCAACAGCTTGCCACCTGAATGTGTCCTTCAGGCACAGCGCCTCTCACTGGACTGCCACTGTGGTCACCATCCTTGGGGTCATTTCCTCTTCTTTTCCTTCTCAACTTGGAGTGTTTTCACCATCACTGGTGCCCTGCACCAATCTACTGCTCCCCAGAGTATGCACAAAAGAGAAACCGGCCAAAATCAATTGGGAAAAACACACAAATGCAGAAGACAGCAGATTAGCAATGGCTGGAGTTTATGATCGAAATGAAGGTGCAGGACAGACACATACCAAAAAGAAAAGACAATTGTCAATGAAAAACTGAGACAATTGTGGTTGATGAGGGAAGCAAAAGGACTGGGAAACTATTTAAACATTTGTAGAAGACAACTAAGAAGGTGATTAGGAAGGAAAAAATTAATTATGAAAGAAGATTAACAAGAAATATCAGAGGACACTAAAAGTTTTTTAAATATATAAAGAATAAAAGAGTGACCAAAGTAGACATAGGAAGAATAGAAAATTTTGGAGAAATTGTAATGGGAGACGAGGAGAGGGCAGAGGTACTGAATGAATATGTTCGACCAGTCTTCAGTGTGGAAGACAATAGTATAGTAACGTACCAGACTCTCATTGCTCTCAGAAGAGAAGTGAGTATGGTCAAGATCACGAGGGCAAAAGTACTTGGGAAGCTAAATGATCTAAGGGTAGGTAAGACTCCCTGACCAGATGGAATGCACTCTCAGCTTCTGAAGGAGGTCGCTGTAGAGATTGTGGAGGCATTGGTAATAATCTTCAAGAAATTAATGGAGTCTGGCATGGTTCTGATGGACTGCAGGATCGTTAATGTCTCCCTGCTGTTTAAGAAGGGAGCGAGACAGCAGAAAGGAAATGATAGACCATTTAGCCTGATGTTGGAGTCAGTTGTCAAGGATGAGATTACAGAATACCTGGTGCATGAAAAGATAGGCCTGAGTCACCATGGTATCCTTAAAAGAAAATCATTCCTGACAAGCCTATTTCAATTTTTTGAAGAGATCATAAGTAAAATAGACAGGGGAGATGCAGTGGATGTTGTGTATTTAGACTTTCAAAAGGCATTCAATAAGGTGCCAAATGTGAGGCTGCTTAACAAGATGAGAACCTATGGAATTACAGAAAGGATAGTAGCATGGGTGGAGCATTGGCTGATTGGCAAGAAACTGGGATGAGGGAGAAAGGGATCCTATTCTGGTTGGCTTCCAGTTACCAGTAGTGTTCCACAGGGGTCAGTATTGGGACTGCCTTGTATGTTGTACGTTTATAAATCAGAGTTTATTGTCATGAACAAGTCATGAAATTCAGTGATTTGCACAGCATCATGGTGCAAACATACATATTATAACCATCTTACAACATTACTATGAAAATAAAATATTAACTATAATAGTCCACAAAAGGTAAGGCAGTGTCTTTGGTTCATTGATTATTCAGGAATCTGATGGCAGGGGGGAAGAAGCTGTCCTTGTGCCGTTGAGTGCTTATCTTTAGGCTCCTGTACCTTTTTCCTGATGGTAGCAGAGTAAAGAGGGCATGGCCTGGGTGGTGCTGCTCTTTGAAGATAGAGGCTGCTTTTTTAAGACACTACCTCATGTAGATGTCCTTGATGGAGTGAAGTCTGGTGCCTATGATGTTGCAGGCCAAGTTAACAACCCTTTGGAGTTTATTCTTGTCCTGACAGTTGGCACCTCTATACCAGGCAGAGATGCAACCAGCCAGAAGGCTCTCCACAGTACACCTGCAGAAGTTTACGAGAGTCTTCTTGACATACCAAATCTCCTCAGACACCTCACAAAGTATAGCCGCTGGTGAGCCTTTGTAATTGCATCAATGTGGAGGATCCAGGACAGATCCTTGGATATGATGACACCTAGAAATTTGAAATTCATGACCCTCTCCACTACTGAGCCCTCAATGAGGACTGGGTCATTTCCCCCTGATTTCCTTCTGAAGTCCACAATCATCTCCTTGGTTTTGTTGACTTTGAGCACATGGTTGATGTTGTTACACCATTCAACAAGCTGATCTTTCTCCCTCCAGAACACTTCCTCATTGCCATTTGTGATTCTGTCAACAACTGAGGTGTCATCTGCAAGTTTGTAGATGGCATTGGAATTATGCCTGGCCACACAGTCATGGGTGTATAATGAGTAGAGCAGTGAGCTAAGTGCACATCCTCAGGGTATTCCTGTGATGATAATCAGTGAGGAGGAGACATTGTTTCCAATTTGTACTGTCTGGTCTGCTAATGAGAAAGTCAAGAATCTAGTTGCAGAGGGGGATACAGAGGCCTAGAGTTTGTAGCTTCTTGACCAGCACGAATAATGGTATTGAAGGCCAAGCTGTCATCAGTGAAGAGTAGCCGTATGTATGAATTGCTGTTTTTGAGGTGATCCAGAGCTGAGTGGAGAGCCAGCAATATTGCATCTGCTGTGGAGCGGTTGTGACGATAGGTGAATTGCAGTGGGTCCAGATCTTTGCTTGAGTACATGTTAATTCTGGCCATGACCAGCCTCTCAAAGCATTTCATCACAGTAGGAGTTAGTGCTACTGGTCGATAGTCATTGAGGCAGCTCACACTGCTCTTCTTGGGCACCGGGATGATTGATGCCCTTTTGAAACTGATGGTAACCTCTGACTGCCGCAATGAGGGGTTGAAAACGCCTGTGAACACTCTGGATAGTTGGTTGATGCATATTTTCAGTACCCTGCCCAGCCTGAAACGCCCTTGTTCTCTCCCTCAGCAGGCTGCAAATTCTCTGATTCATCCAGGGCTTTGGATTGGGGAACACCCTGTACCTGCATGGGCACACACTCATCCATGCAGGTCTTGATGAAGTCAGTGACACCTGTTGCACATTCATTCAAGTCCATGGATGAGATCCTGAATATGTTCCAGTCCACTGATTCAAAGCAGTCCTGCAGATGCTCCTCACCTCCCTCGACCATACTTTCGCTGTCTTCACCACTTGTCCTGTGGTCTTCAGTCTTTGTTTGTACACTGGGAGTAGAAATACAGCCAGGTGATCAGACTTCCCAAAGTGTAGTCATGGTATGGCTCTGTGTTTTTCATGGTGGTATAGCAATGGTCAAGTGTGTTGGTTCCCCTGGTCTTGCATGTGACAGTTTATCAGAGAATTTTTCAGGTTGGCCTGATTGAAGTTTCCCACAATGACTGAGAAGGAATCAGGACGTGCTGTCTCATGGCTGTTTATCACAGTTGTCAGACCCTCCAGTGTCAGCTTGATGTTAGCCCGGGGTGGAATGTACACTGTGACCAGGATGATGGTGGCGTCCATTGGCAGGTAGAATGGGTGACACTTGATCACTAGATGTTCCAAGTTGGGGGGGGGGGGGGGGGGAAGCAGGACTGGAACATGACTGTCACATTTGTGCACCATGATGTATTGATGATGATATAAACGCAGCCTCCCCTGGTTTTTCCAGATGCCGGTGTTCAGTTAGCATGATGGAGGGTGTAGCCCTTGGGCTGCAGCACTGTGTCCAGAATGTCCGCGTTTAGCCATGTTTCTGTAAAGCATATCACAGCAGTCCCTGATGTCTCTCTGATGTTGAAGTCTGGCTTGGAGTTTATCAAGTTTGTTCTCCAGTACATTGGCCAGGATGATAGGGACCAGAAACCTCAGGCCCTAGTGCTGCAGCTTGACCTGTAGCAGCCCCCCCCCCACCAGGCCTCCAGCTTATGGGTCCGCTGCTGGTAGTTCTCATGGTGTTTAAATTGCCTGGGCGCTGTCCCTTTAAACCCTCTATGATATTTAAATGATTTGGATTATGGAATAGATGGCTTTATGTTTAACTTTGTAGATGATATCAAAATAGGTGGTAGGGGAGGTAGTGCTGAGGATACCAAAAGGCTGCAGAGAGATTTGGATAGATTTGGAGAATGGGCAAAGAGGTGGAAGATGAAATAAAATGTTGGAAAGTGTGCAGTCATGCACTTTGGTAGGAGAAATACACAGGCAGACTGTTATTTAGATGGGAACAAAATTCTGAGATGCAACAGGACTGGGAGTCTTCATGCAGGATACGCTGAAGGTTATCCTCCGGGATGAGTTGGTGGTGAAAAAGGAGAATGCAATGTTGGCATTCATTTCTAGAAGGATAGCATTCAAGTGCAGGGATGTAATGTTGAGACTCTAAAGCACTGGTGAGACCTCACTTGGAGTACTATGTACAGTTTGGGGTGCCTTATTTGAGAAAATACATGCTGGCGTTGGAAAAGGTTCAGAGAAGATTTACTAGAATGATACCAGGAATGAAAGGGCTAGTATAGGAGGAACAATGGTCAGCTCTTGAACTGTACTCGTTGGAATACAGAAGGATGAGGGGAACCTCATAGAGGCATTTTGAATGGTGCAAGGCCTGGACAGAGTAGATGTGGCAAGAATATTTCCCACGGTAGGGTAGTCTTGGACAAGAGGCATAATTTCATGATAAAAGGTGTCAATTTAAAACAGAGATGCAGAAAAATTTCTTTAGTCAGTGGGTCGTGAGTCTTTGGAACTTGTTGCCGCAGGCGGATGTGGAAGCGAGGTCGTTGAGTGTAATTAAGGCAGAGATTGACAGGTATTTGATTAGTCAGGGCATCAAGAGTTAAGGGGAGAAAGTCAGGGAGTGGGGCTGAGTGGGAGGATGAATCAGCTCAAGATTAGAATGGTAGAGCAGACTCAATGGGCCTACTTCTGCTCCTATAAGTAATCTTGAGGCCAGATCACTTTGGTTGGATTAAGTAACACAGGATGAGGGATTATTGTGAATGGAATACTTCCTCTCTGAGGACCCACTTCTTGGGAAGAAATAACCTAAATATTTGATTTTTGAAGCGAGAAGAACATGGCAAACATCATTACCTCTGGAGTTTTTAATTATCTGTGCGATATGATTCTAAAAAAAATTGTTAATTCATCAAGTATTTAAGATCATTATCCTGGGCCCTTTGCAGGCAACCTCATTTCAAATCACACTATAGCAGCCTTTAAACTTTTCTTTCAAGTCTTTGATCTACATCTCAGCTCAGATCATAATGTGGATGGGGATCGGGATTTGAAACAAGTAACAGATGTGGATTCAAAATGGCTGAAAGCATGAGAATCAATAATGGAGAAAAATATGGTGGAATATGGGAGGGCCATTATGATTTGAACTGCCTTCTTCTGCAGTCCAAGTCAGTTTTGTTCGACAGCCCTGTGGTTTTTCTTTGGCAGGTCCTTTCTCTTGGATTCATACAAATTGAGTGTTTGCTCAGAGCCATTACAACTGTTGCCTCAGGAGGTTGAGACTTTCAATAGCCTTTATTTTACTTAGTGAATCTGTGCACAAGTGTGTGTGGTCTTGAGCTTATATTTCCACAAAGAGTAAATGATTCAGAGTTAACTGTTCACTTTAACTCTTAGATTGAAAGATCCTTATAAATCATAGGTACTTTGGGATTTGAGGAAAATGCAGCTGTATCATAATTAGGTGAAGTACAAGGTCAGCTATGCTCTCACATAATTCTGAAATGGGCTCAGGACCTGTCCATGTATTTTTGTGTGTTTGTGCATTGGCACGAGGTGCGCTGGAGTCGGTGATGGCCCCTGAGATTGGCCAATGGTTGTAGAAATCTCAATGTTGTTTATCCTCCTGTGGCACCAATTGCCATCTTGGGTCTAGATAAGATGAGACCAGCTTCATTCTCTGTGTATAGTTTGGGGTCTTTCTTTATGGCTGTCCTTGAGGGTACAGTGGGGAGTGGGATTGAGTGCATTGAGCTGAATATTTGAAATAGCAAACCTTTTGCTGGACATTTCATTTCAATAAGGATAAGGAAATACTTTAATCTGTATAGCACTTTCCATGATTCAGAGCACGTTACGTTCACTAAAGCACTTTTCCCAGAGTGTAGCCTGCTGACATATTGGAAGAAGAATTCCAGAACCCCATCTGTGATATAAAAGATTTATAAACAAGTTGCTGTTGTCAGACTCAGAACATACATTCTTCTTCTCCGAAGCCTACCATTCTGAACCGAGGCTTAGGTTGGACAGGTGAAATGTAGATATACAAGGTTTGAGTGTTTAAGGAGCTTTTGTCAACAATGGCACTTCATTTTGGTTTTCATTTAGCACTTATTTCTAACTGTTAAATGGAAAAAATGCAAGTAGACTCCTGGTTTCATCTAATAACACCTGTTTTCTTTCTCTATAATTAACAAGCCATGATGGGATATAGCTCACAAACATAATCCACAGTAAGTCATAGCGATGACAGTAGTTCCTGAAAGCTGATTTCACATTTCTAACCTAAGAAATATGGTAGGTGTCAGGAATTACTCACAGTGCAAATCTTTCTGCCTTAAAGGATAGGTAGGTACTAAAATGGTGCCCAAATCTGGCTCTGCAATTGCAGAACTGCATTTATTTTTGTAATGCTTTTTGTACAGGTGTTCAAATAGCCTACTCTCCTCGGTGACTCTTCCACCTTGGAGAGGTTGGGCAGACTTGCTGCATGCAGGCGATTTCCTCTGGTATTATGTTAGGTTATCAATATTATTCCTTGTGCTTTTCAATGCAATCCATAGATCAGTTGAGAGTTCAGTCCTTCTTCATAATCAAGGTTGGTACTTCAGTGTAGAGCTGAGAGAGCTGCCATTTTAGGATGAGGCAATCCCAGCTGTTATTGGTAGGATGAGAATTTGACTGCTCTCGTCGATGAACCTCTTGGTTTTTATTCAAACGGTTCGTCTGTTGTCTTGGTCAGTAATTATTCTAAATCAAAAATAATTAACACGAAAAATGTTAATTTTTTAATGCTATTTATGGTAGTTTGTTGTATGCAAATTGGCTGAAGCATTCCATACATCTGAGAGAGCAGCAGAGGGATATCAGGGATTGCTGTGTGATGTGCTTCACTGAGACACGGCTGAATGAGAGCATTCTGGACACTGCGCTACACCCCAAGGGCTTCACCGTCCACCACATGGTCCGGACACCAGTGTCAGGTAAAAGCAGCGGCGTTTGCTTCATCATGAATTCATCGTGATGCACAAACACAACAGTTATGTCCCAGTCCTGGTCCCTTGACATGGAACATTTGACGATCAAGTGTCTTCCATCCTATCTGCTGAGGGAGTTCTGAGCTATCATTCAGGTCGCTGTGTACATTCCGCCCCAGGCTGGCACTGAAGAGGCTGAACACTGTAATTAGCAGTCACAAGATAGCACCCTTGATGTAGGACTTCAACCAGGCCAATCTGAAAAATCTCTGACAAAGTATTGCCAACATATTACCTGCACAACCAGAGGAGCCAATGCACTTGACCACTGCAACATGACCATCAAGAATGCCTACCAAGCCATACCAAGTCTGATCACCTGACTACTACTCCTGAAGAATAAGCAGAGACTAAGCCGACAGCACCAGTGATGAAGATGGTGAAAATATGCGGAGGAGTGCCTGAAGGACAACTTTGAATTGGTGGTCTGGACCATATTTAAGGACTCATCTTCAAACTTGAATAAATATGCCATAGCTGTCACCGACTTTATCAGGACCTGTGTGGATGAGTGTGCATGTACACACATACAGTGAGTATCCCAACCAGAAGCTGTAGATGAATGAAAAGTTTTGCAACCTGCTAAGGGCTAAGTCGATGGGTTTAAGACTAGTGATCCAAATCAGTACAGGAAGTCCAGGTACAACCTATGGAAGGCTATCTTAACAGCAAAGAGGCAATTCCAAATGAAGCAGGTCTTGCAGGCAATTACATCTTTCAAGGCAAAGCCTAACATCATAAATGGCTGTGATGCCTTACTCTCTGATGTGCTGAACATCTTTTATGCTAATTTTCAAAAGGAGAATTCAATGGTAACAAGAAGAATCCCTGCAGAAGCTGATGACCCTGTGATATTTGTCTTTGAGGCTAATGTCAGAACATCTTTCAAGAGGGTGAACCCTTGCAAGGTGTCAGGTCTTGATGTACCCTACCTGGCAGGGTACTGAAAATCGGTGCCAACAAACTAGCTGGAGTTTTCAGACATTTTCAATCTCTCATTGCTGAAGTTGTAGGTTCCCACCTGCTTCAAAGGGCATCAATCATGCCAGTGCCCAAGAAGACCAGAGTGAGCTGCCTCAATGGCTATCGCCCAGTAGCACTCACATCTACTGAATGAAATGCTTTGAGAGCTTGGTTATGGCCAGAATTAACTCGTATCAAAGTCCTGGACCCACTGCACTTTACGTACCTCCGCAATTGTTCCACAGAAAATGCAATCTCCTTGGCTCTCCACTTAGCTTTGGATCGCCGAGACAACAGCAACACATACATAAGTCTGCTTTTCATCAATTGCAGCTCTGCTTTCAACACCATTTCCTCAGTACTAGTCATCAAGCTTCAAATCCTTGTCACGGTTCATCCCCAGCAGCAGCAGGACCCTCTGATTTACAGGCTTTCCCAGGGACGCACATGGAGACAGGCATTTTGGTAGGTATATATAGGTCGGCACAACATCATGAGCCAAATGGCCTGTACTGACGAGTAATGTTCTATGTTCTAATTTTGGGATGCCTTCCATAATGTTTGGGACAAATATACTTTTTTCATTTATTTGCTCCTGTGCTCCATATTTTTAAATGTGTAATCAAGCAATTCACTTGTAATTAAAATGCATATTCCAAATTTTATTCAAGATTATTTGTACACATTTTGGTTTGACCATGTAGAAATTACAGCACTTTTTATACATAGTTACCCTCTTTCAGGGCACCATAATGTTTGGGACATTGAGCTTCACAAGTGTTTGTGAGTACTCAAGAATGTCTAATTGGTCCAGATATGAGAGAGCTAGGCTTGCTTCTAAGCTTTTGATCACCTTTGGTGTCTATAGTTGCCATTTTGCAGCATGAGGACCAGAGTTGCGCCAATGAAAGTTCAAGAGGCCATTATGAGGCTGAAAGACAAGAATAAAGCAGTAAGAGACATTGCCCAAACATTAGGATTACCAAAATCAATTGTTTGGAACATTATTGAGAAGAAAGAGGGTACTGGTGAACTCAGTAATAACAAAGGGACTGATATTCCAACGAAGACCCCCACTGCTGATGACAGTAGAATTCCCATCATCAGGGTCGATGTCAGAACAAGTCTAATCCGGGACATTAGGGTAACTGCGGTAGGGGGGAGAGGGCATAATCTGACATTCAAAAAGTTGCTCAGCGGGGGTCGGGAGAGGTGCCTACCTGCCATAAACATTAACCTCCTCCATGCTCCCCATTAAACTTCCTTCTCCCTCCAACATAACAGACAAATGAGCTGCTTATTATGTGGAGACTAGTGCTGTGGGTGGGGGGGACAATGCCTGCGAATCCCCCCCTTTGGCACCAGCCGTGCTCATCATAATGAAGGAAAATCCCCAAACCTATGTCCGACAGATCAGAAATACTCGTCAGGAGGCAGGTGTGGATGTGTCAATGACTACTGTCCACAGAAGACTTTATGAACAGAAATACAGAGGTTACACTGCAAGATGCAAACCATTAGCCAGAGAAAGGAAGCCCAGATTACAGTTTGCCAAGAAATATTTAAGAGTCTGCAGACTTTTGGAAAGAGGTCTTATGTATAGATGAGACCAAGATTAACCTATATTAGAGTGATGGCAAGAACAAAGAGTGGAGACATAAAGGATCTGCCCAAGATCCAAAGCAAACCATCTTTGCCATGGTTTGCATCTTGCAGTGTACCCTCTGTATTTCTGTTCATGAAGTCTTCTTTAGACAGTAGTCAGGTCACATCCACAGCTGCCTCCTGAAGAGAATTTCTGATTTGCCGGACATATGTTTGGAGATTTTTCTTCATTATGATGAGAATTCTGCTGTCATCATCTGTGGAGGTCTTCCTTGGAATATCAGTCGCTTTACAATTACTGAGTTCAGAAATTCGCTCTTTCTTCTTAATTATGTGCCAAGATGGTGGTAATCCTAAGGCTTGGGCAATGTCTCTTACTGTTTTATTCTTATTTTTCAGTCTCATAATGACTTCTTTGACTTTGATTGGCACAATTCTGGCTTTCATGTTGAAAAGAGGACTTCAAAAGTGATCAAAAGATTAGAAGCAAGTCTAGTTCTCTTGTACCTGGATCATTGAAGCAATTAAACATATCTGAGTATTCACAAACGCCTGTGAAGCCAAATGTCCCAAATATTATGGTGCCCTGAAATGAGGCGCTTTGTATAAAAAGTGCTGCAATTGGGGAACATCACATGATGAGGTACAGCCAGGACGTAAAAATCTGGCTCTCCCAAGAAAAAAAATTTTAAAAGTGAAGAGACTGAAATTAAACTATTGGAAACTGTTCATAAACAGTCAGACAACATTTTACTAATGTCACCAAAAAAGGAGAAAAAAAACGACGCTGGCTCGACGGGAGTGCAACAAAGAAAACAGCAACGTCAAGAAGAAAGGCCTACATTGCAGATGGATCCGGGTGCTGTGGTGAAGGCTCCTAAAGGCAGCTACACAGCGAACTGCAGCGCCATCGTAGCTACATTTACGGAAGGATGACAAGAATGAAGAAGCAGCATCACTGTGCATGCACTAAAAGCCGTGCATGCACAAATCGAGAGAATATGAAGAAATCACTAAGGAAGGCAGTTCGTTTGAATCGCTGACTGTAGAAGGTGAATACTTAGCAGAACTTCAAGCGAGTGACGGAAAGGAAGAAGAAAGGACTGCTGTTAAATCCCAACAAAAATTCAGAAACTATGATCATAATGAAAGATCTAAACAAGTGAGATTGGATATTTTAAAAAAATATATGAAAAACTAAGAAATATGATGTCGTGAATAAAATGTAAAAAAGATTTGATGCGGAAGAGAGAGTTAAACATTTTTAATGTAGAGATGGTTCAAGACAGAATGAACAAAATGAAAAATTCAGCTGATGCACTTGCTATTGTGAATAAGCAATTGTGTGAAAAAGTGGATTTACTAGAGAATGTTAGTAGAAGAAACAATATTTTGAATTGTTCTTAAAGAAGGTTCTTAAAGGTTACGGAGAGAAGGCGGGGACGGGGTACTGAACCTTAAGATCAGCCATGATCTCGTTGAATGGCGGAGCAGGCTCGAAGGGTCGAATGACCTACTCCTACTCCTGCTCCTATCTTCTATGTTTCTATGTTAAGGTGATGAAGGGGATAATATAACTTTTTTTCAATGTTGCATTCCTGGAATCTTTCAACAGGATGAATTTCAAGGAGATATTGAAATAGAAAGGGCACATTGGGCTTTAAGACCACGGCCATTACCAGACCAAAAACCACGGCCTATATTGATAAAGTTAGAGAAAAAATGTTGGAACTTGCAGTAAAGCAAAGGGCCCGTTGGAATATAATGGAAGCAATATCTTCCTTTATCCTGATATTAGTTTTGAATTTTTGAAGAAAAGGAAAGAATTTAATTTGGTAAAGAATACTTTATGGAAGAAAGGCTTCAGTTTCATCTCCACCTTCCTGCAACTTTTAAGGTTTTTGTCGAAGGAGGACCGAACAAGTTTTTTACAGATCCTGGATGTGAACAAGAGTATACGGATGTTTTACCAAATCTTCATTATGAAACAGCCCAACAAGCAGGAGTCTAAAATTCTTCTTGAAATATAAGGAGTTGATTAAAATGATGTTAATCTGTCTAAAGGACATGAATTGAAGTAAAAATGAATATTAGAGGGAGCTGAAGAAAAATGGACTGACATCTACTCAATTATGTGTGTTTATGGCTTTGACCACTAAAGTGGAGGGAAGTAATGTTGTGTATTATTATAAGATTTATTGGTTTTTTTGTTATTTAACTTTGTTTCTTTACTTTCTTTTCTTATCTGGACTGGTTAGAGACAATTGCCTTGATACAGGACTTATAAAAGAATTTGAATACCAGGAATTGAGAAGAGAGGTGAAGGTGAAATGTTGTTTATAGATGATTAAAAAATACACCAATGAGTAAAATGCAGAATGTTTATTATCAACAGCTTAATGGCACGGTGAAGAGGAATTAAGAAAATGAAAGTAGATATAGTTAAGAAAATTGATGAAATTTTTTTAAAATGCATGGAACTACCTATAACTTTATTGGGGAGAGTTAATTGCATAAAAGTTAATATTTTTCCTAGGTTACAATTGTGGCGCTTTAAGGGCAGAGTGGCAAGCAAAATGTCTGATTCAAAGATTCAAGGTGTGGTCAGCAAAAACTGCTTTAATCAGTTTTACAGGCAACTTTTATGTCACTTCTGGTTCGGCCGTCCTGAAACTGCAAGTGATGTCACGATGCTCCCGACGCATTGCCCAGTCTGCTGACTTCGTCCCTAAGATGAAGGGGGTTCAGCGCCATCTTAGAGCGGACCCCCAGAATGTGTGATTGGCCGGGATCATGGGGGCGATACGAGCATGAATTCCCATCCCTCAGCTGCCACTACAACAATATCCTTTTCAAACATTGCTTCTATTTATTCCACAGAAATGTTTTCAGGAATTGAATAAGCATGTAAGAAAGCTTCTTTGGAAGAGCAAGATGTTGAGGGTCTCGTTAGAAAAATTAACTTTACAACTTCCAAATTTAAAAAAATATTATAAAGTGACACAAATGAGATTTCTCTCTTCCTTCTTTGAAGAAGGAGAGAAACCACCGTGAATTGAGATAGATATGGATAAAATGGAAGACAATGCCTGAAGATTTTGTATATAAATAACCGGAGTTTGGGATTCTCCACTGTTGAAGCATTTGATTAATATATGGAATAAGGTGAATGTTGAAATGGGAATGAGGAATTATGAGATACCCAAACTACCAATGATTCAAAATAGACTTACTCCATTTGCAATGAATAATTGATTTCTTAATATTTAGTCTACCAAAGGGATTTGGAGAATAGTGGATTGTTTTAAAGGGGGTAGTTTAATGTCATTTGATCAATTTTTAAAAAAAGATACAAAATAATACAATATTTTGTTATTACCAAATAAAGGTGTATTTACAGGATAAATTGGGTCCAACAATGTTATTGCCTAAAAGGAGTGAAATAGAAAGTTTGATTTGTAATAAATCTATTAAGGTTTATTTCAGCTATATGAAAATAAGGAATTCCTAGATCTAGATAGAGATGAGAAACTGATTTAAATATTAGCATTGGGGAGAAGAATTGGTTGGAATTGTGTCATGATGGTGTGACAAATATATGTCAGATATAGATTGCTTCAATGTAATTTTTTTTTTTACATCAATTATATCTTACCCCACAGAAATTAAATAGACTAAAATCAGATTTATGAGATAAATGTTTTGGGTATAATTAAGAGATGGGTACTTTTTTTTACATTCCACATGGTCATGTCTAAAATTTAGACTATTTTGGTCAGAATTAGAAGCATTTTTAGAACGGGTTACTGAAGTAAAATTTCCTCAAGTTGAGGCCAAAACTGAAACGTAATATGTTTCGAAAGGAATTTGTGAAAATTGAATTAGCAGTCACGAGAAAATGTATAGCAGTGACATGGAAATCAGATTAATATTTGGGAATGGACAGGTGGCATGCTGAAATACATAGTTGTAGATCTCTTGAGAAAGTTACATATAATTTAAAAAATAAATATGATTTTTTTAAAGATTTGGTGTCCATATTTACACATGGTAGGTATTAGTTTATGAAAGGTATCCCCTGAACCTCAAAGAACCTTATCAACTCTTTGGAATTAGTATATGATTAATAATGTAAAGGCAAAAGTTGACTGAATGTATTGATATTTTAGTAACCAGATGTGTTTCTTTCTTTTTCTTCCTTTTTTAAATCTTTTTCAATCTCTCTTTTTCTGGTCTTTGGGGTTATTACCTGGGGGAAGGGGTGGGATGGGTTAGGATGGTATATAACAGCATGTATTGTTGATTTGAGATGTATGATGGATGTTTTCTGTATTTGGACATTGATGCAAGTATGGAAATTTAAATAAAATATTCCAAAAAATGCTGTAATTCCTGCATGGTCAAACCAAAATGTATTCACTTAACCTTAAATAAAATCTGGAATCTGCACTTTAATTATATTTGAAATATTTGATTACAAATTTAAAACTGTAGAGCACAGGGGCAAATAAAGGGGGGAAAAAAGTGTATTTGTCTCAAACATCCCAAGATTAGAACATTACTGCACAGTACAGGTCCTTCAGCCCATGATGGTATACCTACCAAAAATAAAAACCCTCCCTGTCTCTCTTTTTCTTTCATCTAAGAGTCTCTTAAATATCCTCATTGTTCCAGCCTCTCCAAAATCACCCTTGGCAAAGCATTCCAGGCACCCACAATCCTCTGTGTAAAATTTAAAAAAAAAACTTGTGTCTGATGTCTCCTTAAATTTCCTCCCTTCACTTTGTACAGATGTTCTCTTGTGTTTGCTACTCTCGCCTTGGAAAAAAGATGCTGGCTGCTTTCCTTATCATTGCCTCTCATAATCTGGTAGACCTTTATTGCCACCTCTCATCCTTTTTACTCCAAAGTGAAAAGCCCTTGCTCTGCTAAACTTGCCTCAAAAGACATATTTACCAATCCAGGCACCATCTCCATAGCTTACACATACTTCCTGTAATGAGATGACCAGAACTGAACACAATATTCTAAGTGTGATCTCACCAGAGATTTATAGAGCTGCAACATTACCTTATGACTCCTGAACTCAATTCCCCAACTAATAAAGCCCAACATATCATCGGCCTTCTTAACTACACTATGTGGCAATCTTGAGAGGTCTATAGATTTGTGTTCTTCCACACTGTTAAGTATCCTACCATTAATCATGTACTCTGCCTTCAGGTTTGACCTTCCAGAATGCATGACCTCACACTTATTTATTTTTATATATGTACTTCATATTCTTTCTTTTTCTTATAAATAACTTGTAAATATGTATATTATGTCTATATATGTATTTGCATGTTTTAACACCAAATGTCTAAGAATGCTGTTTCATTCAGTTCTACTTGTACAATTATATGATAATAATAAACTTGAACTTATCCAGACTGAAGTTCATCTGCCACTTTTCCTCCCAACTCTGTCTCAGCCAAGTCTCAGTAATGGCCACAACATCGAAATTCATGCACTGATCCATGCTCTAAGTTTATCTCCTTTATTCCTAATAGTCTTTGTATTGAAATAGACATATTTCAAACCCTCCAAATTGACTATATTTATGCTTCCTCCCCTGCCTGTCTTTCTTCACAAACCCACAACTATCCTTTGAATACCAATTACAACATGTTTGTCATCAGAGTTTACAAAAGATTAGTGTTTACAAAAGAGTAGTGTCATCTGGAACTCTGTCCCTTTGGAAGGTCTGGATGTCAGGGATCAACTGAAATTTCCAGAGCAGACCTCTATCAACCACCATTTGACAAACTGGTGGAGCAGGCTGCGGGCCTCACTGCTTCTGTACATTAAGTAACTGGGATGTCCGAACCGTGTTAACTGCAGCTCACAGGGTGGTCGATTTCAAATTTACTTTTTCCGGTGGTGCTGAAAACTAGTGCTGTGGAGATTGGAACTAGGTCAACAGATAATCCTTTACAGTAGATTGCACTGTTTCGGAAATCATTTGGCATCTGAAATTGGCAAAGATCCAACTACTGAAAAGCAGCTCAATGCTTTGATTTGTTGAGCTAGCAAAGTCATTCAGTTTACAAATGGTAGTGTTATTTCAATCGAGATTTAGATTAGACCTTGCACATAGCTTGTGTGGAATGAATCACTTTTGTATATGCTGTTTATTTTCTTTTGCTGTGATGCTTTCAAATTAAAAAAAAGTAGTTATCTTCAGCCAGTTGCAAAGAATGTAGAACTGCTGTATCTCTACCCTGCCCCTCAGTACCTGCTCGTGCATGTGAGACACAGGTCATTGCATAAGCTGACTCAGGGAAAGGTGGGGCTGTTTGTTAGTCATTGAATTTGTTTTCAGTATTCCTGCTGCTCCACTGGTCTGAAGAGGGTATCATACTGTCAGGCTTTGTACAATATGTGTCGCGTTAAAACAGCCCCTTAGACACTCATCTCCCACTGTGACCTGTATCAAAGTAGGTTTTTTTCCATTGTTTATTTTAGACTCATTGAATATGCCACTGTTTAAAACTATTTTTGTGGAACATTAATTAGTTGCCTGCCACCTATATCATTAAAAGTGATTGATGTGGCTGATATATTTTGTCCTTCCTTTCTGTAGCTGTGATACTATCCCTGATTAGTAATGCTTCTTCACCCCCCCCCCTTTCTTTACCTCCCATTCTATCCCTTTTAAAACATCTAAACCCTGGTACCTGCCTCAGGGTGACACTTTTTCTAAAAGTGTTACTTGGTTAAACATAAAGAATCTTTCCTTGTATTTCTGGTAGCTTAGAATTGACTAAACAAAGCAAGAATCATTCTGCATTGAGCTTAGGTTGATTGCCTGTATATTCCTGTGTTTTGTATTTGAGAACAAAAATGCCCCTAGGCAGTTGAATGTTCTTATTTGCATTAGATACCAGTTCTTTGGTTTTAGCCTTGTGAGCATGTTGCTGCTTCTAACTGACTTTTTTTTCACCCCTTGAATGTCTAAAACTGCCAAACAGCAATATTGTAGTTGGCATCCATTCTGCTCCATGTAACATTCTGCTACAAATGAAGTAGAAGGCCAGTTAGCCCCTTGAACCATTCAGTAAGATCATAGCTGATCTGATTGTAACCTCCACATATCCTCAGTAACTTTTCTCTCTCTCCTTTATCAAGTCTGTATTAAAAATATTCAAACACTCCATTGAGTTAAGACTTCATTTCAGCACATTGAGGAAGAGTCTCACAACCCTTTGAAAGTAGGAGTATTCTTTGTCTTAAAAGACAACCCCTTCATTTCGGTTCTAGATTGTCCCAAAGCAAGAAACATCCTCTCTGCATGCCCCATATCATGACCCCTCAAGTTCTTATATTAAAACTAGGTAGAGTTAAATGTTACCTATTAGTGTAACAATGTGAAACAGGGTGGCAGTGTGAAATGTGAGGAGGATGTTATGAGAATGCAGGGTGACTTGGACAGATTGGGTGAGTGGGCAGATGCATGGCAGGTGCAGTTTAATGTAGATAACTCTGAGGTTATCCATTTGGTGGTGAGAACAGAAAGGAAGATTGCTATCTGGTGTCAAGTTAGGAAAAGGAAAGTACAATGAGACTAGATGTCCTTGTTCATTAGTCACTTAAAGTAAGCATACAGGTACAGCAGGCAGTGAAGAAAACTAATGGCATTTTGGCCTTCATAACAAGGGGAGTTGAGTATAGGAGCAAAGAGGTCCTTCTGCAGTTGTACAGGGCCTTGGTGAGACAACCTGGAGTATTGTATGCAGTTTTAGTCTCCGAGTCTGAGGAGGAACATTCTTGCTATTGAGGGAGTGCAGCACAGGTTTACAAGATTAATTTCCGGAATGGCAGGACTGTCATTTGTTGAAAGATTGGGGTGACTGGGCTTGTATACACTGGAATTTAGAAGGATGAGAGGGGATCTGATTAAAATATATAAGATTATTAACCAAAGGCCATTTAGAACAGAGTTGAGGAAAATCTTTTTTCACCCAGAGAGTTGTGAATCTGTGGAATAGTCTGCCTCAGAAGGCAATGGATGCCAATTATCTGGATGCTTTCAAGAAAGAGTTAGATAGAGCCCTTAAAGAGAGTGGAGTCGAGGGATATGGAGAGAAGGCAGGACAGGGTGCTGATTGTGGATGATCAGCCATGATCTCAGTGAATGGCGGTGCTAGCTTAAGGCCCAAATGGCCTACTCCTGCACCTATTGTCTATCGTTTATTATCAGGAAACTCCACAACTGATGTGGACCAGTTAATTAGACATATTCCAGTGAGGAGAAAGGACAGGGATGACAAGTAAGAGAAACTTGGATGATGAGAGAAGTTGTGAACTTAGTCAAAAAGAAAAAGGAAACATATACAAAAATGCAGGAGAAATTCAGCAAGTCATTTAGCGTTCTATATGTAACAGAGATGAAGATGCATAACCAACATTTTGGGCCTGAGTCCTTCCTCAAGGACTGAGCTAAAAGCAGGCAAACATCTGAATAAAATAATGGGGGCAGGGTAGGAGCACAGGGCCACAGAAAAGTTATCATGGGGTGGGAGGGCAGAAATGGAAAAAAAAAGCTGCAAAATTATAGGGGGAGGGGATACTGTAGCTCTCAGAATGGAGAGGGTGCGATAGAAATGGAGGGTTGGGGGAGTCTGAGGATGGAGGTGGTGGATAAGGAAGGTCCGAAGGGGAAGGTGCTGGGTAGAGGGTGTCAGAGGGAGTTGGGGGTAGGAGATGTGTAAAGGAAGCATAAGCAAGGATTAGGAAGCTAAAATCAGATATAGCCCTTTGAGAGATATAAAGATTGAAGGAAAGCTCAAGCAGAGCTTTGGAAAGGCCAAAAAGGGCCATGCAATATCCTCAGTGAGTACGATTATTGGGAATTCCCAACATAATTTGTACTTGCAAGATGATAAGACCTCTAAAGGTCAAATGAAGATATTCATATTTAGAGTTAGATGAAGCGGGTGAGGTATCAAATGAATATTTTGCATCAGTATTGATGAAGTAGAAGAATGTAGGATGTAGATAGTAATGTGGAAAATTTTCATGTGTTAGAACATTTGAGATCAAGAAAGAGATAGTCCTGGGTCTTTTGTAGAGTATTAATATGGATAAATCCTCAAGGCCTGATGGGATAGATCCCAAGTTATCGGAAGGTGACTTGCTGGTGTTTTTACAAGGATTTTTTGTTTCTTACTAGCAACGGGCAATGTCCCAAAGGACGGGAGAATGGCCAACATTATACCTTTGTTCAAAAAGGGAAATTGAGAGAATCCAGGAAATAAGAAGGCTGGTGAGTCTTACATCTGTGTTAGGGAAACTATTGGAGAGGTTATTCAGGGATAGGATTTTCATATATTTGGAAAGCCATGGTCAGATTAGGGATTGTCAACATGTCTTTGTGCAGGGCAAAATATGTCTTGCAAATATAAGTTTTTTGAGGACGTGATGAGGGTGGTAGACAAAGACGGGGCAGTGGATGTTGTCTACATGGATTTTAGTAAGACGTTTGACAAGGTCCAATATGGTACGCTGATCCAGAAGATACAAATACAGGGAATCCATGGTGAGTTGATTGTTTGGATTCAGTATTGACTGGCCCATAAAAGGCAGAGGGTGGTAGTGGAAGAGTGTTATTCTCACTGGAGGCTTGTGACCATTCGTGTTTGGCAGGGATCAATGCTGGGACACCTATTGTTTGTGTTATATATACATAGCTTGGATGAAAAAGTTGGTGGATGAGTTAATGCTTTTGTAAATCACACAAAGATTGGTGAAGTTGGAGAGTGTTAGAATCAGAATTTATTGTCATGAATGTGTAATGAAATTCGTTGTTTTGCAGGAGTATTACAGGTAGAAAATTAATAAAAATTACATTTAAAAAAAAAAACAATTAATGCAAAAAAAAAAAGAGCTAGTTTCTTTGCTTCATTATCCATTCAGGATTCTGATGATAATGGCGTAGAAGCTGTTTTTGTACCACTGGGTGTTCATCTTCTGGCTCCTGTACCTCCTTCCTGATGGTAGCAGTGAGAAGGGAGCATGGCTTGGGCAATGAAGGTCCTTGATGATAGAGACTACTTTCTTGAGACCTTGACTACATCTATTTACACTCAGTCCCTGTAAGAATTCTATTCCTTTCTCTCAATTCCTCTGTCACATTTGCTCCCAGGGCAATGTCTTCTATGCAGATCATCAAAGATGATCTCCTTCAAAAAACATGGCTTTCCCTTTACCACCATCAGCTCAGCTCTCACCCACATATCCTCCATTACCCACACATCTGCCCTGGCTCCCTATACACCCCATGTGCAACAAGGATAGGATTCCTCTTGTTCTCACCCACTACTCCATCTGCCTCCACATTCAACATATCCTCCTCTGCTATTTCTGCCACCAGTCACATCTTCTCTTCCTCTCTCTGCCTTCCACTGGGATCGCTCCCTTCATGACTCCCTTGTCCATTCCTCCCTTCCTACCAATCACTTACTTGGCACTACCCCATGACCACGTGAGATGCTCCATTTGCATCCATACCTCCTCCCTCACTACCATTCATGGCTCCAAATGGTCCTTCCAACTGAAGCAACATTTCACATGTATCTGCAGGGGCCATTTTCTGCATCCAGTGGTCCCATTGTGGTCTCCTCTGCATCGGAGAGAATGGACGGAGACTGGGAGATCACTTTGTTGAGCATCTCGGCTCTGTCCACTGCAATAGCGAAGATCTCCCAGTGGCCACCCATTTCAATTCCCCACCCCATTCCTTTGCCAACATGTCTGTCCATAGACTCGTGTACACCCAGATTTTGGAGGAACAACACCTTGTATTCCATCTGGGCACCCTCCAACTGGATGGCATTAACATCAACTTCTCCGGTTTCTGTAAGCCTCCTTCCAATCGTTCTCCATGTCTCATTTTCTCTATCTCTCCCTCTCTCTTTCCCTCTTTTCCCCCAGCTCTTGATTTCACAGAACCACAAAGAACCTCTCCTCCTCCAGTCAATTCTCACCATTCCTCTCTCCTCTGTCCCACCTATATTCAATTAACACCTTTTGTCTGTTAGTCTGCATTCCTCCCCCTGCCCCTTTTCCCCAGTGTTTTATTTCAGGCACCTGCCTGCTCTTTAATTATACCTTGAAGAAGGGATCTGGCCTGAAACATCAGTTACATATCTTTCCCTCCTATGGATGCTGAGAGACCTGCTGAGTTCCTCCAGCATTTCTGTGTTTTTACTGCAACTAGAGCATCTGCAAACTTTCATGTTTCACTCCATAGCAACTTGAAACTGGCTATTCAAGTAGATACGGGGTAACAAATACATATAGCATGTTTGCCTTCATTGGTCAAGTCATTGCACATAAGAGAAGGTCATTCATGTTGCAGCTATACAATATTTTGGTTATGCTGTGCTAAGGAGTAATGTGTGCATTTCTTTTTGTTCCATTACAGAATTTAGTTTTCATTTTAGCAGTGGCAAGAGAAGGAGGCTTTAAAAGCACAAGTAAAAAGTACGTGCTTTGGCTCCAGAATCTTTGGGAGACAAAGAATGATGAAGTGGTGTAGGAGTTGACAGTAGGCCTTTTCATACCGGGCGAGCAGTGACCCTACTTGGACCAGGATGAAATTCCTAGGAAGACAGAACCTCCTGAGTCTTTTACACCGTGGTCCAAATTCCCTGTAATTTGCCCTCCCTGGCATTTTGGTGGGGGGGGGGGGGGTCCTGCCCCCAGCAATGACATAGTGAATAATGCATTACGAATTCACAGGAAGTCCTACCGGAAGTCGGATCTCACAGTAATGGCAGACAATACTGACTTAAAGGCCCTGCAGAACTCTTGTTCTGCAATAACGAGGCAGGCAAGTACTGTGAGCATCATTTTGAATGGCATCTTGCAAACACCGGAGAAACAAGAACAAATGTGGAGATGGCTGCAATTGGAGGAAGAGAGTAGGCAGGCTGAGCAGGCACGCATACAGTGACATCATGATGCTTCCCCGCTCAGCCATTTGCCGATTCAAACGTCAGGGAGAGGGTGGCCCGGGGAAAGTACACTTGTCTGCGGCCCTACCTCTTAGGTAATTTTCACAGGCCGACATTTTCACTCTGCTGATTCATGGGAAAATTTCCTGGGAATCCCCATTTTACACAGTGGTGTGAAAAGGCCTAGTGAGAGCAGCCTGTAGGGAAAAAAGGATTCAGCAAGAAGTCAAGGGTAAGGGGAGGTCAGGTCAGGAAACATTTTTTTTCCCTTATTTCACAGAGAGAGCAATGGAAATGGCAGCCTGGGCTCCTCTCAGAATGTGGATAATCAGGGAAGCCACCAGCATCCCTGATGACTTCATCTGCATGACAAGAACCAGCTACAGCTCCTTACAATTCGTGTTAGGGAGCTGGAGCTGGATGAACTCTGAATCATGAGATGGTGATAAGCAGGATTTACAGGGAGGCAGTCATGCCCAGAAGGAAGGTAGCGAGGTGACCATCAGAAGAACGAAAGGGAACAGACAGTCAGTGCAGGATACCCCTGTGGCCATTTCCCTCAATAATGTTTATACCATTTTTGGATACTATTGTGAGTACAGGGTTGTAGGTTAGTTTGGGTGTAATTGGCTGGCATGGGTTTAAATGGCTGGAATCTGCTTCTAGTGTGCTTAATAACATTTTAAAAAATTAAAATTTATGATCTAACGGGGTCAATCACAGTAGTCAGGTCTCTGGCACGGAGTCTGGCCCTGTGACTCAGAAGGGAAGGGTAGGAGAGGTGAGCTGTACTGAAAGGGGATTTAATGATTAGGGGAACAGATAAGCGGTTCTGTGGATGAGATTGAACCTCCCTGATGGTATGTTGTCTCCCAGGTCCCAATGTTTGGGGCACCTTGGATTGAGTCCACAACAGTCTTGAGGGAGGTGAGCAGCCAGATGTAGAGATTCATGTAAGGATCAGTGTCACCTTTAGGAAAGGAGGTGAGGCTCTGAAAAACGAGTTTAGGGAATTGGGTGCTAAATTAAAGGACAGAACCTCCAGGGTTGTGATCTTAGGAATACTACCCATGCCACATGCTATTGAGATTAGAACAGTGGTTTTCAACCTTTTTCAGTCTAAGGCCTACCTGACTTCTGGCCTATCATGCCATGGCCCACTAGCGACAGTAACTTTTTTTAAAAAACTTTATTTAAAATTTTAAATATATAGATACAAATGAAAAAAAAACCCTTTCCACCACCCTCCTCCCAACCCCAAAAAAAGTAAAAAAAAAACAAAAACATGAGATTTAAACCATCACAAATACAATCAACCGCCATGGATCTGAGTAACACCACCACAATAAGCCCCAGGGAATTCAACATTTTAAACCCATATAATCCAAGTAAGGGCTCCATACTTTCCAAATAGTGAGATAATTATCAAGTAATTTATGTTATTTTTTCCAGTGGAATACATGATCTCAATTCCATATGCCATCTATGCTATCCCAAATCAATCTAATTTTTCCAAGTAATAGCTATATATTTTCTTGCTACCACCATTGCCAGTCTTAAAAATGCAACTTGGTACCTAGTCAATCACAATTTCAAACTCAACATTTTAACATTATGTAATAAAAATAATGTTGGATCCATAGGTAATGAATCTTTAAAACTTCCTCTAAAAATTCCTTAAGTTGTGTCCAAAAACATTAACTTGGAAGTATGAATTGGGAGGTTTACAACTCCTGAATTTTCAAATTATTATTAAGCAGCACGATTGTTGATAGAATATTTGATTTGGATAAACTGTTAATATGGGCGAATATTGAGTTAATTAATATTGGTGAGAAAAATAATGCGATTTATCTAGAAATAGAATACAAAGTTATTAATTATTAATAATAATCCAACTATTTTGAGACATTTAATTGAATTATGGAATAGGATAAATGATGAGATAGCTACCCAGGGGAAAATTTCAGGTAGAACACCTTTATATCAGAATAAACTTTTTCCTTTTATTCTTAATAATCAATTTTTGAAAAATGGAATCAGAAAAAAATTAAAACTGTACAAGATTGTTATGAGGCTGGTTATTTTGTTTCTTTTCAGAGAATGAAAGAAAAATACAAAATTCCAAATAATTTTTTTGTTATTATCAAGTTAAGGCTTTATTATTGGATAATTTTGGACATAACTTTAAGATTACCAAGACGATTAAAATTTGAAATTTTGTCAACAGAAGGTGGTACGAAAAAATTTATTTCCAAGTGCATAAATTATTACAAAGTAAGATGCATAAATCGAGATTACAATGGGAAAAAGATTTGGGAATAATAATCGATGAAGATGATTGGAGATCTAGTGGTAATAGCTAAGCAATCTATTCAAAGGCAGCTCTGTAAGAAACACATCTTTATCTAATTTAAAATATTTTATTTAACATTTTTAAAGAACAAAAAACGCTTCAAGCATATACTGAACATAAAAACTCCCAATCAAAATCAAAGCCCAAGCCACTTTAATAAGACCCTTGTTCCTGAAGTTTCTTCACCAGTTTCCACAGCCTTGGTCTGTGGTAGATAATGCCCACCTGAGATCAGCCTCCACTTCAATACAGGGTCTGTTAGTTTATGTTTAATTTATTTCTACAGTGTCAGGATGTTTCCTTGAACATTAAAGATTATTAATTTGCCTGCAATAGCCAAGTAAAATTGTAACATAACCTACAATCACGTAATCCCGTCCAAGGTGAATCTTTGATGAAAATTTTTGCAAAAATAATTTATATCCAATTTTAAAGGAGAAATATATCATGTGGCTTATAAACAGGAGCATCTTGAGTCTTGACTGAAGTGAAGACAACAAGCAGTAAGCCATGGCCCTCTGATGGAAACCACTTGGTTAGAAATAGGAGGATAATGAAGCTTAATACCGGAGATGGTGCAGGAGGGAGGACTTCAGATTCCTGGATCATTGGGCTCTCTTCCAGCGAAGGTTGGAAGCTGGTGAGCCAGCTTACATCAGAACTGGAGGATGATGAATATCATTGTGGGAAGGTTTGCTAGTGCTGCTCTGGGGTATTTAAATGAGATTTGCAAAGAGATGGGAATCAGTGTGCCAGAGCAAATAGTGGAATAGTTGTGGAAAAAGCAGTTGTTAAACCTTCATTCAAAAAAAGGAATCAATAAGTTTTTGAGTGGTAGGAACATTGTTCTGAGTCTCATCTATTTCACTGCAAGGAGTAATGGAGGAAAGGCAGATGAGCTTGGAGCATGGGTGGGAACGTGGAAATATGACATTGTGGCCATTAGTGAGACCTGGCTGCAGGAGGGTCAGAACTGGTAGCTTAATGTTCTGAGGTTGTGTTGTTTCAGATGTGATAAGGGGGAGGGATGAAAGGGGGACAAGGTGTTATTGCTAGTAAGGGAAAATGTCACAATAGTGCTGTGATGGGACAAACTGAGGATATACGGGTGGACAGAGGAATGGGAAAGAGATGACCACATTGATGGGATTTTATTATAGACCATCCAATAGGCAGTTGGAATTGGAGGAGCAAATCTGCAGAGAGATAGCAGACAGCTGTAGAAAAGATGAAAGTGATTATTGTAGACGATTTGATCTTTCCTCATATTGACTGCCATACTGTAAAAGGGCTGGGTGGGGTAGAATTGGTCACCTATTCGGAAAATCAATATATAGAGGTACCAACTGGAGAAAATGTAATAATGGATCTCCTACTAGGGAACAAGACAGAACAGGTAATGTGGAGGGACTAGTTTGGGTCCAGTGATCATAATGCCATTAGCTTCAAGATAATTATGGATAAGGATAGGTCTGGTTCTTGGCTTTAGATTCTAAATTGGAGAAAGGCCAATTTTGAGGAAATGAGAAAAGATCTGCTAAGTATGGTTTGGGGCAGGTTGTTTTTTGGCAATGTTGTTCTCGTTGAGTGGATGGCCTTCAAATGTGAAATTTTGAGAGACAGAGTTTGTATGTTCCAGTCAGGATTAAAGGCAAAATTAACAGGCATAGGGAATCTAGGTTTTTGAGGGATTTTGAGGATCTGGTTAAGAATCAGAAAGAGGTTTATAGCAGGTATGGGAAACAAGGAGCAAGTGAGGTACTTAAGTAAAAAATTGCAGTAAAAAAGAGGAAAATCATGAAAAAGGAAGACATGAGGCTGCTTTGGCAGACAAGGTGAAGGAAAATCATAAGGGTTTTCTATAGGTATATCAAGAGCAAAAGGATAGTAAAGGACAAAATTGGTCATCTTGAAGATCAGAGTGGTCGGCTATGTATGGAGCCAGAAGAGATGGGGAGATCTTTTTGCTTCTATCTATGTAAGTAGGGCAGTGAATACAGATTAAAGAAGATGAGGTGCTTTCTAAGGCAAATAAGGGTGGATAAAACCCCAGGGCCTTGCAAGATATGCCCTCGGACCTTGAAGGAAGCAAGTATAGAAATTGCAGTGGCCCTGGCAAAGATAATTAAAATGTCCTTAGCCATTGATGAGGTGCCAGTGGATTGGAGGATAATGTTGTTCCATAGTTTTTTGAGGAGGTTGCCAGGAAAGTTGATGAAGGAAAAGCCGTGGATGTTGTCTAAAATGGATTTTTAGTAAGGCCCTTGACAAAGTCCCACATGGGTGGTTGGTCAAGAAGATTCAGTCACGGGGGGAGGTGAGATGGCATAGGAAGAAGGCGTGCAAAACCACCTCTCCCCAGCTGAACTATTCAATGCTCGAATTATAAAGTTTGGAAAACCTGGAAAAAGTTTCTGAAGATGTTTGAAGACAAAAGATATACAAATGGATACAAATGTGAAGAAAGCTAAAATTCATTTACAAAAATACTGTCTTTTAAAAGTGCCACAGGCCTACTCACCAGAAAGAAACCATGGAGTTGATTGAAGCTGCTCCCAAGTCGCAACATACATCTGGTAGGCTAAATATTACACCGGCGTCACTCTTGCAGCCGCAAGATGGCACCGGTTCTTCTAGCTGCTTGGCGGGGTCAAAAACGTGCACCTGTGTTGCTGGGCACACGGATGCGGCAGCTGAATGGCGTCTAGCGGCGTCCTCCACTAACCAGTTTCTCCGCGAGCCTGTTAATATGGCCAGCGGTCAGCAGCGGTGTGTCGGGAGACATGTCTATGCGGCCGTCGAGGCTTCCAGGCATGTACAGGAACATGTGCGTGCGCGACCTGCTGGAGTGATTTTGGACTGTGGGGTGACCCGACCAGTGTCCTGACGAAAAGGTCGGCCCGACGTCGGACAGCATGCCCAGCAGCAACTGCAGGTGAAGAGGAGGAAGAAAGTCCTGTCCTGCTGGAGACACAGGAATAAGAAACTTTAATTACAGCAGCCACAATTAAGGAAGGTAGGCCTCAAAGTGGTGCTTTAATTGAGATGTCTCAAGGAATGGAAGAATCTGGGATTGAGGCAATTTTTACTGTTTTAGAAAGTATTGCTAAACAGATGGAGAATATGTCTTTTCAGATAACTTCACAGGTGAATCAAGGATTAATGACATGAAGGGCAGAATGAACAAGATCTGTGAAGAAGTGTCATCTGTAAAAAAAAAAAAGATAAGTCTACAGTGAAAACTGATATTAATAAATGTTTGAAGGCAGTTGATAGCGTGCAAGATAATTTTAAGAAAATTGAAGAGGCATTTCTTGAATGTAGAGATCATGTGGAACAAAATAGAGAAAAAAATGGAAAAAGTGGAAGATACTTTCATGGGCTGTGAAATTCAGAAGATAGAGTTGTTGAAGAAGATTAATTCTTTGGAAAATCAAAATCAGCGTAATAATGTGTAGATAGTGGGACTTCCAGAAGATATTGAAGGCTCGGATCCAGTTAAGTTTTTTAAGAAGTGGATTCCAGATACTCTGGGTGCTGAATTTTTCCTGGACAGCTTGGAATTGGATAGAGCACACAGGGCATTAAGGAAGAAACCTTACCCAGGTCAGTTGCCCTGGGCTGTCCTAATTAGATGTTTGAGAAATCAGGATAGAGAGATAATTTTGCGGATGGCTGTTCAAAATGCTCATCAAAGTCAGGCTCCACTGATAGTTCAGGGTAATATTATTTTATGCAGATCTAAGCCAAGAGATAATTAAGAGACGTAAGGAATTTAATTCAGCTAAAGAGGTATTGTGGAGAAAAAGTTAACCTCTCGGTATCCCGCCGTGTTGAAAGTTTTCTCAGGGAACTATCAATCTCAATTCTTTAAGAGTGATCATGATGCATTAATTTTTGCAAATTCTTTGCCAGATCTACGTGTTCAATCCGATCACCACAATCACCTAAGAGGAGAGTATCTGACAAAGAGGGATGGGAATGGGAACGGGAAGAAGGGGGAAATGACGCAAAGTCTGCTCGCTGGAAAAATCTATGTCTGGACTGGAATTAGAAGGATGAACTTGAACAGGACAATTAATTTCTAAAGAAGTTCAGCTTGGGGGGGGGGGAGGGGGAGGGTGGATGACTCTGATACTTCCGCAAGTCATCTGCCATTAGTGGCATTGTCCACACCCACTTAATTGGGGACTTGCTACATTTGTTGTAGTTTAGGGAAGGTTTTTTTATATATATCTTATTCTGGTTTTTTTTTAAGGGGTTTTTTTGTGTGTAGTTTTAGAGGCAAATTTTTTATTTACGCAAGGGGAACCTTTTTTTAATATTTGTATTGGCTGCATGAGGTGCCCTTTTTAGTAAAATATGGCTAATTTGAATTTTGCAACTTCTAATGTTCAGGTATACTAGCATATATTAAAAAGATGAAGGTTGATTTTTTTTTACAGGAAACACACTTGACTGAGAGAGAATATATTAAGTTGAAAAGGGATTGGGTTGGACATGTTGCTTTTTTTAATTCTAAGGCATGAGGAGTGGCAATTTTGGTACATAAAAAGATACCGTATGAATTGGAATCATTTTCTAAGACAGCTGGGAGAATTTTGATGGTGAATTGTAAATTATTTGCAGAATCATGGACATTGCTGAATGTTTACGCACCTAATGTAGAGAATGAATGGTTTACATCTGAAACTTTTTTGACTTTGAATCAGGCTAATGAAAATATTTTAATTGGAGGAGATTTTAATTGTGTTTTGGATCCGTTATTGGATAAATCTCCAAAAAGTGTAAAGAAATCTAATGTGGGTGTACAAATGGCAGCTTTGATGAAAGATTTGAATTTGGAGAAGATTAAATCCGACAGAAAAATATTTTTCTTTTTATTCATCATGACATGATTCTTTTTCTTGAATTGATTTGTTTTTAGTATCGACACATCTTCAGGCTTGGATTATTCAGGCTAAATATAAGAGTAGGATTGTGTCCGATCATTCTATGTTGCTGATATCTTGCGTTGGTTCTGAAGCTATGGAGCTGACTTATTGATGGAGATTTAATGCAATGTTCCTGAAACAACCTACATTCATTAGCTATATTAAGGAACACATTGCATCCTTTTTACAGATAAATACTAATTCAGTACAGAGTAATTTTGTTTTATGGGATGCTTTGAAACCATATTTGCAAGGTTAAATTATTAGTTACTCTGTAAGAATTAAGAAACAATTTTTGGCAGAGAGTTTGACTTTGGAGAAGGAAATAGCAGTTTTAGAAAAAGATTTTCAAAGGAATTCCACTGAAGATTTTTTAAAAAAAAGCAGCGTTGACAAAATTGAAACTTCGCTATATAACATATTGCAAACATTGCAAACATATCAATATGAATGATTAATACAGAAATCTAAATAATGTTATTATGAATTAGGCAATAGAACCCATAAGGTGTGGGCTTGGCAATTGAAGGCCGAAGAAGCTTCGAGGACTATTAATGCTGTAAAAAAAATAATAATAATTCAACGGTTGCCTATAAACCTCAGGAAATTGATGATCAATTTCATTTATTTTTATCAAAAGTTATATTCTTCTGAAGGGGTTCAAGAAAATGGTTCTATTGAGTTTTTTTAAAATCTGCTTTAGATTTGCCAGTTTTAAGAAATGAAGACATGAAGGAACTGAAGGCCCCATTTACAGACTATGTCAAATAGGAAATCTCCTGGAGATGAGGGTTTATTGCAGTTTTATGAAGTTTTGTGTCCTGTATTTATGGATGTGCTTAAACAGGCAATAGATGAGCACTCATTACCAGATTCTTTTTCAAGAGCGATAAGTACAGTAATTCCAAAGAAAGACAGACCCTTTGAAAGTAGTTTCATATCGACCAATTTCTTTATTGAATGTAGATTATAAAATAGTAGCTAAAGTACTAGCACACAGACATGCTAAATATTTACCACAATTGGTACATATTGATCAAGCAAGTTTTATTAAGAATGGGTATACTTCAGATAATATTCTTAGATTGATTACTTTGATCAATGCGTAGAGACATCAGCCCAACCAACCAATGATTGTTGCACTTGATGCGGAAAAAGCATTTGACCAAGTGGAATGGCATTTTTTAAATTTAAAGTACTAGAAAAATTTAAATTTGAGCCCCTTTTTACTGGTTGGATCAAGGCACTGTATAAAAATCCAATTGCTAGGGTGGTGACGAGTGGTCAAGCTTGTTCGTCGTTTAAATTATTGAGATCAATGCGCCAAGGTTGTCCATTGTCACCAGCCTTATTTGCATTGGCCATAGACCCATTAGCTCAAGCTATTAAACAAAATGATAATATTAAAGGAATAAAAATTGCAGAAGATGAATATAAAATTAATTTATTTGCAGATGATGTGTTGATATATTTAACACATCTAGAACAATCTTTGAAACAAAAGTATTTGGAGCAATATGGAGTAATGTCTGGTATAAAGTTAATTGGGATAAAAGTGAAATATTACCAGTTTTAGATGTTAATTATACTGATTGTAAACATATTACAAAGTTGTGATGGTCTAATACAATTAAATATTTAGAGGTAACCATTGATGAAATTATCTTTTCTTTTGGCTTGGCTTCGCGGACGAAGATTTATGGAGGGGGTAAAAAAGTCCACGTCAGCTGCAGGCTCGTTTGTGGCTGACCAGTCCGATGCGGGACAGGCAGACACGATTGCAGCGGTTGCAAGGGAAAATTGGTTGGTTGGGGTTGGGTGTTGGGTTTTTCCTCCTTTGCCTTTTGTCAGTGAGGTGGGCTCTGCGGTCTTCTTCAAAGGAGGCTGCTGCCCGCCAAACTGTGAGGCGCCAAGATGCACGGTTTGAGGCGTTATCAGCCCACTGGCGGTGGTCAATGTGGCAATCTTTATATAAATTAAATTATGTACCGTTAATTTTTAAAAAATAGACTTGAATAAGTGGAAAGATCTTCCTTTAACATTAATGGGCTGTGTGAATTGTATTAAGATGAATATTTTTCTACGTATTCAATATCTTTTTCAATCAATCCCATGTCTGCTTCCAAAAGTATTTTTTCAGGAATTGAATGCTGCAGTGAGAAGGTTTTTGTGGAAAGGTAAATTAGCTAGGGTATCATTGCAGAAATTGACTCGGAAATATGCTTTAGGTGGACTTCAACTGCCTCATTTGCAGAATTATTATGAGTCTGCACAATTAAAATTTGTTAATAGGATGTTAGATGTTACTCAACCTCCTGGTTGGGCGAAAGTTGAATTGGCTTTTATTTCTGAATCACAAGTTCATCAATTTATATTTAAGTGGAATCGTTGTTTGTTACAGGGATATAATATGCCGGTTTTAAAACATTTATTAGCAATTTGGACTAAAAGAAATACTGTTATAGGTTCTAAGGGTAAGATTATGGCCCAAACCCTGTTATATCGAAATAAAGTTATTCCTTTTTTGATGAATAATCCATATTTAAAGATTTGGAACTCTAAGGGTCTAAAGGTGATGGATGATTGTTTTGAAGATGGACAGTTTCTTTCTTTTACTAGACTTAGGGAGAAGTTTGGGATACCATCTAATTCTCTATTTGTATATTATCAAGTGCGAGCTTTGGTGATAGATAATTTTGGAAGAGAAATTATGCTACCTAAATTAACTAAATTTGAGCTTTTGATTTTGGATACATTAAAAAAGGGATTTATTTCAGACATGTATGCCCTGCTACAAGATAAGATGAACAAATCAGATTTAAGTAAATCTAGAATTAAATGGGAAGGAGATTTATCTTTTGCTATATCTCAGGATGAATGGGAAGTTATGTGTCAAGATAGTGTGACTAAATTACTTAATGTAAAATATAGTTTAGTTAATTATAATTTTTTACATCAGCTATACTTGATTCCCGAGAAATTAAAAAGATATGGATTTAGTAGTTCAGATTTATGCGTTAAGTGTGGACTTCATACTGGAACATTTCTACATGCAGTTTGGTCTTGTGATAAACTCCCCACCCACCATACTTTAAAGGCATATCCTCCAGGTGTGACATTTTTACCCTTGAAAAAAAGATTCTGGCCATCCTATTTATGCCTCATAATTTTATAATCTTTTATCAGATCTCCCCTCAACTTCAAAAGCTCCATTAAAAAAAAACCACAAATTTAGCCAACATCCATTCTGGAAAAAGATTAAAATCTTTTTAGAAGAATTATTTAAGGTTAAATTACCTTTGGACCCATTAATATTTTTGTTGGGTTATACTGTATCTTTAGTCACTGGTTTAGGGTTGGACAAGTTTCAGATGGTGTTTATTCGTTTGGCATTAGCGGTAGCACAGAAATGTATTGCGATTATATGGAAAGATTATGTGGAATTAAATATAGCCCACTGGCGTAATGAGTTGAGATCTTGTATTTATGTGGAGAAAATAGCATATAATTTGCATGATCACTTTTTTTTGTTCAGATGTGGTCACCTTATTTGAAATTTGAGATTGGAAATATCTTAATTTTTTAATTGTAAGTTTGACGTATCACACAGCAAATGTAATTAACTGATATATGGGTTTTTAAAAATCCCCTTGAGGGGTCTGTTGTGGGGGGGGGGGGGGGGAAAGAGTGTGGTTTTGTTTGTTTCTTGTTTGGTTTTTTTATACATGTTTTCTAAAATCATAAATAAAGTTTTAAAAGAAAAGATTCAGTCACTCAGTATTCAGGATGAGGCTATAAGTTAGAGTAGACATCAGCTTTGTGGGAGAAGCCAGAGAGTGGCAGTTGATGATTGCTTATCTAACTGGAGGCCTGTAATTAGTGGTGTGCCTCAGGGATTAGTGCTGAATAAATTGTTGTGTATCATCTATAGCAACGATCTGGATGATAATGTGGCAAATTTGATCAGCATGTTTAAAGATTGGAGATGCAGTGAACAGTGAGGAAGGCATTCAAAGCTTGCAGCAGGATCTGGACCAGCTGGAAAAATGGGCTGCAAAATGGAATTTAATGCAGACAAGTGTGAGGTGGTGTACTTTGAGAGGTCGAACCATAATACCACATATATAGTAAATGGTAGGGCACTGACAAGAGTGGTAGAACAGAGGGATCTGGGTATACAGATACATAATTGAAAGTTGTGTCAGATGGCGATAAGGCCGTAAGGAAAACTCTTTGCACGTTGGCCTTTATAAATCAGTTTTGAAAATAGGAGTTTGGATGTTATGGTATGTGACACTGGTGAGGTCAAATTTGAATTATTTTATTCAGTTTTGGTCACCTAATTCCAAGAAATATATAAATAAGATTGTAAGAGTACAGAGAAAATTTACAAGGATGTTGCTAGGACTTGAAGAGCTGAGTTACAGGGAAAGGTTAAACAGGTTAGGACTTTATTCCCCAGATCATGAGAGTGAGTGAGGGGAGTTTTGATAGAGGAAAATTTTGAGGGGTTCAGATACAGTAAATGCAAGCAAGCTTTTTCCATTAAGGTTGGATGAGACCAGAACTAGAGAAGATGCATTAAGGGTAGAAAGGTGAAATGTTAAAAGGGTTCATTGTGGAGAACTTATTCATGCAGAGAGTGGTGAGGGTGTGGAATGTACTGCCAGCTAAAGTGGTGAATACATACAAGTGAATACAAGTGAATTACTTGATTTAGATATTTAAGTAAAAATTGGATGGGAGGGGTATGGAGGGCTATGGTCTGGGTGCAGGTCGATGGGACCAGGTAAATAGTTCAGCACAGACTAGATGGGCTGAAGGGCATACTTCTGTGCAGTAGAGTTCCGTGGTTCTATGATGTGGAAGCTTTGGAAAGGTACAGGAGAGTTACACCAGGATGTTGCCTGGATTAGAGGGGAGGAGCTCTGAGTAGATGTTGGCTAAATTTGTGGTTTTTTTTAATGGAGCTTTTGAAATTGAGGGGAGATCTGATAAAAGATTATAAAATTATGAGGCATAACTAGGATGGTCAGAATCTTTTTTCAAGGGTAAAAATGTCACACCTGGAGGATATGTGTTTAAGGTATGGTGGGTGAGGCGTTTAAAGGAGAAATGCGTGGTAAGATTTCTTACAGAAAGAGTGGCAGAAGTCTGGAATGGGCAGCCAGTAGTGGTGGAAGCAGATCTGATAGTAGTGATTTAGGAGGCTTTTAGATAGACAAATGAAAAAAGATGCAGAGAATAAAGGGATCTGAATCATATGCCAGATTTTAGTTTAATTTGAACATGGTGGTCATTGTAGACATTGTGGGCCAAAGGGCATGTTCCTGTGCTGTGCCGTTGTATGACTCCTCTCCCTTTGTATTCAGTCCACATAATAATAACATTCTGTTCGCTGTCTTAACTACTTTCTGTACCTACATGCTCACTTTTTGTGAATCATGCCCTTGATCCTGTTATATCTCATAACTCTGCAAACTCTCACATTTAGATAATAATTACTTTTTATTTTTCTCGACAACTAGACAGTTTCAAATTTTAATCCTTCAATGAGAGTATCACATTATGTGACTAGTTATCTCATGACCATGAGCTCTTGCAGTGAAATTTGTCTTTACATTTCACATATTATAAGATGGATCAGTTCTTCATTTCTTCAATAGATGGTAAGCATTTTAACATGTCTCAATATGTTACATAAACGCTAGTCCCACTTTTATTATTCCTTTGTCATTGCTCTTTTCCATTTCATTAAAGCAATTCTAATTAAGGAACAACAAAAATATGCTTAGAACTTGTTTTAAAACAGTTTAAATTTAATTTTTTTAAGAACATATTACAATATTAATTCAGTTTATTCATTGTTTGAACTTGTAACTACTTAAGAGGTAGAACTTCCTCTTCCTGATTACACAAGCTGGCTAATATGGTTGAATTATCCTTCATGTTCCCCTCTGCTCCCACAACTATTCATCTGCACAATTACAGGCTTAAAAATCTTCATTGAACTAATGTTATCAGGCAGTTTAATAAAGTCCTTTCCTTGTTTTCTATAAATAGGTACTCCTTGATGTATGTATTAAGAGTGGTAGCCTGCAGCAGTTTCACCATCACAACTGAAAATTGTCTTTTCTGCAACGACCAAAGGAATTTTGTCCATGTTCTCAGTTTGTGCAAGGTCTAATATTAAACCAATTAGCTTCATTTTCAAGTGATCCATTTTTTGTAAAACACCTTGCGAAGTCATAAGGCAGAAGGCCTGAAATCCATAATCGTGAGGTTCAAGAACACTTCCTTTTCCAATGTCTATCATGTTCTTGAAGTACCCCATATTACCCTAACCCTAACCATAAACTGCTCCAAGACCACTAAAAGATCTCTCTGCATTTCTGGAATGTCTTTTTTTTTCTTGCACTAGTGTCCTCCTTATATTAATTATCTTTTTCTGTCTTGACATATTGTCATAATTTAAACTATTGTTGTTGGTATACCTGTGTGGCTGCAATAAGTAAGAATTGGGTGCATCTATACATTAGACATGTAAATGACATTAACCTCTCTCATAATCATCATGAATTTAATATAATGTACTTGTTAATGGTTTTTAAATGATACACTGAAAGATATAATGTTTTCATAGGTCTGGTCACTTTCACTTTCTTAATAAGGTAAGTATCATCGGATTGTAACCATAAGACCATATAGGACATAGGATCAGAAATAGGCTATTCAGCCCATTGAGTCTTCCCCATCATTTTAATCATGAGCTGATCCATTTTCCCACACAGTCCGGCCTTCTCCCCATAACCTCTGATGCCCTGGCTAATCAAGAACCTGACAATCTCTGCCTTGCATACAACTAATGACCTGTCATTCACAAGAGCTCGAGGTAACAAATTTCACAGATTTACCACCCTATGGCTGAAGCAATTGCTCCATATCTCTATTCTAAGCAGATGCTCTTTAAACGTGAAGTTATGCTCTTTTTTCCCACCATGGAAAACATTTCTATATCTACTCTGTCCGTGTCTTTCGACATTCAAAATGATTCAGTGAGATCTGCCGTCATTCTCCTAAATTCCGTGTATAGGCCAAGAGCTGTCAATGGTCCTGATATAACCTTTCCATTCCCAAAATCATCCTTGTCAACCTCCTCAGAACCCGCTCTAATGTCAACATGTCCTTTCTTAAATGAGGAGCCCAAAACTGCTTACAATACTCCAAGTGAAGTCTCACCAGAGCCTTATAAAGACTCAAAATCACATTCCTGCTCATGTATTCTGTTCTCCTTGAAATGAATGCCAGCATTGCATTTGTCTTCTTCAGCTTCAGGCAATCCTGCACAAGGACTAACAAGTCCCTTTGCCTTTAGTTATTTTCAGTTTTCTCCACACTTACAAACTAGTCAGCCCATTTAATTTTCTACCAAAATGCATGACCGTACACTTTCTGACATTGTATTTCATTTGCCATTTCTCTGCCCATTCTCTTAATCTAAGTCCTTCTGCAGCCTCTCTGTTTCCTCGACACTACCTGTTCCTCAACCTATCTTTGTATCATCTGCAATTTTACCCATGATGACATTCATTCTATAATGCAAATTATTAATATACAACTTAAAAAAAACAATCAGCCCCAATACAAACTCCTGTAGAATACCACAAGCTGCCAACTGCAGCCAACCAGAATACTATTCCAGTATTCCTACCCTCTGCTTCTTGCCAGTCAACCACTGCTCTACCCATGCTGGTATGTATCCTCTCATACCATGAGCTTGTTAAGCAGTCTCATGTCAAAGGCTTTCTGAAAATCCAAAAACACAACATCTACTGCATTTCCTTTATTTAGTCTGCTTGTTACTTCTTCAAAAAATTCCAATATATTTTTTAAGCAAGATTTTATCTGAAGGAAACAATGCTGTTATGTGCCTCCAAGTACTCTGTAACCTCATCCTTGACAATGGACTCTAACATCTTCCCATCTACTAATGTCAGGCTAACTCTATGCAGCCCCACAGCCCACCAAGTTCATGGCAAACATCAACCACCAATACATTAATTCATTAATCTAATTTTCCCCCATATTCTCATCTTCTCCTCCTTAGTTCTACCATGTATCTATGTACTAGAAGCAATTATTTTTGGTGTAGCAAATTAAACTACTAACCCATCCATCTGTGGGCTGTGAGAAATAAATCCTCGTGGTCGTAGGGAGAATACATTCTTCCAGGCCACCACTGAGCCCCAGATGGAGGTCAGTGATTGAACAAAATTGGCAAAGTCTGGTCCAATCAGTTTTTCTCCAATTTGTGAGGTTTGCATCTAAGTGCAACCAAGTCCAGCCTCTCTGCACGAGCATGTAAATCTGGAATTTGTCGGTTGCTCTTTGCTGGGGTTTTGACTCTGACAATGGACTAAAAATCCAGCTGCTAGTGTGAATCTGCTAGCCAAACCTATTCTAGCTGAGACCCAGTGTAGGAACAGCAGTCTATTTCTACTTACAGAGGATATTATTAAATTTATTTTTTCTCATTAGCTGAATTAAATGGCAAATATCTTGTATCAGCCTTTATGATAGAAGATGCAACAAATTCCCATTATTATCAAAAATTAAATATTGCTATCAATGAGGAATTAGTATTAGGCAAACTTCATCAGACTAACAGTTTTAAAAGTATAGGGACATAAAAAAAAAATGTAAGGAGCAGAAAATTTAAAGAGCAGGAAGGACTAGGCTGTCCAGTCTGTAGACCATGCTCTGCCATTCAATATATTATTTAATAATGATCAGGCTATGAACTCAGCTATACTTGCCCACACGAAATATACCCCTATTATTCAATACGATAAAAATGTTTTTACTTTAACCACTGTGTCTACAAATTAATGTTTTATTTAACAATAAAAAATCTGATGGTTTGAATCTGAGGATGCTCTAGAAAATGGATGCAAAGATGGTAGATGCATTAATTTTAATCTTTCAATCATTATGGGGGAGAATGCTTCAGAATTGGAAAATTGGCGATTCAAAAAGACGGAGATGCAAAAGAAAATGTGTAATTACAGGAGTTAGTCCAATGCTCATTATTGGAAAGAGAGTCATTGAAAGCAACTAATTGGACCATTTGAAGAAAAATTGGACTTGCTTAAATAGACGATGTGGTCAGTATGAATGGGCTGGGATCAATTATTAAGGAGACAATAGTAAAACACTTGGAAGACATAACCTATAGGAAGAATAACAATAAAATAGAAAGAGTGCAGAGGAGATTAACAAGGATGTTCCTGGGACTTGAAGAACTGAGCTATAGGGAAAGGTTTGGACTTGATTCCCTGGAGAGTAGAAGAAGGAGGGAGATTTGATAGAGGAATTTAAAATTATGATGGGTATAGATAAATGGAAGGTGGCTTTTTCAACTAGGGTTAGGTTAGATAAAAACTACAGGGTTAAAGGTGAAGGGGAAAAGTTTAAATGGCACATTAGGGGGTACTTTTTCCTGCAGAGAGTATTAGGAATATGGAATGAGCTGCCAACTGAATTGGTAAATGCAGGCAAAATTTTGACATTTAAGAAAAATTTGGACAGGTACATGGACAGAAGGGGCATGGAGGGATATGGTCTGGGTGGAGTCAGTAGGACGAGGCAGAAAAATTGTGGTGTAAACTAGAAGGGCCGAAGAGCCTGTTTCTGTGCTGTAGTGTTCTACTATTCTATAGTTCTATGATCAAGCAGTCGGCATCATTTCATGAAAGAGAAATCTTCTCTTAACCATTGCCTTTTTATGTGGTCACAATTTTCACTGGTGCATATTTGCTTCCATCCATGCTGTAGGAGACAGCAAAGCTACACTCCCAGATGAGCTCAATGTCTTCTATGCCTGATTTGACCAAGGAAGAGCCACTACACACCCACATGTCCCTTCATAATCCTCTACTGTCAGTATCCAAGGATGACCTATGGGCTGCCTTCGAGATAGTGAATCCAAGATAAGAATCCAGTCCAGACAGAGTACCCAAGTACTGAAAACCTGTGCTGACCAACTTGCCATTGGATTCACAGAAATATTCAACATCTCACTCCAATAGGGCGTAGTACCCACGTATTTCAAACAGGTTTCAATTGCACTACCTGTGCTGAAGAAGAGTGGTAAACTGCCTAAAAGACTACTGATAACTGGCACTCACACCCACAGTGAAGTGTTTTGAAAGGCTGGTGTTGAAGCATATCAGCTCCTGTCTGAGCAGTGACATAGATCCATTCGAATTTTCCTACTGCAGCAATAGGTCTATGGCAGAAGCCATCTCACTGGCTCTACACAAAGCCCTGGAACACCTGAACAGCAAAAACACATACATCAGTTCAGCATTCATGCCTTCATCACCTCAAATCTGATCAGAACACTCCAGGACTTGGGTCCCAATACCCCACTGTGTAAATGGAACCTAGATTTCCTCACCTCCAGAGCATAATCAGTGAGGATTGGTAAAAATATTTCCTCCACAATCTCCAACAGTACCGGAGCTCCACATGGCTGCCTACTTTCCCCACTGCTCTACTCATTTTACACCCATTACTGTGTGGCTCGGTATGATAATACCATTAACAAATGTGCTGGTGATACCACAATAGAGGGTTGTATAAAAGGGGGTGATAAGACTGCATACGGGAGGGAGATTGAAAACTTGACTGAATGGTGTATGAACAACCTCACAGTCAATGAGAACTTTAATTAGCACATTATTTATTACTAATTTTTTTCTCTGTATGTCACAGTTTGAATGCATATCCTTCTTGTTTACATTTCTCTTTCCTATATATATCTTTTCTTGAGTACAGTTTTTTTGCCCTCCCAATAAGTAGAAATTTTGCCTGGCCTGCAGGAAAAAGAATCTCAGGGTTGTATGTGATGTCATGTATATACTCTGAAAATAAACTTGAACTTTGATCCTCTACATAATTAATATCCAGTGCCCTCCATAATGTTTGGGATAAAGACACTTTTTTCCCTTTATTTGCCCCTGTGCTCCAGTTTTACATTTGTAATGGAACAATTCACAAGTAATTAAAGTGCACATTCCAGATTCAAGGTTATTTGTGTACATTTTGGTTGGACCAAGTAGAAATTACAGCACCTTTTTTACATAGTCCCCCCTTTTCAGGGAACCATAATGTTTGGAACATTTCACTTCACAGGTGTTCGAGAGTACTCGGGTATGTTTAATTGCTTCATTGGTTCAGGTATAAAAGAGCAAGGCTTGCTTCTAAGCTTTTGATCACCTTTGGAGTCTGTAGTTACCATTTTTCAACATGAGAATCAGAGTTGTGCCCATGAAAGTCAAAGAAGCCATAAGGAAGCTATAAAACAGGAAGAGACATTGTCCAAACCTTAGGATTACCAAAATCAACGGTTTGGAGCATCATTAAGAAGAACGTACTGGTCATCTCAGTAATTGAAAAGGGATTGGTTTTCCAAGGAAGACCTCCACTTCTGATGACAGCAGAATTCTCATCATAATGAAGAAAAATCCCCAAAGGTATATCCAACAGATCAGAAACACTCTTCAGGAGGTATAGATTAGGTTATATCAATGACTACTGTCCACATATTTCATGAAAAATACAGAGGCAAGATGCAAACCCCTAGTTAACCACAGAAAGGAAGGCCAGATTACAGTTTGCAAAAAAGTAAAAGAGCCTGCAGAATTCTGGAAAAGGGTCTTGTGGACAGATAAGACCATAATTATCCTGCATCATAGTAATGGCAAGGGTAAAGTGTGGTGGCATAAAGGATCTGCCCAAGATCCAAAGCATATTATCTTTGCCATGGTTTGCATTTTGCAGTGTAGCCTCTGTATTTCTGTTCATGAGGTCTTTTATGTCATTGACACATCCACCCCTGCCTCCTGTAGAGTGTTTCTGATCTAGTGGACGTATGCTTGGAGATTTTTCTTAATTGTGATGAGAATTCTTCCATTATCAGCAGTGGAGGTCTTCCAGTCCCTTTGCAATTACTGAGTTCACCAGTAAACTTTTTTCTTAATGATGTTCCAAACAGTTGATTTTTGGTAATCCTAAGCTTGAGCGATGTATTTTACAGTTTTATTCTTGTTTTTCAGCCTCGTAATGACTTCTTCAACTTCCATTGGAACAACTCTGGTCCTCATGTTGAAAAATGGCAACTATTAAACATACCTGAGTACTCACAAACACCTGTGAAGTGAAATGTTCCAAACATGTATAAAAGGTGCTGTAATTTCTACATGGACCAACCAAAATGTACACAAATAACCTTGAATCTGGAATGTGCACTTTAATTACAATGTGAATTGTATGATTACAAATGTAAAACTGTGGAACACAGGGGCAAAGAAAGGAAGAAAGACCCTTTGTCCCAAAAATTATGGAGGGCACTGAAAATTGTAAACAGCTGTGATCACTGGCCCTGAATCCTGTCATACTCCTCTGGTCACAGGTCAACTTGAAAATTATCTCTTTTATCCCTTCTCACAGTTTCCTGACAGCCAACATCTATCCATGCTCATTTATTACCTCCAATACCATGGGCTCTAGTGTGGTAACCTTTTGAGATCTACCTTGTAAAACAAGTGCTGTAAATCCAAAAGCAATGCATCTACTTATTCTCCTTTGCCACTCTAGTCAAGATTTCTTCAAAAACAAGCAAGACATTCAGAATTGATGTTTCCTTAATGAAACAGTGTTGACTCCTCTTGATCAGATTTTGTATTTACAAATATTCTGCTCTTTCTTGCTTATTGAACAATACTCATTATTTTGGATGGCACAGTACTACTGCAGCTCAGCTCGAGAGACCTGGGTTCAATCCTGATCTCCAGTACTGTTTCTTTCTGGAATTTGCACATTCTCCCTGTCACTGTGCAGGTTTCATCTGGATGCTCCAGTTTCCTACCACATCTCAAAGATATGTGGGTTAATTGATTTTGATAAATAGTAAGTTGTAGATTCTTGACTCTTGGTGGGGCGGGGGTAGGTGGTTGAGGAGGAGGGGGAAGAGTTAATGAAATGTGGGAAGAATAAAATGGGATTAATGTAAATGGATGCTTGATATTCATTATGAATATGTTGGCCAAAAGGTCTATTTCCATGTTGACTAATTTTGTTTTTCGTACAATAAATGACGATATCTGAATCTTCAAGTCCTGCACATCCAATGAAACATGGTCTACACTGGTTCCTTGTTTCTGCAGTGGCTCGGTGTGAAAATCATCTTATTTCAAGTCCCTCTTTGGTCTTTCCTTTCACTATCACTGTATCGTCCTTGGAGGGTTTATCCAATTCTTGAAATTTGCTCATTCCTAATTTTCTTCACTCCATCATCAGGCCATACTTTCAGATACCTCAGAACTTCCCTATCTCTTTCTTGCAACCTCTCCGTATTCAAGGTACATAAGACTTGCTTCATTAACCAGATGTTTGCTTACCTGATCTAATGCATTATGTGGCTTTCTGTCTGATGTTCCATGTGAAGCCTGTTGGCATATACTAAGTGTTTATTCAAGATTCCTTTATCACCATGTAATAGTACAGGACATCCCAGAGGCTTGAGAAATATTGGAACGAAATATTTCAAACTTTCTGTATTTTTAAAAAAAGTTAATTTTAACTCCTTTATTTGGTATTGTTGGAGAAAGTGACATAACTTTAATGGCATCAGATCTGCATGTATTTAGCTTTTATTTCTTATTGCTAGGTGGGGGATGTTGCTCAAATGGAGAGACCTTACCCCACCTATTCATGCTCAATGGCTACATGATGTCATGTCATGTTTAAATTAAGAGATTAGATTCTCAATTTCTGATTTGAATTAAAATTTTCAAACACTGTGAGGACCCTTTTTGAATTACTTATATAATCTTTGATTTGATATGAAGGTGGAGACTAATGAAGTGATTCATCACTCTGATAAGAATTCTGTCTTTTTTTTTGGCCAAACAGCTTCTTTCTTGGTAGAGTGTTTAGATTTTCCTTTTTTAAAATAAAATATTAATACAATGTAATTTGTTTGATTCTCCAAGTTTCTTGTGCCCTGCACCAGTGCACTGCTCCCTGGACTCTCTAACCCCTTATGGGCCTCTACCATGCACTGGTGCCTCCATCTTGGGAACAGACTTCCATGTTTGCAGGATTTTACTACAAACACATTAACAGGCCATTTAAAGCCTGTATGAAGCCACCAGCATTAAGACTGGGCAGTTGAATCATTCAGAGTGACTCTGCTCTCCTGGGTCTGCACCAGTGGGCAGTGCTGCCATTACAGCACCTTCAGAAGCTCCACCATTTTTTCAGAGATGAAATGCAATGCAAGATACACTTTGATACAAGTATCAAATAAAACAGTAAATCCTTACAGAAGGCAATTTTGTGTAATGCTGGAAGTAGTTCAATTAAACAATTCTCGTCCATGGTCTTGACCCAAAACATTGACCATCCCACTTCCTCCAGAGACGTTGGGTGACCTGTTGAGTCCCTCCAGCAATTTGTTTTTTAATTCCAATGTAATTTTTAAAAAAAATTTAGTTTAAAATTTAGAGATACAGCATGGTAACAGGCCCGTGCCACCCAATTACACCCAAATGATCAACAACCCCTGGAACATTTTGAAAGGTGGAAAGAAACTAAAGCACCCAGGGAAAACTCACCAAACACAGGGAGAACATGCAAACTCCCTACAGACAGCGTGGGATTCAAACCTCAATCCTGATCGCTGGTGTCGGATGCAAGGATCGACAATGAGATAGACAACAGACTCGCCAAGGCAAATAGTCTGGAAAAACAACCAACTGAAAAACCTCACAAAGATTAGTGTATACAGAGCCGTTGTCATACCCACACTCCTGTTCGGCTCCAAATCATGGCTCCTCCACCGGCATCACCTACAGCTCCTAGAACGCTTCCACCAGCGTTGTCTCCGCTCCATCCTCAACATTCATTGGAGCAACTTCATCACCAACATCGAAGTACTCGAGATGGCAGAGGCCGACAGCATCGAATCCACGCTGCTGAAGATCCAACTGCGCTGGGTAGGTCACGTCTCCAGAATGGAGGACCATCGCCTTCCCAAGATCGTGTAATATGGCAAGCTCTCCACTGGCCACCGAGACGGAGGTGCACCAAAGAAGAGGTACAAGGACTGCCTAAAGAAATCTCTTGGTGCCTGCCACATTGACCACCGCCAGTGGGCTGATATCGCCTCAAACCATGCATCTTGGCGCCTCACAATTTGGCGGGCAGCATCCTCCTTTGAAGAAGACCGCAGAGCCCACCTCACTGACAAAAGACAAAGGAGGAAAAACCCAACACCCAACCCCAACCAACCAATTTTCCCTTGCAACCGCTGCAACCCTGTCTGCCTGTCCCGCATCGGACTTGTCAGCCACAAACGAGCCTGCAGCTGATGTGAACATTACCCCTCCATTAATCTTCGTCCGCTAAGCCAAGCCAAAGAAAGAAAAAGAAAGAACTGCAAAACTAACCATGCCACCCTTGGAAACCTTAACTCCTTACACATAGTGCAACATTTCTGGTTGTATTTCAAACTTTCACATTATCTTTAATTTGCTTTTTAGATGTTGTTTCAACATAAACATTTTTATTTCTATATTTTTACAACAGTTACTAATTTCAGACTTCCTATTAATATCAACAGCTGGATTGAATTTGGGAATAACCTGTCTGAACAACAATCTCTCACCTTCTCTTTGCCTTGCAGGTTATTGGAGAATGCAGTTGGATCATATCTGTGCACATTTGCGCAGTTATGCACACAACAATGCTGAATTTCGAGCCCTTATTGGAGAACCTCAAATGGGAAAAGTAAGCAAGCTAAATCTTTGGATAAACTCTTGAAAAGTTGATTCAGTGGTTGAACACATCATTAAAGCAAGTAGTTATATTTAGACAGTGCTTTTCACATATTTAAGCTCACTGAGGGATCTCTTTAGGTGATGTGGAAGACATGACATCAGGAATACTGAAAAATCAGGTGTCAAATCTGATGAAGCTGCAATGTCTGAAACACCAGGCAATGGATGGGGAAATATGAAAACTGCAGATGCTGGAATCGTAAATAAACTGAGAGAAGCTGGAGGGAATCAGCAGGCCAGATGGAGAGTCAACGCTGACTAACAACTAACAATTTCTCTCCATAGTTGCAGTCTGATCCATGAAATCCCTCTGGCTTCTTGTGCAATGGATAGAACCAAGCAGTCTCAAAATCAGCAGATCAAATTCAAGCTCTGCAGTCCTGCTACATTGAGTTGGGGATGGTGGTGATCAATGAAACAGGCTCCAGGACATCCCCATGCTCTGTTTGGCAGAACCAAGAAAGCTTGTGTTAAAGACAAGCTGAAAACTTTTGTAACCACGTCTTCAAGTGCCGAATGAATGATTCTTCTTGGCTTCCTCCTGAGATTCCGAACCATTGCACAAACCAATCAATACAATCCAGTCCACATGATATCAATAAATGGCTGGGACCATGGGATACAGCAAAGGCCATGGGACCAGCAAGTACTGAAGACCTGCACTGCGGAACTAGGGGCACCTTTAAGTGTTGATCCAATGCGGTTGTAACACTGGCATCCTGGTATACTGGTATATTCTGTTCACTAAAAGCAGGACAAATACAATGAGATTAATCACTGCCCAATCAGCTGAATTCTAGAGGTAACACTCACTGCCCTTGCACTTGATGAAGTGTGGCATTAATGCACTCTGGTAAAATTGAAATCCACGGGCATCAAGGGAAGCACTCTAATGGGTGGAGTTGTACCTCACACAATGGAAGATGGTTGTGGTTGTTGGAAATCAGTCATCCCTGCCCTAGGACATTGTTGCAGGAGTTTCTGCAGCCATCTTCAGCTGATTAATCAATGACCGTTGTGATAGAGAATATAGATATGTTTTTGGGTGATAAATTGGGGCAGGATTTTTAGTGTAGGTCACATACAAACACTTTAAAACATATCTCATTTAAAATACTAGAGCTCTGCTCATGCTAGAGCCTTTGAAAAAGTTTTTGAGAGTGCCCAAGAGACTTCACGAATGGATTATTGTTTTGAAAAGCAACAGATGAAAGAACTTGTCAGAGCCACAGACTGTCTGGAGTGGAACTTGCTGTTCTTGGAGGGTCATGTGGTTTTGCAAGCAGAGAGAGTCAAATAGGTTCTCTCTCTCAGAGAGAGAGAGAGAGAGAGAGCAGTTCTACAGTCAGCAGCAGCAGTTGGGACTGGAACAGGACAAGCTGGAAAGCTTGTGGAAAACCTCATTTGGAAGATTGGTTGTGAGTGCTTAGTTCAGGCTGGTCAAAGCCCTTGTGGTTCAGGCAAGAGGAGAAGACTAGCTATCTAATGTTTCACTTGAAATAAAGGAAACAAAAAGGAACTCTGTGGTGACCTGAAAGAAAGAGGTTATCATCTGGAGGACAAGTTTCTTTGGCAAGACAATGAAGTGGCTGATTAAAAAGGTATCAATTGTGGGTGTCCTGGAACAACAAATCTCTCTGAAAACTGATAAGAACCTTCCTGAGTGGTAACCATTTATCTTTCAAGCACCAAAGCCTGGTGAACTTTATAAATGTTAAATTCTGTGCACAGTATAAGAATTGCCTGCAACCAATGAATTTGGAGGAATGAGAGGTGAGATTGGACTGTGAATCAAAGAACTTTTTTGAAATTACACACACATTACATACATGTGCACTTAGAATTAGAAGGGGGTTAAGTTAGGTTAGTTAAGTCAATAGGGATAAGTTAAAGTGTGATTCTGTTTTCATGTTTAAAGATAATTAAAAGCAACTTTTGTTTAAGTGACCATTTGTCTTGGTGAATATCTATTGCTGCTGAGTTTTGGGGTCCTCTGGGCTTGTAACACCTTCTTCCCATCACAAGGGACATGTTTGCTGCACCTGCAATTAAAGCAGCCTATGTCAGTGCCATAAAAGTGCCATGCACTGACCATCTCCAACAAGAGCTGACCTTGATAATCAATGGCATTACCATTGCCAAGTCCCCCACCATCAATATCCTGGATTCGAACCCAGATCACTGGCATTGTAATTGTATTGTACTAACTAGCTGCCCAGTGGATGAAAGGATAAGGGCAGATAACCAGGCCATTATTATAGGCCAATTCTGATGGTGTACTCCATGGGAGAAAAGGTCTCTTTTAGATGAGATGTTCAACCCGTTATTCATTTTTTTCAAGAAGTGTCCACTGCTGCAAGGCCAGCTACTGGCCATACCTAACTGCCTTGAGAAGGTAGTGATGGGATCACTACCTTCTTGATCAATTGGGTCACATAAAAAAGACTGGATTATGTTTTTGTTTTTGACGTGTGCATACTATCAAATAACTAATACAAAAGCAGTGACAAAAGATACTCTCCATTGGTGGTGCTGGTCAAGGTTTAAATATTGGCCTAAACATTATGGAAATCCCTTCAACATAGGAAGACAGATAGAGTTTTGGAAGACGATTTTATCTAAAACATGCTGTCTCTGCATACAACTGGAGACATCATCCTGGGGTACTGTACTGAAATCTACCTTGTGAGGCTTGAAAACCCCCTGTAACTAAGTTACCAAATGAGCTATAGCTAACACCTGCAATAGATGATGGTTTCACTTAAAGAAAAATTGTATTAGATTAACTGCTGTTTTATTTGTGTCCTGACAGATCACATCAGCTACAGTCCATGAAGACGGATATGAGCTCAGTCTCCGGCTGAATTTTGTTCTTGCAGGAAATAAGGTCTGTTTACTCTGGATCAAGGCAGTTATCTGATAGTTATAAAGCAACATCAAAGTCTTCAGTAATGTTTCTCTATCTTATTTTATTTATTTTTTTTAAATCTTTTACATAATCCATTTACTCTTAAAATGTTGTAGTTTGCATTTTGTTTACACATAGATGAACCATTAGTTGAACAGAAAAAGGATTTGCTCCCTAGCAAGTAATGCTGCCTTTGTTCTGACAATTTTGATATTGGGATGGTCAAGACTGAAGTTTTTTCTGCAGTATGATTTACAAATCTTTTCAATTTCATGGATTTTCACCCTCCTGACTACTCCTGGAATGGCTTACAGAAGCAAGCCAGCTAAGAGTGGAAGGGGGAGAATGAGAGATTACACCAGTAATCAGAAGCACTGGTGAAGGGAGCAGTGACAGGAGCCTGATGGTTTTTTCTAATTCATTCCTGGCATTGGGAATTGGCTGCTTTTTGTTGCCTTTACTTAGTTGCCCTTAGTTGAACTGATAATAGTTAATGGAAGCATCTTTTTCCCTTGAAGTGAGCCAGACAAGCTGAATACACCAAAAGTACCATTCATTGGCTGAAACATACAAGATCCTAATGCTTCCTCACATATGGGAGAATGCAGGACTAGGGGTTACCATTAAAATAAGGGATCAATTGTCTTCTTTCAGAGGGCATGAGATTTTGAACTTGTCTACTTAAAAGGCTGAGGGAGTACTTGGAATATTGTTAAATCATAAGGGACAAGATTCTGAAAAGCAACAAGGTGAAAAGTTGCAACAGACAGACAGAAATGAGAATTGAGATTATATTCAATATATGATTGAATGGCAGAGGAGGCTCACAAGAATGAGTTGTTTGCTGCTTCTCCCTATTCATATATTAATAGCATTATACAGCATGGAATAAGATTCTTAAGCCCAACAAATTGTCAGGTTTGGCATAGTCATCATGGGCCTATGAGCTATTCTGTGCTATACTTTTTTATAATCTAAGTCTATGTCAACCAAGTTGCCTATTTATGCTAATTCCCTTTGCACCATTTTGTCCATTTTCCTCTAAACCTTCCTACCCATTGTATTTTCTCAGACATTTTTGATGGTTTTGAATGACATTGAAAACTGGCAAACTGCTGGAGGTGTGTAGTGGAAAGTGTGCTGACTGGCTGCATCACAGCCTGGTAGGAAGGCATCAATACTTCTAAACAGAATGCTCTGCAACAAGTAGTGGACACAGGCAAAACTCTCCCACCACTGAGAAAATCTACATGGAACGCTGCTGTTGGAGAGCAGCAGCAATCATCAAGGATCCACAAAGCTCAGGACACATTCTGTTCTTGCTACTGCCATCAGGAAAGAAGAGGTGCCACAAAACTCATACCACCAGCTTCAGGAACAGTTGCTATCCTGCCACCATCAGACTCCTAAACAACAAACTCAATCAGAGATTTATTTAAATGACTTTTACTTTGTACATTATTTTTTATTGAACATTTATTTTCTGTATCACACAATAAGCGTGTTTACATTTCTTTCTGTTTACATTTCTCTCTTTTGTATACCTATCTTGAGTGCAGTTTTTCTTACACTATCAGTAAGCAGAAATTTTGTGGGACCTGCAGGAAAAAGAATCTCAAGGTTGTATGTACTTTGACAATAAATCTGAACTTTGAATTTGAATAATTTTCCCTGCCTCTCGATTGCCTATGGCAGCTCATGCCATATATCCACCACTTCTGTGGAAAAGCTTTCCCCTCTAACCTTAAACCCGAACTTCTAGGTTTAGTCATTTGGACAGGCAGATGGATACAAAAGGTTTGGAAGAATGCAGGGTGAATGGGACTAATGTAGTCATCTTGAATGAATGGACAAATAAGGCTGAAGTGCCTGCTTCCATGCTTCCATGCTCTGTGTATCAATGAGAAAATGCTGGAAATACCTATGGAGTAAGAGAGGAAGTGGTCATAAATTACCATTCTTTCTTCGTAGGAAGTTTTCAAGAGCTGATACCAGGTGTGTTTGAAGCTCTGAAGAGGTACATACTTGACAAATAATTTGGTGAACTGTCAATCCATGAAACCTTGTGATAAGAAGTCATTAGCGGATGCCCCTCTCTGATTTTTTTTCTCAACAGAACATACTATCTGGAAACATGGCAAAGATTTCAGAGAGCAATTACTTGAGCAGCGTGACTGAGGGGAGAGACCTGCTGTATGGCAGTCTGACCAATCTGGGTAAGTTTTCCTGCGTCACGAGTGGTTAGTCAGCTTAAGAGAAAACGGGTGGATTTATAGGGCAAGATTTCTCCCCACAAAAATGTCAACAATTTGGTGCTATTTTTGTGGCAGAAGACTGGTTTCCTTCAACAAAATGTGTGAGCCATTTCAATTCAGAAACCAGATCCAACTCAAAGTGAGGAAACACCACTTCACCTTTAGAACTGAACGCATCCACAAAAACCCTCCAATCTGTGGATTCCACTGTATGTTCGAATTAATTTGAAAAGTTCACTATAATACAGATAAACTCCCCCTCCACTTTTTTCATCTGTGTATAATCTTTGGATAGTTTATATTCTTGGACATAAAATTTGTTTTGGTTCTCTACCATCATTATTCTCCTATAAGAACATACATTGCTGAAGATCAAAAAAAGGACATCATGTTGCTCCATTTGCCATAATTCTGCTTTCCCCACTCAAGTGATATCCTCTTCCCCCTCCAGTTCCAAGCTACAGAACAATGTAATCTATAGCTTGGTTAGACAACTGAATGTGCCTTAATTGTCATAAACAACAGTAAATTGCTGTCTTTGTTTTTATCATCTCCACATCCCACCAATTCAAGACCTGCCACTTATCCTAACTCTCATTCCTAAAAATTGGACATATCCATACGTTTGTGCATAAAAGTTGTTTTGTTTGCTTTGGATTTTGCTGGTTTGTTACTCAGGACAGAGACTCAAAGCAGTTCACCTCACCACATTTAACATTTGCCCATCTTTCCTGAGCACAACTGATGACACTTACCGAGATACAGCGGGTACTTCCACATTTATCAGCAGAAATTAGTGGTTAATGTTGCAACCTTGTCTCACTCACAAAAGGAGTAAACCCCACAACAAGTCCACAAAGACACACAAAATGAAAGGTTTTCACTGGGACGACAGTGTTTGGCCCACTGCTTCTGCTAGGCTCTACTTTCTGTGCTCCAGTTTTGTGGAGAAAGATCATGTTATTTCTTGATTACACACCTGAGTGCAAGATACTGCAATCATTGGTCCTTTCGTGAAATACCTCCCTCAGCATTACTTGCAGCCATTCATGGCACAGGCAATGATCAAGCCAATCTATCATACAGGAGAACCCCATTTCTCCCTTCCCTCCTGCAACCCCGACCCATTTTTCTTCGCCTCCATGGAATCTTTTATGCTACTAGATGAAATGCGAAAGTGGGTAAAGAATGGCAGATGGAATTTAACTCTGACAAGTATGAGGTATTGTACTTTGGTAGGTTAAACCAAGGCAGGCAGAGTGAATGATCGTACCCTGTTGGATGGCAAAGAAACTGGAGGGTACAGATACGTTTTTCCATGAAAGTGGAGAGAGAGGTGAAGAAGGCATTTAGCATTGAATACAGTAACAGGCACTTCATGTTACAACTGTACTAGACGTTGGTGAGACCACACTTGAAGTATCGTGTGCAACTTTGAGAATGATGAGTTCATTGTATCATGATTATATGCATCGAAATTCGTATTTGCAGCAGCTGAAGTATGAGGAAAAACTACAAAAACAAAAAAATCTACAATTGTATACTTAATTGAATTAAAAAGAAAATAAATAGATAATATTTATTCACAGTTATCCTAGTACAAAAAAAAGTGACTCAATAATAGTGCAGACAGACCTTTTGTGGAGTTGAAACAGTCCCTGATTAGCCTAACAAGGGAAGGTTCACCCTAATATAGGAAAGATATCATTAAGTTGAAAAGGGGGCAAAAAAATTCATGAGAATGTTACCGCAAATGTTAATGGGACTTGTTGCAGCTACATAAAACCTTGGTTAAGCTGGTTGTTTTTGCTGGTGTGTCAAAAGTTATGGGGAGATGTGATAGAAGTTTATAAAATTATAAGTGGCATTGGTATGATACACAGAACCTTTATCCCAGGGTAAATATGTCACCCACTAAAGGACATGCATTTAAGGTGAGGCAGAAAAAAGTTAAAGATGTGTGGGGCAAGATTTCTTGCAGAGTGGTGGGTGCCTGGAATAGGCTCCCTGGCAAAGGAAGTGGTAGAACCAGATGCCATAGTAGTGTTTAAGAGGCTTCTAGTCAGATACCTGAATATGCCCAGAATAGAGAGATATATCACATGCAAATAGTGGAGATTAGGTTTAACTTGGGCATCCTGTTCGGTTCAGATCCAAAGCTGAATCTTTACTAGCTTGTCCCTATGGTGACTATTTTATGTTCTATAGAAGGTTTTATTCCCTGCAGCATAGGAGACTAAGGTATAGATAAGATAAATAGCCTATCCTTCCAGGGTAAGGGAATCTAAAACTAGAGGTCATATATTTGTGAGAGGAGAAAGATTTAAGAGACCCAAGGAGCACAATTTTTCAGAGTACTGGGTATATGGAAGTGATACAAGCAGGGACAGTTGTAACTTTCCAAAGACATTTAGACCAGAACATTGTTAGGAAAAGTATTGAGGAATGTGGACTGAACGCTGACTTGGAGAACATGGAGAAGTTGGGCCGAATAGCCTGTTTCCATGCTGTAAAGCTCTTAAAGTTTGTACTATGAGAAAATGTAAGACTCTTTGGGAGTTGTATTGAATGGTTATAATGAAAACAATTAGAGGATCTGACAAGAGCAGCTCACAAAATGGATCTTCATTCATCTATCCATCTAACCCAACATTATCCAACCATTCTCTCTGTAACCCCCAGGCTTATCTCTGCTCTAACCAGTTTGAGTATTACTTAGTGTGATTAAATTTCATGCCGTGATCCAAAACTAATTCTTCACTAGGTTGCTTCTGTGTTCCTTTGCCCTATTATTGGAATTTAATTTTAAGTTCCCAAATGAACCATGTATGTGGTTGTAGCACAACAGGCAAAAGCTTTGTGCTTAGTTAGTTTTTGAAAAGGGAATCAAATGTAACCTTGAATCATCTTTGCAACATAGACATTCAAATAAAAGCTAATATAATCCAATGAATTGATGTTATGCAACTTTAAATGGTAACTGCATTGTTCAAAGTGTAAGATATAAAAGGCTTTGCTGTCACCTTTCTCAGTGTAATGTTCTTGTGTCCAGGTAGTGAGCATCAGTCAGGCACAGCTGACACCAACAAGAAGCCAAAACAATCAAGGAGGAAAATAGAAGAGTTGGTGAAGAAAGACAGACTGCCAGTTAGTATCTTTCTTTGAGTATTATGGACTATTAAATACTGACACCAACTGATGAGAAACATTTGCCCAGGACTTGTATACTTAATTTCAGTTTGTGTAACAAGATACAGCAGTCCTCTGATGTGTGGCAACAGAAAATTTTGACAAGCGGAATGGCCATACAAACCAGCTCCTCGCCTAACAAATAAATACTGTTCACTGTTTTTGAATCTTACCTCAGATTCCTGTTGCTCCTTTTGTATAAGAATGTATATTTTGACTTAATTCCCAAATGTCCCAACTGATTTAAAGAACATGACAGATCTGTCTAACACACAAGGGTAGAATCCTAACAAATTTGGAATAACAAATTTGGACTTTACATGGTATTGCTGAAACTTCCCAATCACCCAAAAACTTCCCAAAAATCCATGCCCAGAGAGCTGAGGACTTTAGGTCAGGAGGCAAAGGGAAGTTATATTTTTAAGTTATTTTGCATCAGTTTAATATTTTTAATCGTTCATAATTACACCACAGGGCTAGGAACCAGGTATTTAGCAGAGGTGGGGGCAGGATTTTGCAAGCTGTCAAAGCATTTGCTACTGATGCGAGTCAACTAGTTAGATTACAGCACTCTGCTAGCTTCATTACCACTGTTACAATAATTTCATCTTATCCCAATTAATAGTTTTCAAATTGATATCACTTCATAGTCCAGGCCCCTGAATTACTTTTTGGGCCTAGTCTTATTTTGATGAAGAACCTTTGACATGAACCATCGACCCTTTCATTTCCCAGAATGCTTTACCCACGTGCTGCAGTATTCTCTGTTTTTGCTCTGAATTGACAAGTTCAGCATTTCCGCCACAGGGTTATCATGACTGTACTCAGAATACACATCAGTCCTGAATCTGCTTGTGCCAAACATCTAAACTCTATCTTGCTGCAGCCAGAGGACCAGCAGTTGCTGAAAGAAGTTGGGCCAACTGGCTTGGGAAGAATCTCAGAAGTGCAGCAGTTACTTGATGAAGTAAGTTGGTAGTTCCAGATTCATAATGGTGAACTGTTCTATAATAATTGGGCCTCATCATGGTTAGTGTTATAGTTAGCTAATTCAACGCCAGCGATCTGGGTTTGAATACAGCGCAGTCTATAAGGAGCTTGCACGTTATCCCCGAGTCTGTATGGTGTTAGAAGGTTAATTGGTCACATGAATGTATTTGGGTGGCATGGCTCATGGGTCTATCTCTTAAAAAAAACTAAAGCATCTGACAGTGGGCCAGAAGACACAGATTAGACTAAGTGGCAAAAGAATTTGAAGGGAATTGAGAGTTTTTTTCATGCAGCTATTGTAATGAATTGGAACACAATATCCAAGAATTATATAATCAGACTCACGGTAGGGTGATACACATATCCCCCCTCCCCTCCTAGTATTACTCCCACTGCCTTGGAAAAACAACCAACATATTAAAAGACTCATCCAATCCAGTCACAATCTCTTTACCCTCCACCCATCAGGAAGACTCACAAATGAGATCATGCACCACCAGATGAAGGATTGTTTCTTTCCTGCTGTAAATAGGGGCTAGGGTGAATGAACCCCAAAATAGTGCAATTATGTTGATCTGTAATTCTGCACTTTTGTACTGTCTTGATACTACTTGCCTGCTCGCAAAACAACCTCTATCACTGCCATTGGTACATTTGACAATAAACTTCAACTTGGTCTAATTTGTTGCATTAAATTGCCTCAGGTCTTGATGAGTCAAAGAAGAGTCCAGGGAAGGGGGTGGGGTGGTTTTGCTGGACCAGCATTAGAGGTTACAAGGAAATAAATATGGAAATGGAACGGAAAGCTGGTGTGGACCCAAGTGCATAATAATCTCCTCCGTCAATATAGAAATACAGCCACGTAACTTCAGGAGGGACTCAAAAATGGGAAAAGGGAGTTGTGACCAAAGTTTTGAATGGACTGTGCAACAGGTCCATAAAACTACAGAAGTTGCTCTTTTAAAATCCTGTTATCACAATTTGAAAAAAAACATTGTGCTCTTTGTCTTTGACTGTTCAGGGAGCAGATCCAAACTGCAGCAATACTGATGAGAGGCCGGCCTTAACTGTGGCTGTTTTGAACCAACATCATGAGGTGGTGCCAGTTCTGGTGCAAAAGGGAGCCGATATTAACCAGCAGTCAGGCCAGTAAGTAGAAACTATTTACTGGTGTTTCAAAGATGTGGAATGGTTTGTGATTGTGCAATGGAACTTTTGAAAAAAGTGTCATTTACCCTTGCTGAGATAGGATGTACTTTTGGATTGGGTTGGGTTGTAGTACTTGCTTTAATGACATACACTTGTTTACGCAAGCTATCTAAGCAATTTACAAGAATAAAACAAAGCCCTGGAGAATATCATTTAGTCTAAAAACTCACATGCAATTATAGTTCTACTGTTCAACATAATTTAAACGGTTAAAATTCCATTTTGAAGTGTTCCAAATGGATTTTAATCTTTTAGACTATTTTCAATGTCATTAGCAGAGGTCATTGTTAACAGACCTTGACTTCAACACTCGGGGATGTGTGGCAATTAGAGAAGGTGGCAGATCACAGGCTGATCACCTGGTGAGGCATTCGTTCCCAAACCTGTTGCAATCTTAAGGTCTGATTTTGGCTGGCTCCGAGAATCACAGGCTTACTGACACTACAAATTGGAATTCTTGCTGCAAGAGGTCCTGGGGGTAATAAAAGACAGAGGACTTCTTCTTCCTGTGCCCTTTGCCTGATGTTCCAGAACAATTTTGGATTCCTAGGGAACTGATGACTGCTCTCCTTCAGGCTGAAATAGCAGATTTACTTCAAATGACATTATCAAAGTCATATCTCCACATTTAAAGAGATCTCTCCTAGCATGGGGAGCATGGGGAGATCTCTCCTAGCATGGGGAGCAAATTGAATCAGAAAACCAGTGGTTAAATATCGAACCAACTTAATTGACCTGCAGCGAGTTAAGACACAGCTAATGCATTAAAATCATAGTCCCTGACATTCCTCATTTTTCCCATACGGCAAACTGGATTTATGAAATATTCAGCACAACAGAACCTAGCCAGTGCTCAGTAAGAACTTCTCTTTATCACTTTTCTCTCAAGATGATACATCCTCCATTTAAATGTACCTCTCAGCCTGGCCCCATAATTATGCCACATTTGCACTCTTTCTAACCACTCAGTAATTATTTTTTAAGTATTTATTAGTTAAGAAAGTCCTTTTATTATTTATGATTTTGGTTTCCCCACAAGTTATCCACATTTTCCATCTTAAACCTGTTTAAAATTTATTAAGACTTCAATTAGGCTAGAGATACTTCCCACGGGTGAACTGGCCCTTGTAGGAAATGAGGCCATGAAGAAGGAAAGCATCAAGAAGTGCAATTGATTTTACCTCAGTGGATAGGTAAGCGTCATCAAGTTTGCGGATGGCACAACAGTAATTAGGTGGAAAATTGTGAAATGGTGTGAAAATAACGTGTCAACGAGGACAAGACAAAGGAGATGATTGTGGACTTCAGAAAGACCACCTTCCATGACACATCAGCAAATCTATAGGAGTGAGAGTAGAGAGCACCATGTTCCTTGGAGTCACTTAACTACACACATTTCCTCTCTTGGGAAGGCACAACAGCAACTGCACTTTATGAGAAGACTGAAGCAGGCAAGCCCATCAGTCACTAATATGTCAACCTTCTACTGGAGGTCTATTGAGAGCATCCTGGCTGGCTGCATCACGTGTGATATGGTTACTGCAGTGAAATAGATCAGAGGTCAATCAGAGGTCAATAAGAGTGGCAGATAGGATCTACCAGGATTGTTGTCTGATGACGATGTGCAAAATCACTGAGGACCCCTTCAATCCTGCACACTGCATCTTTCGGCTGCTTCGGTCAGGAAAGAGATACAGGAATATCAGAGGCCGTACCACCAGGCTGAGGAACAGCTTCTTCCCATGGGCAGTGAGAATGCTGAATGACCAAAGGAACTGCTCACACAAACCATCTGAGACTCTCATCGTGAAATTATTTATTTATTTGTATATATGAATACTTGCCCTGCTTATGTAGTTTGTCACCTCACTGACAAAAGGCAAAGGAGGAAAAACCCAACACCCAACCCCAACCAACCAATTTTCCCCTGCAGCCGCTGCAACCGTGTCTGCCTGTCCCGCATCGGACTTGTCAGCCACAAACGAGCCTGCAGCTGACGTGGACTTTTACCCCCTCCATAAATCTTCGTCCGCGAAGCCAAGCCAAAGAAGAGAAGAACCATATAACAATTAAAGCACGGAAACAGGCCAATTTGGCCCTTCTAGTCCCCACTGATCCAAGTACCCTCCTCTAATCCCACTTACCAGCACTCTGCCCATATCCCTCCATCCCCCTCCCATTCATATACTTATCCAACTCTTTCTTAAATGACAAAATTGACCCTGCTTCCACTACCTTTTCCGGAAGCCCATTCCACACAGTAACCACTCTCTGAGTAAAGAAATTCCCCCTCATGCTACTCCTAGACCTTTGCCCAACAACTCTCAACCCATGATCTCTTGTATCCATCTCTCCTACTTTCCACATCAACTCTATCTATCCCTCTCATTATCTTAAACACTTCTATCAAATCCCATCTCAGCCTTCTACTTTCCAAGGAACAAAGACCTAATTTGCTCAATGTCTCCTTGTATTCCAGATGCTGAAACCCAGGCAACGTTTTTGTAAATCTTCTACGTTCCAAGGAATAAAGACCTAATTTGCTCAATGTCTTCTTGTATTCCAGATGCTGAAACCCAGGCAACATTTTTGTAAATCTATCTTGTTAATATAAATCGGTGACCAGAACTGCCAATGCCTTGTACAGTTTCGTTATTACTTCTCTACTCCTATATTCTATGCACTGATTTATATAGGCAAGCATACTAAAGGCCTTCTTCACCACCCTATCCACATGCGCTCCTACCTTCAGAGAACAATGCACCGTTATTCCTAGATCTTTCTGCTCCACTGCATTCTTCAATGCCCTCCCATTTACCACATATGTCTTGCTTTGATTGTGTGTGTTATGTCTAGTTATATGACTGCATGTTTTGCGCCAAGGACCAGAGAACGCTGCTTCGTCAGGTTGTGCAAACAGATGAAAATAAACTTGAATTGAGGTCTAGGGTCAATTAATGATCCTGCCTAGTTGGCATAAAGTTTTAAAAATAGAGGATGGCACTTGCAATGGTGGAGCTACTACTTTATTAACTTATGTTCAAATAATAGTCTCTGTTTTGGTTTAAAACTCAAGAATGTCTAGGTAGCTCCTCAGGTTAAACACAAATTCAATAAATTTAAAAATGTGTGCTCTTCCACTACAGCCTGAACAACACCGCTCTTCATGAGGCTGCAGAAATGGGAGCTCAGGGAGTGAAATGTACAGCTGTTCTACTTGGGTAGGTATTCCTTTTTAGTTTTAAGTATTTTGTAAAGACAGACTTAAAAGGAGTAACTGGACCTCTCCTTCACTGACACAATGGGCCAAATACCCTCTTGTAAAATGCCATGTAAGTATTGTGGGGGTAAATTGTTCAAACTCAGCAATTGTTTTGGGTAAATGTGTGAATTGTTCCAAAGGATCACAGGTTTGATCATAAATTGTGTTATGCATTCTGACTTTGAAGGAGGCAGCAGAGCCCTTGGTTTAGATACCCAGAGGGAGGGACAAGGGTGAAAATGGTATGTCAGCCATCATTACTACGTACACTCAGCAAGAGAGAAGGGAAGTGAGGAAGGAGTAGAGTAAAACATTTTAAACTGGTCAGTATAGCACTATCCAAAATCAACATGCAGTTGATTCAGGCCAACAGATTTATTTTAATTCTTTACAGCTGTAATGCAAGTATAAAGAAGAAAAACAATAAAGGCTTAACAGCATACGATTTGGCTGTTAAGACCAGCAATGATCAACTGACATCATTGTTTGCTGCAAAAATGGGACAGGGTATGTTGGACAAATTTACCAAGACCAAGCATGTCAGCCTGGATGTCTACTAACGCTCTCTTCAAGCTGCAAAACATTTGGACCCAAGGATTGTGAAGCATTAATCTGCAATTTTCAAGAACGCTTCAACTTACCAAAGCAAACTCTCACTTGTAAAAGTCATCTGTAGATTTCAGAATACTCTTGTTGACTGTCTTGAAGAATCAGTGTCTGTGTTTTTTTTCTATTATAAACTAGATGTATTGATGTGGTTTACCTCAAAACCTTTCAGTTTCCAGTTGGAATCGTGAAAGAATGAGTTTTTTGCCTTATGGTTTGAGAGAAATTGAGTGTAAATGAAAGTAATGTACTAGACACCTCATAAAAAAGTGAAGTTTAATGATGTGATGCAAAACCAAATCAATGTGGTTTAATTATCAAATTTGATTCTTTGTTTTGAAATGTTTTCCAAAATAAAATTAAAACACGAGTGATTTGGAGTGATTATTGACCCACCTTCCTACACAATTTGCCACAAATTGACTGGAAATCCATTCTCAATCATGTTTTTGATCAGATTGACAGAAGAATTGGCAGTAGAGTTGGAAGTTTTCAAGTATTTCCTTATGAACTTACTTCTCATTTTTATGAGACATCATTGAGCACTGTAGTACTTCATAAGGCCAAAGAATTGAAGCCAGGATAGATAGGTCATGCTGCTCTGTCATTCAGTAATAGATTCATGACCAATCTTTGACCCAATATATTTCAATACATGGATAACAGTCTCATGAATCCTTTCTGCACCCTTCTTCACTTAATGACATCTTTCTTATAGCTGAGTGACAAGAAATGGGTAAATAGTCCAAGTGGTCTCCCTAATATCTTGTACATGTGTAACATGGCATCCCTACTCCTGTAATTAATGCTCTAACTAATGAAGGTTGGCTTGCCAAGTGCTTTCTTCACCACCTTATCTACCTGTGAAACAACACCCATGGTCTCTCTATTCTATGACACTTTTCAGGGCTCCAACATTTGTTGTGCAAGTCCTGCCCGGTTTGGCTTACCAAAATATAATTTTGACAAGGGTTAAGTTTTTTGACCCACTTTCCCAGATGATCTGGACCATGTTACAATCTCAGATTACTTTCTTTACTGAAAGAAATAACTGGAGACTAACGTATGAAAAGAATTTGGCAAACTTAGGTCAAGCAGTTAGAAGGGTCATAGATTCAAGCTACTCCAGAGACTAGAGCTTAAGGTCAAGGCTGACTCCGTACAGATGAACTAAAGGCCGAACTGTTCTCCAGACACAAACAATGGTACAATGTTACTTGAAGAACAGGGTAATTCTCTCCAATGCCTAGCCAGCACATGTCCTTCAAACAGCATCACTAAAACAAATCCCCTGGTTATTATCTGACACTGTAGCAATTTGTTGTGCACAAATTGGCCTCTGACTACAGTTGAGGCTATTTCTTTGCCCTTACAGCAAATGGGGACGCCCTGAAGCTAACAGGCTCTCCTGCTTCACCACTTCATCTATCAGGCATAAGGCAGGTCTGCCCATCTCAGCAACACAGCTGCCCTCATTCCATAAGCAAACATTTCCCAATTTGTTATATGATAATGAATGATTTATGACTAAACAAAGTTAATCACTGAGGACAAAGTACGGCATTTCACTCCTTCAATGCACTTACTGACACTAAAATATAATAGGGCGATGCAGATCAAGAACCATTCTCATACTCCTAAAAGAAAATACAAATACTCCTTTGCACTTCAATAAGGCTGAGAACACCGTAGAATTGTTCATGTGTTTAATTGCAATTGTTTCCTTGATGCAGCCAGCTGAGGTTAGTATAAAATTGGTGATTCTTTAAGCAGGAATGGTCTTGTACAACATGGGATCCAAAAACTTTACAGTATGTTGACCATTGCTCTTACTTAATTAACATCAACAGGTTGTTTTCCAGATACTGAGCTTTCAAGCACATGATCTATTCAATCCCATTCTAGTTTTTTCCATGAACTGGATTCCAAATTATTATCTCCGCAATCGGAGGAGAAACGCATGTTTGCACTGCTTACTATCCAAGGGATGATACTTGTCATAGAAATCCAAGATATATTCCTCAGCCTTGAATCCAAACTTTTGATACAGCAACATAGCAGGGTTACTGGCAGAGACATGTAGAGTCACATCCTTTCCCATGCATGTCTGGAAAACAGGAAGATGAAAGAACACAGATAACAGGGACCCATAATAAACTGCAATGCAGGATTATACAGGCCAACTTGTGGGATATACATTGATGATGGGGGATTTTTGCAGAGATGCTGAAGCCTTAGGCCATGAATAAGAAAGTTCACACAGAAAATACTGTTGTGCTCTTCCTCACACCCCTCGTAACTATTCAGTAGGAGAATTCCTGCAGGAATAAACTTTCTCAGGAATAGTATGAACACAAAAGAATTGCAAATGACTAAAATAAGACTGAAGTGGCATTAAGAAATGTTTGGTAGCTGGGAAACTGAAGCTGCAAACAAGTTAACAGCAGAGAGCATTCAACATTAAAATCAGGTAGGAGTAACCTGTGCAATCTAATAAAGTGATGATGTCCTAGTGATTGAATATGTTATTGTGAGTTATTGTAACGGAATTGACTTTTTGACAAAATACTGCATTAAGTTAAAGCTTTTCAAATTTTAAACCATTCTAATGGAGTGATGGGTCTTACACTTAATAGAGCCACACACCTCCAATACACAGTTCAACACAAAGGAACAGTCTACCTGAATGAGATGGTAGATCATGAAGGTTGCAATTCCAGCTCTCCTCCACTCTGGGTGCACCAGCAAGAAGGAAATATAAGCCTGGTTGTACTTCACATCAGGAACCATGAAGCCAAAGCCAATAATAACTTTTTTGTACAGAACAACAACACTGAAATCTGGGTACTGCAAGCACTCTGCCAAGTCAATGCCTGTGTGGGTTATAAAAGGAAACAACTAGAAATTCCTCTCAAATAACACAGCACAAAATATATGACTTCACATTTTGTACAAAAGGAGTTCAACAAAGAGAATTGTGATAATTGGTAATCATATTTAGAGAAGTTCAGGATTTGACTGCAGTATTAAATATCATTATTTTTGAACATGAGAAAAATGCTTTTATTGAATGGACCAATGAAACATGCTTGCCCAAGCAACTAAATGATACAATTTACATTTCTTATTGCATACAAATGCCTCTGTAGGTTTGCGTTCCCTCACCCACTAACCTACCTCCTCCGCAACATCCCCAGCTTCCATAAATAACTCAGTTTCTGGCTTCCTCCATTTCAGGATTCTAATACATACTTTATTTGCTTTGGATGGAATATAAGAAGAGAGGAAAGGGGTGGCATTTCTTTTCCCTGATGCACCCACTGCCCAGCAGATTGGATGATAACAGGAGTTAGCACCAAGTAGCTACATGCTGCAAGGCATGTCAAATCAGTACTGCATACATTAGTGTCTTGATTATAATGGATCAAATTAAAAGAAGGAAGATTTGTCTGAGTTCTATTAATGCATCACTAAAAATGCTTTGTAAAAGCTATTGTGAAACTAACCTTTTTGTTACAATCACAGTGTCATTGGAGGCCCTAAATATACAGGGCCCTCCATAATGTTTGGGACAGTTACTTTTTTTTTTCCTTTATTTGACCCTGTGCCCCAGTTTTACATTTGTAATCAAACAATTCACGTGATTAAAGAGCACATTCTAGATTTTATTCAAGGTTATTTGTATACATTTTGGTTTGACCAAGTAGAAATAAATTACAGCACTTTTTAAACATAGTCCCTTCATTTCATGGCACCATAATAATTGGGATATTGGCTTCACAAATGTATGAGTACTCAGGTATGTTTAATTGTTTAATTCTTCTTTCTTTGGCTTGGCTTCGCGGACGAAGATTTATGAAGGGGTAATGTCCACGTCAGCTGCAGGCTCGTTTGTGGCTGACAAGTCCGATGCGGGACAGGCAGACACGGTTGCAAGGGAAAATTGGTTGGTTGGGGTTGGGTTTTTCCTCCTTTGTCTTTTGTCAGTAAGGTGGGCTCTGCGGTCTTCTTCAAAGGAGGTTGCTGCCCGCCGAACTGTGAGGCGCCAAGATGCACGGCTCTTAGAACGCTTCCACCAGCGTTGTCTCCGCTCCATCCTCAACATTCATTAGAGTGACTTCATCACCAACATCGAAGTACTTGAGATGGCAGAGGCCGACAGCATCGAATCCATGCTGCTGAAGATCCAACTGCGCTAGGTAGGTCACGTCTCCAGAATGGAGGACCATCGCCTTCCCCAGATCGTGTTATATGGTGAGCTCTCCACTGGCCACCGAAAAAGATCTAGGTTTACTCCCAAGCTTTTTAATCACCTTTGGAGTTTGTAGTTACCATTTTGCAACATGAGGAACAATGTGGTGCCAGAGAAAGTCAAAGGAGCCATTGTGAGGCTGAAAAACAAGACGACACATCATCCAAACCTGAGGGTCATCAAAATCAACAGTTTGGAACATCATTAAGAAAGAGCCTACTAGTGGGCTCATTAATATCAAAGAAACTGGTATTCCAAGGAAGACCGCTGATGAGAGAAGAATTCTCATCATAATAAAGAAAAATCCCCAAATGTATGTTTGACAGATCAGAAACACTCTTCAGGAGACAGGTGTGGATATGTCGATGACTGATGTCTGCAGAAGACTTAATGAACAAAAATTCAAAGACTACATTGCAAGATGCAAACCACTAGTTAGTCACAGAAAGGATGGCCAGATTACAGTTTGCCAAGTAATATTCAAGAGCCTACAAAATTCTGGAATATCTGAGATAAATATAGCCACTTTTGAACAATTATCAGCTAAATTTAATCTTTATAAGACACTTTTTTAGATATTTACAAGTTAGACATTTTGTTCAATCCAAGCTTTCTGATTTTCCTCAAATCGCAAATGCTAATATTCTTGATGTATTTTTAACCTTTTTTTTCCATGGTGGATTGATATATATTTATAATGATTTATTGGATTTAAGATCAGTCTCTATGGCTGGAATTAAGAAAAATTGGGAATGAGATTTGAACATATTTTCAGATGAAAACTGGTATTCTACTCTCAGCTTGATTAATGATTCTTTATTTTGTAAAAGTATTGCTTATTACAATTTAAGGTGGTGCATAGAGCATATATGCAGATACTGATACCTCTGCACCTGAGGAGAAAGTTTTAGCCTTTACCACATTGATAGCCAGATAAGCAATTTTATTGAAATGGAAAGATGACTCTTCACCTACCTATGGCATAACCACTATGACATAATGTCCCATTTAAACTTGGAGAAAATTAGATACAAAATTAAAGATTTTGAATGTCCAGAGATTCTCTGTCCGATGTCTGGAGGTCACCATCAGAACCACAATTTCTCTTTTTTTTCTTTTTATCAATTTTTATTTAGCTTAAATTGGCAAATATAGGTTTAACATGGTTATCATAGATTAATTCAATTACTTGTTTCTTAAGCAGATCAAGGAATTGTCAATGTAGTTCAATTAATTTTTTCTTTTTTTTGTACTTGCATGTATATGAGATGACTTGTTATGAGTTTTCCTTAAAATTTTGTATGCAAGTTTATATGTTAAACTCAATAAGAATATTTAAAGAAAGAAAGAATAGAATTCTGGAAAAAGGTCTTGACCAAAATTAACCTGTATCAGAGTGATGGCAAGAGCAAAGTGTGGAGGCATAAAGGAACTGCCCAAGATCCAAAGCATACCATCTTTTCCCTGGTTTGCATCTTGTAGTGTAGCCTCTTTATTTCTATTCATGAAGGTTTTTATGGACAGTTGTCATCAACACATCCACACCTACCTTCTAATGTTTCTGATCTGTCAGACAAGTTTTAGGGGATTTTTCTTCATTATGGTAAGAATTTTTCTCTCATCAGCAGTGGGGGTCTTCCTTGGAATACCAGTCCTTTGCGATTACTAAGCTCACCAGTACGTTTTCTTCTTAATGATGTTCCAAACTGTTGATTTGGGTAATCCTACGATTACTGTTTTATTCTTGTTTTACAAACTCATTATGGCTTATCTGACTTTCATTGGCACAACTTTGGTCTTCATGTTGAAAAATGGCAACTGTAGACTTCAAAGGTGATCAAAAGCTTAGAAAAAAGCCTAGCTCTCTCTCATTCACACCAATGAAGCAATTAACATTCCTGAGTAATTCAAAACACCTGTGAAGCCAGATGTCCCAAACATTATGGTGGCCTGAAATGAGGGGACTATGTATAAAAAGTGCTGTAATTTCTACATGGTCAAACCAAAATGTATACAAATAACCTTGAATAAAATCTGGAATGTGCAATTTAATTACATGTACATTGTTTGATTACTAATGTAAAACTGTGGAGAACAGGGGTAAGTAAAGGAATAGTGTCTTTGTTCCAAACATTATGGAGGGCACTTTATACAATAGGTTGAATAACATTAGTATATGGCACAATAATTATGACTAATAATTTGTTGGAAATACTCAACAGTTCTAATGAAATGCCATCAATCCAAATCATTTATAGATGCTACCTGACCTGAATTTTTCTCAATGTCACAGGTAAAAAATTAGAGGAAAGGGAATTAAAACTGACATGAGGAATTTTTTTCTTTTACAAGTGCCAAGTAGTTATAATAGGAATGCATTACCTTCACATGTGTGGAGTCAAGTCCCAGTGTGTCTTTCATGAGGGAAGGCAATAAATATATGATGGAGTAAAATCTGTAAGATTACAGCAAAGACACCAGGGAATGGAACTGAGAGCTGCTGTCATAGACAGCCAACATGTACACAATGAGCCAAATGGTCTCCTGCTTCTGTGATTCCTCATGTTATACGTTGATATCAAGTGGTCTCAATAACATACTTATAAATTGCTCAGTTCCAAGCAATGATCATTGTGACCCCTTACAACCTGCCAAGCGGAAAGTGATCCAATTTCTTTGTCCATTAACCAGCCCTCTATCAATAAGTACAGTACATTAACCCATGTGCTCCTACCACTGGATGAGATTTCACTGTTAAAACAGAAAATTAAAATACCTGGCCAGAAGAATTCTTGGCACATTGAATTTATTGTAGGAATAAAATTAGGGCACACATAGCAGTAATCAACAGGAGCTTCAGCCTCCGCTTTCCAGCTCGGGTCATTCCGGTGTGGATATGCACGAATTTCAGCTAGTAGTTTCATCTTAGGTGGAGTACAGTCAAAATCACGCCTAATGTGGCAAAATAAGAGAACTCAATTTAGAAAAGAATTGTTCTACAAAGGTTTCAGCTGGCAAAGCTGTGAAAATCTAAATAATATGATTAAGCTAAACACAGCTGGCTGTGGCAGTAACAACAGATACATGTTCAACACTGAATTTCTCTGGATGCAAGGATGTAATTTTTCATTTTACATGAAAGAAAAATGTTTGCTTTAAACATCAGTCCATTTTTAGATGGTGAGTAGAACCTCACTATGTTCTTCAACAACTTCTCCAGAAAATGTTTATCCAAATCAACTCAGTTCAGAATTATAGAAGCAGATAGAACCACTTGAACGCCATTCATGCAAGACTTCTGATGAAGTGTGGTGCCAGTTTTACATCCACTTACTATCCATAATCTTGCAAAGATCTCATTGTCACTAACTATTGAGAACTATATTTGAAATCATCTTTTCAAATAGTACAATCCAAAATCCAACAATTTTGAGCCAATCAATTTGAGACCTATTGCTAATAATTTTATATTTATGGTCTCTGATTAATAATACTTAAATTGTTTATTGTCACAAATGAAAAACTGTTCTGTGCATTATCTAGGCAATTATAACAGATAGTGACAGAAAAAGTACAGAGTTTCAGAAAAAAATTCCGTTGAAACATTTTACTGATGGTAGTCCAGTCAGAGTCCAATCACAGTGATAAACCGCTATTGAACTTAATGGTGAATGTTTTCAAACATGTGCATCTTCTGCCTGCTGGGGGGGGGGGTAGTGAGTGTGATTGGGTTGAGATGGATCTGTTATATTAATTTCTTTCCTGAATCAGCAGGGAGGTCAGAGTCGATGAGGTGAGGGGATTAGTGTGATGGCCTGAGTGTGTTAACAAATTCCTGAATTTTCTTGTGGTCTTGGACACATCAGTTCCCATACTAAGCTGTAAGACATCCAGACAGAATACTTTCTGTGCACCGAGCCCACTATTCCAAAGTTAAATTGGCTAAATTTTATTCTAATCTCTCTTCTAAATGTGATAAATGTATAACTGAAGAAGGTACATTTTATCATATATACTGATTATGTCCTCTCTCCAATTCTTTAGTTCTTAATATTAATTAGACTTCAAATATTTTTCTTGCTCGCTTTGGAATAAGTGGGCTAACAGGTTTGATATTGAATGCATCATAATCCCATGTAGTTGCCCTCATTTCCCTTATCACTAGAAGGGCCATATTGATGAGATGGAAAGATGCTGTCTCTCCCACTCATACTCAATGGATGTCTGATATGATGCTGTGCCTGACTGGAAAATATTAGATGTTTCACTATTGAAATGAACCTTAATTTTGTTTCTTTATGGAATTCTTTTCTCAATTATTTTCAAAATTCGTAAGATTAACTACTTTCTGGTTTAAGACCCCATTGGTTTCCTTATTTTTTAAAATTATCAGTAGTGGTCTGTCCCTGCTAAGCCAATAGCCTTTGTAGGGCGGGGTTAGATATGTAAAATAGTATTTCTTTTTGTTTTTCCCCCCACTTCTTTTCAATGTAACATAGGTTACAATACCATCTGTATTATTCTAATAACATTTGTTAAAATTCTATTTTATTCTCATGTAAATTGGCCTGTTTCCGTGCTGTAATTGTTATATGATTATATGGTTACCTGTCTAACATTTATACGATGAAACTAATAAAAATATTGAAAGAGAATACTTTTTGTGGTGCATCTATAAAAGTTCGTCAGAAACTTTGGAGAAATGCCAAATTTCCTTCAGCTTCTGAGGAAGTAGAGGCATTGGCTAAAGGGAATAATTTTTATTTTCCCATTCTAACAAAATGCCTTGATTTGGTCACCTTGAACTTTTCCAATCCTACGTGTAGTGTGCCATGCTTAGTTATAGCCTACTAACCTTTCTGAACCATTCTATATTGGTAATGATTGGAAACAACGTTTAAACCTATAGTTCAGACTACAACCGGACTAAATGTAAAATTGACATTTTAGTCAATAGTTCATTACTCTTAAGATGATTTCCCTTTTCACTCCCAAGTAACATATTTAACCTTAGAAATATTGTGACTTCCCCTTAATTCCCATGAAGTATTAAGTTCAAGTTTACATTTTGTTTTCATGTGCACCAAGGCACAGTGAAAAGGTTTGTTGTGCATGAAATCTAGCAAGTGTATTCATAGGTTGTGTAGCAGAATAAAAGAATATGTGAGAGGAACTCGTGGGCTGAAATAGTCTGCTACCTGCCGATTGTCTAAATTTTTAAAAATCAGTTTGAATGGAGTAAAGGCAACATTATTTGACAAGTATTATTAAAATGGTCTACAGATAGTGATCTCTATTAAATCAAGTTTTTTTGCTTTGGCCATTACCCAATGGGTTCAGAGTCATATAACACTCATGCCAAGTGCTTTAGATCATTTTATTACATCAAGATGGAACAAAACAACAAGAAATTGTAGAACCCAAAAGGATGGGAGAAGAGTTCTCTAAATTTTATTGCTAAATTGAGGCCAACATCCTACAATGTACAATTACAAAATATTAATTGTATAGAAACAAGTCATTCAGTTAATCAGATCTATGGTATCTGTGCTGCAAATGAGCTTTCTTCCAGACTTCATCAAACTATGTGAACATTATACAGGTACACAGTCCTTTATCCGGAACCCTTGGGGGACAGTGTGTTCCAAATTTCGGAAAGCCAGATTTAAGCCACCCGAATTGTGCTGCTGTATCTACCCTCACCCCCTTCCAGTGGCGCTGCCAGTCTCCCCCCTCGCCCGGCCGACTTGCTCTGCCGGTCTCTTGCGCTTGCCTGACACTCGCGCTCGCCCGACACTTGCACTGCTGTCTCTCTCCCCACTTGCCGGATTTAGGAGCTTTCCAGATTTTAGATATCCGGATAAAAGATTGTGTACCTGTATTTTGATTTAATAGAAATAAAATGATGTGTTCATACAATTTGATGAAGTCTGGAAGAAGGCTCATTGGTCACTTTCCAGGTTAAATTTTTCCTGGCTCTCCAATCAAATCTAATCTAACCATTTTACATTTAGTCCGGTTGTACTCTGAACTATAGGTTTAAACGTTGTTTCCAATCATATACACTACCATCAAATATTTTTGTTATCTCAATTTTTTTCAGGTTATCCCCCAGTGACCTTTTTTTGTTGATATGCCCAGCAGTTCAAAATTTGCTGAGTGGTTTAATCTGGATGCATTTAATTAGATCTGTGTACCTTCAAAAGTACATTAATTATCTAATAAAATGGAGAATGAAAATGTTCACAATACTTCAAAAGCAGCAGAATGGATGTTCCTCACAAGCTCAAACATAACCACTCTGCTTTTCAATTCTCTTCCTCTAGAAATAAACACCTGTTTTTTTTGCTTTCATATGGCCGTATTAATCTTCTATATGTCTATATTCCCATATCGCTCTACCAATTTTAATCCTTATTCTCCACATCCAAATGTATAGACTCACACTTATACAGTGCTTTGAATGATAATTGGAAAATATACTTAATTCATAGAACTGAGGACCTGATCCAAGTGCAGCTCTCAAATACACCATTCCTATTCTCTACATTTTTAATTGGCTGATCCAAATATTGTTCAGATTCAGCTCTAACATGCTTCTTTTTTTAAATAGGTATCAAAATAGATTCAAATTGTATCAGCCTAAAGGACTGTTGATGTTTCCCAATTCAAGAATAAATTATACTATTGTACCAAAGAAAGTGTTACCTGATATATGGCTTGAGCACTCGTGATGTATATGGGCTGATGATGCATTGGTTCATTATGTCTCCTGATCCAGTCAATCGATGCAGAAACTTTATCCTTTGCTCCTGATATCCTTTTGTGTGAGATAAAGACATCTGAAAGAAGTAACAACCATCAACAAAACCAAACAATAACCTGTACAAGCCACAATCCATCCCATTCTAGCCTGTACCACTCAACTGCTTGTTCAACCAATGTGCCATACTGCTTCAATGCCTGGTCTGCACCAAGTTTCCTAATATCAGGGCATGGCATTTCAGATCTGCAGAGACCTTAGAAAATGGTTGGGCTGGGAACAGAGTGGACAACAGGCCTCAATTCTTGGGGCATGTGTTGAACTGCAGGCTGAGGCCCTGTATGGTCTGGTTGCCAACTCACTATGACCCGTGTGTATGCATAGTGAAGTCAAGGTAAGTTAGTGGGTTAGAAGTTAGGTTCTGGAGATTGAATCAATCATTCACCTCTGAACCTCTGCTGTTGTAATTTGGAATTTGTTGTTTGATTTTCTTTTGTTCCAGATGACCGCTTTGGTGGCTGCCTCCTGCAGCCGGTCAGTCAATTCAGTTCAGGTCTCAAATTTGAGACTTTTAAGCCACTGTTAACACAAGCTGCTTATCAGGCGTACCTCTCTCCAATTCTCTTTCTCTGCTTGCTATCATCAATGTTCTGACTAGAATAACTGCATCCAAATCAGTGTTGACTAGGGTTAGGGTTTGGATTTTATACTCGGCATATAAATGACCCTGATTTTGAAGTGACATTTTTAAGTTTCAAGGATCTCCCTATATAGTAGATGAGGGAGGTTGAGCCTATGGCAATCCACCTTGCTGAACTAATGCATCTTAACCTCCTTTCCTCTGATTTAATGCCTCGGTGTTTGAATATGAAGATTTGGAAAATACTGTCTTCAAAACAAAGCCATCATTGCCACATTAACCTTAAAACCAGTTCACATTAAAAAAATTCAGAGATGTGAAAATTAATGAGAATACAAGTTTAATTTTTCTGCATCCTCTGCAGAATGGGTACAAATGATTGAACAGCTAGAATCTTGTAGGCTCACACCAAAATAGTAAGGCTGTGTTTTGTTAAGTCCAGTAATCATGAAGCAGACAATAGGCTTCTCCTCAGTGGTTCAAGTTCAAATCTGAACATAAATGATGGGCAGGAAAGCTGTGATTTGGGATACAAGGTATGCACAAAATGTGTTTGGACAATGGCAATTCAGTGCTTCACATACTGTACTCCCTGAATAAGAGTGTTCTTCATTAAATCAACCGCTCCACATGGCAAGGCCACAAAGAATTGTTACCACAGAAATGAAAAAGACTTCATGGAAAAATAGGGAATGTTTTTTGGAGCTGAGATGAATGGAATCATGCGGAATAAATCTATTGAAGACACAAAAGACTGCAGATGCTAGAATTCAGTGCAAAAAAAAATGCCACAACCCTTTCTTCATTCAACTAGGTTCTCTCAAACATGCCCTTCTTTCCAACTTGCCCCCAGCCCCTGGTTACCCCATTCCTTTTTCTTTCCCCTTCCCCATCCTCTCTACCCACAATATCCACCCATCCCACCATAACCCCTCCTCCCACTGCTACCATCAGGTCATCATTCCTCCCTCCCTCAGTTCCACAAATCTCCTCCCTGCAACTGCTATCTCCACCTTCAGCCACCCCTTCTGGCTCCATGTGACCCACTTTTTTTTAAATTTCACTTATCATGGTCTTCCAGCTCCACCTGGCTCCATTTGTCCATCATCCTTCACCCTTCATCTGTCCACCCATCACCCAATGACCCCCTCCCTTCTCCCCTCCTATTTTAGACCAGAGCAGGGTTTCAACCCAAAACATCGACTGTTATTTTTGGCCCATGACCTGATGAGTTCCTCTAGTAAATAATGTTTTGAAAAAATACATTCATCCTAACAGCAAAATAGAAAATAGTCACACACAATGTAAAAAGCATTTGAATTCGTAGGTTCCAAACATATTTCTGAGATTAAATAACTACACAATTTGCATTAATGCAAACCATATCTTTTTTACTTTAAATTGTTACTACAGACACATAATGCAAATTTGAAAACATCCATCACATCATCTTCACTCTGGCTGGGGAAGTTCTTGGTGCAATAATTATAAAATGGGTGATAATAAGATTTATCACAGATAAAGTGGTCCAGCGCCATTGAACACACTTCCTCCAAATCGGCAATCTGATAAGTAACATCAGTCTTTCCTGACACCATAGCACAGGAACCAATTTATCTGGATAAGCAGGAGGTTCAGCACATCACCTAATGCAACTAAGAGCCTGAATATGCCTCTGATCATCTGATCTCGAAAGCTAAGTAGCCTCAGGGGAGACCACCTAGAAACACCAGGTTCTGCAGACTTCTGTGAGGGGCTCTGGACAAAGTGGCGACACTCTGTCTGCCTTACGGTAGACAAAAGTTAAAGAATTTCACATGTAGTATTACATGACAATAGTGGAACCTTTACCTAATCTTTATTTCAGTGTGTTTCCAAAAGACTCTGGTTCTCCATCTAATGGTCACAAACTGACACATATGATATGAAAGATGGTTATTATGGCCACAACTACAATGTACTGCTGCACCAAAAGTTTTACTTGCTACAGGTATGCAAGATACACCAACAATAGTATAACTTAAATGACCACAATATGCTATGACTCAAGAAAATGATATAATGAACATAAAAGGATAGACTGATATTAAACAATCATACTCAAACAATACCACATTCAATGTAATTGAAAGACACGGTATTTGCATTTGTTCTCACCTGGTACCGGTCCAAGATCCGAAACTCCTGACTGGTGGTCCGGAAGGCCCCAGTGCCCACAGGCGTCCCAGTACGGTTACCTTCTTTTGCTCTATATACCTCACCAACCAATGAAACTGCAGCTTCAACTGCCTGATCCAAATCAAAAAGGGGCAAACCCCTTTCTCTTTTAGCTTGTCTTACAAGCAATTTGCGGCGGAGCCTCTTGGCCTCAACACTCAAGGCTAAAGCATGAGGACAAGATTCCAGCCTTCGGAGGAGCAGTCTCTCATCATACAAACTGAGGGCTGTATATTTGGGAGCAGGTGCCTGCACATCCCCCTCTGCTTGGACCTTTTTCCTCTCTCGAACCCTGGTTTGTGACAACTCAATGCCATCCTCGGCCTCTTCAACATCACCTTCCATTTTTTCAGTTCTTTCCTCATCCTCTTCAGCTTCACACTTTATTTGCTCAGGTGCCTTCACTTTCTTTCTGCCTATAATCACAGCGCCAGTAGCCACGCTGGGAGGTGGCACATACTCTATTCCGGGATCAATGACGCTGTCTGGATCTCCTTCTTCATCATCTGAAGGGAAAGAAACCATCTCATTAAATCTTGGTTTTCACCTCTGCAATAACTCACTTTTCAATTTTTACCTCAAATGGAAAAAAAGAGTTCAGCTGTTTCGCCCTGCCATTTTCCTAGCTCCTGCACTGACTCATTCACAGAATGTGGATGTCACTGGCAATGCTTGCAGTTATTTCTCATTCCCGACTGCCTTTAATTGAAATAGTGAAATGCAACGGCAATGGTGTACCTTGTCACATATAGGCCAGAGATACAACAGACTGCAAGTGCTGGAATCGAGAGCAAAAAAAAACATGCTGCTGGGTCTTGCAGCATCTATGGAAATAAAGGGATGACCCTGCACAGACCTGCTGAATTCTTTTGGTTGTTTTTTTGCTACCCCAGACCAGGCAAGAACAACAGATTTCCTGCTCTGAAGGACTACCAAATAAGGTGGATTTTATGACAATCTGGTAATTTCACATTGACTATGAGTTCTGCTCTTTTCTCTTTCCTATTTATTTAAATGACGTTTGCCTATTTTGCTCATCTCAACACAAATGCACCCATCTATTTCTCATTTCTGAAACACACACAGCTTTCCCTCTTCCTTCCCCTCTCTCCATCCTAGGTCATTAATATTTGTTATGGACTTCATGTTAATAACCAATTTACCTGGCTAACAACACCAGCAGCAGCTCAGTGTGTAAGGATGAACAGTGATCACTCACAAGCCATCAGAGAGAGTCTGCAACAATTATGTTTTAACTGGTTCACCACTGAAAGTCCAGGATGGCTAGCATAAAATATGTATTTATTGACAGTTACAAAGTAATTCATTACATAGAAAGCCTATTTTTCAATACAAGTTACAAAGATAACTGGCTTACCAGGCTGCCCTACAACTTAAGGACTTGGATTCAATCCTGAACTCAGGTGCTGTCTTAGTGGAGTTTACACATTCTCCCTGTGACCAGTCCACCCCCCCCCACCAAGGTTGCTTCTGGTTTCCTCCCAGATCTCAGTGCCACTCTGAGTTAGTTAAATTGCAGAGAACTAAATGGGAATAGGTTGCAGGCAAACTTGGCAGAGGAGATGGAATTGCACTGTTAACAGGCATAACTTCAAATTGATGAATGCAAATTGGAGGTCTCTGCCCACTGCATCCATAAGCGGCTGAAGTTTGTGCTGCATTCTTTAGACTGAAGGGCATGCGGAGAAATTCCATCAAGCCAAAAGGGGTTATAATTGTAGTCTTAGGAATGCCCTGGGGGTGAACTGGGATGAGGTCCACCTTGGAGAATACCCGTGCCCCATGCAGGTTGCCAGCAAAGTCTTGCATGTGGGGCATGGGATATCTGTCGGGCATGGTAACCTCATTGAGGCGGCAGTAGTCGCCGCATGGTGTTGCTGAACCAAAGGAGAATGGTGTGGGTCCAAAAAGTCTGAATGGAGGAGCTGTTGGCTGCCCTCAGTGCTGGGCCCAGCTTGTGTTTCGGGTGTAAAGGCCTGTGGGGGGTAGGATGGTTATCTCAACATCAGTCTTGTCCAGGAAACGCCTGCCTGACAAGGAATCCCAGATATAAAGGAGACTATCACGTGGGCCAAACGCCGCAGCCATCAACGATGGTTGGCCAGGGCATTTCCCAGAAACCCACAGGGAGGGCGGCATCAACAAGCCTCCTCACCCCATCACTGATGATAGTAGCAGAGGTTTCCCAGGGTCATTAACTTTCCACTGGACTTTGGTCTTGCAGGCAGTTGTTTGTGGGGCTTGCTGATATGGTCCACAACAGCGTTGGTGTCCTTCTTCGCTCTCCAGAGTATGTCTGCCTGGGCCATGACCCTTCGAGGATCGCTGAAGTCCTCGTCCATGAGCAAGAGCTGGATATCCTTGGGCAGCCGCTTCAGGAAGATCTGCTCAAAGAGCAGACAAGGCTTGTGGCCCTTGGTTAGAACGAGCATTTTGCTTATTAGGGTGGATGGGGCCGTCCCCCAATCCATCCATATGCAGCAATGGAGTGGCACGCTCACGCCGAGAGCCCGAAAGTGCAGGTTAACAGCTCTTTGAGGGCCGTGTATTTTCCTTGCTCTGGAGACTGCTGTAGGAAATCCACAACCCTTGCCACTGTGTCCTGATCAAGGGCGCACATAACATAGAAGTAGTGGATGTTGTGGGCGGTGATGTGTCGAAGCTGGAACTAAGCCTCGGCCTGCTCGAACCGCACATGTGGCTGCGACAACCAAAACGTTACGAGCTTGAGTGAGACCCTGTGGATGGTCGCTGGCTCCGCCTGGTCCATCATCTTCGGGTCCAAATGCCGGTTGGACCTGTTAAAGTCACCAATGTAGCGTTAGCGCTATGCGAGCGTGGAGAAAAACGACACTCACACCAAAGCCTTGAAAAACTAGACTGTCTGTTGCGCTTATATGGGCCTCAGGTGCTGACATCAGGACCCACGTCATCAGAGCGTCAACCTGGGAATGACCAGCATTCCCACCAGAGATCCCCATCTTCTTGACATGGGACGACAACCGGTGTCATCCCCAGGTTCACGCGTTCGTTGGCCATTTTGTAAGACGACCTGTGTCTCTATGTGTGGGTGCTACAAAACACTCAAAAAGACAGGTAGCATCTGTGAAAAGTTATTTTCTCAGGACAATTAAAACCTACTAACTCAAAATCATCTCTCCCCACCCTTCCCCCACAGAATCTGCCTGAACATTGCTTTTGTTTTAGGCTTCCCACCTCCAGAGTATTCTGATTTTCATTTGGGAATTATGCTAACACCAAGATTATATTAAATATATTCATGTAAAGAGGCATTTCAATTGACTGATTGTTTAGCATCTCGCTAACTTTTCAAACTTCAAATTTTGAGCATCATAATGTTTTCAAAACAACAAGTTTTGGGTGACACAGGGGAACTTGAGCACAGCTGTTCTTCCCTGTTCCTGCTCTTTAGTTACTGAACTTAAGGTAAGGCCAACTATGATGTGATTATATCTATACAAAGAGAGGAACTCAAATACCTGCAAAAACAAATCTAATGCTGACTCTCAAATAAATTAATGTGATATCATCTTTAAAAGGGCCCTATCTCATTCAATTTTAAAAACCTATCAGCTGATAATGATGTATAAGAGCTCTTATTCTGCTTATTGAATCCATGCTAACTTGTAGATGAGCAATCCCATCCTACCCCCACCCCCCCCAACACATCGCCTTCCCTCTGCCCATCAATTCCCCTTGATTCTTTTGCCATTTACCTGCGCATAAAGGTAATTTACAATGGCAAATTAACCTCCCAACAAGTTTGGCATGTGGGAGGAATCTGGATCAGTAATGACTGACACCACTGACTTCTTGCTGCTTTTCACATCCACGAGGCTAATTCCATTTATTTGAACATGTCCATCTGAACAACATCTTTGTGGCCAAAATAAAGCTCTCCAATCTAGGAAAATACCACCATTCTAGCACCAAGCAACATTGATCATGGTGGCATTAGGATACCAAATAAATATAATAGAAGGCCTGATCATGCACTAGAATCTGCATCAATCTGCTAGTATATAAGCCCATTAGAGTCCAACAGGATAGCACAAATCTCCAGATCTCCCAGCTCCCCAGATGGAAAATTCACCCACTGAAGTAGTAAGCCCACTGAAATGAATGGGAGAAAAAGTGAGGAGAAAGTGGCTTGCCTGCATAAAGCAGAGGGTAGTATCAGGTGAAACGTTATCTGCCCGGAGGCCAGTGCATAGTGGAGTTTCTCAGGGATCTGTTCTGGGAGCCCTGTTCTTCGTGATTTTTATAAATGACCTGAACGCAGAAGTGGAAGAACAGGTTGCAGATTGGAGACAACGTTAAGAGCAGGGGTTGGCAACTTTTTAAAACACTCACATTCCACCTTAAGTACTCCCTATGCCGTAAGTGCTCTGTGATTGGTAAGGGATTGCTTAAGATGGTATGTGAGTGGGAAGGGAAGGTTGAGAACCACTGCCCTTGACCAATTGTTACTGAAATAATTTGCTTGAGAAAAATTGACACTGGTCCATTTCCTTTGGAGTTATGAAACCGTGCACATAACGGTCAATTAGGTACGATTAAAACAGTGGTTTTCAAACTTTTTTATTTCTATTTGCATACCACTTTAAGCAATCCCTTACCAATCACAGAGCACTTATGGCATAGGAAGTGAAGCAGGATGAAAGGCGACTTAATCGAGATCTACAAATTTATGAGAGGCATAGACAGAATGGACAGCCAACACCTTTTCCGAGGGCGACTGTTTAAGAAAAGGGAAGAAAAGCTTAGGAGACTGGTCAGAAGTAAGTTTTTTAAAAATAAACACAAAGAGTAGTGGGTGTCTGGAATGCATTGTCCGGGTGGTGGTGAAAGTTGGTACAATAGGGACATTTAAAAGATTCTTGGATAAGCACATGGATGAAAGAAAAATTGAGGATTATGGGTGTGAGGTAGGGAAAGTTTAATAGGTTGGCACAACATCATGAGCCAAAGGGCCTGTACTGTGCTGTAATGTAGAAGGTAGAAACTCACGTGAATAGGGTGGTGAAGAAGGCTTTTAGTATGCTGGCCTTTATCAATCATTGCATGGAATATAGGAGTTGGGAGGTGATGTTGAGATTGTATAAGACGTTGGTGCGGCCTAATTTGGAGTTCTGTGTGCAGTTCTGGTCGCCTAATTATAGGAAGGATATAAACAGAGTGGAGAGAGTGCAGAGAAGGTTTACCAGAATGTTGCCTGGGTTTAAGCATCTGGAGTATGGGGAGAGATTGGACAGATTGGGTCTTTATTCTTTGGAGCGTAGAAGGTTGAGAGGGGATTTGATAGAAGTATTTAAGATTATGAAAGGGATAGACAGAATGGATGTGGATAGACTATTTCCGTTAAGAGGAGGAAAGTTTAAAACAAGAGGACATGAGTTAAGAATTAAGGGGCAGAGGTTTAGAGGTAACATGAGGGGGAACTTCTTTACTCAGAGAGTGGTAGCTGTGTGGAATGATCTTCCGGGAGAAATAGTGGCGGCGGAGTCAATTGTATTATTTAAGAAAAGGTTGGACAGGTATATGGATGAGAAGAAGATGGAGGGTTATGGGCATTGTGCAGGGAGGTGGGACTAGAAAGGGGTGTTTGGTTCGGTGCGGACTAGAAGGGCCTAATGGCCTGTTTCCGTGCTGTAATTGTTATGTTAATGTTCTGTTTTCATGTAGATTTGATTACGGTAGGTTAAAAGCTTTTGGGCTCATGCTTTTTTCTTTTTTTTTTTAAAAAACTTTTAAAGGTTCTAAAATTACTTTCAATCTTGTTTTCAATTTATATATTTTTCTAAAGATAAAATAGGCCCTAAATTATTTTGAAAACTTGTAAGTAATGCATGGCTTGTGAACCAGGGGAGAGGACCTCACTTGCTGTAGAACCCATTTGTTAGTGCATTAGCCACATGCTCTAGGTCAAACTCTACACTCCCTCAGTCAGTGATGGTGGACCAGAAGCCAGCTTCCCAATGGAAGGCTGAGCCCAGGAATTCATTAAACGAAACAATGATCCTGGTGACCAGCAACCACAGGACAGCAAGAGATGAATCAGATGCTCCTTTGTTCTAAATGAAAATAGATTTTCACTTCTTTAAGAATATTGAAACAACAAAAAGGAAGATGTGCACAAAGTGCTTCAACCTCAATGAAAATATTGCCCAGTGTGCTTGGGAGTCCTTAACTCTTCTTCACATCTAAGGTTAATATGGCCTCAATTCTACCCTAAAGACATCTTATCCAGCTGCAGAACCATTAGCCACATTTTTGTTTCAACTGCTTATTAAAAAAGCATATAACCATGATTCATTGAAATCAAATGAATTCTTACCGTGAAATAGTGCCTGAGGGGGCATAACATCAGGAATAAGGTCTGCTTCAGATAAAAGACTAGGAGTAGCTGAATGAGATAACGGTGTTCCTGGAGCAGAGAAGTCCAATGAGGGGGATGGAGAAGGGCTGGTAAGTGGCGTGCGATCTGAGGAACTCAGAGAAGAAAAGTCAATCACCTCCCCTTTCTCCAGGACCATTTCTGTCCTGCGGGTCCGGCTGGATAACTTCACTGGAGTGGATGAGGTGCTCCTGTCAGTGAAGTTAGCAGCTTCCTTCTGAGCACGCCGAATGTCCTTCGCTTCCTGAGTACGTGAGCGTTTTTCCTTCAGTTCCATGGCTGTTTCTACAGGGTTGCGACTTACTCGTTTCCGAAGCCCTTCCACTGTAATGATTGGCTCCAAAGGAGGTTTGACAGCTGTGAAATGAAATAAATCAATACATCATTCCATCAAACATTTCATTCACTAAACGTTAATGCTTAATTTCCTGTACATAGTCCTTTTACATAGCACAGACCAGGAATGCGAAATGGAGAAGCAGTTCCAACTTCAATATTTTAAAAAACCTGCGGCTTAGTGCAGAAATATAAACTTGTCTAAATTAGCAAACCATGTGGGTGGAGACAGGTCTAAAGCAGCATATAAATTAAAGGCCTGAAGAATAAAGTAATGAAAGTAGAATAAATACACAGGTCAAAAGTATGCAGCAAGAGAATTTTGCTGAATGATCTCATACAAACAAGAAACAAATAGAAATATTTTGATAAATGCATTTAATGCTTAATTAAACTAAGTATAAGGAACAGCTCAATAAAAAGGGATTTTCTATTATCATTTTTATCAGATAAAAGAATAACAGTAAATAGAAGGTAATTGAAGGTAATCTTAAAGTAATTTATTTAAAAAATCTTACGACTGCACTCTCACAGTTGGACTTCACTTTGCTCTTAGGAGGTCTTGAAAGACTTACAAGCTTGCTATTGCAAAAGCCTTTATATTGTGTTTAATTCTGTCAACTCAAGACAGGCATTAAAAAAGCTCAAAAGATTTAAATAATTAAAAATGGAAATTACAGAAATAAGTTCACTTTAAAACTTACCTAAAGACATTAAGTCAAAGTAAAATAAACAAAGCACAATCTATTCATGTTTTTCATTACAATTGATGACAATGTTCAAAGAGCAGCCACCATAAAGCTGAAAGAACCCAATGCAATTGGCTCATGAGTTTACTGCTGCCAAGTCCAGCAGCAGAAGGGGAGGTTTAATGTGCTACAATACTCAGCCCTTCGCTGGCAGTTCTCTGCAAACCTGGAGGCTAACACTAAGTATGCTTCAGACTCAAAAAGAGTTACAACAAGAAATCCAGGGTGATTTTGGTGAGCGAGATGAAAGTTAGAGAGGAATTGTGATGCCTTCTCTTCCAAACTATGTTTTTCTTCTTTGAAAGGAAATAATTTTGAGTGATGTGCAGAGTATATTTAAAATAAAAACACAAAATATTACAATTACTGGGGCATGCTGAATGATCAGTCTTTTCTTGTCATTATACTTAAACAGCAAGTCCATATATAGGTATATATTTGGAAACACAAAACTGTTCTTAATATAATTCGACTGCTCATTTTTATTGTGCTGTTTTGAAGGAATTGTCTAGAACTCTGAATATACTCTGAATATTTAAAATCATTTCCCAATAAGTTACTAAATAACTAGATGATAGCCCTTCTACTGGTAATGGTTGGCCTTCTACATTAATGGAAGCCAATGTATAACATCCATTACATCTAGCAGCAGTCCTCACCTACACTAAAATCAATGAATATTAGCAGCAGAGGCTTAATCCACTTGCCATTTCTGTGAAAGAATTACATTTCAACTTTTTAATACTTCAGAAAGTGGTTAATTAATGTCTGTTTGGACCAGAGTGCAGCACAGTGAGAGGATATGATTGAGAGAGACTCCTGAAGAATGCAGATTGTTGATGGAATGACAAGTGGAGGAAAATAAATGCATAGGAGACACTGCTGTTGTAACAAGGACAAGGCAGAAAACAGAGTGAAAAAAATGGAGATTAACAAAGAAGCAATCAGGGCAGGGTAATAGATAACATGTGAGCAATCTTGAGATACAGAATGAGTAACAGTGAAAAACAAAGTACTGGAACATATAACAGGGGGGCAATGACAGGGACTAAAGGTGCCAGTCACTTTAGTGACCAAGAATATAAAGTGAAAGAAAAAAAAGGATTAAAATAAGATGGAAAGGAAGATGTGAGAACATTAGAAGTGCATTAGAAAAGGATGAAAAGATAGAAATAGTGAGAAGGCTGAAATAACAGAACCCCCCCTCCCAAAAAAAGCAACAAGAATATAATATGGGAACACTTCTATTTACTCCATACAAACCATGATCAAAGCCCCACGATGGGGCAGCATGGTTGCGCAATACTATAATAGCGCCAGTGAGCCAGATTCGAATTTGACGCTGTGTGTAAAGAGTTTGTACATTCTCCTCATGGCTGTGTGGGTTTTTCTGGGTTCGCCTGTTTCCTCTCACCTTTCAAAACATACAAGGTTGTAGATTAATTGGATGGCACGGGTTCTTGAACCATAAGTGCCTGTTACTGTAAGGAATGGCTAAATTAAAAAAAATTAAAGCAACTCCCACCAATTCCACAGCAGGAATGATCAAAACAATAAATAGGCATGTATTTGATTTAGGAATGGCTTGTCTGTTTCTGTTTGTGCCAGCACAACCTTACAAAAATCAGCTAATACTTATTAAGATTCTCAAGTTTTAAGATAGTCAGTGATAACAGCTCAAAATTACCATTATGCCTTGTACATGTAATAACATATTCACCATCTGGTGTGCATCAAAATTATAAATAATTAGAATGTTTACAAAAAGGATAACAAACACAGCACTTGCCAACAAAATTAAAATTCTAAGGTTGAACAGTTGTGAATAAATGCCTTTTTTTTATAAAACACAATGCACACAATCGAAAGAATCAATTTTAGCAGAGCTGCTGATGGAAGCTTCAACTCCAATAGCAGTATTTACACCACAGGCTTCTTGTCTTTCCATTTCTAAGAACAGGAGCAGCTGAAGGGCAATTTCTTTCTTCACATCATTAATTATATAGAACTTGCCCAATACTTGACAAATAAAAATTCAAAACACAGAAATGCTGGATGACCTCAGTCGGCCTCACAGCTCCATAGGAGGTAAAGATATATTACTGACGTTTCGGGCCTGAACCCGTCCTCAAGGTATGACCGACGTTTCGGGCCTGAGCCCTTCCTCAATATCTTTACCTCCTATGGACGCTGTGCGACTGACTGAGTTCCTCCAGTATTTCGATGTTTTGACTACAGTCACAGCACTTGCATACTTTTGTGTTTCATTCTTAACAAAGAATTACCTCTAACTGGCAGTTGCCAAGCATACCCTCCCTCAAATTAAAAAAAATACATGCAATGACCAAAATGATTAGTTTGAGAAGAGTCTTTCTTGTTTTTTTTAATTCACATTGTGACATTTTAATTGTCTTATAGATTAGCAATAAAATATTGGCTACATTTCAATGGGCTGGTTTAATAGCTTTAATTTTGCAGCTAATAAGAGGTTAGAGTAATTTTGACTAAGCAAGTATGAAAATAAACAAGATCAGAACAGCTACATACCCCTCTTTCTCACTTTTCTTAAAAACATAAGCTAGTGTAACAATTAAAAGCTATTATAACTGAGCATTGCACTGAGTTTCAGGAGCCAAACAAACAGGATTACTGTTCTATTTATTGACTGAGCGTGGAAATCAGGTGAGCACAGGATTTACTTCCTCAATGTTTCCCACTTAAAAATACAGCCTGTTGGCAACTCACACATGAACTTTAATCACCAGATTTTATGGAACCACACCCCAATCCTAAGAGAAAACAATGACATAGAAAACAGTAACACACCATTTGGTCAGAACGAAGAGAAACCCGCCATTTCGCCAAAGGCAGTTTGCCTGTTTTATTTTGATCAGTGATCCTACTGGGACAAAGTTCATTCCCAGCATGGAAGAAAAGTTAGTGGGAATATTCCTGTTACTCCTAATTCAAAAGGAGTATTCTAAAATGTATTTTTTGGTGGTAGTTGCTTGACTAGGATTCCAAAGTGAAGCAAACCCAGGATTGATGTGTTTCCTAATTTCAGAGAGGTTCTAAAAGTACACAAAGAGCCTACACCTATTTAATAAATGATCAATAACACTTAGCAAAATTATCTAATACACATTATTTGGGGAAAGGAATGATAATCTCCAAATATGGGCCCAACTATGCCTTCTATGTTGTCACTTAATAAGATCAAGGTCCAGTTTCTGGGCCAATGTTTTCAGAGACGGGAAAAGAAAGATAACAGAAAGAGAAATAAAATATTAACAGAAGAGTTCTGCACTTTTTTTTTCTTTTCAATTAAGTAAAAGTGGCAAAATAGGTGATTAAGGTTTAAAACTGCGCTCACATCTTTTTTTGATATACATCACTGATCATTTATAATAAGAATCTTCCAAGACAAAACTTCTTACTTTGGACTTAAATTGATCTAAGACAACAGTTAAACACTATTCAAATCTTTTTCAATATATTTCCAAAATGTTAAGGGAGATAAGCCTTTACAATAACATATGTAATAATGGAGTCAACAGGGATAGAAATTTTGCATAAACTCACCTTTTTAAAACAATATGAAGGTACAAACTGAATCAACATCCATGAGATGTACAGATATAGGGAAGAAATCTTTCACAACATCATCAGTGAGGCATGAGAATTTTTTCTGATATCAACTATTTCTTAATTATTACCCAGTTCATCAGACTACAATCCTACTACATAATTAACCTTCACAGTAGCTTTAAAAACTTCCAAGACCTATCTGAAAAATTGGAGATATACCAATTGATTTACCAACATCATTCCTCCTTTATAAAAAACACTAAGCCCACCTCTCGTCTTCAATGTGGTGCTTGATGGTCTCTCCCCTTCTGGCCTCATGACTGGAGGTTTGTTGTGCACCAATTTCCACCAACCTGGTTCACCAAACTGCTGAGCGCCAGAGCGGAAGTACACTGGGCTGCCCACAGAGAGGCAGCCTGCCACAGTACTCCACCAAGTTGAGGTCTTTTTCCTAAAATGTAAAGAGTCATAGGTTCAGAAAACCACAGAAATAAAAAAGTAGTCAACATCAGAAGAAAAGTGGTGCTTCACTTTCCTGCCTCATGCAAAGGACAGTGCTTAGGATAGGACTGAACTAAAGTTAGATTAGGTACTCTGGACCGGAGCATGAACCCACATCTTTTGGCCTATGGACATGACTGCTAGCAATGCCACTTTATTTTCAATGTTTAAAGATATTTTGGCATGTTACAATTTACTTTTATAGAGCAATTTTTTTTCCTCAGTTATCCCATATGCAAGCTAAACATCACAATCAACTATGTTTTTATTTAAACTACTTTTTCAACATAACACACAAATTTTCTCTATTTTGTCAATTTTTTTTTGCTGTATTTTCTCTCAACGAGCAAGCCCTTTCACAAAAACTGACAATACTTAAAATTTTGGTGAAAGTAAATGATTTTCTAAAAAGTGATGTTAAGCTTCCTTTAATGTACATTGACTTTAAGGAGTTTGTATGTTCTTCCTATGTTTGTGTGAGTTTCCTCCAATGCTCCAGTATCCTCTGATGTTCCATAGATATATGGGATTAGTTGGTTAATTGGTCACATGGGTATATTTGGGCACAACGAGCTCATGAGCCAGAAGAGCCTGTTACCGGGTTGCATCTCTAAATGAAAAATTAACATAGAAAATACCACTATAACCTGGGAATTCAATAACTTTTCACACAATCACAAGCCTTTGTACTTTAATTTTGGACATTTTATTTGGTTTGGTCTTTAGTATTAGTATTCAGTAAACATTATTAACTTTTTTTAGGTTTTTCCCTTCATGAAACAAGGCACACTTATTTGAACCAAAAACATGACTGGGTGGGAATTAGAGATCTTTGAATCTTCATTTATACACTAATATCTGCTTTGATTTCCTGCTATCACATTCATAATGCAAGAAACCAAACTGTGATTAAGTCATTCAGCTCATGACTGACCTTCTATCTCAGTTTAACATTCTGAACTAACTCCATACTTCCTGATTCCCTTACACTTGTCTGTTGAGATGGTGCATTACATTTTATATGCCCATCAACTCCATCTTCATTCTCCTTCGACCAATCGCCCTAGGGAATTTACCAACAAACCATTATGTCTTTTATATATGAGAGGAATCCAAAGTACCAGTGGGAAAAATAACTTAGTCAAAAAGAACATGCAAACTCTTCACAGACAAAACCCAAGGTCAGGTTTAAATGCAGGCATGTACACTGTCTGTAGCAACTGTGCTCCTAAATAGTATTGGCAAACTAGAGTGATGGTTAAGGTTGGAATTGCTGGGAGAACAAAATGGCATGGTACAGACAGGAACAGACTGAAATGGTGATATATACTGATGAAATAGTGCAAAGGAGTAAGACACAGCATCTCTAAAACTTGACTGAAACCAGAATTCAATTACTCAAGTAAGACAGAGAAGCATGTACAGAAATCAGAAAATCTAATGTGATGAGAGGAAATTAGTGCCATGCAGCATGCACTGCCAATTTTCTGTAGTATTTTGCTCAGTAAATAGTTGTCAAAAAAATAAATGGTCAGACATTCCACGGGGATAAAGGAGGGACCTCTGAACTCCCGAGTGTAGTTACAGTATTAGAAGATGTAGAAATTAATTGAAAGGAGCAACTGCTAAACTGACTGTACAGACAGTGACATCAAATGGAAAATATGGCTCAGAAAAGTCTGAGGAACTAGAATGAAAGCAAGGAGCATCAGATATTTGACCCAGAAAATGCAAGCCTTGTAAATTTTCAGAACAATTTCTGATTAAACCCATTTCATGCTCCTTTTTGGAAGCAATTTAATTTACTTATTAGCATGGTATAAAATTTACCGGTGAGGCCAAATTTACATTTTTCAAACAGCAAATAACACAGCTTCGTCAACATTGAACAAGTGCTTAAATGCCAAAATAAAGACGTATATATATATAACTGTTTTAAGATATGCTTACAATCCAATTCTCCATAACTGTTGATTGACATTGTGTTAGAAATACTCAGTAAATTCAAGTTACTGTTTTGTCTCAAACCAGAGTACATTAGGGAAATTTGAAACACCATTTTACTTATGCATAACTCAATTCTCACAATATCCCCAACATTTACTATTTTTCAGGTATCAGATCATTTATAGTCTGTGAGATGAGGATTTACCTATTTCCCAATAAAAAAGCCCAGTGTTTGTCAATAAAAGCACAAATATCCTCTTTCCAACGGAAGTAACCTTGGCGTCCAGTCCCTTCCAACGATAAATTGTACATTGCCAACATCACAACCTAAAACAAAGAGAAAGCAAAAACTTCAATCAAACACGACAGCACATGGGAGCTCATGGAAAAAGAATGGCATTTACAGAATTAAACAATGAAAATCTGTAGTTGAAGTAAAAACACAATGCTGGAGAAACTCAGCAGGTGAAAGTACAAATACATAGCCAATGTTTCAAGCTTGGGGCCTTCATCAAAGTATGGAAAAATGTGGGCAGGCATCCAAATAAAAGATTGGGGGGGGGGGGGAGGAAGAAGCATGGTCACAAAGGCAGGAGGTAATAGGTGGAGAAGAGAGGGAGGGGACAGCAGCATTCAAGGGGAGGAGGGATGGCTGGGTGAATAGAGAGGGAATGGGGAAAAAGAGAGCTGAAAGGATGAAGGTAAGGGAGAGGGGGAGGGGAAAAGAAGAGAGCAGGTTAGCAGAAACCAGAAAAGTTTATGTTAATGCCATCTGGCTGGAGAGTTCCCAGATGGAATGTCAGTTGTTGTTCCTCCAATTTGCAGGTAATCTTGGTGGGATAGTACACATGGCCATGGACAGACATGTGAGTATGGGAGTGTGACACTGAAATGGTTGGGTACTGGGAGGTCTCTGTCGCTGGTGCAGATAGAGCGATGGTGCTCAGCGAAGTGTTCTCCCAGTCTGCATCCAGTCTCTCCTACATAGAGAAGGCCACAAAGGGAACATTGGATGCAGTAAATCAATTCTGTGAATACACAAGTGAAATGTTGCTTCACTTGAAAGACCTATTTGTTGCCCCGGACTGTGATGAGGGAGGTGTGGGCGCAAGTATGATTTACATAGTACCTTTCATAACCTCAATGTCCCAAATTTCCCTTACAGCCAAAGAATCAGAGAACAGTAAAGCATAAACAAAAAACAAGTCTACACCAACTCTTTGAAGAACAAAAACACAAAACTGGAGAAAATGAGCAGATCAAAACATATGTTGATGAAAGGCTCAAGCCCAAAACGTTGGTCATTATCATTATCTTTGCTATATAAAGTACACTGTTTGACCTCCTGAATTTCTCCAGCTTTGTACTTTTACTTCAATCACAATGTCTGCAGATTTTCGTATTTGACTTCTCAAGAGCAACCCAGTCACACAACGTATAAATTATAAATTACATAACAGTATGTATTATGCAAAATAAAGTCACCATTTTCCCAGATATTTTTTCTCACAATATTTTTCTTTATCCATTATGTACCTGATTCCATTGGAAGGTTATTATTAAACCTTAAGAAGAGTTCCAGTAAATAGTTATTGTCAGTAGAGTCATTGGACCACTGAGGGACTACAGAGTAAGAACCTGGCAAATATGAACTTTGCATTGGAGTTTAACAAAGAAAAGGATTTTGCCATAGTATTGTTTAAATTATAAATAAAGCAACTGGAAATCTGGTCGTGCTTAAAGATCATTCATACCACTGAGACAGGATGGACATGTGAGTATGGAACTGCAATACAGAACTAAAATGGTTGGCTACTGGGAGGTCTCTGTCACTGGTGCAAACGGAATGAAGGTGTTCAGCGAAATGATTGTCCAACCTGCACCCAGTCTTTCCAATGAAGATGTCCATGGCCTTATGTACTATTCCACTAAGACCACCTATAAATTGGAGGAACACCACCTGATTTTCAAAGGTTGACCTCATCAGGGGCTAAGACCAGATCCCAGTTCACCCAGAGGACATCCCAAAGACAGCCATCATAATCCCCGTTGGATTGTTTGAATTCCTCCTTATGTCCTTCGGGTTAAAAAAAACGCCAGCCAGATGGCATTAACATTGACTTTTCTGGTTTCTGCTAACCTGCTCTCCTCTCCCCCTCCCATTTCCAACTCTCCTCCCCCTTCCCTCTATTTACCCAGCCATTCCTCCACCCCTTCCTTACTGCTGTCCCCTCCCTCCCTTCTCCACCTATTACCTTCTGCCTTTGCAGCCACGCCTCCCTTCTTTTCTTTTGTTTGGACACTTGCTGACATTTTTCCATACCTTGAAGGGCTCAAGCCTGAAACCCCAGTTATGTATTTTTACCTTTGCTATATAAAGAACACTGACCTGCTGAGTTTCTCCTTCATTGTATTTTTACTTGAGTATCTTACAATCTATGCCCTCTTCCAAATCATTAATATAGATAGTAAATTGAGGGCCAAAAAATTAGTGGGAAACTCCACTGGTTGCATATTTCCAGTCTGAAAAAAAATTCATCCAAATCTCTATCTGATATGCAACAACCAATTTTCAAACCGTTAATAAACCCTGCCATACTGTATGTTTTTATCTTGTACAGCAGCCTTTTATGGGGCACCTTGCCAAATGATTTATGGAAATCCAGTTACACCATGTGTTATATTCTCTGAGAATGCTTACAAATTTATTTCACATGATTTTCTTTTCATTAAACCATTTTAACATGGTCAGATTAGATAAAGCCTTTCTAAATGATCAGATATTTCTTCAATTATAGACTCCAACAACTTCCAGCAACAGGGTGTTCAGCTAACTCGTCCATATTTTCCTGTTTTTCAACATCATGTCTAATATAGAACATTGGAGATAATGAAACACAAACAAGTAAGGAAAATTAGCCCAAAATTGCAAAATGGCAAGAGATTTTATTCAGAAAACAAAATCCATGTGGGTACTTTTTGCACATACTTACTTGCTGCCACGTGAGTTTCAGTCTTTCAAAGTGCTCCTTCTGATCTTCTGCACAGTCTGAGCAACTAAATCGGAAGAAGTTATCGCCTCGCAAGTAACTGGGGTGCTCTCCTCTCAACTGAGCTGAAAGGGAATAAGGGGAGGAAATGCAGTCGGGTTGACCAAAAAAAGTGATTGCCATCAATAAAGTAATAAAGTAACTGCTCTACATAGTAATAAAATATTCCAAGTCAAGCCATTCTAAAAAGTATAGGACACATCCTGACAAGCTCAAGAAAAAACTGTATTCAGATTTCATTGTGTAAAGGTGTTGCAACAATTTTAAGACTTGCTCTGGATTTAGAATGGAGAAAGATCTTTCTCTTCAACTACCCTAACACATCACTGTAACATTTTACATGTTCCAATAGCACACACTACATATTTGCTTCAGTCTCTTCATTTATATCCTGTGCTCAACTTTACAATATTTTTCTCAATAGATTCACAGAAATTATTTACAAAGAATAAAACAATTAAAAAGTGCCATTTTGGTTTATGAACATGTTAACAATCCCTTGAATATGAGTACTAAAAACAGAAAGAGCTGAAATATTCAGCACATCAGGTAACATCTATGGCGAGAGAACCAATACGTTTCAGATTCAGGTTGCTCTCTCCACAAATGTTACCCAACCTACTGAACATTTCAGTATCATCTACAGCAAGGTTTCCCACCCAGGGGGTGCGAGATAACATTTCAGTTTTTTTTTTATAAATCCATACTCCTTCAATTTGGATAATATGTCAGATGATGAAGCGCTGAAGGAAGATCTTATTGAACTGCGCACAAATCGTGTTCTTGAAATGCAGTTTGAAAGCAAAACTTTAGAACAATATTGGTGTTCGGCAATGGACATGTTTCCAAGACTTGTGAAAAAGCACTAACTGTGCTTATCCCATTCACGACGACATACTTATGCAAGTCTGAATTTAGTACCCTTTTGTCAATCAAGACAAAATCTAGAAATCGCTTGGGTGCACAGGCAGACATGTGGATTGCTATCAGCAAAAAAGTGCCACGTTTTGAAAAACTCAAGCAATAAACAGGAACAAACGAGTCATTAAATTTAAATTGGCTTATGAACATTTGAACATCAGTTCTTTAAGTTTTTAAAAGAAATTTCATGCATGGATGAAAATTTAATTTTTTTTGTAGGGTTTATGCAACTTTTAATTTGTTGTAATATTTTTTCTTTTCCATATGTTTCATTTTTGTTTATATATTATTAAAAATTGATTAAGCAAATTTGTTTTGGTCACCTTCATCTTTATTCTTAAATAAATTATTACTTTAAGGGGTGCGAGAACATATAAAAAAATTTTAGGGGTGCAGGGCATAAAAAAGATTGGGAACCACTGATCTACAGGATGTTGTTTTTGCACAATGTCATATTTAAATTGGCAAATACAAAGAGAATTTTTTTTTGCATTCCTTTATTCCATTAATTTTTTTTAGTGATGGAACTTACTTTTATAATGGCATCTTTCTAAACTATGACAAGATCCAAACTCTATATTTTCCTTGTAAAACCTATTTCACATTAATGATACGCATGGATGGTGACACTTAGCCCATCACTTATGCCTTTTTGAATGTCATCCAGTTAATACTGCTTACTTGTCTCCATAGCACCGTAAACATCACCTTCAATTGTCTTTTGAAAGTTACTGTTGATTCTACTTGTATCATGTTTTCACTCTATGCAATTTATAAAATAGCTTGCTGCTTTAAAAAAACCCTATTCTCTTTGCTTCTTTGATCAGTTATCATAGTGTGGCTAAGATTGGTGCATCCAATCTTTTTCTATACCTGACAAAGTTATCTGCCCCATCAGAATACCCCTGAATACTAGCTTCAAGTCACAACACTTCTAAAATCCATAGATTGACAAGAACTGAACTACGAGCCTTTTTTTAAACACATTCAGGATTAGTTGCCAGCAGATTCACTCACAAAACAATATATTTTAGCCCCTTGCCACAGCCCTCGCGAATTGGGGTTAGGCTACCGTGAAGGAATGTTGTTCAGAACATACTGGCTGGAACATTCCTGTCCTTTCAACCTTCATGGAAATGTAAACTTTTGTCAGTTGTTTACCCCTTGAACTCCTGAAGAATCCAGAATAAAACAGGTTCCGACATCAGTAACTAAGAGTTCACAGGCTACTAAATAATTAACCCAAGAACCTCTACATCCTCTTTTAGGCTTATGTCCAAGATTTCTATTGAATTATCCCATCAAATTTAACATCAGCAGATGCCGGAAGCAACCATCTTAGATAAATTGTTCTGCAATCTCTCTATTTTATCCCTGAAAGATGGATGCAAAAGGAAAGTGACTGCAGTACTTTAAACTCTATTTAGAAAAATAAGAATTTCTGCAACCAATATTCTATTATTGTGGAAATCCACTTTCTTAGGCTTAAACCAAATCCCTGACCACTTTGGTAACCTAGTTATATTAGCAATCAATAGTCACAGAGTCACTCCACTGACCAATCAGATTGTATAATGTTGTTCATATCAGCATTATCTAATTGAAGATGTACTTACACAGAATGAAAAATAATCATTCTTAGCTTGGTTGCATCAGTCTGGAAATTCAATTAGGCATTTCCCAGAATTTGACAGCTTTTTCAGTGTAACGTTTCCCTTCACTTGACCATTTTTTAAAATCACAGTATGATTTATGGATCACAAGAATGAAAAATAGTGCAAGCGGAAGTCCTATTTGTAAACTGTTGACTCTCTACATTTCCAAACATCAAAATATCTTATTTAGCTGCAACCATAGGTATAAACACCCTAAATACCTTGCTTAAGAAATTCTAATTCTTTTCACACATTCAGCTACCTCCAAACAGCTTCACCATGAAGTTCCAGAGTTCTGCTCTATTTAGAAGCAAATCATAGACTCACTAAGTGTGGAAACAGGCCCTTCAGCCCAACTTGCCCATGTCAACCAAAATATCCCACCCATGCTCATCCTACTTGCCTGTGTTGGCCCTATATCCCTCTAAACCTCTTCTATCCATGTATATATCCAATGTTTTCTTTAACATTGCACGGTACTTGCCTCAACCCAGCAATCCATTCTATATGAAAACACAAAGTAAAATAAGAAAATTTTATACACTCACCACTCTATTTCTCATTTAACTTTGAACGCAATAGGAGATTAAAATGGAAGTTCTTATTCCACACTAACTAAAAACATCACTATTAAAGATGTTCAGAAACAGACGTACTTGTAGGTATCCACTTCTGGCATTTGTCACAATAATAGGACATTTCTTCTGTCCATGACACATCCCCTTCATCACCTAGTTCACTGTTCAATGAATCCCCACTCTGGTCATGGGACAGATCCACTGAGGCTTGGTCCTCAGATTCAACGATGAGTAAAGTTTCCCCTTCAACTTCTCCTTCCTCCAAACCTTCGGAGGCAGCCATTCTTGTGCATTCATCCATTTGGCGAGCAGTTAAGCTTTTCGTCTCACCATTATCTTCCATATTACTAAACTTTTGGCATAGAAAGAGTTTACAGATAGATTCATCCAACAACTAGGAGTAGCTTTTTACACTTTAATCGATTAGTTAATTAATTCTCTTGTATTCTTCCCAGCATAAGGGAAAATATCCATCATCAATTAAGCATCCAAAGTCATCAAACTGTGTCAATAAAACGCAAGTTATTGCTTTCCAGCTCGTTGAGAACTCCCAGAAGACAAGGTAGTTTGCCCAAGTCGTTCTGCTTCCAGCTTCTTAGTCAAACTGATCTGTTCTTCCAAGATCCGAATATTTTCTTTCTTGCGCTCCTGTCGTTCCAGATCTCTGTAAACCCCTTCTCGTAATCTCTACAGTAAATGAAAAGGGGTTTAGTCTTATTGCAACATTCACAAGCTAACATAACAATGAATATCATCTTGTTAGTTTATTACCATCCTAAAATTGATCAAATAATGGAACTTTATTTTCCCATAAAATGCCTCCAGCCACTTGATTAACCTACCTAATCTCTATATCCCCCTGACAATTTGCACATGATTATTTGCAATAATCTAGAAACTATAACCCTCAATGGTCCTAGTTTTATTTTAATTATGAGGATTTGTCTGCTCTTTCCAAAGATATTGGTTCCAATATAGAACACACCAAATGAAACCCTTGCCTGTCCCCTCCATCATCCAACCAGATTGGTTCAAGATGTCTCTCATACTGGCAACTTGTTTGCTGCTGATCACACAATTTGACATCTAAAGGATACTTTCCATCTTACTAATAATAAAATTAACCATATTACTGCTACGTTTCCCCTCTTCCTATTTCAAGGCACGATTAAGCTCACAATTTAGACCATCTTTCAGAATGTCTTTATCATATATGGAAAGCAAGTATGTGGTGGATACAATTGATTTCTACTCATCTTTATTCTGCATCTCTTAAATTTATGATGGGGAAGCTATTCACCTCATGTCCACTGGGGCAATAATTCCAAACACTCTCCTTAATTTCCATCTTGTATCTTGTTTTGGGTGTGCATCAACACCTCTTTAGGTTCTTTTTGCCATTAACCTATAATGAGGGGTAGATCACAGTAGTCAATTTGGTCTCCCTTATTCTGAAGTGTCAGAGGCTGAGTGAAGTTTATAAAATTATGAGACCAATTGACAGGGAAGACAGCCACATTCTTTTTCTCCTTGGTAAAAATAAATAGGAAAGGACAGGCACTTAAGATGAGGGGGTGGGCGGGTGAGTTTGAAGTAGATTTGCAGGGCCATTTTTTTATTAAAAAATACACACACTGAGACTGCAGGTGTCTCAGCTGCTCTAGTGATGTGAACAGAACAATATTATTTAAGAGGTTTCTAGATAGTTACACGAATGCAGGAAATGGATCATACACAAGTAGCAGAGTTTTAGTTTAATTTAACATCATGTTTGGCTCAGACAGATGGGTCAAAGAGTGGGTCTTGCTGTGTTGTTCTATGCATTCACTCTGCAGTGTCACAGCCAAGTGCAAACAGCCCAGATATTTATTAATTAAGAGCTTCCAAAATTCCACTCAAGATCAACAACTTGTAGAAAGTTGAAACAAATGTATTCATTCAGGAGGGGCTGCGAGCATACAAGCTACCAACTTTATGTCGTCCTGACAACACACCCTTCTAACGAGAGGAAAAATATGAAGAATGGAGACAAATACTATGATTAGGTTTTGTTTTTCAAACCAAACACATTGGCTGCCACATAAACATTGGGCAGCATCGGACAATTTACAAGAATAGGCTCGACCTCCTTCCTCTTCAGCATTAACCCCGCACTCCAGTCCCATGTTCCGAAAACGTCATTTACTGGGGTTTGTTCCAATAAAACACGTGGTAAAGATCGAAAGAAGCAGCCTCTCAAACGTTTAATACGGAAAACGCCCGGAACAAAGGCGCGGTGTGGGGATCGTGGGCCGAAAGCCACGGTCCGGACGATCCTCGGCCGTGGCTCCCGCCTGCCGGACCGATTAACGGCAGTGGGAGGCAGGCTCGCGCTCCTACGGCCGAACGTGCCAGGGCAAGGGTTCCCCGCGTCAGGTCACGTGCTCCGACCTTCACCTTTCCCGGGCCCTCCCCAACCAGCAGGTCTTGCCCGTTACCGGCGAACAGGCGCAAGACCACAAACTCCGGTCCGAGGCCTCATTCTGATCCTAGATCTGAGACCAACCTCCCTCTCCTGCTTCTGCCTGAGGTGAACTCCAGCCACCGTCCCTGCTGTCAATACAGCGGAAACACCGAGGACCACCTTGGACACCGTCGACATCCCGCGTCCTGACCGGGTGGGGTGGGAGGGAGGAAGGAAAGACCCGGCCCGTTACCATAGCGACCAAGGCGCGGGCAGCCGAACGCCGAGAGCGTGAATCTAGACATGCGCAGCCGAGCGCGGAAACGGATCCCAGGCCTAGCCAAGCGAAAGTGAAACGTCATCGGCAGATCGCGGAGGACACGGATAGCAGGCGGGAGCAACTTTGAAATTGTCTGGAGTGCATCATTCTATCAGTATTTAATTAGATACATGATTCCCAAAAACCTGCAGAATGATAAATAATGTTGAGGGAAGCAGAATTATTTGGATAACTCTGTGGTGATATGTAATTACATATCACCACCAACTCAGACAGTTGGCATTGACTGGAATGCCCTCCCATGTTCGAGACACACACGGTGAAAATAGGCCTCTCTGCTAGCTGATGAGGACACATTTACAGTAGCATCACAACTTTTCTCCAGATGCTGCAACGCACTGACACAAGAGGTCAAATATCAACGGAATCTGGGAGAAACCAGAGCACCTGGAGGAGAGGCCCATGTTTATATTGGAAAACGTGCAAACTCCACATAGATAGCGCCCGAGATCACGATTGAATCCTGGGTGGTTGGAGATTGTGAATCAGCAGTTCTCCAAGCTGTAATATGTTCTGCCATGTTGATTCATGATTGAATGAAGACTGTAGACAAAAGGAAATAACTATAACTTGCAAACCTGAAATTAAAACAGAAAATGTTAGAATGACACAAGTCAAGGAGATGAATTGCAAAAGTGTGGAAATATTGTTATAGATGTTGAGACTACAACCTGTCTCCAATTTTAAGGAAGGCCATTCTTATTTTCAAAATAATTCAGCAATGATTTCTGAGATGAATAAGAAACAAATAAATGGATTAGACCTTCATTCACTGGAGTTAAGAAGGTAATTTTTAAACATTCTGTCGATACTGACAGTCCAGATGTTATGTGGATATTTCCTCAAATGGGAGAAACTAGAATTGTGGTAATTTCAGAAAATGTTGGAAACACTCAACAGGTTGGGCCGAACCAATGCAAAGAGAAACTGAAAACATTTTGGGGTCTTCAAACAAAAATGTTAAGTTCTGTTTTTCATTGCTGATGCCAACTTAGACTGAGTGTTTCTGTCATTTTCGTTCTTTTTTGCATTATTTCAATTTCCAGTTGGAAAAATGGGCTGCAAAATGGCACATACGCTGTAAATGGTAGGGCACTGAGGAGTGTTGTAGAACAGAGGGATCAAGGAATACAGAGGCATAATTCCCTAAAAGTGGCACCATAGTGCCCTTCTTAATGTTTGAGACAAAGACACTTTGTACCTTTATTTTCCCCTGTGCTCCACAGTTTTAAATTTGTAATCAAAGAATTCACATTGGATTAAAGTGCACATTCCAGATTTTATTCAAAGTTATTTTGGTTTGACCATATTGAAATTACAGCACTTTTTATGCATAAATAGTGGGATATTTGGCTTCACAGGTGTTTGTGAATACTCATGTATGCTTAATTGCTTCATTTGGTGCAGGTATGAGAGCTAGGCTTGCTTCTTACCTTTTAATCACCCTTGAAATCTATAGCTGCCATTTTTAAACATGAGCACCAGAGTTGTGTCAATGAAAGTTAGAAGCCATTATGAGGCTGAAAAACAAGAATAAAACAGTAAGAGATATTGCCCAAACATTAAGATTACCAAAATCAACTGTTTGGAACATTATTAAGAAGAAAGAGCACACTGGTGAACTCAGTCATCACAAAGCAACTGGCAATCCAACGAAGACCTTCACTGCTGATGACAAAATTCTCATCATAATGAAGAAAAATCCTCAGAAATACTCCCACAAAGCAGGTGTCAATGTGCTACTGCCTGCAGAAAACTTCATGAACAAAAATACAGAGGCTGCCATGCAAGATGCAAACCACAGAAACAGGATGGCCAGATTGCAGTTTGCCAAAAAGTATTTAAAAGAACCTGCAGAATTCTGTAAAAAGATCTTGTGGACAGACAAGACCAAGATCAACCTGTATCAGAATGATGACAAGAGCAAAGTGTGGAGGCATGAAGGAACAACCCAAGATCTAAAGCATACTATCTCATCAATGAAACATGGTGGTGGGACTGTGATGGCCTGGCATGTATGGTAGCTACACGTACTGGCACATTTATCTTCATTGATGATGTTACTGCTGATGGCAGTAGCAAAACAAATTCTGAAGTTTATAGAAACATCTGCTCAAGTTCGAGCAAATGCCTCCAAACTCATTGGACAGCACTTCATCTATAACAAGACAATGATCCCAAACATACTGCTAAAACCAACAAAGGAGTTTTTCAAAGCTTAAAAACTGGAGCATTCTTGAATGGCCAAGTCAGTCAACCAATCTAATTCCAGTTGAGCCATGCTTTCCATACACTGAAGAGAAAACATAAGGGGACAATCCCCCAAAACAAGCAAGAGCTGAAGATGGCTGGAGTAGATGCCCAGCAGAGCATCACCAGAGAAGATACTCAGCACCTGGTAATTAATATCTGAATCACAGACTTCAAGCAGTCATTACATGTAAGGGATATGCACCAAAGTACTGAACGTGACTATTTTAATTAATATACATACTATTGCTATGTCCTAAATATTATGGTGCTCTGAAATAAGGAGACTATGTTTAAAAAATAATGTAATTTCTACATGGTCAAACCAAAATGTATACCAATAACCTTGAATAAAATCTGAAATGTGTGCTTTATTTACATGTGAATCGTTTGACTACAACTTTAAAACTGGAGCACAGGGGCAAATAAAGTGAAAAAGTGTCTTTGTCCCAACCTTTATGGAGGGCACTGTAGAGTCTTAAAGAGATCTTTTGGCACATTGGCTTTCATAAATTAAACCATTGAATATTGGAGCTGGGATGTTATGGTGAAGTTGTACAAGACATTGGTGAGCACAAATTTAGAGTATTTGTGCTATTTTGTTCACCTAACTACAGGAGATTTACAAGGATTTTGCTGGGAATTGAAGGTTAAATGGGTTAGGACTTTATTCCCTGGAGTGCAAAAGAATGAGGGGAGATTTGATAGAGGTATATAATTATGTTGGGGTAAAAAGAATAAAGCAAGCAGGTTTTTTTTCCATTGAGATTAGGTGAGATAAAACTAGAGGACATGGGTGAACATTGAAGAGTTTAAAGGAATATAGAGGGAATTTCTTCATGCAGAGAGTGGTGGGAATGTGGAATGAACTGCCAGCAGAATTGGTAAATGCAGCATCAATTTTGACATTTAAAAAAAAGTTTGGACAGGTACATGGATGTGAGGGGTACACAGGGATATGGTCTGGGTGCAGATCAGTGGGATGTGGCAGAAAAATAGTTCAGACTAGAAGGCCCATAGGACCTGTTTCAGTGCTATTGTGTTCTATGGATCTACAGGGATATAAACAGAAGGAGCAGCTGTATAAATCTGTGGCAATTTGATTCCAATATGGAAAAAATTGAGGGCTTAAAAGAAAAAAATATGACCTTCCAAATGGTGAAAACATGAAAGCAAAAAGATCTAGGGGTCTATGTACATAGATCTCACAGACAGAAAAAGAAAGTAATCAAGAAGACAAATGGAATGATGGCACTTGTAGTTAGAGGACAGGACAATAATGAGATATGCAAAATCCTGGTTAGACTAGGCGATAAACATCTATGTGGTTCTGGGTACTAAATCTTAGGAAAGAAGTATGTGCCTTGATGAAGTACAGCACAGATTTATCCAAAAGTTAAATTATTTGAAGAGATTGCCTAATGTAGCGTAGATAAAAGCTCACATTCGACTGGAGGGAGAACAAACACTTTTATTAGCTTAAAACACAGGTAGGCTTCACGAACAGGCTTCAGAGGGGTTCTGGGTTTAGGCAGAGTTATATATGGGCACCAGGGGGAGAAGTCGGGAGGCGGGACTAGTTATCAGTACAGCACACTTCTAGTGAATCCCACTTCACTACACCTAACTAAAATGTTACCTGGAATTTGGAAACTTGAGAGCTGATTTGATTTAAGGTGTCAAGAAAAATCAAATATAGCTTAAAACAGTTGATTCCAAAAATCCAAGATTGATTGGTATGGTGATTTTTGAGCTTGATCTTTCATTCAGGGGTGGTTAGAATCTGAAGGGCTGATCGCACTGAACCAAGAAAACCTAGTTCCAGTGCCCTTTCACATTACCAACCCAGTATCACGGAGCTAAGGGGAGCCCAACATCCAGTGGCGACGATCTGAGTGACATATGTACTCACAGGCAGCGAATACTTTGTTCTATAAGGAGATCACCCACGCCTCACTCCAGCCCCTCACTCTTCAGGTGGGGGGGGGTCTATGTCTGGCTCTAATGACTGAGAAAACAGATTCAATGGGTTTCAAAAGCAATGACTCAGTGCATTTTGTATGAAATGATTTTAGTTACCAAAGACGGGTGTGGGAAAATGGTATCGGGGATAACACACTCACACACGCACGTATGCACGCACAGTTCATAGCGAGCGTGGGAAAGTGGTAGCAGCAATAAAACAATAAAAGTGTGGGAAGGCCTAACCCTAGATTTTAACACTAGGTCTGCCAGATTGTGATGGCATTCATAAAGCACAAAGATTTGACACTAGGTCTACCAGATTGTGAGCAAGCTGGTCTGTGGGCTTGTCCTCAGATTGAACAGTCTGAAGCTCACCACCCTGCTCCCCTACTGACAGCACACCACCAGCCCCCAATGATAGGTAGTAGTGATTAGTAAGGGATTACTTAGGGTGGTATATAGATCAATACTTGCAGTAGATTTTCCCATGCTCTTTTATAAATTGTGTGCATATGTTTTATTAATTTATGCATGTATTTTCCCACATTCCTTTATACATTGTGTGTGCATGTCTTATTAAATTGTGCGCATTTTTCCATGCTCTTTTATAAATTGTGCGTGTGTGTGTGTTTCATTCCTGCTATGATTTTCCCCACACTCTTCTATTAATTGTGTGTTGATAAAAAAAAGCTTTTGTTAGCAAACCCTGTGTCCAGACTTATCTCTCATGGACCTGACACTTTCTCAACACAACAATGACCAGTGTGAGGACCAACAGCATTAATGTCAGAATTACTCACCATTATCACCCTGATTTCAATCTGGCATATAAAATTGGGGGGATATTTTTAAGCCATTTTTTTGGAAAAAGCAAATGAGTCTAAGATCATGAGAAATGCTGAGTAAAAAAACATTTTTTGGTCTTTCTATTCCCTGCCTCTTTAAGAACCTCCCACTCACGCAAGAACATCATCAGCGCGTCAGTGATGGGACCAGGCATTCCAGGTCACTCATTCACATTGGAGCTGATTTGAAACAGATCGGCAATGACACACTCTCCCTTGGCAGTTAATTCCTGGATCAATTTGGAGCTCTCATACCAGTTTGAGAGCATTCACACTGGTATATGAACCGGTAAAATACCAGTTAATTACTGGGTTCAAGTGCCAGTGTGAAAGGGGCTATCGAGTTTTACAGCATGAAACAGGCCCATTAGCCCAACTTGTCTCTGCTGACCAAATTATCTACTCCAGCTGGTCTAACGTGCCTACATTCAGCTCATTTGTATCAATACAAAAAAGATTCAATAATACAGTAATTATTGTAAATCATACAAAATTATACAAAAAAATTCATCCCAATCCCTATTCCCCAAAAGAAAGAAAAGAACACCTACTTCTACATATATAATATTATTAACATATATAATATTCACTGATTATTTTTTATAATTTCTAATTGAGAGGGGTGAGTACGGTGGAAAAGTGGATGGAATTTTATTGATAAAATCCATGTATGGTTTCCAAATTTTATAAAAGTTTTCAATTCAATTTCTTAAACTATATGTAATTTTTTCTAAAGGTATACAATTTTCCATTTCAATATTCCACCTGTCTAATTGTACCACACTCTGTTTTCCATGTTACCTCTATACATTTCTTTGCCATTGCTATTGCTATATTTTTTAAAAATTTCTTGATATTTATCCAATTTCAGTTTTATATCTTTTTCATATATATTCCCAAGTAAAAATATTCTTGGATCTGTTTGCATTTTTATCTTCATAATTTGTCCTAACAATACACTCAAATCATTTCACTTTCTCACAGGACCAGACCGAATGTAAAAAAGTCCCTATTTCATTGGTACATCAAAAAACACTTAGCCAGATAATTAGAATTAAGCCCATTCAATTTATGTGGAGTATAATATAATTGATGAAGAAAATTATACTGAACCATTTGATATCTAGCATTAACTGTATTTGTAACACTTTCTTGACAGTTTTGACCAAACTTCCTCCTGAATTTGTATATTTAAATTTTTCTCTCATCGTAATTTTGATTTATATATTTTTTTTCCTTGTAGTTTCTTGAAATTTTATATACATATTAGTAATAAATTTCTTAATAATAGGTGCATCTGTTATTATACCTTCAAATTGACTTTGTTCTGGGAGTATGTGCAAAAATTGTATTATTTTGTATATTATATTTATCTTTTAATTGCTCAAAAGTTTTTTTTAATCCAAAAAAAGCAATCTTTTATTCTCTGTATACCTTTATTATACCAATTATCAAATAAAGAATTATTCAAAGTGAAAGGAATAAGTTGATTTTGTTTTAAAAACATTTTAGGTAATTTATAATTTTTAATCCCTCTCTCCATATGAATTCCATTCCATATTTTCAATATATGTTTTAGAATTGGTACTCCATATTTCCTTTAAAAAATTCACTATTCCATTTATACAAAATTTGTTCTGGGATAGTTGCTCCAATTTTATTCATTTCAACCTGAACCCGAGCTGTTTTCTCACCCAATTGATAACAGGAGGACAAAAAAATCATAATTGAGCTGCTTTATTATAATTTTTAAAATTCGATAATCTTAGTCCTCCCTCATTAAATTTCCATGTTAATTTTTAGAGACCAATTCTTGACATTTTAATTTTCCAAATAAATTCTCGTACAATTTTATTCAAACCCAAAAAATTATTTCTGGTACATGAATGGGTAACGATTTAAATAAATGTTGTATTCTAGGAAAAATATTCATCTTAATACAATTCACCCATCCTATTAACATTATTGGTAAATCATTCCATCTTCTCAGATCTTCTTCTATCTTTTTCAATAGTGGTGAATAATTTAACTTAAATCAATTATTTATATTCCTAATAATTTTTATTCCTAAACATTTAATTGCTTCATTTTGCCACTTAGATTTTGCCAATCTTTTACATTGTGAATAATCCATATCCACCAGAGGCATCACCTCACCTTTATGGACATTAACTTTATAATCCGATACTAATCCATATTCTTTTAATCTCATATTCAATTTATTCAAAAATATTTCTGGTCTTGTTAAATATACTATAACATCATCCACAAACAAACTAATTTTATGTTTTTTTATTACTTATCTCAATCCCTTAATTTCTTTATCAATTCTAATTATTTCTGCTAATGACTCTATTACTAATGCAAATAAAAAAGGTGGCAATGGGCAATGTTGTCTTGAAGACCTTTCTAATAAAAAAGGTTTTGATATTTGTCTATTCATATCCACTTTTGCTTTTGACTGATCATACAACACTTTTATTCAATTTACAATAGTATTTGGAATCCCAAAAACATTAAGTGTTTTAAACAAAAAATCCCATTCCAGTCTATCAAATGCTTTCTCTGCATCTAACACAAACACTACTGCAGATATCTTTCTATTTTGTGCTATATTTATCAAACTTAAAAATTTAACTATACTATCTGCTGCTCTTCTATTTTTCATAAGACCCATTTGATCCATATTTATTAATTTTGGTAAAAATTTAACTAATTAATTAGCTAATAATTTTGACACAATTTTATAATCCATATTGTGACAGATTATGCTGTGTTTGTATTGTATATAGATATACAGATATAAGCGTATACAGAGCCGTTGTATAAGCGTATACAGAGCCGTTGTCATACCCACACTCCTGTTCGGCTCCGAATCATGGGTCCTCTACCGGCACCACCTACGGCTCCTAGAACGCTTCCACCAGCGTTGTCTCCGCTCCATCCTCAACATCCATTGGAGCGCTCACACCCCTAACGTCGAGGTACTCGAGATGGCAGAGGTCGACAGCATCGAGTCCACGCTGCTGAAGATCCAGCTGCGCTGGATGGGTCACGTCTCCAGAATGGAGGATCATCGCCTTCCCAAGATCGTATTATATGGCGAGCTCTCCACTGGCCACCGTGACAGAGGTGCACCAAAGAAAAGGTACAAGGACTGCCTAAAGAAATCTCTTGGTGCCTGCCACATTGACCACCGCCAGTGGGCTGATAACGCCTCAAACCGTGCATCTTGGCGCCTCACAGTTTGGCGGGCAGCAGCCTCCTTTGAAGAAGACCGCAGAGCCCACCTCACTGACAAAAGGCAAAGGAGGAAAAACCCAACACCCAACCCCAACCAACCAATTTTCCCTTGCAACCGCTGCAATCGTGTCTGCCTGTCCCGCATCGGACTGGTCAGCCACAAACGAGCCTGCAGCTGACGTGGACTTTTTACCCCCTCCATAAATCTTCGTCCGCGAAGCCAAGCCAAAGAAGAAGAAGATATGTTTTTGGGAGATAAATTGGGGAAGGTTTTTTTTTAGTGTAGGCCACATACAAACATTTCAAAATAGATCTCAATTAAAATACTAGAGCTCTGCTCAAGCCAGACAAGGCAGCTCCTGGGGGACTTTGCAAAACTTTGGGGAGTGTCCAGGAGACTTCTCTAATGGATTGTTGTTTCAAAAATCAACAGATGAAGAGTAGATCGGAGCCACAGACTGACTGGAGTGCAGCTTGCTGTTCTAAAAGGGTCCTGTGGTTTTCGAAGCAGAAAGAGTCAAACAGGTTTTTTTTCTCTCTCTCTGAGAGAGAGAGAGAGAGAGAGAGAGAGAGATCAGTTCTGCAGTGCTACAGTCAGCAGCAGCAACTGGGACTGGAACAGCACAAGCTGGAAAGCTTGTAGAAAAACCCCATTTGGAAGACGGGTCGTGAGTGCTTAGTTCAGCCTGGTCAAAGCCCTTGTGGTTCATGTGAGAGGAGAGGACTGGCTGCCTAATATTTCACTTGAAATAAGAGAAACAAATAGGAACACTGTGGTGACCTGAAAGAAAGGGATTATCAACTGGAAAACCCTGATGGGGCAAGTTTCTTCGGCAAGACACTGACATGGCTGATTAAAAGGGACCAGTTTGTGCCGAGGAACAATAAATCACTCTCTGAAAACCAACTGGAATCTTCCTGAGCAGTAACCATTTACCTTTCAAGCACCAAAGTCTGATGAACTTCATAAATGTTAAATTCTCTGCACAGTATAAGAATAGCCTGTAAACAGTAAACTTGGAGGAATGAGAAGTGAGATTGGACTGTGAATTAAAGAACTTTTCTAAACTTACATACTCATTACATATATGTGCACTTAGAAGTAAAAGGGGGTTAAGTTAGGTTAGTTAAGTTAATAGTGATAAGTTAAAGTGTGATCCTGTTTTCATATTTAAAGATAATTAAAAGCAACTTTTGTTTAAATAACTATTTGTCTTTTGCTGCTGGGGTTTGGAGTTCTCTGGGCTCATAACAGGATTCAATAATGATATGGGTCTGTATGAAGAAGGTTGTAAATAATATTTCCCTTTCTTCGGAATTACTGTGATTAACACTTTTTAGAAGATTCTGGTAGGTCATGTACCTTTCTCATTTAGTCTAATACCCCCATTAATACAGGTTCTAATAACTCTTTAAATTCTTTATAGAATTCTGATGGAAAGCAATCTTCACCTGGCGCTTTGTTATTCTGTAATGACATCAGGGACTTATAGACTTCTATTTCAAAAAAATATAAGACAATCTTCGTCTAACACAGGTAATTTAACTTGTCACAAATACTCTTCTATTTTATTATCATCTTTCAAAGATTCTGATTGATAAAGTTTAGCATAGAATTCTTTAAAATTATCATTTATTTCCAGTGTTTTATAAGTAATTTGACCAGTTGTTTACTTAGTGGCAATTATTGATCTAGAAACTTGGTCTCCTTTTAATTGTCATGGTATTACTTTATGAGCCCTTTCACCTAATTCATAATATTTTTGTCACGATCTCATTATATCCCCCTCCATTCTATATTTTTATTGTATTAACTCTTAATTTTTTTGATTCTAACAATTTTATTTTCACCTCATTTTTTTCTCTTGTAATTCCTTCTCCAATTTCATTATTTCTTTTTCCAACTGATCTACTTATTTCATATATTCCTTCTTTACTTTTGAAATATAACTTATTATTTGACCTCTTCAATATGCCTTAATAGAATTCTATATTACAAACTTACTCATTACTGAATCATTATTAGTTTCAAGAAAGGAATTTATGTTGACTCATAAAGTCACAAATTTATTTTTTCTTCAGTAATTTTGTATTTAACCTCCACCTATAACCTGTCTTTTGTTCTTCCTCTAATAAAATTGATAAAATTAGAGGTGAATAATGAGATAGAGCTCACGTTCGATATTCAACCTTTTGTTCTCATGAATATGTTTTATGCCAAAAAGAATAAAAATAATGATCTTGGATGGATTCTTCTCCAAATATCTACTAACCCCATATCTACTACATCTATTACAATTTTAGCTACTTTATTTTTCATCATTTTATCTCCTGATCTATCTACTTTAGGGTCTAAAGTAAAATTAAAATCTCCCCCTAATATTATTCCCTTAGCATTTGATAATTGCATAAAGATATCTTGTAAAAATTTACCATCATCTACATTAAGTGCATATACATTAATTAAGGTCCATTATTCTGAATAAATCTTTACCATAACATATCTGCCTGCTACTTCTACAATTGTATCTAGTATTTTCCCTGGTAAATTTTTATTTATCAATATTTCTGTACCTCTAGGTTTTGAATTAAATGAAGATGCTAATACAGTTCCAACCCAATCTTTTTTAAATTTTTCATGTTCTTTTTCTGTCAAATGTGTTTCTTGGAATAAGGCAATATCTATTTTTCCCTTTTTTATATACACTAATATTTTTTCTGCTTTATTTGATTCTGTATCCCATTAATATTAAGACTAATAAAATTCAATTTTCCAGCCATCACTTTACTAAATCTAGTAAACATCCATCTTTCCACTCCCATCTCTCTCTCTCATTTTTAAAATCCTAATATTATATTTTGGAATATTTGTGATTTGAAAAAGAGAAAAGAAAGAAAAACAGAAAAGGATAGAAAGCCCCCCCCCCCCCCCCCAACAACCACCATCAAAGGCATACATTATTAATGATACATTCTTAAAACCCTGATCTATAGGAGTTGCGGTCGAAACCACACCAGCACTCGTGACTCCTTAGAAGTTAGGCCTACATTCCCAACAAACTCTCTTGAATTACTGTACTGTCTCTTGTTGTATTGGATCTATACAGTCTTTGCCAATTACAAATTTTTACTCATTTATGGACCTTTCAGGTTAAAAACTTTCCTCCCTAAAATTTGCTCTCTCAAAAAAACTTTTTTTTTTAACATTTGCTCTTTCCCTCTCTATAATCCTTCTGCATCATCTCTCATTTCAAACATCACTCACTTCTTGCCTCTCTTTCTCAGGCAATGAATCTGCAAACACCTTTTCGTCACTGGGTTTCGTAAAAAATCTATTTTTCCCAACATGAACAAAAACTGCCGGGTACCTTAGAACAAAAAAAAGTAACCTTTCTTCCACAACACATTTTTAACAGCATTGAATTCTTTTCATTTTTTCCAACAAATCAAAACTTATGTCAGAGTAAAAGAAGATCTTATTTCCATTATAAATGAATGGAGATTGTCTTTCTTTCACTTGCTTTGCCATCAGTTCCAAGCTCTTTTCTCTCACTTCATAACAAAGTAATTTGACCAGAATTGGACATGGTTGCAGCTTCGGTCATAATGCTCTATGCTTTCTTTCAATCTCAATGTCTCCTTGAAATTCAGTTAGCCCCAAAGATTGCAGAATCCAACATTGCAAAAACCTCTTTATGTCTTGACCTTCACACCTTCTTTAAGTCCAACAATTTTTGTTATTCCTTCTACTAAAATTTTCTAAAATGTCCATTTTTTGACTTAGTTGATCTTTTGTTGCAGCTGCTTCAGCTGGAATTTTTTTCATCTGTTCTTTAACATTTTGAATTTCATATTCATTTCCTTTAATTTTCTCTTCAACAACTTCAAATTTTTTATCCACCTTCTTTGTAAAGTTCTTATTTTGAACCATACTCTCACTGCACTTTTTAACTTCTACTGTTAATTGCACCAAAGATTGTTGAAAATTTTCCATGTATTTCTTCATTTCAGCTGTAGATATACAAGTTTCTTTAATTTTTTCTGACTTTTTGACCATAATTCCTTGTTCTAGATGTAATTCCTGTTCTTCTCAGTCTTCATCCTGATCACTGGATCTGGGAGCTTCTTGGGCTTTTTTAAAAATTGCCTCCGTTTTTTTGTGCTCTGCGCACAAGGTAGGCCTCTTTTCTTTATCTGTCTATTTTTCTTGTTCAATTTCTTGGAAAGTAACAGGTGTTTTGTCTTTCTTTAGTGACATCTTGTACTGTTCACTAGGTCTTCCGACAACTTTTCCTTTTTTTTAACTACTTCAACCTTTTTTAACTTTTTCGGAGAGAGAGAAGGGATTCAAAGTCTAACCCCATGTCATCACGTGACATTCCCCCCACATTTAGCTCATTTTGTGACAAACCTTTCCTGTCCATGCATCTGTCCAAAGGTTTCTTAACATTGTAATTGTATCCATATCTATCACTTCCTTTGGCAGCTTCTTCCACATACCTACCAACCACTGTGTGGAAAAAGTTGCCCCTTAGGTAGTTTTTAAATCTTTCCCTTCCCACCTTAAATTGTTGCCTGTGGCAGCTCACCTAAGTGTATATCGAACCAGCTCAAAAAGTCACAAGTGTGCCACAGATATCAGTCATCAGGAGGACACTAACAGCAGGCCAGAAGATGATGTACCGTAAATTCCTCCACAAACGGGTCAGGCACTGGGCCAGAATTTCCATGGACTGCCAAACCACCAAGGTGCAGCAGCATTTGAAGGCCCCGCTCCAGCCCTTCCAGACTACACAGCGAAGATTCGAGCATGTGCACATGGACATTGTGGGCCCCCTGCCAGAGCCAAGTGGAGCGAGATACCTGTTCTCCATGGTGGACATATTCACAAAATGATCCGAGGTGGTTCCCCTTGCAGACGCCTCCACAGAGTCATGTGCCAGTTTCCACCTGGGTGGCGCGTTTCGGCCTCCTGGCTCACATCACCTCGGATAGGAATATGTTAATCACATCCGCACTATGGACCACACTGTTGCACTTGCTGGAAACACAGCTTCACTGGTCAATGGCCTATCACCCACAGTCAAATGGCTTGGTCGAGCTCTTCCACAGGCTTTTAAAGGCCACCCTAATGTCATGCCTTCACAGACCAGACTGAGTAGATGAACTACCCTGGGTGCTGCTCGCCATCCGGACAGGTCCCAAGGAGGAGCTGAAGTCTTCATTGGTGGAGTTGGTATATGGAATCCCCCCCCCCCCCATGGTGCTTGCGGGCAGGAGGATGCGCCATCAGAAATGCTCATCAAACTGGATGAGTGGCTCGGGAACCTAGCCCTGATCCCAATCTCCCGCCATGGTACTGTGATAGTACAGATTCTATCACCAATGTGTATACGTACATATGTACAGATGGTAGTGTAGGATGATTGTGATTGGTTGAGAGTGTAGCCACACCTACTGGCAGGTTTTAAAGGATTGCTCCTAGCCAGACCAGGTCATTCTGGACTGGTCGACCTACTTGTGATATGCTCCAGTCTTTTAGTTAATAAAAGCCTTGGTTTGGACCAAAGACTTGGTTCTTTCGACGCGCATTACAAGTACTACACAAAAGAGTCTGGAAAAACAACCAACTGAAAAACCTCACAAAGATAAGCGTATACAGAGCCGTTGTCATACCCACACTCCTGTTCGGCTCCGAATCATGGGTCCTCTACCGGCACCACCTACGGCTCCTAGAACGCTTCCACCAGCGTTGTCTCCGCTCCATCCTCAACATCCATTGGAGCGCTTTCATCCCTAACGTCGAAGTACTCGAGATGGCAGAGGTCGACAGCATCGAGTCCACGCTGCTGAAGATCCAGCTGCGCTGGATGGGTCACGTCTCCAGAATGGAGGACCATCGCCTTCCCAAGATCGTGTTATATGGTGAGCTCTCCACTGGCCACCGTGACAGAGGTGCACCAAAGAAAAGGTACAAGGACTGCCTAAAGAAATCTCTTGGTGCCTGCCACATTGACCACCGCCAGTGGGCTGATAACGCCTCAAACCGTGCATCTTGGCGCCTCACAGTTTGGCGGGCAGCAACCTCCTTTGAAGAAGACCGCAGAGCCCACCTCACTGACAAAAGGCAAAGGAGGAAAAACCCAACACCCAACCCCAACCAACCAATTTTCCCCTGCAACCGCTGCAACCATGTCTGCCTGTCCCGCATCGGACTTGTCAGCCACAAACGAGCCTGCAGCTGACGTGGACTTTTTACCCCCTCCATAAATCTTCGTCCGCGAAGCCAAGCCAAAGACAAGTACTATGCCAATCTTTGTGCCCAAGGACTTACAGTACTGTGCATATGTCTTTGTGCAGAGAGGCATGCACAGACTTCCTCTACAGTGGCCCTACGAAGGGCTATTCAGGGTGGTACACCACAATGGCATAACTTGTGTCCTGGACCTTGGCAGACATGAAGAGACATTTACTATCAACCATCCCAAGCCAGCACACCTGGACCTCGACTGGTTGGTAACGGGGTTTGCACCACGAAGTCGAGGGTGACCACCCAAACAGCCAGTGCAAGCTCAGGCACCGGGCGTTTCACCTCCTATTGTTGGTTCTGGGGGAGGCCCATGTGGCGGCCCACCTAAATGCATGTGGAACCGGCTCGAAAAATCACGTGCCCCATGGACATCACTTCTCTCCTGAGATATGCAAGATTTCCTGGGAATGTTTTTTTGAAAACGTGTGCATGAAAAACCAGTAAAGCTTTTCCAGCTTGTCGCCATTCCAGTCAGACTACTTCTTTCTCTCATCACGACACAGTGCGACCATAGCATTTTAGTTTAGATTTCCCTTCCCTGAGAAATAGGCTCTATTATAAAAAACATATTTATACATGATGAATGATGGAATTTGGAACTCTGTTCCACAAATGACAAATGATGCAAAATCAATTATTACCTCCATATTTGAGGTATATAGATTTTTGTTAAGTCAGAGTGTCATGGGTTTTAGGAAAAAAGACTGGTATATGGAGTTGAGTTACAGCTCAGTTGTGATCTTATTTAATAGGGTAATAAGCCTGTTCCTGTTTCAAGGTTACTCTACCTCAAAGGTTAGACACACACAGTTTTAGAAATACACTGTTAATTCTTTATTGTCACTAACCAAAATCCTTGAATTTCTATCGAACACTGTTTGTACATCATTACCATCAGAACTGCACCAGCTGATAAACTGCTTTCTTTCCAAGGCATATAAAGATAGGTATTAATTGGAAACCAATTAATTCATTAGCCTATGCCTAATGAATTAATTTAAAGAATTTAAAGTATTAATGTTCAACGTGATCCTCTTTTCACCCATCTCCATCTAATCCATCAATATAATATAGGAAACAAAGAAGGGAGAATAGTGCAGGAGAATAGCTCGAGGTTGGAAGATTAGCCATGGTCTTGATGAGTGGGGGAGCAGCCTCTGAGGGCCAGATGGTTTATTCCTGCTTCTTGTGTTGTTACATTTTAAACATTGATCCCTCATAAATTTACCTAGACTCAAGTTAAATGCAACTATGCTTTCATTTAAACCTTGTAATGGCATTCATATTTTACTAGTCTCTTGATAGTAGCCTTAGGAAAATATGACTGTGGCTTTTTTTTAAACTTCAAGATATATACTCCATGTAAGGATGGATGCGAGGTTTACTGATCCAATCTCTCTTCTAAGTGACATGAAACATAGGTGGAGCCTCCAATAGCTCAGTACTTAGAGCACTGGTCTTGTAAACCAGGGGTCACGAATTGGTTCCTTGCTGGGGCCTCATTTCTGTGAGGGCACTTGACAAAGTGGTGGCTCCCTATCTTTCTTATGGTAGACAAAGTTAAAGAATTTCATGTATGTTACATTCTAAATGTAGTATTTTGACAATAATGAAACCTTTACCTTTACAACCATCTAAGTTTCCATAAATTCTGTTGTTCCTCCAGTTCAAAGTGTTTTACTTCTGTTTTAGTAATGCTGATTGAGGGACTAATACTATCTCAGAAAACACTCATAAAATTTCTTGCTTTTTCTCATATTATGTCATCTGAGACAGCAGAAAGAGCTTTGGATTAATATTTTATCATTAAAAAATGAGTAATTCAATGATACAGCTCTCCCTGAGAATTGCACTGAAATGTTAACATTTGTGTTGGTCTTTTCTCTGGCCTTCTGGCAGAGGAACAGCAAATTATTTTGGACACGGAGCTAACCATCAGATTGGAAAGTGATAGCAAGACTGCCATCCAGAGAAAATGAAAAGCTTGGTCACAGGCTGAAAGAAAACAACAATGAGCAGTAATAGGGAGTGGTTGAGAAATTGCCCAAGGTATTATTAACTCTGGAATTTTCTTGTTTTTTTTAAATCTAAACATAGTGCTTGTATAGCTTAGGAAGAGGGTGAGGAAGTTTTGAGTTGGGTGGCAGCTTTTCCATTACCCTAATCACTCCTTTCTACTACCGGTGTATTGTGGCTGTAGTGTGTACCATCTGCAAGCAAATTACATTCTGAATGCACTTTGCAAACCTGACTTCTACCACCAAGAAGCCCAAAGGCTTCAGCTTTATGAAAACACCAGCAAATTGCACACTATTGCTGGCTTGGAAATATATCACCAGCCCTTCATCATCACCAGATCTAAATTCTGGAAGTCAACAACACTGTGGGAGTACCTCAACCAGAACAATTGCAGTGGGTCAGGACGGTGGCTCATCATTATTTTCTCAAGGACATTAATGGATGGACAATAAACATCGGTTTGCCCAGCAATGCTCACAAACCAACTATGAATGAAGTAGATTTGAACAGATTTGATGTGCCAGTTGGTCTCTTTCTTACCTATCAATTTTTTATGTTCAATGGACTTTGAGCACTGATGAGTGCACAAAATCATCAAGTTGTAAGTGTGAAGTTATGTTTCTATTCAATAAGTAAGAATATTATAAAGAGGATCTCTAGCAAAAATATCAAGAAATTGAAATCAGCTGCATGGTTGAAATATATTTTGTGATTACCTCAACTGAACTCATGTTTTTTCTTGGATTATGTGTGGTTTATTTATTTAATCAGAGCTGAGTACATCCAGCCAATAATTCTGATGATTTGACTTTTAGTAGTAGGACTCTGCCATCATTTGAATTGAGTAGCTATGATACATGGGTTGAGTGACTGACTAACCCATGAATCTATTTTGTTCATTGTAAAAATGCTCTTTACCAATCATAAATATTAATTCTTGAACTGAACCATTGCTCTCTTTAACAAAGGGAGATCTGAGCTATTCCTTTGATTCAAGACATTAAAAGTCGATTTGTCTTGATGCGTATGCTGCAACTGCCAACCCTTGCATCTAGTCTAAGGCAACGTGCAAGTTGTTTAAGTATTTACCAATGAACAACACCCTTTCAGTATGTTCGCTCCCACCTTTATTCAATACCTATACACAAGCACGTTCCTGCAAGAAGGACTATTAGGTAGTACTCAGAGGCAGGAACTTTGCTTTTATCTTTTTTCAAAGATGAAGGACATTGAGAGACATCAATTGATGCCCACACTAGATTGACTTATCTGGATTGGAATTTTCATGGTCCATATGCTCAGCAGCAACTAGCAGCTTTTCTATCCATGATCAAGTACGTTTATTTTCATCTGGCTGCATTTCTCTGGATTATGGTGCACACAAATACACACACAATACACATTAAAAAATGACATGAGTGAGTAGATCTCCAATATGAAATGATGTACTATAACTTAATGTTTGCAATCCTTTTACCTTGTGGCTAATAACATGGTCTATGGAAGGGACTATCTAGCAAACTCCACAGAGAAGTAAAATTTAAGAAGCTGTTGAATAAATTCAATGTAATTCTCCAAACAAAAAACTACAGATGATGGAAATCATAAATAAACAAAATACTGGAGATACACACAGGTTAGGCAGCATCTGCAGAGAGAACAAAGATATTTCAGATCGATAGCCCTGTAGCGGGTTGTGAGTGAGCACAGCGAAGAGACTGAGACAACAGGCTGTGAGCTCCGCTGTCACGACTGTTTTAATTTGAATCTCCCACTGCAGCTTTTAAGCCCCTTCTCAGTCCCGCTCCTAACATCCCGACGCTTACATCCCGATGACGCAAGTGCAAATGCAATCTTCCAGTCTGGACCGGAAGAGACAGTTACGCGATGCCATCCTTACTGCATCTGTCCCGCCGACCATGCGTGATAAGTGGGGCTGGTTTTCCCCTACAAGAATGTGCATTGCCACAGCCCTTCATTAAAACTTCATCTAGCAAATGTCTCTCATAAGACATGACCCACTTTGGCTGGACATAACAGAAAAAAATAACTCTTTTTCAGTATCATCTATATGGGCTTTATAACTAACAAAGTGTTGGTGAAATATAATAATTTGATCAGATCAAGTGTACCACAAACGGCAATGTGATCATGGGCAAATTATCAGTATTTTAGAAATGTTTGTTTGAATATTTAAGTTTTAAGAGAATATAGGACTCAATTAATATAATAACAATAATACATTGAATATTAAATCATAGAAAAACATTCATAAGGTTTGAAAAAAATAAAAAGGAAAGGAGAGTCCCTCTTCTCCCAGCGTCCCCTCCCCAGATTCAAAAGAAAAGGGAACAGACAGCAGGGAATAGAGAGAGATAAAAAGAAAGATAAAGGTACAGGAGCAAGGTTTGACATCTCAGAGTCACATCATTTTAAAAGTATTACATTTCTAATAAGGTGTATAACTAATTGACAAATATCAAAATATGTTATACAATATGGGCATTTAAGCAAATCTAAATAAGTTTGCCAAATTTCGATGAACATACTTTATCTATTCCTAAAACTATAAGTAATCTCAAGGGGATTACAACTTTGTACTTTCATGTTCCAATGATCAATTATGAAGTAGGGAATTGGATTTCCATGTTACCGCTATATATTTCCTGGCTATTGACAACAAAATTTTTAATAAATTTAGATTTACTTCTGGAGAAGTTAACTTGTATAACTGCCAAATTCCCCAGAAGAAATGATTCTGGGTCTAGAGGGAAGTTCACCCCACAATTTTTGTCAACATTTCTCCAATTCTATCCAGAATGGTCTTAATTTCATGCATAACCAGATAGAATGTAAAAAATACCAACATCTATACCACACCTAAAAGAAAATTCTGGTTTATTTTTATGTATCTTTTGAGGTGTGAGATATAATTGGCACAGAAAATTATAATAAATCAGTCTATATGTAGAATTAATTAAGGTAGTCATACTATCTACAAATAAATCTGACCAGCATTGTAAATTGTATTTTAGATATGTTGGAAGTGAAACAAATATTGATAACTCCTCTGTTATCCTTTGAAATATTGCTGTGGGATCATTTCCATTCACACAAAAGAGTAGATGGGGCAATGGTTTAATTCCTAATTTAAAAGATATTTACTCTCCAGGAACACACTCATCCTCATTTCTGAATTGAATTATGGACCTACAATGTTGTGCACCAAACTCTAGAACAGAACTAGAACCCACCTCCTCTGACACAGCTGGAACCCTGACTGTCTTTACACTGGCATTTCAACAGATTTATACATTTCACATCATTTGTGATTAAGTATCTTGCAACAATTCAAAGGACAATGGAGAAAATAATCTTGCAGGACACGTTGGTGGCAGTATCCAACATGGCTTTTGGGGTGAGAGATTATGTTTGACAATTAACTGCTTTCAATAAAAAGCAAAATTTTCATTTGTTAAGTACTTTTCACAATTAAAAGAGATTTGTGGTCAATTCAACACTTTTTGCAGTAATCACTGTTGAAACATGGGGAACTATGCATCCAATACTGTACGTGCAAAGCTATTTTCCTCAAACACTCAGGTGATATTAGCTGTCGTCCAACTAATATTAAAAGCCATTATTTAGTTATTAATCCCCTCTTCAGCTTTGTTTTTCTTTTAAGTCAAATTTTAAAAAAATCAAATCAAGTTTATTGTCATCTGATTGCACAAATACAACCCGACAAAACAGCATTCTCCAGTCCTCGGTGCAAAACATGCAGGCACACACACAACACTCATACAGACAAACAATACATATTCAGGATAAGTATTCATATACACAAATAAATTTAAAAAAATTTGTTTAATGGATATGAGAGTCTCGGATGGTTATTGTGAACAGTTCCTTTGGTCAGTCAGCATTCTCACTGCCCATAGGAAGAAGCTGTTCCTCAGCCTGTTGGTCCTGGCTCTGATACTCCTGTATCTCTTTCCCATTGGGAGCAGCTGAAAGATGTTATGTGCAAGGTGGAAGGGGTCCTCAATGATTTCTCTTCAGACAATGATCCTGATACATCACGTCGATGTGGTGGAGGGGGGATGGGTTGGGGGGAGACTCCATTGATCTTTTCCGTCACTCTTATGGTCCTGTAGAATGACCTCTGATATATTTCTCTGCAGCAACTGTACCACACTGTGATACAGCTGATCAGGACACTCTCAATAGAGCTCCCATAGAAGGTTGACATAATGGTGGTCAGTTGTCTTGCTCTCTTCAGTCTTCCCAGGAAATACAGACACTGTACACTTTCCTGACAAGTGAGGAGATGTTGTATGTCCACAATAGGTTTCTCTTCTACAAAGTTGTTGATGTGCAGTGGATGGTAGCCATTCTTGGTCCTCCGGAAGTCCATGATCATCTCCTTTGTCTTGTCCATGTTGAGACTCAGGTTGTCACTCTTGCACCATATCATGAGATTTTCCTCTTCTTCTCTGCAGTGGAACTCATCATTGTTTCTGATGAAGCCAACTCTGCAAACTTAATGACACTATTGGAGCTGGATCTGATGAAGTAATCACATGAACAAAAGTGGGCTGAGCTCACAGCCCTGCAGAGCGCCAGTGCTGAGCATAACAGTGCTGCATTATGGTAAAGTTTTAATCTGGGAGGCTTTGCATCCTCTTACAGGGCAGACAGGCTCTTGGTTTATTGTCCTTCACAATGATAGTTTTCAACAGTGCAATTTCATCCCTGGTGTGTCAATTTTGTTTCCAGAGAAGATTTGAACCAATTGCCAATTGAGCTGCGGCTGACACGCTTAAAACTGTGTAATGATGGGATAATAGACACTACATACTTGGATTTTAAACAGGACTTGACATACAAACCTTGAAACTGAGTGTGGATGCTGTTGATTGAATTCCCTATGGATCAGTATTGAAGCTACATCTGAATAAAGGTCTTCAGAACTCTGAAACAGTGAAAAATTGCATTTAATTGATGCCCAGCATAAGCAAATATAGATGGATGTGGAGAGGCCGAGAGTGAAAGGGTTGGGGACATGGAGATTGGCAGATCTGGTTATTATAGGTAATATATACTAATGTGATCTGACAAAAGAATAAGTTATTGATTTGCACATGCATTCAGTGGGTCTGCATTGGAAACAGCCAAAGATTTTCCTGATCCTCATGAACCAATCACCAATTCCATTCCATTAATGTTTTTGTGATGATATGGTGCAGCCGAGATATCTCGGCTGCACCATATCATCAGATGCAAGGATCGACAATGAGATAGACAATAGACTCGCCAAGGCAAATAGCACCTTTGGAAGACTACACAAAAGAGTCTGGAAAAACAACCAACTGAAAAACCTCACAAAGATAAGCGTATACAGAGCCGTTGTCATACCCACACTCCTGTTCGGCTCCGAATCATGGGTCCTCTACCGGCATCACCTACGGCTCCTAGAACGCTTCCACCAGCGTTGTCTCCGCTCCATCCTCAACATCCATTGGAGCGCTTTCATCCCTAACGTCGAAGTACTCGAGATGGCAGAGGTCGACAGCATCGAGTCCACACTGCTGAAGATCCAGCTGCGCTGGGTGGGTCACGTCTCCAGAATGGAGGACCATCGCCTTCCCAAGATCGTGTTATATGGCGAGCTCTCCACTGGCCACCATGACAGAGGTGCACCAAAGAAAAGGTACAAGGACTGCCTAAAGAAATCTCTTGGTGCCTGCCACATTGACTACCGCCAGTGGGCTGATATCGCCTCAAACCGTGCATCTTGGCGCCTCACAGTTTGGCGGGCAGCAACCTCCTTTGAAGAAGACTGCAGAGCCCACCTCACTGACAAAAGGCAAAGGAGGAAAAACCCAACACCCAACCCCAACCAACCATTTTTCCCCTGCAGCCGCTGCAACCGTGTCTGCCTGTCCCGCATCGGACTTGTCAGCCACAAACAAGCCTGCAGCTGACGTGGACTTTTACCCCCTCCATAAATCTTCGTCCGCGAAGCCAAGCCAAAGAAGAAGAATGTTTTTGTCCAGTTTGTATATAATGATGACATGTTAATGAATGCTATACACAGACCCCAACCATTTCAGTACTTCAGATGTTTTCTCTTCTTCATTTAAATGAATAGCCTTTCAATTATCTTCACTGAAATCCATCTGCCTCAGTTCTGCCTGCTCCTTTAATCTATATCAATGTATCATTGTAATTTTGTAATCTATCTATACCATTTGCTACATCATTGATCTTTTTATCATCAGCAAATTGGTTTATGTAAATAAATACATTCTACAGTTGAGATCCACTAATCAGTTCTAATTTGGGTATTGACATAACACCCTGCTTTCTATCTCCTTCTCTGTCCTAACCAAGCCAAGCAATCGTCTTATATTCCACAATGTTCACTTTAAATAACAATCTCTTGTATGGAACTATATTAAGTGCCTTCTGAAAGTCCAATGCATGAAAATATATTCATTTATTAGCTCCTCAAAAGTTCAATGAGATTATTAAGTAATCATCTAATCTTTACAAATCCATCGAAGGTGGCTAGACATCCTGCAGGATGATAAGCAAGATCTGTTAAAGGCCGGATGTATCCTCATGTAGGGTCAACAGCCATCTAGCAAACATGCTATGAAGCATGGAAAGGGCATCCCCTGCATTGAAGCTCAGTCATTGCAACAGAACACCCTCCAGCTGCCTTGGACCTCGCCATGCCACTGGATCTTGGAGGGGATGTCGAGAGGTTGAGTCTAGACCTGTGCAACCCTTACTCACCTAAATCCATTCATGCACGCACTGTTCCTTTCTGAGGAGTGGGGTATCCTCATATCAAACCCCACAAACTGACTGAAAGGACCCATCATCATCTTATGGGGTGGATAGCCAGAAGAGACAAATCCATTTTGAGTCTCTAATCAGTTTTATTTTCTCAAAGTGATCAATCACTCTGATCATTCCTGAAATTAAACACAACAAATTTGAAATTATGAGCTTTATAATTTAAGATTATAACCCTGATTTCTGTCTCGCCTTTCTCACAATTGTAATTTTCCAACCAAAAGGAAAAAAAATCCCTGAATCAAAACAGCTTTGGAAATCTTAAACTAAAACATTTGTGACTTTCTATTGCTTTATTTAAAAAAAAACCCTGAAAAGCTATTAGGTCATTGAAATTTATCAGTCGTTGGTGACATTACCTTTTCTAATCTCAACTTCTTATTAATTTTGACTATGGTGCATTCTAATCCTTCATTCCTCCTGAATTTCCCAGAAATGTCAAACATGCTATTCACATCTCTTGTAGTAAAAGCTCACAAACATTTTCCAACCCCTCAAACTCTACTGCAAAGAAAGACAAGGGCAGCAGGCACTATCAGCAGATTTCTTTCTAATCATTCTACCCTTGGAAATAGATCACCATTTATGTTTGTGTGGCTGCCTGAATATTTCTAGCAAGCCAACATTTTCTTCCTCCGTACTTATGGTCATGCATCATAACAAATGCATAGAAACTATTTATGCACTCTCAGAAACCAGTAAGATGCAAACTCGCAAATATTAGCGACCCACATGCAATTTAAATATGCATGTGACAGATCTTTGATGGAAACTGTGGTTCATTATAATTCGACACATAGATCCTGTGATGTAAAAATTAGATGTAGCTCTTCATTGTTTACTTCCTTCATTGTAACACTGCAATTACCAAGTGGTCAGTTTTATCCAATTTATTACAGTCTCTCTGGCTCATCTTCATTCCATTCTCATTTACCTCACTCTCCATCCATTCAGTTCTTCAATACACATGAGCATTATAAGGGTAAAACTTGTGCATCTTTGAAAATCAGAATTGAAAATGCTAGAGATCTAAAATTAAAGAAAGAATGTTGGAAATATTCAGTAGGTCAGACAACAACCAGAGGAAGAAAAAGGGTTAACATTTGAGGTTGTAGATGTCTCTCTGACCTTTTACTGTGAACACTGTTCTGATGAAGGTTCTTTGGCCTGAAGCATTAACTCTGATTTCAGTATCCTTGCAGGCAGTGGTGTCACTAGGGTTGGTAACTCGTGGTGTCACCCACCCACGGGCCTCCTCCAGTAAATTGGAATTCCATCTATCTCATATAATGGTAATAGTAGTGAGATAAACTTAGTAACTGAGCAGAAACCTTTTTTTTTATTTTTCTCCTTCTTTTCCTTTAATTACTACTTCATTCTCAAAAAAGTTATTGATATAGATTCTCAAATACTAATTACCACAATATTGTAGCTAAAACACCAGAAAAATTGACAAAAGCAGCAATGAAAACAACAGCATGGGCTTGTAGCGTGAGAGCGAAACCACGTGATTCGAAGCGTCATTGTAATTGGGTAACAATGACAGCTCTGATTGGAACGCATAAGAAGGTTCAAAAAGTAAATGAGCCTCGAGTTTTAGCCTTGATACATATAAACTGGGCTGACGAAAAATGTTTTTGTTAGAACTAACTACAGAGATATTTTTATTTTTAAAAAAACAATACATTTCTTCTGAAACTGCACCATCATTTTCATTTTGTTGTCACCCTCTCTGCTGGTGCCGCCCAGTGCGGACCGCACCTCCGCACCCCTTAGTGATGCCAACGCTCGCAGGTGTCAACATTGCGGACTTTGGAGCAACTCTGTTATCCCTTTGAAGTGGGAGTTGATAGGTTGTAATTGAGAGTTTCCCCATTGATCTTCTAGGGGCAGCCCTGCCGTTCATGTTCTTATATTAGGGGCGAGTTGAGCGGATTGGGCACGTTGATTCGACATTCATCGGTACCTGTCATGGCGCGGATGACTTGGATCTCCTTCTGCTCCTTCCTATTGCCATGCCAACAAACCAACAGCAATGATGTAACTTGGAAATAAAAATGCCACTCATAAGCATCCGACACGCGGTTTGTTTCTGAAGGGGAAGGAAAGCTCCCCACGCAGTTTTCCACACAAGCCAATATCTTTTCTTCATTCAGTTTAAGCAAAAGTTCCAAGAAGTCTTCGCTTGTTACAAAATATTTGCTCGTGTGCTTTATCCGATCATTTCCTAACGGTTGCACAGTGCCTTTTGCTTTGAACATTCTGAAGCTCTTCAACAATTGCCACCACCAAGTGATCTCCCTTATCGCGTTCTTTCGCTCTTCTTGGCCTCGGCCGCTCTCGCCAGCAGCCCCCCCCCCCCCCCCCCTGCTATTCACAGGTAACCAAGAGCAAAACAGTTATTGCCTGTCAGTGAGTGAAATCTGGCGGGATCAAATACGCATCTTGCCTGCAGATGGAAATTCCTAAACCGTTACTAGGGGCTAGGGTCGGGATTAGGTGGTAAACAGGAGTGGACAAGCCCTGTATGTTTACCATTACTTTGTTTATTCAGACCAACCGAGGTGTAAGTTTATCAAAGTAAAAGTCGTTTTTTTATAGGGCAGCGATCGAAACCACGTATTGTTATTAGCCACTTAGTGTATGGTGAAAAAGGGCATCTGAATGAAACCGAAATGACGTTGGCGGCGGTGAAGGTGGGGTTGGGTTTGGCTGTTTCTTCACATTGAAATTTATGATCAACAGCTTTGGAACTTGACATGATGCACGAAACAAGCTACGGACAATTTGCTAAACAAATGAACCCATGCGTCTCGATCAGAGGTGGGGGGGGGGTTCAGTAGAAATTGTGGCCTCACAATTAACGAGTTGCATTGTCACCCCGACAAACCGCCGCTCTGCAGTCTCTTCTGGGTTACAAACACGCACCATTGACAACTTCACACGCGATCCTTGTTCTCTGGCATCAGATTTTCCGAAGGCGTGGGGCGGATTTAAACTGGGGAGAGAGAAGCAGCGCTATTTTCCTACTATCCAATAAAACGTTTGCCTTTCGCACTGACCGACCATTTTTATTACAAGAGCTGATCTGATCTCAGATTTCATCTTGACAGGAAGGGTGGTAAACGTCTGCAAAGCCCTTCGAGGCATTTAAAAAAAAAATCCAGGTATGCAGCACGATTGGCTGTTTATGCACTCAAACCTGATGCAATCTAACACTGGAAAATCCCACACCGTTTTCTCCCAAATCGCCTGGCTTGCAAGTCTGAATTTTGGAGGAAAATAAAATCTCAGCACTTCATAGGACAAAGATAGCGAAAACTTCGGATGAACGAATTTTGCACATTAAGGTGAAAGGGTTTTCAATGAGAATTCCTGCCTGGTTCCTTGCCCAGAGATCCCTATTCTGATATTAAAGGTGCGCGAAAACCCTCACAAAGGTCTGTATCGCTGATCGTTTCGCAAACATCCGTGCATAAGAGGGGCAGGGAACAAGACAAGGCTGTACCAACCGGTCGGACAGGTACAAGGGCTTGTTGACACCGTTATTTTCTCAGCACGCATGCGCCCTTGCAAATTTCCTGTTGTATTTTCAATAACAGAAGCAAACTTTTCCTGTTAGCTCAAAGGTAGCTGGCCAGGTGGGGAGTGGGTCTTTTGCTTAACAATCCGTCTCCCCAACCCCTTTGGGGAAAAAAACACCGTTGAAGGAACGGAGACTTCAGCGATCGGCCTCTGCCAGACACCTGGAACTTGGGACTTAGTTTGGAAGGATCCGGTTTGGATGAAAAAAAGGGGTCAGGTGGAAGCAGGAGGGGATCCGGCTTCTGCTCCATCCTCGCCCGTGCGCCTGCAGCCATGCCCAGAGCTTTCCTGGTGAAAAGGAAGGAACCTTATCCCGAGATCCGCGACTGGAATGAACTACCGGATGAGGAGCGCGCCGACACCTACATACCAGGTGAAGCAAACGGGGAGCGGGCTTGGCCGGGGTGAGGGGAGCGAGCGCTGGGCCAGCTCGGAAAGAGGAGGGGCAAAGAGAGCAGAGGGAAGAGGGGCAAAAAGGAGGCAGGGCCAAGGACTAATGATCTTCTTCAATTAGTCTCTCCCAGAGTCTCAGACTGAACATAAAGTCCAACAGGTAATAAAGATGGAAAGGCGCGTAGTGTCACGTTGATCCACGTTTGAACCGAGGACAGGTCACCTCTCGCTCTCATTTGAGCGGGCTGCCATCTCAGGAAGGGACAGTGCGCTTTTAAAGGTGTATTACAATACCCCCGCTCACAGGAGTCCCACAAAAGGGTAGACGGTGTTTACATTCCATCAGTCACCAGGCGGGCTAGTAAACGGAGACCCCGTCACTGCAACTTCCCAACGTAAACATAACGGAACCCGGGGCCCCGCTTCCTTGCACGGGCGCCGATCGAGGGTCGAATTCATGGCGGGTATCATGTTGCATTCCTTTCAGTCAGAGACTGATCGGAGAGTGAGACAACACCCAGAACTCAAACAAGCCAAGAAAAAAAACATCTCAGCCCATTGTTCAAACGACTCTTAAGCACCAACGGTCCCTCCAACGATCTCCCTGCACGGTGCACCATTGTGTTAGGGATTTGTTTTCCATTTCCAGTCATTTTGAATCGTTTCTCGAGTTACCAAGAAGAAACAACCGAGGACACAACACCCGGAACAATTGGTTTGGACGAACTGTTAAACGATTCAGAGGAGCGCCGCCTTCCTTACAAGACCGAACCGGGCCAGGAGAATGTGGAGGAGCAAGTTCTGGGGTCGGAATTCAAAAAGCACAACGTTTTGCGAACGAAAATCAAGGTAAGCCCAAGCTCCCCAGACTCCGGTTAATCATTATCGAACTTGGCAAAAGGGAGAAAAAACTTAGTTGGTGTTCTGAACTGATGTGTAGACAGCAAAAATAAAATCACACAATGACCCCTAAAATCGCACTCTGACCAGAAACAGTGAGGTGAAGAACCACAGAATTGTACTGTTTTAATTCACCTCGGAGTAGAAAAATGTGTACAACAAAAATTAATTTCTTCAATTTATTAAATACTGTACCCATTCTACTAGAAATTTAAAAAGCATTCTATTTAATATTAAGGTATTAAATTGAACGTTTACATATTAAACATCAAAACAGAAAGTACTTATGTGCATATAATGAATAATAAAAAACGGTATTAAATATTAATTAAATAATATTAATTGTGATACACATTACCTTTTCATATAACGTTACACGTTATGTTAAGTTAAAACTACACCCGCAGGAAGAGAAATAGATTTAACGTTTCAGAGCATTTTCTGTACATGTTTTAGATGTCAAACATTTGTACTTTAAAAGAAATATATATAGATACATACAATTGAATACCATAAATTATTTAATTGATAAATACATAAAGTAAAATTGTTGAATCTCTTAATACATAATGCAATTTGTATTATTTGGCTTAATGTTAATATACATTAGATACGATTACACGTTCTTTTAAAGGTATGAAGCAAGTTCAATTGGCTCTGAAGAATTTAGTGTCTTGGACAATCCAAATTATCCGATTGTGCATCAATTCAACATGGAATGTGTATAAAGCGTTCTGCGTTCATTATTTCAGTTGTGTGTGTGATCCAATTTATTGTTTCAATCATTTGTTCATTTACCAAAGCATTTAAATAGGTTTATCAAATTTGCAAAAAAGTGGGCCAATCCGAATTATCTGAATAGACATTAAATTATAATATTATAGAATTTAGATTGTCCAATGCCCCTGGAAATAGTAGAGAACTGATTGAACATGGATTATTTTATATTTAATATAGAAAGCAATGTTCATTACAAATATGTCATTCATATATAATTTCAGCGAGAGTGTTATATGTAATTCCAGTTGTTATTTCAGATTATACATATTAACAATACCTATAATTCAGACTACACGTATTAAATTTAATTCACGTTTCTCAACATTATACGTTCAATAATACAATACGCTACACATACACACACTCCACACGTGTGAAGTACAATCTTATAATAAATTATAGACTTTCCACTATTAACTGTAAGTCAATTATGTTTTGTGTAACACCACATATAAATTAGTTCAATTAGCCTTGTATAATTTTAAGTGTCACTGCATGTAAATTGATCTTCAAAAATTAATATTAAAAAGAGTGGATGGTGTTGTAGCAGGACCGATTTGGTGGTTGGAAATGGTGGTTGTCGGTGGGGAGAGAAAGCAAAGATTCACCCTTTCAACTTCCGCGAAGTCTCCTTTAATCTAAAGCTGCATAGGCTCTCCAGGATCACGCTGCTGCTCTTCTTTTAGACATTCTTGTATTATTGTAAGAACTATGAAAACCATTGGGTATTTGTATCCACCTTTTGTTGGGAATTGCGGTGCTCAGAATCTGGTTCTAACGGTGTATTGAATTGGATATTTCGCTTCCCCCTTTCCCCCGTAATAGATCACAACTGGCGAGTGCAGCGAGGCCACGTTCTGCTGCCAGGTGTGCGGCAAGGGCTTCCGTCTACAGCGCATGCTCAACCGGCACCTCAAGTGTCACAACCAGGTGAAGCGCCACCTGTGCACTTACTGCGGTAAAGGCTTCAACGATACCTTCGACCTCAAGAGACACGTCAGGACGCACACAGGTACGTCTGTCGAGAAACCCCATCCACCGCGGGAGAGTCCTCCCGCCGTCCTCACAGAGAGCATCATGGGAGTTGTAGTTAATTTTGGATTTTCCACCGCTTGGCTTGGAATTCTGACCATGACAAGTCACATGTTAAATAGAGAGGTAAAAAAAGAACGGGTTAATCGTGGGGCGAGGAAAGGGGAAACTGATTTCAAATCTCTGCTGCCTTGTGGCTATACCTACTCATGGGAAAGGCTTTGGGAGTAAACCCCGAGGAAAAATCTGGAGTCATTCCCAAAGGCGGCTGATAGCTGTACTCCTGCGATGCTGCTGGTACCAAACTGTATCGACTTTTGTCCTTCCTTTGGATCTGTCATTAGCATGGAGAGAGGGATAAGGGGGGTGTCCCACTGCATGGGCAACAGACGATCCCAATATCAACTCTGCCCTGGCTTGTGCCCTGGAGAGGCCACTACATGAACACGGGGTTGTGCTGTGCTGTCCAACAGCAACCATCCTATTGTCAAATCGCATATCAAACAATGCCTCACAAAAATATTTTGAGTTAAAGCAGATTTTTTAATATCAAATTCTCATTTAAAATATTTTGTATTTCATCTTCTGTCCAAAGGTTATGTGTATTTTACAACCTTTATTTAGCTATCAATAAAATCTTAGCACAAATTATATCTATTTAAAACGACCCAGAAAGAGGCTCTTTGGCTTGATTCCAAAGCACTGTTTTACACAGACATCCTGTCAGAACTATTCTCCATCTCCTGCAGGTTATTTTCTTTCCTCATTTGTTCCATTTGAAAAATCTGTTTGTCTCTGTTCTGCCAAATTTATAGCAGTGGGACTTTGGATCTTCACCATTCCCTGTGGTAAAACAAGTTTCCCTCACTCCTCCTCAGTGCCTTCTGGCTATCCTTTAAACTTATGTCCCCTTTTCCCTGGACCACCCATGAATGGGTACAGCTTCTATTTACCCTAGTAGCACCAGCAATGATCTTGTAGCTCAGTCAAATCTCCTCTTAACCTCCTTTGTCCATGGAGAACAAGCCCTGCTTATCCAGTCCAATCCTTCTTCTCTGAGACCATTCTAGTAAACCTTCCCCACCCTCCACCCCCCAATCCAGGAGCTGATGTGGCCTAACCAGAGCTTTACACTGGTCCTACATATTCACTCCATGTTTATAATACCCAGGATTCCATGGATCATTTCACTATACTGAAGGTCACCTGCCACTAGTTCATCCATTACACTAGTTTACATATGTCCTCCAAGGTCTATGATTGAAACATGGAGCATTGATCACTCAACAAAGTTTGTAACATTGCAAACACTGCCAATCTACCCTGCACCCACATCTGGGTCTACATCCAAATACACGCTGATTGGACTGGCCCTTCAATTACCTCCTTTACATCAACACCACAGCTTGTTCCCATTTGTTCTTGGGAACAGAGCAAATATTGCCACAACTGAACAGTGGAGAACTATTTAGGATTTTTTGTCCTAATTGCAGCATTGGTGCTGATCTGGTATTTCAAACCCTTCAGACAGTGCAAAATTGGGCTGAATTAGTTGCCAAAATGTTATTTCCATCTAAAATTTTAGCTATGGCTGCAAAGTTCTTTTTGTCCATAATCTGTTGGGAGAACTGTTGATTAGCACAAGTAATACTTGAAATAATGTAACTAGGGCTGATCTTCTGTCAGCTTCCTCAATCATTACAGTAATTAGTGTCTGTTGGCTGTTTTGACTTAATGCCACCTTCTTTCCCTTTGATTCCAACCTGGGAAGGTGCTCAGAAGAGAACATGTTGTGGTTTGTGTTGTGCTGACAATTCTCATTGCTCACTTCAGAATTAGTGAGCAATGTTTTGCAGGTAAAGGCACAGCCATTTTAACGATACAAATTTAAGAGTAAATCCACAATTCCTCAACTTTGGCCAAAAATTGTTTTATACCCATATTTCATACAGTTTGATTATCTTCTGTGAAACTAATGTGGGACAAAATTGTGGGCAATGGGCAAAGGCCCAGTATTCTACAGCCATATTCAATTGTTTCAAATTTCCCTTTCATGTCGATAAAAGCTATTTTGTCTCTTAGATTCATGCCAACTCCCACAGCAATCTCATTAGGTCCAGTCCCTCTCTTATAGAATCATAGAGTGTGGAAACAGGCCCTTCATCCCAACTTTCCCACAATGATCAAAATGTCCCACCCACATTAGTCCTACCTGCCTGCATTTGCCCCATATCCCTCAAAACCTATCCTATTCATGTACCCGTCCAAATGTTTATTAAATATTTCAATAGTATCTGACTCAACTACCTCCTCCAGCACCTTGTTCCAAATATCAGCCACACTAAAAGGTTACACTTCAGATTCCTGAGTTTCCTGTAATCTGTTCTCTGTTGCATACCCATAAACTTCCACCCAATTCACCTGCCTCCTGCCTACACCAGGGCAATTAACACACTGAGAAAATCCATTACAGCACAGATGACTGGGATGTGCAAAAGGTGCAGGAGAGTGGAGTCAGGGAGATTGGGCAGAATGGGAAAGAGAGTGGTCCAATGTATGTAAAGGGAACTGGAGAGGTGATTCAGGGAGATTAAATAGAGCAGAAGAGTGGGGTTCAGGGACATTAGACAGAACAGGAGAAAGGGGTCCAGGGAGATAGGACAGAGTGGGAGAGAGTAGCGTCAGCAGATTGGACAGGGTGGGAGGGAAGGATTCAGAAACAGTGAGAGAGAGGGATCCAGAAAGATTAGACAGAATGGGAGATAGGGGTTGGGAAGATTAGAGCAGCAGAGAGGGGTCCAGGAAGATTTGGCAGAGTAGGTGAGAGGGGTCCAAGGAGCTTGGACATCAAGAGAGGGTTGGGAAGATTAGAGCTGGAGAGAGGGGTCCAAGGAGAATAGAGCACAGAGAGGAGTCCAGGGAGATTGGACAGAGTGGGAGAGAGAGGTCAGGCAGTTTGGGTGTTGCAGAAAAGAGGGATCTGGAGAGATTGGATGAGATGGGAGAGAGGAGGGCGAGGAGACTGTGCGTGTCCATGGTACCAAAACCCTGATGATTGGACAACTGGTCAATGTTGTTTCAATATAGGTGAGTTACATTGCCAAATTGCATCTTTACACCTCTGTGTTCCTCCTTGTTATAGCATCTTACTGTGGATTTCATGCTTTACATTATTGGATGTATTGCGTGCAACAGAACTCCTGACAAATGTTCAGATGTCCGGTGAATACAAAGAACAAGAAGATTTTTTATGACATTTCCATATTGCCTCAGTTTCAACAGTTAATGATCCATGAGCAAGGCTGACTTGGCATTCTTTCTCCTCCTGAAAGTACCTACCACGCTGTGTACTCAGTTGAATAAAGGCACCAAGCAATCCAGCCAAGTCCCAGATCTGAAGATTGCAATGTGACCTGAACTGGGGGCCAGTGTGGCTCAAGGCACTCCTCAAAAAGTAACCACATTCTAATTATCTTCCCTTTCACACCTTTAGTGAGACCAACTCCTCAAGTATTATGTACATTCTAGGCCTGCTTACCTTAAAAAAGAGTTTGTCTTTTCCACAGAGGGAATGGGGACTGAAAGTAACAAATTTCTGACCGGTTCAGTGGTATTGATAACACTGCCTATTAAACCCGTTTTGTATTGTGGCAGCCACATTCTCACCAGTACACTATTCTGTCTCTTCTTTCACCTCTGGAAGCATGTCGCAAGGATTCACCTGACTGATTCAGGAATAGAGGATACACCACACATGAGGAGAGATCAAATAGATTAGACTGTGTTTCTGAGTTTAAAATAATACGAGGAGGTTTCACTGAAACTTACAGCATTCTAACAGGGATCATTAGGCTGGATGCAGGATGTTTCTTCCAGCTGAGGAGTCTAGAACTAGGGTTAGTTTCAGAATATGGGGAAAGCCATTTAGCACTGAGATGAGGAGAAATTTCTTCACGTACAGGATGGTGAATCGTTGGAATTCTCTCCTCGGGGGGCAGGGGGGATGGTGTGGGAGGGCTGTGGAACCTCAGTCACTGAGTGCATTGAAAGAGCAACAGGTTTCTGGGTACTGAGGGAATGGAGGGATAGAGCAGGAAAATTATGCTGAAAAGAAACACCAGCCATGATTTTGAGGAACGGCGGAACAAACCTGAAGAGCCAAATGGCATACCTTCTCCTAATTGTTTAGTTCTGGCATCCCAGCTCCATTGGTATGTCTCTTGTAAACTCCCACCCCCCCACCCATTTACAATGTTCAACATACTTGCAATTTATTCCTGCCTGTTACAGGAGGTTTGGTTTACTTCTAAAACTTGGTCAGAAAAACAACCTCACTTTAGAGCCTCTCGCAGCATTGGAGCAAGGGTGAGGACTTATAAATACCTCTTGCCCAAATGCTTTCTTTAGTCAGGGAGAGTCTAATATTTACAGAGAAGGTCATTTGTAGCAGTGGATGAGAAGTTAAATCGACATCTTTATTAAAAGCTACAATGTTTATATTTCCCATGCAGGCATTCGTCCCTACAAGTGCAGCCTCTGCCACAAAGCCTTTACACAGAGATGCTCCTTAGAGTCACACCTGAAGAAAATCCACGGTGTGGCACAGAAGTACAGCTACAAGGAGAGGAGAGCCAAGCTCTATGTTTGTGAAGAGTGTGGCTTCACAGCCATAAACCAAGAGGAGCTGTACCTTCACATGAGGCAGAATCACCCAGAAAATCCTATGCTGAAAAAGTCTTCCAAGAAAATTGCTGCCTCTTTGCAGAAGAAACTGATGCACAATGGTGACGAACACAAAGACGCTGAATAGGAGCAAAGGACGATTAGTGCCTATAATGAAGCTTCAAACCTGACCTCAGTGATCAGTGCCAAGGAGATAATAAACACAGCAGGAATTATTAGTGTATCATCTTGGAACCTGTTTGCCAGGTAGAAGAATCAGAGATTTTCAGGCTGATGCTAATACACTGAGACCAGAGCAAATCTTTTTAAAGAGATTAATTCTCAAGATTTGGGGCCCTGCAGTCAAGTATGGATTCTTTACCCTTCTACCTCTGCCTGGGGAAGGTGATGGTGCTTACATTTTGACCCAAGTCGTTTGACTCTTTCAGCTACTTTGAAGGATAATTAACATCGGGCTAAGTGTCTGAACAGTGGAATTTCACCACTACTCAACAGGTTTTAATCTTAGAAGCCTCACCTTGATTTTCAGTTCTCCTCTTTGTTCTTTCATTTTTAAAAAATTGTTCTGGGTACATTTTGTTCCATGGTGTGCAGCTATATTCAACTATAGATTTGTGAATTTTCAGAATAAAACATTCCTAAAAGAAAACCAAAATTTGGTGCAAGTTTCTTTTAATATGAACTTTGGAAATTTTAAATATGGATATCCATCCATTAAAAATCCTACAAAACTTTGTACAATAAATACATCATATGAAGACACGTAATTAAGATTTATGGTTTGTGTTTACCAAGTCTTCTTGGGAGTCACAGATTTAAAAAAATCTAACAGAACAACACGGTCAAAGCTGATTCCAGCTGTTGAAACCTGTACTGGCCAATTAACCTCCCAACTCCATACATTTTTGGAGGGTGGGAGGAAACCAGAACACCTAGGGAAAACCCATGCACACACAGGGAGAAGGTAGAAAATCCTGACAGTAAGTGCTGAATTTGAACCCAGGTTGCTGTAATAACTTGGGCTAATCTTTACAGTAACCGTGCCGCTTTCTGTTTTTTTGAAACAGTTCTTAAAAATTACTTTGCTTTGGAAAACAAGGTTGGGTTGTTTATTCCTGGAGATTACATGCAGCAATCAACACTTCAAAAATCCACTCAAATTAGGCAATCTAATTATATTCTGGCACCAAGTACCATCCAATGCAAAGAACAATTGAGCAGCATCAATGGGAGAAAAAGAATGGTCAATGTTTCGTGTCAGAGCCCTTCATCAAAATTTAGAGTGCAGAGGGAAGATAACCAGTAATCTACCCTCTCACCCAGCCACCCCCTTCACAAATCCCCTATTGGCTTCTGTCCAACCCCTCCCATCTGGTCCTCATTATCCAGGTTATCTCCCCTCTGCACTCTCTGGCGACGATGTTTCTGAACCAAAACATCAACCTTTTTTTTCTTCCCATTGATGATGCTGAATCAACAGTGTTCCTCCAGCAGATTGTTATTTCCTACAGATTCAAGTTCACGTTTATTGTCATATGTACCAAGATGCATTTTTGGAGGTTGTTTTGCAAGACCAGTGAGACATCTTAGACACAGTACAAAACTGAAGAGTTACAGAGAGAGATCTTTTGATTCAGAGCAAAGGCAGCATAATTTTACAATTTTGAGGTTTAATGGGAAAGAAACCATCCTTGAATCTGACGGCACGTAATCACACAGTGGTGAATCTTCTTCCGGATGGGAATGGCTGAAGAGTGTGTGGCCAGGGTTGAATGAGTCTTTGAATACATTGGCTGCTTTTCCAAGGCAGTAGGAGTGAAAGATGGAGTTGAAATAGGGAAAGGGTGTATATGTGATGGCCTGAGACATGTTCACAATCTGCTGCAGTTCCCTACGGTTTTGGGCAGAGCAGTTTTCATACCATGCATCCTAATAAGGTGCTTTCAATGGTGCACTTGTAGAATTGCTGAGGGATGCAGGTCATAAGCCAAATTTCTTCTGACTTCTTGGATATTGCATTGATGTGGGTAGATCAGTGCAAGTTACTGGAGTTGTTTACACCAAGGAACTTAAAGCAGTTTACTTTCTGCACTTCACTACTGTTGGTTCTAGCATCTGCAGTCTCTTGTGCATCTCCAAGCATCATCCAGTGTTGTCTCTGTACAACTTCTGACCAGGTCTAGAATGCTGTCTCAATGGGAGGTGGGGATAGGCAGGTCAAAGACAAACTATATCCATATTAACAAAGCATACTTTGGACATACAAGATTTAACTGCTGGTGATGAAAATGTGTTCAGTGATGCAATGCAGAAAGCTGTGTTAGCTTGTTTGTATATGGCACACACCAAGCCCAAAAACAGTGATCTTTGTGATGCCCAACAGAACTTCTTTGGTTTGGCTTCGCGGACGAAGATTTATGGAGGGGGTAAAAGTCCATGTCAGCTGCAGGCTCGTTTGTGGCTGACAAGTCCGATGCGGGACAGGCAGACACGGTTGCAGCGGCTGCAGGGGAAAATTGGTTGGTTGGGGTTGGGTGTTGGGTTTTTCTTCCTTTGCCTTTTGTCAGTGAGGTGGGCTCTGTGGTCTTCTTCAAAGGAGGTTGCTGCCCGCCAAACTGTGAGGCGCCAAGATGCACGGTTTGAGGCGATATCAGCCCACTGGCGGTGGTCAATGTGGCAGGCACCAAGAGATTTCTTTAGGCAGTCCTTGTACCCCTTTGACCCTTCGAGTCGGTTCCAAAATATTATTCTGCCAAGTCCCACTGACCTGCACCCCTCCTATTCACATACCTTTCCAAATTTTACTTAAAGAAATTGAGCTCACATTAACTACTTCAGCTGGCAGCTCATTCCATATTCCCACCACTTTCTGTGTGAATAAATTCCCTCTAATGTTCCCCCTGCCTTCTCTCCTTTCACCCTTAACCCATGCTTTCTGATTTATATCTCACCTAACCTCAGTTGAAAAAGTCTATCTGCATTTATTCTATCCACACCCATCATAACACCCACTCTATCATAACTTCCCTCATTCATCTACACTCTGGGAATAAAGTCCTAAACTGTTTAACTTTTCCCTGTAACTCAGTTTCTCAAGTCCCAGCAACATTCTCGTAAATCTTCTCTGAACTCTTTTCAATCTTATTGATATATTTGCTGTCGTTAGGTGACCAAAAATGCACATAATTCTCCAAATTTGGCCTCACCAATGTCTAATACAATTTTACCATAACATCCCAACCCCACTGCTCAATACTTTGATTTATGAAGGCCAATATGCCAAAAACTCTCTTTTCGACACTATCTACCTGTGACATCACTTTCAGGGAATTATGTATCTGTATTCTCATATCCCTCTGCTCTACTGCACTCCTCAGTGCCCTACCGTAGAACTCGATCAATGCCCTCTGGCACGTCACCTATGTTCTACATTGGTCTGTTCTTCCAAATGAAACACTTCACACTTGTCTGCGTTAAGTTCCATCTGCCATTTTGTAGACAATTTTTCTAGCTAGTTCAAATCTCTGCAAGCTTTGAAAGACTTCCTCATTGTCCACAACACTTCCAGTCTTAGTATTACCTGCAAACTTGCTGATCCAATTTACCTTATTATCATCTTAATCATTGACATAGATGACAAGCATCAATGGTCCCAGCACCAATCCCTGAGGCTCACCACTAGTGACAGGCCTCAAGTCAGAGAGGAAATCATTCTCCCATAATACCAAGGTCAAATCTAGTTTACTACCTCACCATGAATACAGAGTGACTGAACCTTCCTTACTAACCTCCATGTTGAACCTTGTCAAAGGCCTTATTATTTCCACATAGACAACATTCACAGCTTTTCCTTCATCCATCTTTCTGGTAACCTCCTCGAAAACACTATAAGATTGTTAAACACGACCTTCCATGCTGACTATCCCTAATCAGTCCATGATTATCCATATACTTATATATCCAATTCTTAGAATATCTTCCAATAAATTACCTACTACTGAAGTCAGGCTCACCGGCCTATAATTTGCTGGGTTACTTTTGGAACCTATTTTAAACAACATGAGTGACCCTCCAATCTCTGTTGCTAAGGACAGTTTAAATACTGTATATATTGTAGTATAGGATAATCACAAAACTTAAAAAATTCACCTTAAAATTGGCTCGTCCTTTATAAGGGGGTCTAAAAGTCTTACCTTGATGATGGACACAACACTGCCGCTATCTTCCTGCAGGCTCCGATGTAATCTTGCACATCTCATTAGTTATTTGTGAAGTCTCAACGCTTATCCACAGGGTCCATCCACTTGGTCCAACTGCTGTTGTCTCTGTTCAGGCATTAAACGGTGTGTTACAGGACAACATTTTAGGTGAAAATTCCAGGGTCATCCTATACAGAGTCGTCCTATACAACTGCATATATAGTATATCTGCCAGGGCCCTGTAATTTCTGCATCAGCCTCCCTCAGGGCCCAAGAAAATACATTGGCAGACCCTGGGGATTTATTCTCCTTTAAGACAGCAAGACCTCTTCCTTTTTTAATTTGTATAGGCTTCCTTACTGGTTATTTGCCTCACTTCCTAGACTCTGTGCCAGTTTCTTGAGTACATAACAATGCAAAAAAATTAAGATTTCCCCATCTCTTCTGGCTTCATACATAGTCGACCACTCTGATCTTCAGGAGTACCAATTTTATCCCTTACCATCCTTTTGCTTTTGATATACTTGTAGAAGCCCTTAGAATTTTCCTTCACTTGTCTGCCATAAGCAACCTCATATTTCCTTTTAGCACTAGAGGTATCCCTCTTGAGATTTATCCTGCATTTTCTATACTCCTCAGGCACCTCATTTGCTCCTTGTTGCCAATACCTGCTCTACACCTCCCTCTTCTTCTTAACCAGATCCCCAATATCCCTCAAAAACCAAGGTTACTTATGCCTGTTGACTTTGGCTTTAATCCTGACAGAAATGTACAAATTCTACTCTCAAAATTTTACTTTTGAAGGCCTTCCACTTACAGACCTCATCCTTGCCAGAAAGCAGCCTGCCCTAATCCATGCTTTCCAGATCCTTTCTCGTTTCCTCAAAATTGATCTTTCTCCAATTGAGAATCTCAACCCGAGGACCATACCTATCCTTATCTGTAATTATTTTGTAACTAATGGCATTATGATCACTGGACACAAAGTGCTCCCCTACACATACTTCTGACACCTGTCCTGCCTCATTCCCTAATAGGAGACACAGTATTGCACTCTCTCTAGTTGGTACTTTGATATATGATTTAGACAACATTTGAGAAACTCTAAGCCATCCAGCCCTTTTACACATTGGGAGTCCCAGTCAATATGTGAAAAGTTAAAGTCACCTACAATCATAACTTTAAGTTTCCTGCAACTGTCTGCTATCTCTTTGCAGATTTTCTCCTTCACCTCATTGACTATTGGGGGTATCTGTAATACAATCCAATTAACATAATCATACCTTTCCCATTCCTCAGTTCCACCCATATAGCTTAAGTAGATGAGCTCTCTGGTCTGTTCGGTCTGAGCACTACTGTGACACTTTCACCTACTAGCTATACCACCTCTCCCCCTTTTATCCCTCCCCCTCTATTGCATCTGTAACACTGGACCTCGGAACATTGAGCTGTCAGTCCTGCCTCTCCTGCAACCAATGGCCACAATGTTATAATTCCATGTGCCAATCCATGCTCTAAGCTCATCTGCCTTTCCTACAATACTCCTTGCATTGAAATAGATCACCTGAGAACATTTCCGCCACGTTCAGCCCTTTGATTTCTGTCGAGAAAATGCAGTCTTAACATCATATTTTCCCTCCTCCACTCCTCTATCTGCTCTGGCACTCTGGTTCCCACCCCCTGCAAATCTAGTTTAAACTCCTCCACCCCGGAGAAACACTAGTAAACCTTCCTGCTATGATATTAGTTCCCCTCCAGTTCAGAAGCAAACCATCCCATCAGAACAGGTCCCACTTTCCCTGGAAGAGAGCCTAATGATCCAAAAACCTGAAGCCTTCCCTCCTGCACCATGTCTTTAGCCACATATTAAGCTGCATGATCCTCCTATTTCTAACCTCACTAGCATGTGAGATGAATAGCAATCCTGAGATCACAACCCTGGAGGTCCTGTCCTTCAACTTCACACCTAACTCCTTGAAGTCTCTAAGCAAGATTTCATCTCCTTTCATACCTATGTCATTTTGGTCCCTACATTGACCATGATATCTGGCTGCTCACCTTCCTTCTTGAGAATGCCATCTCAGACATTGACACCTGGGAAGCAAAATTCCATCCTGGATTCTCAATCTCTTCCACAGAATGTCTAATCCATTCCCCTCCCTATTGAATCACCTTTCACAATTTGTCTCTTCTCCCTCCCTTTCTTAGACACAGGGCCAGACTCTGTGTCAGAGACCTGACCACCATGGCTCTAATTATACAGCACAGAAACAGGCCATTTGGCCCACCATGTCCATGTTGACCATTGAGTTTTTATCTGCACAAATTCTGTTCACCAGCACATGATCTGTAATTTTTTACACTTTTCTGTTTCAAAGACAATTCTACATCTGAAGTGTTGTGAGAATCCAGATCTCCACTAACCTCTGATTCTAGGCTCTGAACATTCTCTGAACAAAGACCCTTCCTCCAATCTCCTCCAAAGTGTCCCCCATTCCCCCCCACCCCCCCCCATCCACTTTACACCGGAAAAGAAAACAGGAGCAGGAGCCAATCAGCCTTTCATGCCTCAATATGATCTGGCTGATCTGTCCCAGGCCCCTACACCTCTTTTGTCCACATTCCCCATAGCCCTCTATTCCTGATCTTTCAAAAATCTATCTATGTCCTCTTTAAATAAGTAGGGTCCAGCCTTCACAATCTTCCAGGGTAGAGAATTCCAGAAAATCACAAGCTTCTGAGTAAAGGAGTTCCAATACAGTTTAGTTTAAATGGCCACCCTCTAATCTTATAGTTGTGTCCCATCTTTCAAGATTCCCCAATGAGTGAACATCTACTCTGTCAAGCCCCCTAAGGATCTTAAATGTTTCACTAAAACCACATTTCATTCTTATAAACATACAAAGAATATGGATCTAACTGTCACTCTGACACAAAGACCAAAACTCTGCACAGTACTTACAGGTGTGCAATTGCAGCAAAAATTTTACCATTTCTAAACTCCAACCCTCTTACAATAAAGGCAAACATGTCACTTGACATGTAAACCCTTGCAGTACAAACCTTGAACCTTCTGATTTTTGACACCTCTATGAGGAAAGATTCTCACTATCCACCCTATCTCTATCTCTTAATTTTGTTTACCTCAATCAGGTTCTCCCCTGTCTCCACCATTCCATGGAAAACAAAACCTGTATTGGAATTCAAGTGCTCTATCCAAAGCAAGATCCTGATGTATTTCCTCTATGAAGGTTTTACAGAGTGTCAGGATTTAGGAACTTAATTAAAAGCAGGGCCTCTCAGACAAGCTGCCTGTGAAGACTGGTGCACGGGAGCCAGGTATCAGGACAGGGCTTCATAAGAGTGCCAATAGTGAGCAGGGCTCCATTTCAGGGCACCATATTGTTTGGGATATTTGGTTCCATAAGTGTTTGTGAGTACTCAGGTATGTTTAATTGCTTCATTGGTGCAGGTATAAGAGAGCTAGGCTTGCATTCTTTTTTTTCAAAATTTATTTTATTGGCACATGTAAAAAAGTACATACATCGCCAAATTATTATAAATCAAAATCAATACATGCTGTTTTATCATATTTTTTCTCACTCCCCAGAGAAAACCACCCAAAGAAAACAAGAAAAAAGAAAAAAAGAAGAAAAATAAAGAGAAAACAAAATAGATTAATGGTATAAACATTACTGGATATTACCTTAACCTAATTATGTTAACTTCTGCAAATATGAATATATTCACTTAATATAAAATATCTTCTCTTTGGCTTGGCTTCGCAGACGAAGATTTATGGAGGGATAAATGTCCACGTCAGCTGCAGGCTCGTCTGTGGCTGACAAGTCCGATGCGGGACAGGCAGACACGGTTGCAGCGGTTGCAGGGGAAAATTGGTTGGTTGGGGTTGGGTGTTGGGTTTTTCCTCCTTTGTCTTTTGTCAGTGAGGTGGGCTCTGCGGTCTTCTTCAAAGGAGGTTGCTGCCCGCCGAACTGTGAGGCGCCAAGATGCATGGTTTGAGGCGATATCAGCCCACTGGCGGTGGTCAATGTGGCAGGTACCAAGAGATTTCTTTTGGCAGTCCTTGTACCTCTTCTTTGGTGCACCTCTGTCACGGTGGCCAGTGGAGAGCTCACCATATAACACGATCTTGGGAAGGCGATGGTCCTAAATTCTGGAGACGTGACCTACCCAGCGCAGTTGGATCTTCAGCAGCGTGGATTCGATGCTGTCGGCCTCTGCCATCTCGAGTACTTCGAAGTTAGGGATGAAGTCGCTCCAATGAATGTTGAGGATGGAGCGGAGACAACGCTGGTGGAAGCGTTCTAGGAGCCGTAGGTGATGCCGGTAGAGGACCCATGATTCGGAGCCGAACAGGAGTGTGGGTATGACAACGGCTCTGTATACGCTAATCTTTGTGAGATTTTTCAGTTGGTTGTTTTTCCAGACTCTTTTGTGTAGTCTTCCAAAGGCGCTATTTGCCTTGGCGAGTCTGTTGTCTACCTCGTTGTCGATCCTTGCATCTGATGAAATGGTGCAGCCGAGATAGGTAAACTGGTTGACCGTTTTGAGTTTTGTGTGTCCGATGGAGATGTAGGGGGGCTGGTAGTCATGGTGGGGAGCTGGTTGATGGAGGACCTCAGTTTTCTTCAGGCTGACTTACAGGCCAAACATTTTGGCAGTTTCCGCAAAACAGGACGTCAAGCGCTGAAGAGCTGGCTCTAAATGGGCAACTAAAGCGGCATCGTCTGCAAAGAGTAGTTCATGGACAAGTTGCTCTTGTGGCTTGGTGTGAGCTTGCAGGCGCCTCAGATTGAAGAGACTGCCATCCGTGCAGTACCGGATGTAAACAGCGTCTTCACTGTTGAGGTCTTTCATGGCTTGGTTCAGCATCATGCTGAAGAAGATTGAAAAGAGGGTTGGTGCGAGAACGCAGCCTTGCTTCATGCCATTGTTAATGCAGAAGGGTTCAGAGAGCTCATTGCTGTATCTGACCCGACCTTGTTGGTTTTCGTGCAGTTGGATAACCATGTTGAGGAACTTTGGGGGGCATCCGAGGCGCTCTAGTATTTGTCAAAGCCCTTTCCTGCTCACGGTGTCGAAGGCTTTGGTGAGGTCAACAAAGGTGATGTAGAGTCCTTTGTTTTGTTCTCTGCACTTTTCTTGGAGCTGTCTGGGGGCAAAGATCATGTCAGTAGATCCTCTGTTTGCGCGAAAGCCACACTGTGATTCTGGGAGAACATATGATGAACTAAAACACTACTGTATATGTTGGGTGCTATCAGTATCCCAAATGATGACACAAAGACTGAGGGGAATGATGGGCTTTATTGTACTAGAGACTGCTGGCCCAGGTCCAAGGCTAAGAATAAGCAGGTAGGAGAGGGGACTCGACCTTTATGGCCCGGGGTCACATGGGCAGGACTAAGGGAGGAGCCAAGGTAGGAGGACACCTGGAGGGCGGGCCAGCCAGTACATATAATCATATTAACTATATTCAACCCCTCTTTTAAAAAATGGATACCTGGAAAACAGACAACAAAACCGGGGGTGACAACAGCAACAATTATAACAATAACAATACAGTAAGCACAACAGCCGCAGTATTATCACTTATTACAAGCGGCGAGAGAAAGCAGATACCTCTTGCTAGAGGTTGAATCACACGGACGGCCTCCTCTGTCTGCTGGACCGCTGTGGAACCAGCGTGTCCATACGGCATTCCTCCAGAGAGGGGACTGACAGGGGAGCATCCAGTGTAGGGACTATCTGAGATGGGGTGCTAGCAGTGGACTCCCAGAGTGCTGGGAAGTCCTCCATTGCTGTAGATGCCTGAATGTTCGGCTGCAAGGCAGGCAGCTCAGGCTCCAGGGTCATGCTCTGATGCAGCACAATCGGGTTTGTGGCGTGGTCAGTAGCCGGCAAGGCAGTCTCAGGGTCTCCAGCCCTTGCCAGGTCTTGTATTGGCACAGTGTCCTCATGGCCATCCAGGTACCTCACAAATGCGTATTGAGGATTTGCATGTATGAGGTGCATCGCTTCAACCAGTGGGTCCATCTTATGGCCCCTGACATGCTTCCAAAGCAGAACTGGCCCTGGGGTTGTCAGCCAGGGAGGGATGAAAGAACCATTCGCCGATCTCCTAGGAAAAACAAAAAGGCGTTCATGTGGGGTAGTGTTAGTAGCAGTGCACAGTAATGAATAGATGGAGTGGAGAACTTCAGGCAGGACATCCTGCCAGCGGGATACTGGCAAAAATTTGGACCGAAGGGGTAGGAGCGTCACCTTCCAGACAGTGCCATTCTCCCTTTCCACCTGGCTATTACCTTTGGGGTTACAGCTGGTGGTCCTGCTGGTGGCTATGCCTCTGGCCAAAAAGTACTGTCGCAGCTCCTCACTCATGAACGAGGTCCCCCAGTCACTATGAATGTAGTTGGGGTACCTGAACAGAGTGAAGATATTGCTCAGGTCCTTGATGACCGTAGTCAAGGCCATATTCGGGCAGGGAATTGCAAAGGGGAACCTGGAGAATTCGTCCACCACTGTCAGGAAGTAGGCGTTCCTATTTGTGGTCGGGAGTGGCCCCTTGAAATCGACACTAAGTCATTCGAAAGGGTGTGGCCTTAATAAGGGGTGCCTTTTCTGGCCAGTAGAACTGAGGCTTACACTCGGTGCAGATTTGGGAGCATCTGGTCGTGGACCGGACATACTCTACGGAGTATGGGAGGTTTCGTGTCTTGACAAAATGGTACAACCTCATGACTCCGGGGTGACACAGATTGTCGTGCAGGATCTGGAGATGATCAAGATGCGTGCTGGCGCATGTCCCTTGGGATAGGGCATCCGAAGGTGGGGGGGTGATCATTGAGCTACAAGATATCATAGTTGTAGGTCAACAATTCAATCCTCCACCTCAGGATCTTGTCATTCTTGATCTTACCCCGTTGTTTGGCACTGAACATGAAGGCCACTGCCCTCTGGTTAGTCAACAGGGTAAATCTCTTACTGGTTAGGTAGCGCTGCCAGTGGTGCACCTCCTCAACGATAGCTTGAGTCTCTTTCTCGACGGAGGAGTGCTGGAGTTCTGGACCATGCAGGGTGCGGGAAAAAAATGCTACTAGCCTACCTGCCTGGTTTAATGTGGTGGCCAGTGCAAAATCGGAGGCATCGCTTTCCACCTGAAAGGGGACGGTTTCATCCACGGCATGCATCGTGGCCTTAGCAATGTCTCCTTGAAGTTGGTCAAAAGCAGCCTGGACCTCTGCCAATAATGGAAAGGTGGTCATACAAATTAGGGGGTGGGCCTTATCGCCGTAGTTGGGCACCCATTGTGCATAATATGAGAACAGCCCCAGGCACCTCTTAAGAACTTTCAGGGTGTTTAGGACAGAGAGCTCCATGAGGGGTCGCTTGGTCTGGGTGAGGGGCAATGACAACATGTGCCATGACACATCCAAGAAGAGCCAGGCGCTCCATGTTGAACATGCACTTGTCCTTGTTGTATGTCAAGTTGAGGGACTTGGTCAGACGCAAGAACTTTGCGAGATTAGTGTCGTGTTTCAGCTGGTCATGGCCGCAGATGGTGACATTGTCAAGGTAGGGGAACGTCGCCGTCAGCTTGTGCTCCTCCACCGTCTGGTCCATCACTCTCTGAAAGGCAGAAAAACTGTTAGTAACCCCGAAGGGCACCCGCAGGAAATGGAAAAGTTCCCCGTCCGCCTCGAAACCCATATAGATTCGATCGGCTGGATGGAGGGGGAGTTGGTGGTAAGCCGACTTGAGGTCAATGGTCGAAAAAATTCTGTACTTAGCGACCTTATTGACCAAGTCGGCTATCCGGGGTAGTGGGTATGCGTCCAACTGGGTGAAGCAGTTGATGGTCTGACTATAATCAATTACCATCCAGGGCTTGCCCGAACCTCTGACCACGAGTATCTGCGCCCTCCAAGGACTGGTGCTAGGGTCAATGATCCCCTCTGCTAGGAGTCGCTAAACCTCAGCCTGGATGAACTGTATGTCCTCCGAACTATAGCACCTACTCTTGGTGGCGATTGGTTTGCAATCCAGGGTGAGGTTTGTGAACAGTGCCGGGGGTTGGGGGGCACCTGTAGAGTTGTGAGGTTGCAGGACAGTGCCAGAGACTGAGTGTTGGGACCACAGGCAGTGCTGGGGACTGGTGGTTGTGGAAGGTCAGCGGTGGTTGGGAGCCCCTGAATGCCATCACCACACTCCTGAACTGACTCTGGAAGTCGAGGCCCATGGAGGATCGGCATGCAGAGGCAAGGTATAAATCGTTATAACACTCACCCCCCCCCCCCACCGTCAGCAACGCTACACAATACCCCGGGATACTGGTCTGTTGGTCCCTTGCAGCCATTGAAACAGTCCTGGTCATGGGTTGGACTGGGAGGTAGAGTCTCTGGACCACATCAGGGTGCTCGAAACAGTTTGTTTTATGCCCATTCACCTCGATCCACATCATGGAGTTCGAGATCAGGTGAGGCTAGCTTGATTCAGAGTGACCGATGCCAGGATAGGCATCCCTTCATCATTGTCATCAGTGGGGAGGCCTTCCCAAGATGACGACCTCCATGTTGACCATGCAGAGTTCGATGAGGAAGAAGGAGGAAGTGGAGTCATGGCAGTCAGAAGTGACATCATTGGGGTGGTAGGCCGAGGTACTGAGGTTGGGAGCGAATGCCGACAAAATGGCGCTCCCCTTACCACGCATGCAGTCAGTGCCGGAAGCTCCTCTGGAATGCACACTGCGCTGGACTGTGGTCGGGACCTGCAGACCTTCTGGTAATGGCCCTTCTTCATGCAGCCTGAACACTTAGTCCCCTTCACGGGGTAGAGGCATTGCAAATGCTTGGACTGCCCGCAGAAGTTGCATCTCGACGATGCCATCGGTGTAATTGCAGCCATGGTTGGGTCGGTAATGCCTGACGCTGAGTCCCAGGCCAAAGGCCCTCGCAGTGGAACATACGGAGATGGCTCACTTCTGCCCGCAATCAACACCGCTTGGCGCTGGGCCAAGTCTAAAGTCCTGATAAAGTCGATAGCCCTTTTGAGTGGGAGCGGGTCCTCCTTGAGGAGTCGATGCCGGATATAATCTGACCTCAGACCCGATACGCAGGCGTCTCGAATCAGTTCTTCTATGCACTGGGTTAGGGATGTTGTGGCCGTGGGTTCCCCCAAACAGTCTTTTCCCAATGTGACCAGGGACCGGATGAACTCTTCAGTGGATTCACCAGGCTGTTGTTTTCTGGACACAAGCAGGTAACGGGAGTATACTACATTCACTTTAGGCTTGTACAGCGCCCGCAGTTCAGCCATCGCCTCGTTGTAGGTCGCACTGCTTTGGATGGTCAGGAAGGCCCTCTGGCTGACTCGTGCCTGAAGGATTTTTAATTTCTCATCAGAGTCGATCACCTCAGCAGCAGCGTTGAGGAAGTTGTTGAAGCAGTTCATCCACTGCTTGAAGAGCACCGAAGAACCTGGGACTTGGGGGTCAACTTCTAGCTGTTCTGGGCACAGCAATTTCTCCATTACCGCAGACCTCCAAAATCTAGTACAATAAATTGTTGGGCGCTATCAGTAGCCCCAATAACGTCACAGACAAAGACTGAGGGGAACAATAGGCTTTATTGTACTAGAGACTGCTGGCTCGGGTCCAAGGCTAGGAATGAGCAGGAAGGAGAGGGGACTCGACCTTTATGGCACAGGGTCACATGGGCAGGACTAAGGGAGGAGCCAAGGTAGGAGGACACCCAGAGGTCAGGCCTGCCAGTACATATAATCATATCACTACAGTATAATATATAATACTTGATCAAAATATGTGTGTGTGTGTGTGTGTGTGTGTGTGTGTGTGTGTGTGTGTGTGTGTGTGTGTATATATATATATATAAAATCATCTAACAATAATAAAATAAGATGAGGTAAGGCCAGGGAGTGACAAAGCTCGAACCATAGTTTACCAATTAACTTAATATAAATATTTATAAAGATATAACACCAATCTTTCGCATATATCACACATGTCAAACTCTGGCCCACGGGCCAAATTTGGCCCGCGATATAATTATATTTGGCCCGCAAGATCATTTAAAAAATGTATTAGAGGTGGCCCGCTGGCTGCCGCGCCAGTATAGCGCATGCACTGCTAATACTACAAATCCCAGAATGCATTGGCATCAGCCCGCTAATCGCCCCCACCTCCTCTGTTTGCGTTGCAGGGTCTCACTGTGGACTCTGGTTTTGGGGCCTGGCCGGTGTCAGGGGAAGCCAAGGCCGCTTCCCAGCTCCCGGAACCGGAGGCCTCGGGCCTGACCTTGCCAGACCGTTGCCCACTCCCCCTCCCTGCCGCAGGCCGACCCACGACTCACGGTGACGGGGCCACTGATCTGCCGAGATGCCGCTCTGCAGCGAGAGCTGATGCCCCCACACTGTCGTTGTCCAACCCGATCGCCCGCAAACCCCGCCCTCCCGCACACAGGCCTGAGTAAGTATTATGAACTTTAATCTCAGGATAAAACGATCTTCCAATAGTTTCATGTCACAGTGATAAATATATTCCTGGTTAAAAATGGTCCTGCACCTGGATACAAGCTCATTAGACATAAAACTTGAAAAGTGTGTAAATCAAAGGATATCTGAGCCAATGGAAAAAGGGCATGGCAAATAACCCTGCTAGAGTTCATGCCCACAGTCAGTCACCCATTTGATTGTTTCAGGAATCATGTTATTCTCCCACATTCTCAATAGCCCTCAAATTTTACTATTCGACAGCACACTAGCAACATTTGACAAATCCTCTATAGAGAAATATTATTTATTGAATATTTTATTTCTCATTTGTTAATGCTTCTGGAAAGAGTTTATCCAAAACTATTATTAAACATTTATTTTAATAAGAAAAAGTTTAACATTACATTTGTTGAAAGAAGAGAAAACATGCAGATGTTGTTGAAAATTTTCAATAAATATTTAGTTCGGCCCTCGACTTAGTCCAAGTTTTTAATTTTGGCCCTCCGTGAATTTGAGTTTGACACCCCTGGCATATATGGAAACCAAATTTTCAAAAAATTATTATATTTATTCTTTTCCAAAGATATACAATTTCACATTTCACCATGCCATCTATCTAATACTAAGTCCATGTCCAATTTCCATGAAACAGCTACACATTTTCTGGCAACTGCCAGTGCAATTTTAAAAAATTTATTTTGAAACTAATCCAACTTTAAATCTGGATTAATTCTTGAAATATACCCCAAAAGAAATAGCATAGAATTTCTCAGGAGTCTAACACCCATTACCTGTTGAAGAAAATCTATTAAATTGGTCCAAAAAGAGTTCAAATTGGTACATGTCCATGTAGAAGGTAAAAAAAAAAGTATCTATATCCTGTTTACACTTATCCAAAATGTCTAATTTCAATATATTGAGTTTTTGTGTTGTAAAATATAACTGATGTATAAAATTATACTGTAACATTCTATATCTGACATTTATTGTATTTTTCATACTATAATAACATATTTGTGCCCAATTTCTATCAGTTACATCTATACCCAAATCCTTTACCCACCTTTGTTTCGATTTATATAAATCTTTCTTCTTTACACCCCTTAAAAGTAATAAATACATCACAGATATAAACTTTTTTAATATTTGGATTTGATATCATTGTTCCTATTTCATCAATAAATAAGAGGTGGTTAATCTTTCTTGTAAATAAGCTTTTAATTAACAATATCCAAATATTGTATTATTTTGTATTCCCTATTTAATTTTCAATTGATCAAATGTCATTAAATATCTACCTTGATAACAATCTTTAATAGACTATTTCTTTTTTGACCAGTTAATAAAATTTATATTATTCAACATAAATGGGATCAACTTATTTTGCACCACTGGCTTCCTCCCTAATCCATACTACGTACATATGTACCTTATGCCGCACTCTAACCAAATGGCCTAATAATGATGTACCTACTTATCCCATTAATAATGTCTCATTCCATTTATATAAAAATTCCTCCAATTCTTTTTCACCTATCTTATTAATTTCTATAGTAACCCAAGCCATTTTTATCCCTCATCAAAAAAGGAAGAAATAACTGGGCTGCTTTATAATAATATTCAAAATTTGGAAGTTGTAAACCTCCCAATTCGAATCTCCACATTAATTTTTCCATAGAAATCCTTGACATTTTATGATTCCATAAAAATTTCCTTATAATTTTATTTGGAATCTTGAAAAATTTTTAGGAATATCAATAGGTAATGATTGGAATAAATATTGCACTCGTGGAAAAATATTCATTTTTATGCAATTTACTCGACCATTTTTTAAATTATTCAGCAATTTTCTGAAACAATGGCCCATAGTTCAGTTTAAGCTTGGCTTGCTTCTAAGCTTTTACTCAACTTTGGAGATCTGCAGTTACCATTTTTTAACATGAGGACTAGAGTTGTGCCAATGAAAGTTAAAGAAGCCATTATGAGGCTGAAAAACAAGAATAAAACAGTAAGAGACATCACCCAAACCTTAGGATTACCAAAATCAACTGTTTGGAACATCATTAAGAAGAAAGAGTGCACTACTGAGCTCAGTAATCGTAAAGGGACAGGTAGTCCAAGGAAGACCACCACCGCTGATGACAGCAGAATTCTAATCATAATGAAGAAAAATCCTCAAACGTATATCGGACAGATCAGAAACATTCTTCAGGAGACGGATGTGGAGGCATCAATGACTACTGTCCTCAGAAGACTTCATGAACAGAAATACAGAGGCTTCATTGCAAGATGAAAACATGGCAAAGGTGGTATGCTTTGGATCTTGGGTCTCCACACATTACTCTTGCCATCACTCTGAAACAGGTTAATCTTGGTCTCATCTGTCCACAAGATCCTTTTCCAGAATTCTTCTTGGCAAAGTGTAAGCTGGCTGTCCTTTCTGTGGCTTGGCATCTTGTAGTGTAGCCTCTGTATTTCTGTTCATGAAGTCTTCTAAGGTCAGCAATCATTGTCAGATCCACACCTGCCTCTAATCATAGACAGTGGAAATGACAGCCAAGGAATATTCCTCTTGCACAATGTGTGTCATCAGGGAAGCCAGCAGTATCCCTGATGACTTCATCTGTGAGATGTATCCAGCTATATCTTTTGACAAGCTGAGTTAAGTAATTGGAGCTGAGTTGGATGAACTGCAGATCATTCAGGAGGCTGAAGGGGTGATAAACAGGAGTTACATGGATGGTATTACACATAGAAGGCAGGAGGAGAATAGTTGGATGAGTCAGGAGAGGGAAAGGGAACAGGCTGTCAGTGCAGAACATCCCTGTGGCCGATTCCCTCGATAATAAATATATCATTTTTGATACTATGGAGGGGTGGTGATGGGGAACCCACCAGGGACAAGCCACAGTGATCAGTCTCTGGCACAGAATCTGGTCTGGTTCTTAATGGAAAGGAGGAGAAGAAGTCAGCTGAAGTGATGGGGATTCCATAGTTAGGGGAACAGATAAGAGGTTCTGTGGAAGAGACTGAAAATCCCAGATGGTATGTTCCCAAGATATCTCAGATTTAGTTCACGGTATTCTGAGGAGGGAAGGTAAGCAGCTAGATGTTGTTGTTCCTGCAAAAGACCAATGATGTGGGTAGGAAGGGTAATTCAATCCTTCAAAGAGTTCAGGGAGATAGGCACAAAGTTGAAGGTCAGGACCTCCAGGCAAGTGATCTCAGGATTTGCTACCCCTGCCATGTTCTAGTGAGATTAGAAATAGGAGGATAATGCAGCTTAACATATGGCTAAAGACATGGTGCAGGAGGGAGGGCATCAGGTTTCTGGATCATTTGGCTCTCTTCCAGGGAAGGTGGAAGCTGTTTTGACAGGATGGTTTGCATCTGAAATGGAGGGGGACCATTATCCTTGTGGGAAGATTTGCTAGTGTTTCTCCGGGGTGGAGGGGTTTAAACTAGATTTGCAGGGGGGTGGGAACCAGAGTGCCAGAGCAGATAGAGGAGTGGAGGAGAGAAAATATGATGTGAAAATTGCATGTAACGTCAGAAGTCAAAGGGCTGTACATGTGGAAATTTTCTCAGGTGCATCTATTTCAATGCAAGAAGTGTAGGAAAGGCAGGTGAGCTTACAGCATGGATTGGTATGTGGAATTATGACATTGGGGCCTTAGTGAAATTTGGTTGCAGGAAGGGCAGGACTGGCAGCTCAATGTTCCGGGCTTCCATTGTTTCAGACATGATAGAGGGGGGATGAAAGGGGGAGGAGGGAAAATATCACAGCTGTGCTCAGACAGGACTGACCAGAGCGCTCATCTTCAGAGGCTATAAGAGTGGAGCTGACAAAATGGGAAATGTATGACCACATTCATAGGGTTGTATTATAGACTGCCCAATTGTCAACAAGAATTGGAGGAGCAAATCTGTAGAGAGAAAGCAGACAACTGCAGGAAACATAAGGTTGTGATAGTAGAAGATTTTAATTTTCCATGTATTGACTGGGACTCTCATACTGGAAAAGGGCTGGATGACTTGGAGTTTATAAAATGTGCTCATGAAAATTCCCTGAATCAATATGTAGAGGTACCAACTAGAGAGAGTTCAGAACTCGATCTACTATTAGGGAATGAGGCCAGACAGGTGACAGAAGTAAGTGTGGGGAACATTTTCAAGTTAATTATGGAGAAGGATAGGTCTGGGTCTTGGGTTGAGGTTTCTAATTGGAGAAACACCAATTTTGATGAAATGAGAAAGGATCTAGAATGCATGGATTAGGATAAGTTGCTTTCAGGCAAGAATGTGCGAGGTAAGTGGGAGACCTTCAAAGGTGAAATTTTGAGAGTACAGAGTTTGTTTGTTCCTGTCTGGATTAAAGGCAAAGTTAACAGATATAGGGAACCTTGGTTTGAGGGATATTGGGAATCTGGTTCGGAAGAAGAAAGAGGTGTATAACAGGTATTAAAAATCTATTAACAGTAGAAGAAAGATTAGTTTCACAGAATAGTTCTATCTGTCTATTAATAAACTCACAGAAGTCCTTCCTTTTCAACAGTGTAGCCTTGAGCCACCATCTGTATACATTTTCTTGTTTTTCCTATATTGCAATAGTTAGTTAATGGTGAATGATCTGAAAGAAGTCTCTCCAAATATTCTATCTCTACCACTCTACTTTTTAACTTGGCAGACATTAAAAACAAATCAATTCTTATATGTGAATCATGTACCCTTGAGTAGAATTAGTAGTCTCTTTCTACAGGGTTAAGCTACCTCTATTTATAAATCAAATTTAAATCCTTCATAAATGAGAGGGTTGTTTTTGCAGCATTTTCCCTTGTTACTGTTCTGGCTGATTTATCCAGTATTGGATCAAGACTGAAATTGAAGTCTCCCTCTGCTTAAACATGATATCTTTCATTAAGGATTCATCAACATAATTTGGTGCCTAGATGTTCATAAATGTCCATGATTCTGCATAACTTTTACAATGTGCCATTACATATCTTCTGGTTGGTCAGTCAGTGTCTCTTCTATTATTGTTGGTATATTTTTGTTAATTAGAATTTCTACTCCTTTTGCTTTTGTGCCAAATGAAGATGATATTACTTGTCCAACCCATCCTCTTTTTAATTTAGCATGTTCTGATTTGGTAAGATGTGTTTCTTGGAGAAAGACTGTGTCTACCTTTAATTTTTTTAGGTGTGCCAAAACCATGTCCTCTTCACTGCCTGTTTATCCCATTAACATTAAGATTTTTAATGTTCTATCTATATTTATTTTTTGAACAAATATTGTTTTACAATAAAACTTTTATATTGTTTAAATAATAATGACCTTTCCCCTTTACAATGTCTCTGCCCCAATAGTGACAGAAACAGGAAACCCCGAAAGCCCAAAAAAAAAGCCCATGGAATCTCTTGAGGAGAAACAACCCCTCCCTTTAGAGCCATTTTTTATTGATACTCCTTCCAGACACCATTCTCCCTCTTAGAACAGAGTTTACACCCTGCCACTACTTTTTCCAAGTTTTCTCTCTTTTCTGAGCTTTCCGTGAACATTTCAATAAAATTTACTTTTCAACAATAAATATAAGACGGGTTTTTTTAAAAACAAATACAACTTTTACCTAGTCCCATTGTAAACATTCTTCACTCTTCCTCTTTAGAAACCTTAGTCTTTTCATAAACCTCACAAGAAGTCTTCCACCTCATTCTTAAACTTGAAAAATCGCTAATCCCCTTCTGCTATTTCAACCCTCAGAATCACAGGGTATATCACGGAATATTTCAAATTTTTGGAACACAATTGTCTTTTTACATCGGCAAATTCCTTCCTTTGCTTAATCAAAATAGGACTAAAATCTTGAAAAAAAATAGCACTTTTTCATGATCAGTCTCAGATGGACCATTATTTTGCTTAGAGTATTCATATGCTGTTCCCATAATTGCCTCACTTTCTTGATAACTCAAATGTCTTACCAGTGCCAGTTGTGGTCGCCGATTGCTGGCTCTCGAGTCCGAGGATCCTGTCAATATGCAGTTTTTCTCTGAATTTGTCTTTTCCCAGCACTTGTGGGATCCATGTTTCGAAGAAGTTCACTGGATTTCTTCCATTGATTCCTTCTTTCAGTCCAATAATTCGGAAATTATTTTGTCTGCTAAAGTTCTCCATATGGTCAATCTTGTTCAGCAGCCCTTGACTGTCCCACTCCCATTGCTTTGCATTTTTTCCAAAGCTTTTAGCTTATCTTGGGCTTTAACCAAGTCTTTCTGCTTGGGTCATTCTTTCCATTAAGTCTTCAACAATTTCTTAAATTTCACTTATCTTTTCAGTCTTGTCTCTCATTACATTTTCAACGCCAACAAATAAGTTGCTCAAGTTTTCCATTTTCTCCAGGATATTTAGTTCTTGTGCTATCTTCCCAGCTCTCCCAGGGTCCACCAATCCCGAGGACACTCTTATGCTGCTCCCTTTCACGTTTTCACTCGTTGTTCCTGGCTGAGTAGAAATGTCTTCATTTTATTTTTGTCTCAGCTTCCTTGGTTTCTTAGTCCATTTTTTCGTAAATTTTTTTTTAATTTTAAAGTTTTAACCATCTTTTTAGTACTCTTCACAGAGAGCTTGATTAAAACACATCTTTCTAAGTCCTTTGCATTGCCCAAGAATCTATATAGATTAGAGGAGGAGGTGCTTGCTGTCTTAAAGAAAATAGGGGTCAATTAATCCCCTAGGTCTGACAATATATTCCCTCGGACCTTGAGGGAGGCTAGTGTAGAAATTGCAGGAGTTCTGGCAGAAATATTTAAGATGACCTGAGACACAGGCGTGGTGCCAGAGGATCGGTGGTAGCTCATGTTGTTCCATTGCTTAAAAAAGGCTCCGAAAGTAACCCTGGAAATTATAGCCCAGTGAGCTTGATGTCAGTAGTAGGTAAGTTATTGGAAAGTATTGTAAAAGATCAGATATGCAAGATTTTGGACAACCAAGGACCGATTAAGGATAGTCAACATGGCTTTATTCATGGTTGGTCATGTTTAACCAATCTTGTAGTTTTTTTTGTGGAGGCTAATAAAAATATTGTTGAAGGAAAGTCTGAGGATGTTGCCTGCATGGACTTTAGTAATGACTTTGACAAGGTCCCTCATGGGAAGTTAGTGAGGAAGGTTCAGATGTTCAGTATTCATGGTGAAGTAGTGAACTGGATTCAACAATGGCTATACAGGAGATGCCAGAGAGTGGTGGTTGATGATTGCTTCTCAGTCTGGAGGCCTATGACTAGTCATGTGCCTCAGGGATTTGTGCTGGGATCATTGTTGTTTTTCATCCATATCAATGATCTAGATGATATGGTGGTAAATTGGATCAGCAGGGTTGCAGATGACACTAAGATTGGAGGTGTTGTGGACAGCGAGGAGGGGTTTCAATGCTTGCAAAGGGATCTGGACCAGCTGTAAAAATGGGCTGAAAAATGGTAGAAGGAATTTAATGCAGACAAGTGTGAGCTGTGGCATTTTGGATGGACAAACCAAGAAAGGACATACATGGTGAATGCTATGGCAACTGAGGAGTGCAGAAGAACAGGGATTTGGGAATGCAGATACACAATTCCCTGAAAGTGGCATGGTAGATAGGGTTGTAAAGAGAGCTTTTGACATATTGACCTTCATAAATCAAGGTACTGAGTATAGGAATTGGGATGTTATGGTAAAATTGTATAAGACATTGGTAAGGCCAAATTTGGAGTATTGTGTGCAGTTTTGGTCACCTAACAACAGGAAAGGTATCAATAAGATTGAAAGAGTACAAAGAAGATTTATTGGGATGTTGCCTGGACTTCAGGAACTGAGCTACAGGGCAAGGTTAAACAGGTTGTGAGGACTTTTCTCCTTGCAGCGTAGAAGGATGAGGGGGATGAGGAGGTATTTAAAATTATGAGGTGTCTAGACAGAATAAATGTAGATAGGCTTTTTCCTCTGAGGGGAGGTGAGATACAAACCCAAGGATATGGGTTAGGAGTGAAAGGGGGAAAAGTTTAGGGGGAACATTCAGGGGAGTTTCTTCACACTGAGAGTAGAATGAGCTGCCAGCTGAAGTGGTGAATGTGAGCTCAATTTTAACATTTAAGAAGAATTTGGACAGGTTCATGGATGGGAGGGGTTTGGAGGGCTATGGACTGGGTGCAGGTCAATGGAACCAGGCAGAATAGTTCGGCACAGACTAGAAGGGCCAAAGGGCCTGTCTCTTTGCTGCAATGTTTTATGGTTCTAACCTTTTTCGTTGACAGTGTGAGAAAGGAATTAAATCAAAATAATGGCCACACAAATTGTGAGAGAAGAGTTCATGAATAAATAATAGAAGTTGTCTGGATTTCATTTTGCTTAGGACACTGGCACTTCAAGATTTATTTATCCTCTGGCACAGGATTTAACAGTGAGTTTAAATCAGTGTCAAGTGAACAGTTCTTTGGCCTAAACTCTCATCAGTCTAATCCCTTTTCTTCCTAAATTTGTTTCAACAAATGAACAAAAATTGATCTCCTTACTATAGGATCCTCAGTAGCGCAACAGGGACCTGGATTGAATCCTGACCTGTGCTACAATCTGCATAGAGTTTGCACATTCTCCCTATGACTACAAGAATGTTCTGGTTTCGTTTCACATGTGTAGACTCTGTAAATTGCCCCTTGTGTCTAGGTGAGTGGTAGAATCTTGGTGGGGGGGAGGGAGGGTGGGGGTTGGAAGTTGATGGGAATTACTCTAATGGATGGATAAATGGGTGGTTGTTCAGTGTGATTTGATGGGTCAAAGGATCTGTTTCTGCACTGTAACTTTGTGAATCCAGTGCAATGTCAGTCACTCCTCCTATCTGAGGTCCCGTTTAAAGATGCCTGTGGCAACAGAATCTTGATATTAACAAGATTAACAAGCAGCATGAGGTCATTCAATTTCTCCTGATGCACACACAGTGTGGAGGGACTCAGTGGACCAGGCAGCATCCATGGATAGAAATAGTTGGTTAACATTTTGGGTAAGTACCCTTTATGAAGACAGTATTTGCAGTTTTTGAGTTTCCCTCCCTATTATGCCAGCTACTTCTCTACACTCCTTCCCCATGGACCTGCAAATGTTTCCTTCCTCAGTTTTCATCCACCTCCTGTTTGACAGTGCTGTTCAGCAGGGGCATTAACAATTCATTTCTTCTCTCTGGTTCGCTTCCAACATTCTTTAACCTGTTGCACCTCCTTACAGAATCCAATGGAGAAAATTCCTGCCTACCTACTGTCAAAATCCCTACAAGTCTGAAATCTCAATTAAATCTCTAATTAACCTACTCTGTTGTAAAGAGAACAATTCCAGCTTCCCTGCTTTCTTCATGAAACTGAAGTTGCTCTTGCTACTTCCTCCAGTCAGTGACAACTCCACAATTTACCTTCCATTTCTACAGTCCATCACCATAAGTTTCCAAGGCACTTTACTGAAGCATGTTCTGCCGTATGTGGTAATGAGTTCATAGAGTTGTAGGGAGAAGCAGCAGAATGTACACTTCCTAAAGAGTTTGAGAAGGGTAAAGCTACCATCTTGACAATTAAGAGTGTCCTGCCTAGCTTCATTACTGTCTGGTACGGTAGCTGCAAAGCATCAAACTCAAAGTCAATAAAGAGGATCTTTAAAATTGCTGAGAAGATCACTAGGGTCTCCCTTTCCTCTATTGAAGATATTTACTGGGTGTTGCTTAAAAAGGGCTCAAAGAATTATTGAGGATCTCTACCATCCTGCATTCAGTATCTTTGACCCACTATCATCATTAAGGACCATCAAAATCAGGGTTAACAGGCTGGGAAATTGCTTCATCCCATAGCCTTTGACACTGATGAACAGCATGTTGTATCCTGTTTCATAAATGAAACTGAGTAAATTATTACAGTTTATACATATTTATTTTTCATTCTATTTCTATGTATGTGATTATTATGTGCTATGAATTGTGTACATGCACTGTGGTCTGGAGAAGCATGGTTTCATCTGGTTGTACACCTAATCAGATCATAATAAACAAACTTAGAATGAACCCTGTGACCTGATGATTTCATACTCACTATCAACCATCCCGATTTTCCCATGCACTAGAGGCAATTAAATCAACAAACCTACCATTTCCTCATTGAGATGTGGGAAGAAACCAGAGCATCCAGGGATATCCGTAACAGCAGTGCTGCCGCTGGTGCGGTCCTGGGAGAGTGGAGACTCAGCATTGCTTCAAAGGTTGAAACTGCCCGGTCCTAATGCCGGTGGCTCCATACAGGCCTTAAATGGCTTGTTAAAGGAGACAATGGTGTTACTAAACTAAAATCCTGCAACCATGTATCTATGCCCAAGATAGCAGCACATGCTCGGTAGCTGCCACGAGAGGTTGCAGTCTCTGGGGGGAACAGATGAGTGGCTCAGGGCATCATAAACGGAAAGAACATCCCCCATTGAGAAGGAGAAACAGAGGAGACAACTCTACAGGGCTGCTGACCTCAGCAGTGGACCAGCAGCTGAAGGACCTACACAGGGTGCGGGCTGTTGCGACTTGCGGCCGGGGAACAAGGACCGCAGACTACTGGATACTGGCTCATGGGAACCAGGTATCAGAGGCGGGATTTGAGAGGGTTCTGAGTGCAAGAAGGGCTCCTGAATGGCCTCGGGCACTGAAGGGTTCCTGATCATGTCAGAGATTTGGATCTGGGTTTGGCAATGAATTGAATAGGCTTCTGAGGCTGTGGGAGTGCTGGAGACCAATCCATGGACACTCAATGTCTCTGAAGGGGTCACTTTTGCTTCTCTTCCTCCTGTTAGGAGCACAGGGCAATGCTCATGACCACTCTTTGTTTGCCTTATAGTAGACTAAAGTGAAAGTATATCCTGTAATTTAAATTTTCAATGTATTATAATGTAACAATAAAAGGAACCTTTACACCCATGCTATTATAGGGAGAACATGTAAACCCCACACACAGACACTGACTGAAGGTGGGATAGACTCTGGGTCTCTGATACTGAGAGGCAGGAACTCTAATTGCTATACCACCATGCCACCTTCATGAGATTGTGACCAAAACACAATAAAACACTTTAAGGAGGATCTCAGAGAAAAGGGTTAAAGGAGGAGATCCAGGGAACCAGAACCTGGGGCTTGGAGACAGAAAAGCATGGCTCATAGTGATTGTGATTAAAATCAGGATGGAAAACTAGAATTAGAGGAGCACAAATATCTCAGAGGCTTTTTAGCAGGTGAAACAGTGTCTTTTATGCAGCAAAGATAAAGATACATAACCAACGTTTCGGGATTGAGCCCTTCATCAAAATATGAGAAAATTCTGGCAGGCGTTCGAACAAAAGAGTTGGGGGGGGGGGCGTGAAGAGGGACTGGCAAAGGCAGAAGATGATAAGTGGAGAAAGGAATGAGGGACAGCAGCAATGAGGGGTTGAGGGATGGCTGGGTGGGTGGAAGAACTGGAAAAACAGGAAGAGAGGAGGGGGGAAAGAAAAGGAAAGCAGGTTTAGTGGAAGGCAGTAAAGTCAATGTTGATGCCATCCAGACGGAAAATAAGGTGTTGTTCCTCCAATCAGGTGGTCAGGCTGGAATAGTACACAAGATCATGGACAGACATGTGAGTGTGGGAGTGTGACTCAGGATTGAAATGTTTGGCCACTGGGAGATCACTGTGGTTGCAAACGGACCGGAGGTGCTGAGCGAAGTGATCTCCCAGTCTGCGACCGGTCTCTCCGATGTAGAGAATGGCACAAAGGGTGCACCGGATGCAGTAAATATGTCCTCTGGATGTATAAGTGAAGGGTTGCTTCACAGGAAAGACCTGTTTGGGGCCCCAGACCGTGGTGAGGGAGGAGGTGTGGGCGCAAGTGTTGCACCTCCTATGGGCACAGGGGAAGGTCCTGGAGGTGGAATGGTTGGGGAGGCATGAATGCACATCTTTTCTTTACCCCTCCCTCTTTTCCTGTCTTTCCAGTTCTTCCACCCACCTTGCCATCCCTCTTCCCCCTCATTGCTGCTGTCCCCTCCCTCCTTTCTCCACCTATCATCTCCTACCTTTGCCACTCTCCCCCTTCCCCCCACCCACCCCAACTCTTTTGTTCAGATGTCTGCCGGCATTTTCTCATACTTTGATGAACGGCTCAAGCCCAAAACATCAGTTATGTATCTTTACCTTTGCTACATAAAGGACACTGTTTGACCTGTTGAGCTTCTCCAGCATTTTTAATTCAACCACGGTGTCTACAGAATTTTGTGATTTACTTCAGAGGATTTTAGATGAACAGGATGGGGAGTGTACAGAGGGAACTTTGCATGATTGAAGGGAATTTTAAAACCAAGCTCCTGCTGAACCAGGAAATGACCAGCAGTGGTGACGAGTCATAATTCTGCAGAGGCCTGGGAAAGCTTTCTTTTGGAGGGTAGGAATTAGGAGAATATTTGCATGGTCAAATCAAGAGATAACAAATGCACACAAGTGCTTCAGAAGCAGATTAGCACAGGGTGGAGGTGACTGCAGGTTACACAGTGAAAACACTTAAGATTGTTTTGTTGGGTAAAGTTATGCAATGACTTTAAGTATGGCATATTAACCCAACTTCTGCAGCATAGAATATGGCCAATCAAGAGTAATAGTTGTTTGTGTTGGTGCAAATTGGTCACCATTTAAAATTCATTTGTTTTTTTTTAATAGCGCTTTTACTTCCTTTAACAACTAAAGTGGAAACATCCTCAGCTTTTGCCAAAGACCTAAATAGGCAGGATAAGATAGCAAAACTGGAGCTATACTGCCACCACTGGCCATGGGCGCAATGACAGCCCAAGGGCAGTCTATATCACTGGCATCAGCGGCTAAAGCAAGGTTTAAAGACAATAAATGTCTTTTGTAATGAACATTGATTTTACATCTGTAAAGTTTTAATCTTTTTTATATTTCCAATTTTTTTTGCAGGAGGTCGTGAGCATGACCAAGTCCATCACATCCTCCAACTCTCCCAACCATTAAAGACCATTAAAGCCTCAAGAAGGCAGCCAACATCATAAAGGACTCCCATCACCCTGGTCACAACCGTTGCTCAATGCTACCTTTGGGAAGATGATACGGAGGCTTCTTGGTTCAAGAACAGTTCTTTTCCCATAGGTTATGAGGCTCTTGAACCTCCCCTTACTATCCTAATCATAAAGTACTCTGACACCGCAAACATGCCTGCCTGCTCTATTGCAATGGATGACTATAAACGGTGGTCAGCCTGGACTTAGAAACAGCTCCGACCCACTATAGCACGAGATTGCATTATTAAAGTGACATGTTCTATAAACCATTTAAACAAATAAAACTGTGAAATCATCACCTGGTGGGTTACTTGGTAATTTTTACCCCAGGTTGGTGGTGTGGTGACTCTGTGGCCTTCCCCATGTCAGTGGTGATAAGGGGGATAGTGTGTTTGTGTGATGGTCTGAGCTGTGGTCATCCCTCTCTGCAGTCTTGGGTAGAGTATTTCCTGTCCCACACAATGATGCATGCTGACAGAATACTTTCAATGGTGCATCTGTGGTTGTTGAGGGCTAGAAGTTGCATGCCAAATTTCGCCAGGCTTCTGAAGAAGTAGAGGCACTGATGCACTTTCTTGGCTGTCGTGTCTATGTTGCTGGAACAAGGCAAGGCATGGGAGATGTTTACACCCAAGAACTTAAAGCTGTCTATTATATCCACCTCAGTGCACAAGTAACAACTAGGCTTAGCTCCTGAGTATCAAGAGACCAAAAGCAAAACAAAAATCTTTCAAAACAAGCCTTTGCAAATGGAATCATCCAACGGAAACCAGAAAGGCAAGATGTGCACAGGTGCTTCAGGCTCTGATGGCCACAGGAGTATTAAAAGGGGCATATCTGTAAACTATATAGTCTATTCAACTAAACAGGCATGTACAGTGCCCTCCATAATATTTGGGACAAAGACTTTTTCTCCTTTTTTTGCCCTGTGCTTCACTGTTTTCAATTTGTGATCAAACAATTCGCATGTAATTAAAGTGCACATTCCAGATTTTATTCAAGGTTATTTGTATATGTTTTAGTTTGACCTCATGTAAATTACAGCACTTTTTATACCCAATCCCCTAATTTGAGGGCACCATAATGTTTGGGACATTTGGCTTCACAGGTGTTTGTGAGTACTCAGGTATGTCTAATTGCTTCATTGGTGCAGGTATAAGAGAGCTAGACTTTTGATCACCTTTGGAGTCTGTGGTTGCCACTTTTCAACTTGAGGACCAGAGTTGTGCCAATGAAAGTCAAATAAGCTATTATAAGGCTGAGAAAAAAGAAAAAAACCCAGAAAGAGACCACCCAAATCTTAGGATTACTAAAATCAACAGTTTGGAACATCATTAAGAGCTTACTGAAGTGGGGCGTGACAAGATGGCGTAGAGATCAGTCGTGTAATCCCTGTCCTCTCTCGTCAGACTTTTAAGTGCCTGTTTTTTTAACCCTTTATTTTTAATTTTAAAACTTTAATTTTCAGTTTGATATTTTGGTGAGCCATTATGGCTGCTAATGCAAAAAAAAACTAAGCCTCAGTTACAAAAGAAAATACAGTTTCGAAGTGCAGAAGAATTGGGGCCTAAACGACCTGGAACAGCCTTGGATCCATTTTCAGCTATCCCCAAGCTTCAATGATCGCCGGTGGGGACAAAAGCTAAGGTAACAGCTACTCACCAGTCTCAAGATGGCGCTAGTCAAACCTTTCTGCAGAGGAAGGAGCGCGCTCCCGAGAAGTCGGGCATGAGCCTGGAGGCTTGTTACAATGAAAACCCCTGTTGGAAGAGACGAGAGCAGGGAGGGAGAGGATTGTGACAGCAGACACGCAGTCAACAGCAATTGTGGGCTTGGGTGGTGCCGTTAATTGTGAAGAACTCCGTAATTTTATGAAAAATATGGTCTGCGGGAGAATGGCAGGGACGACCCCCTGAGGAAGTCGGGGGGTCATCATTGGGTGCCCAAACTCGCAGCAAAATGACTAGAATGCTGCTTTTGAAGATCAACAAGAAGAGGACTTGCCTTACTCTACCACTGTACAGGAAATGGAAGAAGAGCTGGAAGAAAGTGAATTACAATTTATGGAATCGGATCCTGCATTTCAAACTGCACTTCAGACTCTTTACATGATGTTTGAAGGTATTGCTTCTTATTTGGATGTTAATTACTGGTCAATTGAACCAGCTGGTTCAAATGAATACTAATATAACTTCAGACCTAAGTGTGGTTAAGGCAGAAGTTAAAGAAAATAGGGAAAACTTAAAAAAAAAATTGAAGCTTCTTTTTCTGAATGTAAACAACAGGTACAATCCAATACAGAAACAATAGTAAAGGTGGAAAAATCAGTTAAAGATTTAGGAACCCAGGAAAAAGAGTTAACAAAAAAAAATGGACTATTTGGAAAATCAAAGCAGAAGAAATAATGTGAAAATTGTGGGTTTGCCAGAAGGTATAGAAGGTCAAGATCCTGTCAATTTTTAAAAAATTGGATTCCCTAGATGTTGGGGGAAGAGTCTTTTCCTGATGGATTGGTATTGGAAAGAGCACATAGAGCTTTAAGAAGTCCACCCCTACCTGGTCAACCTCCAAGAGCTGTGTTAGTTCGTTGTTTGAATTATTTGGACAGAGAGACAATTCTTTGACTTGCAGTTCAAAATGCAAGACAAAGGCAAGCTCCAATGATGGTTCAGAATAGTAGAGTTTTCTTCTACCCTGATTTGAGTCAAGATATCATCAGATGTCAACGTGAATTTAATCCAGTTAAAGATGTTTTATGGCGTAAAGGTTACAAATTTGCTTTTCGTTATCCTGCTGTGTTGAAAGTGTTTTATGGAAGCTATCAGTTTCAATTCTTTGAGAGTGAACATGAAGCAATGGTTTTTGCTCATTCATTGCCGGATGTCAGAGGACAAAGAAGAAGTCCACCATTATCTTCTAAAAGAAAATCTGATGGACTTGGAAATGGGCAAAATGGCAGAAGTGGAAAGAACGGGAATGGAAAGAGTTCACCTACTCTTGAAATTAGTTCACCATCTGGACTGGAATCTCAAGGCTGATTTTTTTTGTAATATGTTAATATTTTTGATTGGCTGGCTGGGGAGGAGGGGATTGCACTAACTTCTTTGTTAGTCATCAGTCACTAGTGGGTAATCCACACCCAGTTTTTTTTAGGGAGTTACTACCTTTTGGTAGTTTTTTTCTGTTTTTTTCTTTTCTCTTATTAACGAATACTATTTTTTATTTGGAGAGCCTATATATTTTAATTTGAGGGTCCTATATAAAAAATTCTTTTTTTTTCTTCATTATTATTAATTTTGTGATTATTTTTGATATTTAGCAATTGTATTAGATATGTCAAATTTGAAATTTGCCATCTTTAATGTTCAGGGATTAAACAACCCAATTAAGCATAAGTGAGTTTTGGCTTACATTAAAAAGATGAAGATTGATATTGCTTTTTTACAGGAGACACATCTGAATGAAAAAGAAAGTATGAAATTGAAGAGGGACTGGATTGGACATGTTTTTTTCTTCTTCATTTAGCTCCAAAGTTAAGGGAGTAGCAATTTTGATACATAAAAATTTATCTTTTGAATTACAATCAATGGAAATGAATGCAGGACATATTCTTAAGTTGAATTGTAAGATTTTTAATGAATTTTGGATTTTACTTAACATTTATGCACCAAATGTGGATGATGAAGCATTTATTTTGGATGCATTTCTGCTTCTGGGGTAAGCTAATGAAAATGTTCTGGTTGGAGGAGATTTTAACTGTGTTTTGGAACCTTTATTAGATAAATTTCCAAAAAATGTTAAAAAATTTAAAATGGCAATTCAAATTTGAGCTTTAGATTTTAATTTAGTGGACATTTGGTGACGTCTTAACCCAACAGAGAAGGATTTCTCTTTTTATTCATTTAGACATGAATCTTTTTTCAGAATTGATTTTTTTTTAGTATCGGCACATTTACATGGGAAAATACTGCAAACAGAATATAAAAGTCGGGTAATTTCAGATCATTCTTTGCTGTATTTTACTTATGAAAGTTCTGAAAAAGTTTGTGCAGCTTCTCGTTGGAGATTCAATACGATGTTGTTAAAAAAAGTGGAATTTATTGAATTTTTTAAAAAACAAATCAATCTCTTTTTTGAAGAAAATGTTAATTCGTTTAGAGTAAATTTATATTGTGGGATGCTATGAAAGCTTACTTGAGAGGTCAAATAATTAGTTATACCTCTAAGGTTAAAAAGAATTATCTGACCGAGAGCCTTGAATTAGAGAAACAGATTGATGAATTAGAAAAAGAATTTCAGAGAGATGTGATAGAAAATCAGAAGATAGAGTTGTCCAGATTGAAATTGAAATACAATACGTTGCAATCTTATCAATTTGAATGCTTGATTAATAGATCTAAACAATGGTATTATGAATGGGGTAAGAAAGCGCATAAGGTACTTGCATGGCAGTTAAAGAAAGAACAGATATCAAGGGTTATTAATGCAGTCAGACGAAATTTGACTATTACTTACAAACCTCGTGAGATTAATGATGAGTTTCATTCATTTTATAAGAAATTATATACTTCTGAGGAAAAACAGGAGAGCGGAGCGATTGACTCCTTTTTATCAGTGTTGAAATTACCGGTACTAGGAGAAGAAGACATATTGGAGCTGGAGGCTCCTTTTACTGATTTAGAAATTAAATCGGCTATGTTGGAAATGCCGAATGGTGATGATGGGTTTTCGGTTGAATTTTATAAGGTATTTTATGATGATTTATCTACAATGTTTGGAGATGTGTTACGACAGATTAATGAACATTATGATCTACCTGAATCATGCTCTAGTGCCTTAATTACCTTAATTCCTAAAAAGGATAGAGATCCGTTAAAGGTGTCTTCATGTAGACCAATTTCTTTGTTGAATGTAGACTATAAAATAAAATAGCTAAAGTATTAGTGAATCCATTGGCTAAATTTTTACCTAAGTTGATACATGTTGATCAAACAGGTTTCAAAAAGAATAGGCATGCTTCAGATAATATTCTTCGAGTCATTAGTTTGATTAACATATATATCAACAGTGCCCTGACCAAGATATCATCAAGATATCTCAAAATGCTTTTGAGTGTAACTTTTTAGTTTGGTCCTTCTTTTATTGGTTGGATTAAAGCTTTATACAATAAACCAGTAGCCAGGGTATTGACAAATGGTCAGATCTCGGAACCTTTTAAATTAACTCGTTCAACTCAACAAGGTTGTCCTTTGTCTCCAGCTTTGTTTGCATTAGTAATTGAACCTTTAGCACAGTTGATACGACAAAATACACAGATACAAGGTATGAGAGTTTTAGATGAGGAGTATAAAATTAATCTATTTGCTGACGATGTACTGGTGTATTTAACAAACCCTGCTCAGTCACTTTTACCCTTGAAGGAATGTTTAACACAATATGGATCTTTGTCTGGATATAAAGTTAACTGGGAAAAAAGTGAAATTTTACCGATAGGTGAAGGAGATTATTCAGTTTATAAGAATATTATTAATTTGAAGTGGACTGATCGAATTAAATATTTGGGTACAAATGTGGATGTAGATTATCAATCTTTATATAAATTAAATTATGTACTGTTAATGAAATAGATCAAAGCTGATTTGATTAAGTGGAAGGATCTTCCTATAAATTTAATTGGAAGAATAAATACAATCAAAATTAATATCTTTACACGAATACAATATTTGTTTCAGTCAATTATTAATAAGAATTTTTTCAAGATCTAAATAAAATGGTTAGGGAATTTTTATGGAAGGGTATATTTCTGAGAGTAGCTTTGAATAAGATAATCTGGAAATATGTATTAGAGGGATTACACTTACCACATTTTCATAATTATTATGAGGCAGCTCAATTTAAATTTATTAGTTCATTAATAGATTTGGAATGGCCCCCTAGTTGGGCTAAAATTGAGATGGCGAATATTTCTGAATTTGAAATACATCAATTTTTGTTTCGGTGGAATTTAAATTTGGAGGACCATCGCCTTCCCAAGATTGTGTTATATGGTGAGCTCTCCACTGGCCACCATGACAGAAGTGCACCAAAGAAGAGGTACAAGGACTGCCTAAAGAAATCTCTTGGTGCCTGCCACATTGACCACCGCCAGTGGGCTGATATCGCCTCAAACCGTGCATCTTTGCACCTCTCAGTTTGGCGGGCAGCAACCTCCTTTGAAGAAGACCGCAGAGCCCACCTCACTGACAAAAGGCAAAGGAGGAAAAACCCAACACCCAACCCCAACCAACCAATTTTCCCCTGCAACCGCTGCAACCGTGTCTGCCTGTCCCACATCGGACTTGTCAGCCACAAACGAGCCTGCAGCTGACGTGGACATTTACCCCCTCCATAAATCTTCGTCCGCGAAGCCAAGCCAAAGAGAAAGAATAATGTGCCTATACTAAAACATTTAATGAAGTTATGGATGAGGAAAAATAGAACAATAGGTTCTAAGGGTAAATTATTGACTAACACCGTTATATAATAACCAGCTTATTCCTTTTTCAATGTATAATCAATGTTTATTACATTGGAAATCTAAAGGTATAAAAAACTTGGGGGATTGTTTTAAAGAAGGTCACTTTTAAAATACCCAAATGCATGTCCGACAGATCAGAAACACTCTTCGGGAGGCAGGTGTGGATGTGTCAATGACCACTGTCCACAGAAGATTTCACAAACAGAAATAGAAGCTACACTGCAAGATGTAGCTTGAGTGGCAATGGCAAAGGTGGTATGCTTTGGATCTTGGGCAGTTGCCATCACTCTGAAGCAGGTTAATCTTGGTCTCATCTGTCCTCAGTATCTTTTTCTAGAATTTTGCAGGCTCTTTTAAATATTTCTTGGTGAACTGTAATCTGACCATCCTTTCTGTGGCTGACTAGTGGTTGCATCTTGGAGTGTACCCTCTGTATTTCTGTTCATGAAATCTTCTGTGGACAGTAGTCATCGACATATCCACACCTCCCTCCTTATGAATGTTTCTGATCTGTCGGACATGCGTTTGTATTTTTCTTCATTATGATAAGAATCTTCTGTCATCAGCAGTGGAGATCTTCCTTGGAATTCTTGCCCCTTTGCAATTATTGACCTCATCAGTACATTTTTTCTTCTTAATGATGTTCCAAACTCTTGATTCTGGTAATTCTAAGGTTTGGGTGATGTCTCTTACTGTTTTATTCTTGTTTTGTTTTTTAGCCTCAATGGCTTATTTGACTTTCATTGGCACAACTTTGGTTTCATGTTGAAAGTGGCAATGGCAGACCCCAAAGGTGACCAAAAGCTGAAAGGCAAGCCTAGCTCTCTTATATCTGCACTAATAAAGCAATTAATCATACCCGAGTAACCACACAAACACTTGTAAAGCCAAATTATAGAACACTAGAACACTACAGCACAGTACAGGCCCTTCTGCTCTCGATGTTGTGCCAATGTTATGTCCCAAAATTTATGGTACCCTGAAATGAGGGGACTATGTATAAAAGTGCTGTAACTTCTACGTGATCAATCCAAAATGTATAAATACCTTGAATAAAATCTGGAATGTGCACTTTAATGACATGTGAATTGTTTGATTACAAATTGAAAAATGTGGAGCACAGGAGCAAATAAAGGAAAAATAAAGTATCTTTCTCCCAAACATTATGGAGGGCACTGTATGTCAGGTGAGACAATCTCCAGTGTTACAGTACAGGGAGAGACCTTGCAGCCTAACTGACAGTGGAGACAAAGGCTTGTGGATAATGCAGATCCACACACTTCAACTATCTGCCAATCAATCCCACATCCTGGATCCACTTACAATTTGCCAGCTCTTGATCTATACCTGTCCTTTTTACATTCTCAGTCCTGATGTAGGGTCATTGACTGTACATTCCTTTCATAGATGCTTCCAGTTCCTCCAGCATCTTATGTTTTTACATCACTTGATGTCGTGGAGGTGGGGATAGGGCTGGGAATAAGGGGAAGAGAAACAATCTCAACTGTTCTTCACATCAGACGTCCTGTTCCACAAGGATGCAAGGGGACAGACCATGTGCCCCAGGGTCAGGGTGGAACAGTTCACCTCCATCTAACCTAAATTCATATACAGTAGATTCTAATCCTGGATGAGTTGGTCTCCAGGTGAGGCCCGGATACAGGGAGCGTGATGCACAGGAACCTGTCAAGACTTGGTGGTTCTGCTACATACCTGGAGTGGCTACAATTAAGCCAGCTTGATTCAGTCCTCCCTTTGTGTAGAAGGTGCGATGTAGAGTTACAGGAGCATGACAAAGCAGGATACAGGGTCCTTTGCCCAGTGCTCTGCAACATCAGCTGCCGCCCGTTCTATTTGTTCAGCTCATGTTTAATAAATGCAAAATACCCGCTGTTAGTAGAAGTTTTGTGGTGTGGTGCAGATAAATAGATTCTTCAGAATGTTGTAGCACATTCAAGGAAAATAAATTGTGCATTTGTTCCATTTAAAAGCAAGAGGCAGCACCCAAAACAATCTCCAGCCAGCTGGAGTTTTGTGTCCTGCTCTGGGCACAGGACTTTGGAGAGAAAGCAAAAGAGATTAACTACAATTATTTCAGGAACAAGGGACGAATATAGATGGACCAGGGAGGCACTCTGATGATGTTCCTCCTGGAATAGAGCAGGTTGTGAAGGAATTATTTAAATCCATGAAGGGAGAGAAAGTGCTCCAAATGGAAAAGGAGTCAAGCATCAGTAAACATCTTCTTTGGCTTGGCTTCGCGGACGAAGATTTATGGAGGGGGTAAAAAGTCCACGTCAGCTGCAGGCTCGTCTGTGGCTGACAAGTCCGATGCGGGACAGGCAGACACGATTGCAGCGGTTGCAGGGGAAAATTGGTTGGTTGGGGTTGGGTGTTGGGTTTTTCCTCCTTTGCCTTTTGTCAGTGAGGTGGGCTCTGCGGTCTTCTTCAAAGGAGGTTGCTGCCCGCCAAACTGTGAGGCGCCAAGATGCACGGTTTGAGGCGTTATCAGCCCACTGGCGGTGGTCAATGTGGCAGGCACCAAGAGATTTCTTTAGGCAGTCCTTGTACCTTTTCTTTGGTGCACCTCTGTCACGGTGGCCAGTGGAGAGCTCACCATATAACACGATCTTGGGAAGGCGATGGTCCTCCATTCTGGAGACGTGACCCATCCAGCGCAGCTGGATCTTCAGCAGCGTGGACTCGATGCTGTCGACCTCTGCCATCTCGAGTACTTCGACGTTAGGGGTGTAAGCGCTCCAATGGATGTTGAGGATGGAGCGGAGACAACGCTGGTGGAAGCGTTCTAGGAGCCGTAGGTGGTGCCGGTAGAGGACCCATGATTCGGAGCCGAACAGGAGTGTGGGTATGACAACGGCTCTGTATACGCTTATCTTTGTGAGGTTTTTCAGTTGGTTGTTTTTCCAGACTCTTTTGTGTAGTCTTCCAAAGGCGCTATTTGCCTTGGCGAGTCTGTTGTCTATCTCATTGTCGATCCTTGCATCTGATGAAATGGTGCAGCCGAGATAGGTAAACTGGTTGACCGTTTTGAGTTTTGTGTGCCCGATGGAGATGTGGGGGGGCTGGTAGTCATGGTGGGGAGCTGGCTGATGGAGGACCTCAGTTTTCTTCAGGCTGACTTCCAGGCCAAACATTTTGGCAGTTTCCGCAAAGCAGGACGTCAAGCGCTGAAGAGCCATGAAAATAAAGGGCAAAAAAAAAAGTGAGACCAGAACACATCTGTAATGTGAATTTAGGAGGGTCATGTGATGTCTCTGGCTGTAGCCTAGTCAAAAGTCATCTCACCTGCTAATCAAGGGTTCGATCTGCCCCCTGGCAAATGCGTGATTGGCCCTGGCAGCTGACATGTGATTGGCCCTCCAGGTGCCAATCAATGCTTAGATGTGCCCACAGGTGAGGCCGATGCACGATTGGTCCTCCAAGGTTACGTGGATGGGCCCTGTATTAAAAAAGGCCAAGCACATTCACCTATTTTTTTTTCTCTCTCTCCTGCTGCCTTCAAACCATCCCTGAAGTCCAGGCTGCAGTCCAGGATCCCAAGCCATGGGTGATGCTGTTTATATGTATGTACTTGTTAGTTTTGACATGCTCAGCTCCAGAGGGCTGACTGCAATGGGCCCATCCCAGATTCCAAGCAGTAGGGATACTGGAGATCAGGTTTATATGTATGTACTCGTTTCTCAGTATACTGTGTCTGTGGATGGTGCGTGCTGAAGAAGTTAAACTCTCATGTCTCGGGCGCTGAACAAGTTAAACCTTTGTTTCTCGTTATGTGAAGTCTGTGAGTGTGTGTCCTTTTTGTAAATTCCCTGTGTGTAAATAAAGACCACTATTTGTTTATAACATGTCCAGCCCTGATTCTCTTTGAACCTGTCAAATCTTCTCTGAACACAACATCCTTCTGCAGAGGGTGGTCAGGGTGTGGAAGACACTGCATGAGGGAGCAGTGGAGGCAGGTAAAATTATTGTGTCCAGAAGGGAGCAAGTCATGGAGAAATGGTGGGAGAGTGAGACAGTATACATTGGATTTACAGAGCTGGAATAGATTCCAGGAGCTTAATGGACTCCTTCCTGGTGTAATTATTCTGCAGAAACAGTGTTTGTGTTGTTCAGGATGCACAACACAGACCATTCTTTTTGTTTACACTTCACTTACAGGGACAGACATTCACTTTAATAAGAGCTGGGCCATGAAACTACTGTACAACTCCGATTATCCAAAATGGTCAGGACTGGGGCTATTTTGGATAAACTTTTTTTTCAGAGAACTGGTCATTTTTTTAAAAACAGCCCAGTAACCACAGCAAATCACTTGTATCAATGTTTAAACAACAAACAACAAGGGAAGGCTTTTTAAGCATTAAAATAATGTTTAATTTTCGGCAAAAAAGGCGAGCCACTTCCAATCACCGACACATCCCCACCAAGGTCTCGCTTGTGCCGGGAGCCCGAGGGGCCCATTCAGACTGGGAGCCTGAGGTCTGCTGCTGCTGCCGGTGAGAGCCCAATGTCCCCGGTCAGTTCAGCTCCAAAAAAAAAATTCGAATAGCTGAGGATTTCTGATTTTGGAGAATCCGATTTTGGAGAATTGGAGTTGTATTGTACATCCACTTCAGCCACTCCTAGCTACTTCGGCAACAGTATATATTCTCCAAGTGCTGCAACTGCTCAATGGCTGAGGCTTGGGGTTCAGTGTGTGTCCACCAAGGACATTGTGAAGCCCTGAATCCCATGGTGACTGCTAGCCAAGGATACAGTCATTTTAATAACACAGTGAGGAATGCCATCAATTGCGAGTGATAACAATGTTCTTCCAAGATAGAAATAAAAGGCATGGTTGATATTTTACCCCTCACATCATCAATCTGGTCCAAAGTGCTAATGTAATAGATACAGATATAGAAAAGATATGAATAGGCCATTGTATGTGGAGGAGGTGTGGCCTCCCTGTTTGAAACTCATTCAAAGTCACATCACTTGTCAGTTAGTGGTGTACTTTTTGTTTCACCCAAAGTTACAAAGTTATTGATAAAGTTACAGTCTGCAGATGGAACGTCATTTACGACTGGGCTCCAACCACTGTTCAGTGCACACCTTACCATTGGCTGGTTCAAATCACCTAGCGTCCTTATTGGCTAGAGCCCTGTATTTAGCACCACCACACAGGATACTTTCCCTCTTTCTGCCTTGTGGTGATAGCCCCAGACACCACTTAATGCCAAGTCGCTACTCCAGTCATTGCTTGGAAGGGATGCGGGAAATGTGCACACTGCACTGAAGCTGAGCTGTGGTATTGCTATAGCTCAAATTGCAATAGATCAATATTGGCAGTAGAGCCATCACTCTAACCCCTGCTTAAAGTGTCTGCATTGCCTGTTGAATAAATAATTGTGTATTATTTAATGTTCTCCCCTGTTTGTTTCCTGTTATGATCTCTTCCCACGCTCCCTTATAAAGTGTGCGCATGCTTCCACACTTTCTATAAATTGTGTGCTTATGTTCCCACGGTCTCTTATAAATTGTTTCTCTTATTAATTGTTGTGTTAATAAAGTTACATTTGATTGCAAACCCTTGTGTCCAGACTCGTCTCTCTTTAAATCCACCAGACTTGAAACTTTTAATATCCTTTCCCTCACATCATCAAGCTGGTCCAAAGTGCTAATGTAATAGATACAGATATAGAAAAGACAGGAATAGGCCATTCAGCCCTGTGAGATATTCTGTTTGATATGATTCTGGCTGATCATCCAAATTCAATCTCCAAGTTCTTGCTTTCTTCCGACATCCCTGGCTCCTTCTAGCTTTGAGAAAAAATATCTTAACTTGTCTTTTAATATATTTAATGATTTGGCTTAAATTGCTTTCTGCTGTAGAGAACTCCACACTGAGAGACGGAATTTCTTCTCATGTCAATGCAGGTGGCTTATCCTTTATCGTCTAGTACTTTTGAAGCTGGTGGTGATGTAGGAAAAGGAGCAGCCACTGAACAGACAGAAAAGTGAGAAGGAACCAGCAACCAGACAGGATGTACTGTACTCGATTTTACAGCAACATGCAGAAATCTTGCCTTTCCTCTGGCTCAGCTCCTACAACCACTGATTAAAATCTGCACACACTGGAAGAAGTCCTTGCTGTGTCAGACGAAGGATCTGGGTATCCAGCCACAATGTGCTTTTCCAGCTGCAAGCCTCTCTCAACTGAGAGCGCTGACCTTCTCCTTATACTTCTGCAGCCGAACCAGCCACCGGTGCCAGCAGGTGAGGAACAGCTCAGGCTCCATGAAGTGGGCATGTGCTGGTCTGCCGTCTTTGTAAGCCACCACAATCAATCCTTGTTCAACCTGCCGTGGTTAAAAACAACCCATCAGTCCTGTAAACAAGGCAGAGGCGTACATTGGAGCAGCATGGGTAAAGGTATTCAGTGCACCTTCCCACTCCATGAAAAAAAGTATTTAAACATTTTCCTCCTGTTGAGAAAAAGAGTTTGCATGCTGCTCAATTATAGATCATCACTACACTACCGTGAGGCCATTCCTCTGCTGGAGTAACACTGTTTGATTGAGATGTTAATCAAGATCCCAAATGACCTCAGTTCAGACCATCAAGACCAATCCATCCAGTCCCAATTCCCTATCGTCTTCCCATGGCCCTGGACATCTTTTCCCTGTAGATATATCCTGCACCCTTTGGAACCCAGTGACTGAAATGGTCTTCAGAACTAGAATCTATTGTCATGAACATGTCACGAAATTTGCTGTTTTGCGGCAGCATTACAGGTGCAAATATTAAAGCTATAAATTGCATTTAAAAATAAATAAATATCTGCAAAAAGAAGAGAAAGTGAGGTAGTGTCTGTGTTCCATATGGCAGAGGGGAAGAAGCTATTTTTGTACCATTGGGTGTTCATCTTCAGGCTCCTGTACCTCCTTCCTGATGGTAGCAGTGTGAAGAGGGCATGGCCTGGTTGGTGAGAGTCCTTGAGGATAAAGTCAGCTTTCTTAAGACACTGCCTCTTGTAGATGTCCTCAATGGTATGAAGACTAATGCCCATGATTGCGCTGGCCAAGCTAACAACTCTCTCTAGTCGATTTCTGTCCTGCGCATTGGCACCTCTGTATCAGAATGCTCTCCACAGAACACCTGTAGAAATATGCAAAAGTCTTTGGCGACATACCAAATCTCCTCAAATTCCTCACAAAGTATAGCTGCTGGTGAGCCTTTGTGGTGAGAAGACTTGGAGGCCCCAGGACAGATCTTCAGAGGTGTTGACACCCATAAATTTTGTTGTTACATCACTCAACTAGCATGCATCCTTTTTTTTTCCATAGTGTTTCAATTTTATTTAATGTTCCTCCTTGAAATTCCTTGTTGTTTTTCTTTTTTTTAAATTTTTTTATTTTTCACACTATAAACCATATTGACCAAGATACATAGACATTTTTCTTCTTAAATATATACAGTGTCATTTTTTTCCCCCTTTTTCCCCCCTCCCTTCCCTCCCTCCCTCACCCCCTTCCCCATTTATTTGAAGTTCAATCTATAAGATACATTAAACCCGTTAAACAATGTTGTCACTTAATAAAAATAAACAAGAAATTTTACTGAGTCAGTTCTTTTCGTTATCTTCTCCTTCTGTCATTTTAGGTGGTGGAAGTCCATGGTAGGATTTCTCTATTGTGTTTCATGTATGGCTCCCATATTTGTTTGAATACTGTAATGTTATTTCTTAAATTATATGTTATTTTTTCTAATGGAATACATTTATTCATTTCTATATACCATTGTTGTATTCTCAAGTTGTCTTCTAATTTCCAGGTTGACATAATACACTTTTTTGCTACAGCTAGGGCTATCATAACAAATCTTTTTTGTGCTCCATCCAAATCGAGTCCAAATTCTTTGTTTCTTATATTACTTAGGAGGAAGATCTCTGGGTTTTTTGGTATATTGCTTTTTGTGATTTTATTTAATATCTGGTTTAGATCTTCCCAAAATTTTTTCACTTTCTCACATGTCCAAATTGCATGAATTGTTGTTCCCGTTTCCTTTTTACAGTGAAAACATCTGTCTGATACTGTTGGGTCCCATTTATTTAACTTTTGAGGTGTGATGTATAGCCTGTGTATCCAGTTATATTGTATCATGCGTAACCTCGTGTTTATTGTATTTCTCATAGTTCCGGAGCATAGCTTCTCCCATGTTTCATTCTTTATCTTTATGTTTAGATCTTGTTCCCATTTTTGTTTAGGTTTACCGTTTGTTTCCTCGTTCTCCTTTTCTTGCAGTTTGATGTACATGTTTGTTACAAATTTTTAAATTATCATTGTGTCTGTAATCACATATTCAAAATTGCTTCCTTCTGGTAACCTCAGACTGTTTCTCAATTTGTCCTTCAAGTAGGTTTTCAGTTGGTAGTATGCAAACATTGTATCTTGAGTTATATTATATTTATCCTTCATTTGTTCAAAGGATAATAATTTATTTCCCGAAAAACAATTTTCTATTCTTTTGATCCCTTTTCTCTCCCATTCTCTAAAGGAAAGGTTATCTATTGTAAAAGGGATTATACGTCAATATTAGTTTTGGTAGTTGGTAATTTGTTTTATTCCTTTCTATATGAATCTTCTTCCAAATGTTGAGCAGATGATGCAGTACCAGTGAATTCCTACATTGCACCAATTTTTCATCCCATTTATATAGTATATGTTCAGGTATCTTCTCCTCTATTTTATCTAGTTCTAATCTGGTCCAATCTGGTTTTTCCCTTGTTTGATAAAAATCTGATAGATATCTTAATTGTGCGGCTCTATAATAATTCTTAAAGTTTGGTAGTTGTAAGCCTCCTTGTTTGTACCATTCTGTTTTTTTTAACATCTCCTGTAATTCTTCTATTTCAAATGGTTTTATTAATTTATTTTGCTCCTCTGTTTGTAATTTTGGTAGTTCAATTTTAGTTAGAAATTCATCTATTTTGTCTTCTTTCCCTTCGTTTTCAGTTTGATATAGTTGCTCGTAGAATTCCCTGAAGTTTTCATTGATCTCCGTTGGATTATATGTAATTTGTTTGTCCTTTTTCCTTAATGCCAATACCGTTCTTTTAGTTTGTTCCGTCTTAAGCTGCCACGCTAGAATTTTGTGCGTTTTTTTCTCCTAGCTCATAATATTTCTGTTTTGTCTTCATTATGTTCTTTTCCACCTTATATGTTTGTAGTGTTTCATATTTTATTTTTTTAATCTGCCAATTCTCTTCTTTTAGTTGTATCTTCCTTTATCGCTAATTCTTTTTCTATATTTGTTATTTCCCTTTCCAACTGTTCTGTTTCCCGATTGTAGTCCTTCTTCATCTTAGTTACATAACTTATTATTTGCCCTCTGATGAACGCTTTCATTGCGTCCCATAGTATAAATTTATCTTTCACTGATTCCGTATTTATTTCAAAGTACATTTTAATTTGTCGTTCAATGAATTCTCTAAAATCCTGTCTTTTAAGTAGCATGGAGTTTAATCTCCATCTATACATTCTTGGTGGGATGTCCTCTAGCTCTATTGTCAATAACGAGGTGAGTGGTTTTCGATAATAGTCTAGCTTTATATTCCGTTTTCCTAACTCTCCCTTGAATGTGGGCTGATAACAGGAATAGGTCTATCCTTGAGTATGTTTTATGTCTACCCGAATAATATGAATATTCCTTTTCCTTTGGGTGTTGTTTCCTCCATATATCCAAAAGTTGCATTTCTTGCATCGATTTAATTATAAATTTGGTTACTTTGTTCTTTCTGTTAGTTTTTTTTCAAGTTTTATCCATGTTTGAGTCCAAATTAAGGTTAAAATCCCCTCCTATTAGAACTAGCATGAGGTGCACTTGCATTGATTGTCAGTGAGGAGGAGACGTTCTTTCAGATTCATACTAACTGTTGTCTTCTGATGAGGAAGTCAAGAATCCAGTTGCAGATAGAGATACAGAGGCCAAGTTTTTGGAACTTGTTGATCAGTAATGAGGGTATGATTGTGTTGAAAGCTCTGCTGTAGTCGATGAAAATTAGTCTGATGCACATGTTAGGTGATCCAGAGCTGACGGGAGAACCAGTGATATTACATTTGCTGTGGAGCAATTGTGGCAGTAGGTGAATTGCAGTGGGTCCAGATTATTACTTAGATACGAGTTAATTTTCTGAAAGCATTTCATCACAGTACATGTGAGTGCTACTGGATGATATTCATTGAGGTAACTCACTCTGCTCTTTTACTCCATGTGATGTACTTAACTGTCTAGCCATTTGCTGCATACAGAGGTATCCTCATTTCTCTTCTGATAAATGCTCTTTCATGGCTCCTTGCCAATGGAAAGTTTCTTTCCCCGTGCTGCTTAAAAAAGTGGGGGGAGTCCTGGTTGACACATATCTTTACAGAGTCAGATAATCAGTGACCTTCCAGATGATTCTCCTCCACCACACTACCTGACACTTTATCCTCTCAAGTCTGCATTGCCTGTGACCTCCACAAGCAACCTAAACTACTGCAAGGTAATATTTGGTAAAAAATTCCACATTCCAAGTACCTTTTGTGCAAGGACAGCTTTTTCTGCCTTCTCTTTTAAACCATGAAATCCCAGTCCATAATTACTTTAATTGACACCTGGGCACTGTGTACCAAAGGCTCTCAACCAGTGGACTCCAGATTATGACCTCTTAACCTTCTTGGTTTCAGTACAGAGAGAAAAAAAATGCCTTTATAACTTTCATCTAGGTTCCCCGAGCCTTACAAATGGTACTCAGACTCTCTGTCCCATTTTAAATACATAATAGAAGGAACCGGCATTTACTTTGTCCCTTTCATAACCCTAATTCAACCCAGAACATTTTATACTGAACGACGTACTTTAACAAAGTGTGGATCCTGTTGTAATGTAGTAAATAGCCACTAAGCACAGAGTTTCCTGCGGACACTAACAACGACCAGATAATCAGTTTTAATGGAAGAACAATTAAAATTTTCTCCCAAAGCACAGTGCCCAATGGGATTGTTTGGTTTCTCCCAACGAATCATGGTGCCTTGATCTGGTAGAGGTCAGACTTAACAGTGCAACACTACCCTGCATTACTCCAAGTGGCAGCCACATTTTTTACACTCAAGTCTCCAGGCTGAGGCCAAAACCGGTGATCTTCCAATGGAAGGAGGGGGTTACTCTGCTCTGACTGGCTCCTGGCCAGGGAAGGGAGGAGGTGTACTGACCTGAAAGTCATAATTGTCATCGAAGTTGAGGGCCCCAGCGTATGCTGCCACCTGAAGCGGGTTATCAAAGGTGTTCCGAAAATAAGGCTTGGGCTTCTCCGAGGTTTTCCAGTCAATGACACACAACTTACCCCTGCAATACAAGACACTGGATAAAATTTATCCGATAAATTATTTCTCCTCTTGCCACTCGCAATTTACAGGCCAATGCTACTTTTAGAAAAAGGTTTTGTTCCTGTAAAGTGAGCCTGCTGGGGCAACTTATAACTACAGGGTAAGAGCACACTGACTGACATTCTGCTTCCGGCACTGGTGGAACAAAAGGAATCAATTTTTTCCTGCTGGGCCAGCTTCCAGCAGTTTCAAGTTAAAAGGGTCACTTCCTGGGTTGATAAACAAAGTGCATTGCTTGAGTGACAAAAAAACTGCAGGGTTGGTGGTTCAATCACCTTCCTTTGGCACCCTGGGATTAAAAGGGAGGAAGCTTTCTCTCATCTGGAGGTGGAAAGTGAGCAATGGGTTGGCATCACGTGATGTCCATCATGTGCAAAGGAACAAGTTGTTTTTGCTGAGGTTTGGCACTTCCAAATGGTGGGAGAAGTGAGATCTAGGCTGCAGGGTTCAAGTTTTTCTGCAGGGACAAAATGACTTATACAATCCTACATTACAGAATCTGGAATAAAAGATTTCTGGAAACACTCACAGGTTAGGCAGCATCTGTGGAGGCCAAACAGAGTATGCATTTCACAGCTTGCCAAATTTTCGTCATCAGACATCTGCCCATTCTAGGTATTCAGTAAACCTTCTCTTAACTACTTCCAATGCATTATCATTCTTCCTTCTACCACTATTTTACAAGCAATTCCCTGGTTATACAAGGCAACAATCCATACATCAATTTTTCCATGATAGAAACAAACAATTTTAATGACGGTCAATTAGCATTAATTTATGGTTTTCTCAAGTTGCTGCAACAGTAAAAAATCAGAACCCCACATCCAATATGCTTAAAATGTTAATAAATAGCACATTGTTTGACAAGGTATAACCAGCAGCATGTGTTCAATGACAATATATGATTTTAGCAGGGAGGTAAAGGTAAGTCTGTTTAAAGACCGGTTGTCTTTTGAACTAACCAATTGCTACCCTTATTCCATAACTCCTGATGATGCTTGCATTTGTAACTAATTTTCTTATCTTGTAAAACGTTAAGAATTTATGCGATAATTTGTGTAAAGTTGGATTTGTATGTCTTCTTTGTCTGGGGACCCCCTGTACTCAATCTCTAACCTCAATAGCTGAAGCTTAACCCCTCTACTTTTGTATTCAACTCCCACACAAAAAAGAATATCACTGCTAGCTTCCTAATACACGCTCTACCTGTATTCTAGACCTGAATTACGCACTAGACTATTTTGATGCCTCTGCATCTCTCACTATTCCAATATACTGCTAGGCGGCTCACCATAAGGCAGGCGAACTGGCCCTGCTTGTAAGCCATGCGGCGGGGCAGCCTGCCAAAATGGCACCGTTGGAGGTTTCCCTTCCTTCAAGCTCGGGGCTCAGAAACCCGCGGTTGGGGACCACGTGACGCCCAAGTGATGTCAGCGCCCACTAGCACGGTTCTCAGCCAGGTCCGGGCTGGAAGTATACATGCAGCCCAGCAGCCTGCAATAAACTAATCTGCTCACTGAGCTCAACCCGTCTGGTTGCATGTGTTATTGCAGGAGCAGTGTAGGTGTCGCTACAATTGGTGACCCCGACTGGTTCAAACGTCTTTGAATCCATGGGTTCAGGAGCCGGAGACCACGGAGGCCAGTTTCACCTCCACCAGATTTCGTCCAACATGACCAAATTCTATTATGTGGTTGCTGCCCTGGACCAGGCCACCGCCTGATGCATCTTGTTCAGCACCCACCCGCTGAGGACAAGTACGAGACCATCAAACGAGTGCTTACCAGGTCACTCAGACTATCCAGACACCAGGGTGCAGCTCAGGTGCTGCACCTCGACCCCTGTGGGACAGGTCCCCGATGGAACTGATGGACAAGATGCTCGTGCTCATGGGTGAGCACACCAACTGCCCACTTTTCGAGCGCATCTTCCTCGAACATATGCCTGGGGACATCCGCCTGCTGCTGGTTCAGGAGAGCTTCACTGACCCGAGGAAGGTCGCCCAGAAGGCCCAAGAGCTATGGCTCACACGATTCTTGGAAGGCTCAGTGGTCCAGCAGGTCACGAGGCACGGGCACGACCACGCCAAGCCCGCCCCTAGCGATGCGGTAGAGAACTCGGGCCCTGCAGGGGTCCTCAAGAGCATAACAAAGGCCACAGCATCTGATTCAGGCCTTTGCTTCTACCACCTGCGCTGAGAAGCCAAGGCTCGGAAGTGTCGTCAGCCCTGCTCGTTCCATTGCAACGACCAGGCTGGCCGCTGTTAATGGCTGCGGCGGCTGGCCAAGGACAAAGCCTTCTCTACCTGCGAGACTCAGTCAGTGGCCAGAGGTTCCTCGATGACACTGGAGCCCAGATCAGCGTCAAATCAGCCACGGCCATCGAATCCAGGAACCAACCTCATGGACCTTCCCTCCGTGCGGCCAACGCAACGGCAATCCAGACGTATGGAGACAAGACAGTCCGCTTCCAGATCGGCCAACTGAATTTCACGTGGAGGTTCACCGTCTCGTCCCTCCCGACTGCCATCCTGGGTGCAGACTTCCTCCTCGTACAAGGGCTTCTGGTGGACATTCAAGGTAGGCGCCTGCTGGATGCCCGTACCTTCCAGGCCGTTCGCCTCGATGCCTCCCGCTTGGAGCCACCGCAGATGGCCACGATCAGCACACCCAGAGACGAGTTCCAGCAGATCCTGGACGAGTTCCCGACACTCCTCAAGCCACAGTTCTCCGCTGCCTCACCGCGCCACGGGGTGTTCCACCACATCCCCACCCAGGGCCCGCTGGTTCACGCCAAGCCACGCCGACTCTCGCCTGACAAGCTCCAGGTAGCGAAGGAGGAGTTTTCACACCTGTTGGAGCTGGGGATCATTCAGCAGTCTGACAGCCCCTGGGCCTCGCCGCTCCACCTGGTCCTGAAAGCCTCCGGAGGCTGGCACCCCTGCGGAGACTATCGACGGCTCAATGAGGCAACAGTTCCTGACCGTTACCCCATCCCTCACATCCAGGACTTTACGGCCAACCTGAATGGCGTGAGTGTCTTCTCCAAGGTTGACCTGGTGCGTGGATATCACCAGATCCCGGTGCACCCTGAGGACATACACAAGACTACCATTATCACCCCCTTTGGCCTGTTCGAATTCCTGCAAATGCCGTTCGGGCTCAAGAACGCCACTCAGGGAGGAGTCACGTGATGGAGTAGTGGCCGGACGGTGAACTCCAGCCCTCTCCAGAAAAGTCGGGAAAAACAAGAGAAAACACAAAGGCACAGAAATAAAAGTTACAGAAAAGTGAGTATAAAGGTGGAAAGAAGATGGCGACAAAAAAAGAAAAGTCGAAAGCAACGGTAAGAAGAGAGGAAGAGAAGACAAAGGAGGAAAAAGGTGAAGGCCTTACCTGTCCGAAGAGGCCCGCTGCGGAGAGAGAAACCCGCTCCCTCAGGTCGGTAAATAATGGACTACAAAAATGGCTCGCAGAGCCGAACAAAAGTGCGCAACCGCGCATGCGCGAAGTTTCGCGCATGCGCGATGCGAATGAAAAAAAAACACACCGACGGGAGGGGGGACCAGCTGGGGAGTCGATCTCCACAGCCGGCAACGACAGCTGCAGAACACCTGCAGCAAGAAGAGACCACAGAAGACAATAGAAACAAGATAGAAGAGGAGGAAAGGGCAACAAAGAAACAACAGATGGTCAACCCAGAGGAAGAAGAAGAGGAAGAGTATGGTGAAATAGAAGAAGAAAAGAGAGGCAAGGTAAAGGATATACTTGCTCTTATTAGAGGATACATGGAATCATTTAAAGAATGGCAAACACAGGAATTTAAGGATTTAAGAAAAAGAATAAACAACACAGAGGAGAAAATAATTAAAATGGAGATGACCTTAACAGAAATGGGAAAAAAAATGGACAAGATGGAAGAGCGGGCAGTAGCAGCAGAAATGGAGGTAGAAGACTTAAAAAAGAAATTGGAGAAATCTAATAAAAAAACTAAAGAGACACAAGAACTACTAGCTCAAAAAATAGATACAATGGAAAACCATAACAGAAGAAATAACATAAAGATAGTGGGCCTTAAGGAAGATGAAGAAGGCAAGAATATGAGGGAGTTTATAAAAGAGTGGATCCCTAAGACCCTAGGATGTCCAGAACTACAGCATGAAATGGAAATAGAAAGGGCACATAGAGTATTGGCCTCTAAACCACAACCACAACAAAAACCAAGATCTATTGTAGTAAAATTCCTAAGATATACTACAAGAGAAAAGGTACTGGAGAAGACAATGGAAAAAGTAAAAGAGGGCAACAAACCACTGGAGTATAAAGGGCAAAAAATCTTCATTTATCCAGATATAAGTTTTGAACTCCTAAAGAAGAGAAAAGAGTTCAATACAGCAAAGGCGATTTTATGGAAGAAAGGGTATAAATTTATACTAAAGCATCCAGCGGTATTGAAAATATTTATTCCAGGACAGCAAAACAGACTATTCTCGGATCCAGAAGAAGCACGAAAATTTGCAGAACAATTACAAAAATAGACTGAGGGAGGAAGACGGGTAATGAGAGTTAAAATGATCACGACTGATATGTATGTGGGTAAAGACAAAAATAGACTGAGGGATGAAGACGGGTAATGAGAGTAAAAATGATCACGATTGATATGTATGCAGGTAAAGAGGTATAAGAGTGAATAGAGACAATGAGCATACATGAATGTATCTGTACTTAGAGGAAAATATAGATAGTATAGACAAGAATTAATAAGGGAAGGTAATGGAATAGAGAGAATAAGGAGGGAATTAAAAGAGGGACCTTTGTGACATATGAAAAGTGAAATCTTTTCTGGGGGAGGCGGGGTGGGGGGAAATAGCGGTCACTGCACAATCAGTTGACGCTTGCGAGTGGATTCGCAAATCCAAATGGAGAGGGGAGATGTGGTTGTCCGACAAGGGATAAAGGACAACTCAGGAGGTGAAGGGGAGATTGGGGATAAATAAGATAGAAATAGGAGAATAAGGAAAATGTTAGATGTTGTAGGAATGTTGTCTTATGAAGAGTTGAAAATAAGAAAACAGAAATGGAAAAGGAGGAAAGGTAATGATGGAAAAACGGAAAGAGAAGATAAACAAAATATAAAAGGGCTACGCTGAACTATATGTCTTTAAATATTAATGGAATACATAACCAAATTAAAAGGAAGAAACTACCAAATTTAAATGAATAAATGTATTCCATTAGAAAAAAATAACATATTGGTTAAGAAATAATATTGAAATATTCGAACAAGTATAGGAGCCTTACATTAAATACAATAGCGAAAACCTACCGGGGACAAACATTACCTAAGTTGATGGAAGGAGAAGGAAAGAAAAGAATGGACTCAGTAGAATTTCTGGTGTAATTTTGTTGAATGACAACATTGTCTGACTGGATTAATGCAACCTAGATTGTATACCTAAAATGGATGAGAGGGGGGGGTGGGGGGGTGGTTTGGGAGGAAAGGGGGGGGGGGGGGGGAGAAAAAGTCACTGTATATGTGTGAAAAGAAATAGTGTATATCATGGCTCATGTGATTTATGGTGTGAAAAAAAAAAAATTAAAAAAAAAAAAAAAAAAAAAGAACGCCACTCAGACCTTCCAGCAGCTCATGGACTCGGTGGGCAGGGACTTGGATTTCGTCTTTATTTATTTGGACGACATCCTTGTCACCAGCAAGGACCGGGCGCAACACAAGTCCCACCTACATGCCCCTTTCTCCCGGCTGGCCGACTTCGGCCTTACCATCAACCTGGCCAAGTGATAGTTCGGGAAAGAGTCCATGCAGTTCCTGGGCCATAATATCACGGCCAAAGGATCCACGCCCACCGCTGCGAAGGTTGCCGACATCAGGGAGTTCCCACGCCCGAACAGCCTCAAGGGGCTGCAGGAGTTCGCAGGTATGGTCAACTTTTACAACCGCTTCATCCCAGGAGCTGACCGCATCATGCAGCCACTGTTCGCCCTTATCGCAGCCAAGCACAAGACATTCACTTGGAACCCAGAAGCCTGCACCGCATTCGAGGCCACCAAGGACGCCCTTGCAAAGGCCGCCATGCTCGCCCACCCACACACCAACCTGCATATGGCACTTTCTGTCGATGTCTCTGCCACAGCTGTCAGTGCCGTCCTGGAACAGCAGGTAAATGGGCATTGGAAGCCGCTGGCATTCTTCAGCCGCCTACTCCGCCCGCCGGAATGCAAGTATAGTGCCTTCGACCTCGAGTTACTGGGCATGTACCTGGCGATGCGGCATTTCCACAATTTTTTGGAGGCGCCTCACCCAGGCGCATGCGATGGCAAAAGATCCCTGGTTGGCCCACCAGCAGCGTCACCTCTCCTTCATGTCAAAGTTTACCACCGACATTCGGCACAAGGTGGGAAAGGACAATGTGGTTCCCGATGCACTCTCGTGACTGGCCATCTGGGCGCTGACTCCCGGACTCTACTTCGACCAGCTCGCCCGGGACCAGGAAACTGATGAGGAGATGAGGGCCTTCAAGACCGCCATCTCTGGCCTGCGGTTCTGAGACCTCCTAACTCCGAGCGGCGAAGGCACCATCTTGTGCGATATCTCCTTGGCCAGTGGTTCTGCAGCAGTGGCGCAGGCAGGTCTTCCATCACATCCACGACCTTTCACATCCGTCCATCAGGTCCACGGTCCGGATGGTGGCAGAATTGTTCATATGGCATGGGGTGCGGAAGCAGATCGCGGGCTGGGCCAGAACATGCACCCATTGCCAGACGTCCAAGGTGCACAGGCACACGAGGGCGCCCGTATAGGAGTTCGAGCACGTCCGGGAATGGTTCAGCCACATTCATGTGGACATTGTAAGGGCCCTTACCCATTTCCCGGGGCAACCTTTACCTGTTTACGGTGGTGGACCACACCACTCGTTGGCCCGAGGCGATCCCGATGCCAGACGCCTCCACTGACTCCTGCTCCCGAGCCCTGTTGCGTGGTTGGGTCACCCAGTTCGGCGTCCCGGCTCACCTCACCAACAATCGGGGCACCCAGTTCACATCTGCACTCTGGGCACAGCTCGCCAACAGTTTGGGGATACAGCTACACCGCACCAAGGCCTACCACCTTGGACTGGTCGAATGTCTGAATCACCACCTTAAGTCGGCACTCATGGCCCACCTCACCGGTCTCGAATGGACGGACGAACTGCCTCAGCCTTCTCCTGAGCATCCGCTCCACTCCAAAGGAAGATCTGCAGGTGTCATCAGCTGAGCTGGTCTACGGTCCTCTGCTGGCACTACCTGGTGCGTTCGTCAACGCACCTCACAATCCCCAGCGGTCGCTGCATGAACTACTTCCTCACCTCAGGGCATGCTTGGACTCCTTCGAACCCCCACCACCACCCAGGCATGGCGAGCTGCTTTCCTCAGAGTTCATTTTCATTTGATGGGGCCCGACCGCGGCACCTCTGCAACGACTGTACGAGGGACCGTACAGGGTTATACAGCGTTCCGGCTCGACGTTCACGCTGGATTTGGGTGGCAGGCATGAGCTGTTTACCATGGATAGCCTGAAGCCAGCATACCTCGATCCCACCGAGCCCGTGGTTGGTGCCCAGCCCAAGAAGCGAGGCCACCTGGCAAAAAAGGACATTGGTGCTGGTTTTGGGGCAGGGGGCTGTGTGGCAGCTCACAAGGCAGGCGAACTGGCCCCGTTTGTAAGCCACGCGGCAGGGCAGCTGGCCAAAATGGCGCCATTGAGGGTTTCCCTTCCTTCCAGCTTGGGGCTCAGAAACCCACGCTTGGGGACCATGTGATGCCCGGGTGACGTCAGCGCCCTCCTGCGCGGTTCTCAGCCAGGTCTGGGGTGGGAGTATACGTCCAGCTCAGCAGCCTGCAATAAACTAGTCTGCTCGCTGAGCTCAACCCGTCTGGTTGCGTGTGTTATTGCAGGAGCAGTGTAGCCGCCGCTACACTGGCATGAATATTCAGGTGATATCTCTGCCAAAATGGCAATCTTACATTTTCCCACATTTGACTTAATTTGCTAATTCTTTGTCCACTACTTTACCTTTCCATATCCTTACATTCTTTTCACAAATTATTTTTCTATCTAACCTGGTGACATCAGCAAATTTAGCATCCATTCATCAGTAATTTCACTGCAATCGTTTACATCAATGGTTCCCAAACTTTTTCAGGCTGCTGCCCCTTGGCCTCCAGGCCACATCCCGAGCCACATACAATGGCACTGGGGGGTGGAGGGAAGGTTCTGGCAGCACCATGGGGTGAAGTGGCAGCACTGAGCAGGTTGGGAGGGTTAGAGGTGGTGCTGAGCAGGGTTGGAGGGCAGGTAGTGGCAGTGCTGAGTGAGGTGGGTTGGTGCAGTGCTGAGATGGGAGTTGTGGCAGTGCTAAGAGAGGGGTTAGTGGCGGCGCTGAGAGGATGGTAGTAACGTCAGTACAGCATGGCAGCCACTGACACCAGTTCTCGCAAGAACGCCTTGACACCATTTATTTTGCTCACTACTGCCACCTGAGACTGGCCAGAAAATTACTTCACTGGCTTCTTCATTAAAATTTGCAGCAAGACTGAAGGTCCAGAATGCCTCCTTTTACCTCACTGCTCCCTTTTCCCATACCGCCCCCTTGGATCTTTCCACCGCCCACAGGGGGGCGGCAGTGCCCACTTTGGAAATCACTAGTTTCCATGAATTGCCAAAAGTTAAGGCCCCAGCCCAGGCTCTTGTGAAAAACCAATCCTTTTGTTTTAGTCAATCTTCCATGTTACTCCAACAACCATCCTTTCAACACTACTGTTAATAATCATGGAACCTGAAAGATTAATGCCAGTATGATGTAAAGCTAGATCTTACCGATATTCAGCCACGCAGTCCACCAGACCAGTGTACTGTAAAGGCAGGTGATTCACTACACTCTCCAACACTCTAATTCCTGTCACATCTTCCAGGATGCCCTTTACACTCTGCAAGTACCCTGCTACATCTTCATTGTCAGTTTCTGGAATCTTAGATGAGAGAAGAGCATCCTCTAAAGCAGAATGGAAAAGCTGCCCTCGACTCAGAACGTCTGGGGAAATGGAAAGAATTTGCCTTTAGCATACAATTTCACTCAGAGTACAGCATTAAAATGGATCATACAATTAACACTTGCTCATCAACAAAACCAGTATTTATATAACGTGAAAACATCTCCAAACATTTCATGGGAACAATACAAAATAAAAAGACATTATTAATCCATACAAGATTAGATCAGATGACAAAAAAATTAAACAAGGAGGAAAGTTTTAAGAAAAAAGAGACAAAAATATGGGATAGTTTAAGGGTCAAATTGCCAAATGAAGGAGTGTCAGCAACTTAAGGAAGGATTGCCAAAAGTTGTAATGAAATCAGGAATTTAGAAGACGCCAAAAATATTGGAGGGGTTATGATGGTGGGAGGAGTTAAAAGCATTTGGTGGAAGCCATCGAGGGATTTGATGATACTCTCCAAATCAATGACATGATGCTGATGGGATCAACAGATTGGTGCAAGCTAGGACTTGAAATTTTGGCTGTTCAAAGAGAGACCAGTCAGACGATTTTCTCTACTTCCTTTTCCTGTGAATGCTGTCTGACCTGCTGGATATTTCTGGCATTCTGCTTTTATTTCGCTGTACTCTTGCTTTGCTTACCATCCCAAATATTTCACCCACACTCCTTCAAACTGAAATCCAATTGCCTTTTTGTCCACTGATATCTTCCTGCTATCAGGCCATGCCCCTTCACAGCCTATCAAAAGCCAATTTTTATATTCTATAAAGTTCTTAATCATGGCTCCTACATTCAAGTACAAAATAACTGATATATGTACACTACAGGGACCCAAGTAGTAAATTCCATAGAAACCCACTCTTCAGAGTCTTCCTCTTAGTAAACACCTGTCAACCTTTGCTTCAAAGTAATAAACAATCCGCTTGCAGAACTCAGCAGGACGAGTACCATCAATGGGGGAGAAAGGAATAGGCATTATTTCGAGTTGAGACCATTCATTAAGATCCTTTACTTTTTCCACAATGAGCCAATCTTGAATCCACTTTTGGGTTACTCTTGGATTCCAAAGGAGTATTACTTTTCTGATGAACCTATCTTGTGAGATCTTGTTGAAAGTTAAAAAATCATGTCAAATACACCAGACCCACAATCCCAGTTAACCATTCTTGTTAAGTACTTGAAATTCAGTCAAGTTAGCCTGACATGATCTAACCCCAACAAATGCACACCAACTCTCCACACCTTTATGAATGACCAAATACAATCATTCAGAACTTCCTTAATAATTTGACTGCACACTTCGATTATGCTGGGATATTTTATAACTCAGTTTAATCCCCTCTTCCTTCAGAAACAATGGTATATTGGCAGTCTTCCTGCCCTTTACCACCATGCTTAGATCGAAAGAGGATAGTTGTGGCCTCTGCTTTTTCCACTATTGTTTTTCTTCAAGTTAGGAATACCTTACACTGGCCTTGGTATCCATCTACCTTCTATTGGTATAAAATGGCATACTTGATCTCAACATGCATTACATCTAACACTTCATTAGTTCCTCCTCAAGCATTAATTTAGAATCATACCCATGTCTTCTGCTTCCAAGTACAGGTTGTGGTTTTAGTCTCAAACAGACCCATGTTTTCTGTTCTGTATCATTCTTCTTCTGCACCCTCCATTATCCCCCTCTTTAAATGCCTTCCAATGCCCTGGCATTGACGAGTAACTGTTTCTATTCCATTAGAGCCAAATCAAGTTGATTAAAACTGACCTTTCCATGAACAAAACCTTGTCCTCTTATAACAATGCCAAGCTAACAGAATTATGAAAACTTTCACCAAATAATGATTCTTCCAGCTTCATCTCACAGAAAACAAGTCCCCTCTCTTACTGGTACAGGCTGAAAAGGCTCTCCAAAGTGAATGCTAAATATTCTGCAGTGTCTAAACCTTTCGTACTAATTTAATCCAAATTAATATTAGGGCAGCTGAGGTCCTGTGATTACTGACTCACAACTGGCCAAAAGAAACGGCAAAGGACTTGTGGAAAACCAGCTGCTGATTTTCCCTTTACAAAAGTCCTCAAAATTCATGTACTTACACATTTCCTTTCTTGTATAATCTTACTGAGCTGTATACATTTTGTGTGATGTAAAAGTGTCTTTATTCAACACATAAGCTCTGATTTGTTGATCTTTCTGGCCCATCATTTCTGCTCACAGCTGCAAATTTTACTGAACCAGTCATGCAAATGCTTCCTTTTTGTTTTCAAAAGGCTTCATTGACATGTCTGAAATGTTGAACTGCCATATCTGATCTCCTTCAATCCATGTTTCAGTTACATGGGCATGGCCAGTGCTGGGCTTGAGAGGACGGAGAACTTGCATGTCAGCTGCAAAGGATAAAGTTGGGTAAATGAGCAGGATAATGCAGTAGATTTTAAGGTGGTAAGGAGTAAAAAAGGAAAGAAAACTATTAATATTAGCCCACATATAGCCAGGAATGCAGGTTGGCTGAATGATGAATTTAGAGTCAGGGAGACTAATGCAGGTCTACCTCATAGACAAGATGAATTCAAGGAAGCTTGGGAAGAAACCAGTGCAAGATGAGAGTTCAGGAATGTGCAAAATGTGGCTCAGTGGATTTGAGTAAGGAGGAGAGGAATGGGGTGGATGGCTTCCATCAGAGGTGACAAAGTAAACTTTAAGCTCCTCAGCAAAACACAAAGTGCTGGAGGAATTCAGGAGGTCAGGAAGCATCCATGGAAACCAAGAGACAGTCAACATTTCAGGCTAAACCCCTTTCGCGGGAAAATGCAAGAAACAGGCAGGTGCCTGAATAAAAAGTGTTGGGGGTTGGGCGGTGGGGGCTGGCAGGGGAAGGGTGGATGTGGGAGGAGCACTGGCTACCAGGCGAAAGGTGAACAGAGATGGGATGGAGAAGAAACGAAAGGAGCCAAGAGGTGGTAGGACCAAGGGACAGAAGGCTGAGACAGATGTACTCTGATCAGAGGAAAGAAGGGAAGGTTTGGTGGGCTGGAGGAAGGAAGATGCAGGTTGCAAGCAGGTAGGGAGGGTGAGGAGGTGAAAGAGAAGGAAAAGGGCCTTGTTAGAGAGCAGAATAGAGGAGCTTTAAAAGACAGTGGACTGTGGGTTATTTTTGGTCTCCAGGATAATCTTGGAACAGTGAGATTTGGTAAAGAGCTTAAATGTGTCAATGGATTTTTGAAGCTTTTGACCTGCCATATGGGTTAATGATCACCTATTTTCCAAGAGGAGGTCAATACTGAGAGGAATGAATGTGATTAACTGTGGGTTCCTGTGTAGAGAGTGAGCCCTGTGCAGCAAAATGATAGGAGATGGAGCAGCAGTGGTGGGTGGAGTTACTGAATGAGGGAGAGAAAAAACTTGATTCAGGGTTAATCATTCCTGCATGAACTTGTCAGGAATTTTCTGCAGGCATTGAAATACTGAATATATGCTCAGGATTATGAAACATACTTACTTTTTGTATATGCTTTGAACCCATCTGGCCCCAGCTCTTTTATCATCCTCCTTTTCCACCTCTCCAGGTAAAAGGCTTGCTCCAAGCTCATGGTCAGCTGCAGAATCTGCGTCACGCTGGGCAGTCTGGTCTTTCTGCCATTTGTCTGCAGAGGTACCTGTAGTGGTGGCTTGATCACAGAAACAGGCTCCTGCTGAGAACCCTGATGCTCTGGATTCAGGAATGGAGGCAGATTCAGGAGGTTTTCGGGTGTCAGCTCTTCTCTCACCTGCTTCAATTTGACGATAGGTCCGTACAAAAGAGTATCCTCTCCCAGCAGAGTCTCGGGGGTCTGTGAACTGATCTTCATTGAGACAACCGAACGGACCAAGGAGGCATATTTCTTGTTGTCTACCTGTTCATATTTGCTTGGGTCCTTTTTCTGGTAATTAAGGCACAGGAAAGTACAAAAATTGCAATGCAAAGACACCAGCTCCTTTAGTGATCTGCTGTTGTACTGTTTCAAAGAATTCTTAACTGCTCCACAGATGATAAGACTTCGAACCCCAGAGTAATTCATTCTTCAGTGTGATTCTGAGGAATCCATCAAATCCTTTTCATTCTGTAACAAAATACAAGATTAATGTTTTTCAGACAATACAAGCCTTTGGCTTGGCATCTGCTGTAATTTTCTGGCATTCAGCAAGACTTCAGAAAGGGAAGTATAACCTGGTGTGCAGATCATGTGAAAAGTATTTATATTTACATACCATTTTTCCCAGTCTCATGAGGCTATGGAATATTTTGAACCAATGAAGTGATTTTCACAGAATTGCTTTTATAACACAGAAAACTCTGCAGCCAATCAACTTCAAAACACAGTACGGAAAATAATAACGCAGATAATTTTTAAGGGATTAACATTGCTGGGACAACTCCTGCAAAATGGTGCTTTACAATCAATGGCAACCTAATAGGATTTGGTTTACCATCCATCAGAAAAAGGGCAGCTCTGACCATCTTCTCTCAGTGTCAAGTTTCAAGTGGTCTACAGTTGGACTTGAATGACACTGACTGATTCAGTGAGAGTGCTGCCAATGGAGTTCTGGTCTCAAGAGGACATGGATCTATTTAGTGCCCTTCAAGATCTGTTCCAAGCACATCAAGAGGGCTCTAGGAACAGAGCATAATTACAGAGTCACTAATGCACAATGACATGAAGTTTAGGATTTCTTTCTTCACTTAAGGAACATGCAGCAGAGAAAGTAGCAGGAGTTGACTCCATCTCTTGCTTGTTCTGCCATTCAATAAGGTGTGGCTGACTTTTACTCGGTGTAATTTGATGGCATTTATGCAGGGAACTGCTGGCAACCTCCAAGTCAGTATTTCTCAATCTGTGGTCTGCCAACCACCTGTTATAGTTGGTCTACGGCAACCCAGCAATGACCAATATTACTAACATAATAAACAAGTGATATACAAGGCAAGGTTGTTGGTTTGAAGAAAGAGAAATTTTAAAAATCTCTAAAAGCTTTCCCACCAAAACAAACCTCATGTTGGTGGTCTGGGATGGAGCTCAGGTTTGACAGCCCCACTGCCACCCCCCCTCACCCCTCATTATGTATCTGTTTATAGATGTTTGGCATTTAGTAAAGGTGTACTTCTGTAAACAATGAGCTTTTGGAGGGTCTCAGTAGATTAGGCAGCATCCATGGGTAGAAATGGCCACTCAACATTTCAAGTCAGTACCCTTTATCAAGAGTAAATCAAAACAAAGGGGGTTGATATATCTTTCAAGAGGGAAAGTAGCTGGGAAGGGGCCAAGTTGTGACAGGGTATTGGAGAAAACGTACAAGAGGTGGAGAGACAGGTAGAGGGATAACCACCAGGATGTGGGGTGGTGGAGTAAAAGGTTAGGAAGAAAAGTACAGGAGTAGGTAATGCAAGTGGTCTGTGGATGAGAAAAGGTCAAAAACCACTGCTTCCAAAAATATTGGCCAATATTTGAAAGAAATGCTACAGATTGGTGGTGATCATTTACTCATGGACATACAACCCATGACATTGAATTTTCTTTTTTTTTACTGGACATGTGCATTATTAGCAAAGTTAACCGTCTTTGAGAAAATGATAGTGGACCATTCTCTCTGGGGCTTACTAACCATTTGAAAGAAAATCACTTATGGTTCCAGATCCAGTGAGGATAGCAAGTTTATTTATTTAGACGTACAGTAACAGGCCATTTTGGCCCACAAACCGCCCAATTACACCCAACCTACAATCCCTGGTACATTTTGAATGGTGGGAAGAAACTGGACACCCCGGGGAAAACCCCCACAAACACGGGAGAATGTACAAAATCCTTACAGACAGTGCAAGATTTGAACACTGGTCACAATCGCTGGCACTAACCGCTTCGCCAACCGTGCCACCCAAAGGATATTGTGTCAGAGATTTTTTAAATTAAATTACAAGCTTCATGGGTCGTTATCAGTAGCACGTTCCAGGTGTTATTTAACAACTCAGTTTATTGTGCTGGCATTTGTCCCCAGGCCTTCAGTCTGAACCTTTTGGTTAATGAAGCTGTACTTGTTACTCATCCATAAAAGCTATTGAGAGGCTTGCTGGGCCATTTTAAAGGGCAGTACAGGTCAATCACATTGCTGGGAATGTGGAGTCACACAAGGACCTGATGATCAAGGGCAGTGGGTGTCCTTCCTTAAATACCCATGACCCAGTTACAAACTTTTCTCTTTGTGATCATGTAAGGATCCCTGCTAATTTTTCTAGCTGAGGCTCTTGTTTAGTTAGCAGATAAGCAGATAGCTTAAGTATCACATTAACCAATCACTGCATACTTTACAGATCACAAAGGGCCTCATTGTTCTCCAGTTGGTCGCAATTTACTCATTCCCCAACAGACAGCTTTGAAAGTGGCTTTACCCATTAGAAAGAGAGGGATGTTTGGTTAATAATTTCTTAGAAAATAACCATTTATTGATTCATCAGCTCTTGCTGAGTTCAGTCTCCTGTATCTTGGCCCAGATTTTGGTATTACACCATCAATATTTGTCATGTTATATTGTGACAATGATGGCAAGTTTTGGATGCACAAGTTTGTAGTTATTGTGGATATGTAGGTGGCAACAATTTCCTGCTCCTCTGCAGGGTACAGGTAAACTGATGAGGTGTATACATTTACAAATTCACTTTATTGCATCAGGTGCAAGCAACGATGTAACTACCCTTGTACTGAAATCTAACTGTATGCCAATGAACTGTAATTTTTCAAATAAAATGGGTTTAAGCAAGATAGATAAACAAGTAAGATGGGGTTGGAGGAATATGTATCAAGTTAAGTTTTACTTTGATTTAAGCATCATGTTCAGCACAGACACAAGGCCCAAAGGGCCTGTTCCTGACATGTACTGTTCTTGGTAAGCAATGTGCCACCCATGATCCCTGCTCTTGAAGTCAGGACAGTTGACACAGATGAACCGCAGAAAACATCTGGCCCAGATGAATCCTTGGTCATCTCTTGAGAGGCTGTACAGATCAACTAGCAGACATCTTTAAACTCACCCTACAACATGCCAAAGACTCCACTTTCCTCAAGGAGCCCATCATGATAGCAGTACCAAAGCAAGCCATAACTTGCCTAAATGACTACTGACCAGTGGATTTGATATCCACCATTGTGAGAGGTTTGTCAGGCTGGTAATGTCTAACATCAACACTCGCCAACCCACTTCAATTCCCCAAATGGCCAAACAGCAAACACCATCTCCACAGTTCTCCACTCAAGGACAATCTCCCAAGGACACTTGGCTCCCAAGGGCATCGATGTTAGACTACAGATCAAAGACTACAGATCTGCCTTAAATGGCATATTTTCCAGTAAACTCATTCCCAAAGTTTAAGATCCAGCCTCAGAAAATTTCTTCTATTACTGGATCCTTGACTTCCTGTCTCACAGAAGGCAAACAGTGAAGATGGACAACATAATCTCCTTCACAATCACACAACACCAGCATCAAAGATGTGTACTCAGTCCCCTACTAAACTCACTCTACACTCACAATTGTACAGCTAAATACAGTTCCAATTTCATCTTCAAATTTAACAATGACACCACAGTAGTGGACCGGCTATCAAATAATGACAAGATCGAATATGGAAAGAGATTGAAAGTCTAGAGGCCAATATAAGTTTATCTGAATCACGACAAAAACAAAGCAATTATTAGAATTGTTGATAAAGTTTTGAAAATGTCTTTCCAGAATATCTCTAAATTTGGGCATTCACAAAACATAAGGATCAGGGAAGCTTCAAAATTTTTAAATTTCTCACATACTGGATTAATATCTACATAAAAATGAGATAAATTTAAGATTGGACATACGAGTTCTGTGTGCCACCTGTGACAGAATATAGATATGTTTTGGGGAGATAAATTGGGGCAAGGTTTGTTAGTGTAGGTCACACAAACACTTTAAAACAGATCTTATTTAAAATACTGGAGCTCTGCTAATGCTAGACATGTCGGCACCTCAGAGCCTTTGCAAAAGCTTTGGAGGGTGCCCAAGAGAATTCACTAATGGATTGTTGTTTACAAAAAGGCAACAGATGAAAGAGCTTGTCGGAGCCGCAGACAGTCTGGAGGGGAACTTGCTGTTCTAGGAGGGACATGTGGTTTTGCAAGCAGAGAGAGTCAAACAGGCTTTTTCTCTGTGTGAGAGAGACACACACACAGAGCAGTTCTACAGTTTTACAGTCAGCAGCAGCAACTGGAACAGGACAAGCTGGTAAGCTTGTGGAAAACCCCATTTGGAAGACAGGTTGTGAGTACTTAGTTCAGCCTAGTAAAAGCCCTTATGGTTCATGCAAGAGGAGAGGACTGGCTGTCTAATGTTTCATTTGGAATAAGAGAAACAAAAATGCACTCTGTGGTGACCTGAAAGAAAGAGGTTATCATCGAGAGAACCCTGAGGGGGCAGATTTCGTCAGCAAGACACTGAAGTGGTTGATGGAAGTAAATCAATTTTGGGTGACCTGGAATAACAAATCTCTCTCTGAAAACTGACAAGAACCTTCCTGAGCGATAACAATTTACCTTTCAAGCACCAAAGCCTGGTGAACTTTATAAATGTTAAATTATGTGCATGGTATAAAAATTGCCTGCAACCAGTGAACTTGGAGGAATAAGAAGTGAGATTAGACTGTGAACTTTTCTGAACTTACACACACATTACATACAAGTGCACTTAGAATTAGAAAAGTTAGGTTAGTTAAGTCAATAGTGATAAGTTAAAGTATGATTCTGTTTTCATGTTTAAAGATAATTAAAAGCAACTTTTGTTTAAGTAACAATTTGTTTTGGTGAATATCTATTCCTGCTGGGTTTTGGGGTCCTCTGGGCGCGTAACACAACTAAAATTGTAATAAGCAATGTCTTGCACAAAATGAGAGTAGAGTACCAATCTTCATCTGAGAATGTTAAGTTCAAATCTTGTTCCCAATCACTATTAATTCCTGCCATGAGAGCTGAATTTAAATCCAATAAATTATTATAAATACATTATGTTAACCCACCATGAAAATAAAACTGTAAATTAAAAAAAGAGATCAAGGATATTAGTTTAGGAAATTCATGGAAAATCCGAAAGCTTAGAATGAACAAAATGTCTAATTTGTAAATATCTTAAAAAGTGTCTATTTGGAAAGATGAAATTTAGCTGATAATTGTTTGAAAGTAGCAAAATTATTTTGAATAAAGAGATCATTAAAACTTTTAATACTTATTCCATGCCATTCCTTAAAACCTGCATCCAACAAAGACAGTTGAAAAAAGTGGTCATTTATAAATGGACTAGCCGGCAGAAAAGCCATTAATTCTGAAGAATTTCCTAAATTGAGCCCAAATTCTCAACCTATTTCTCATTAACGAATTTGGAAAAGAAAAATGGTAAAAAAGATCCTAAAATTGCCACATCAAAGTTTTTTTTGGAGAACTCCAGTTCCATTTCTACCCAAGAGGGGCGATTCACTGACTTATCCAAATGTAATAATAAGTTAATCGTCCAATAGTACAATCTATTTAATGTGGTCTTTTGAAGATGAGCTTTACTTGTATGTGTTTTTTTTTGCCTGCCATATTTAAGTAAACTTATATCTGCGTCTCAGGAAAAAGTTTTAGTTTTTACCACGTTGATAGCCAGATGAACAATTTTATTGAGATGGAAAGATGACTCTTCACTTACTCCTACACAGTAGTTATATGATGTAATGTCCTATTTAAGTTTAGAGAAAATTAGATATAATATCAAAGATCACAAGTTTTAAATTATGAAATTGTGGGGCCCATTCTTAGACTTTTTTTTATAATTGGAAGAATTAACAATTATTGTACGTTCTTGTGGTTCATTGCCTGTGATTCTCAGGGGTTCGTCACTGGTTCCACATTACTGATTTTTCTTTTATTAATTCAAAAGGTAATCTTGATTAGAATGAGGGGTTAGATTAGAGTTAGCTTTAGGTTTTTTCTTTTTTTTCCTTTATTTTATAGTTATTTCAATAAAATGCTTCAATTAAATGATTTTGAGGTATTTCAAGCAATTATTGATGCAGTTTTATCTACTTTTTTTCATTGGCTTTTTTTGTTCCTGCTTACTTGTATACAAATGAATTATTATGTAATTGTCAATTCTGTATTTATGGTTATATGTTAAACTTAATAAAAATATTTTTAAAAGAAAGTCTAGAGGCATGGTGACAAGAAGCTCTCTGCCAATGTCAATATGACAAAGACAATCACCGACTTCAGGAGAGGGAGCAGAGTCCACACCCCTGTGCACATTAATGACTCCAAGGTCAAAAGAGTAAATTGTTTCCATTTCTTAGGAATAAGTATCTCAAATGACATGAGACAAGCAGATCAATGAGAAGGTCAAGAAAGTGTACCAAAGACTCTACTTTCTTAGAAGCTAAAGAAAGTTCAGCATATCCCCTAACAGCTTATACAAGTGCACTATCCAATGCATACCTGCTGGATGCATCACAGTGTGGTTTGGGAGCTGTGCAGTTCAGGTTATAAGAAGCTACAGAGGTAGTGAATGTAGCTCAGAATATAAAAACTTGTCTCCCTCCGTGGACTCCATCTACATCTCCTGCTACATAGGAAAAGCAGCCAAGGCCTATCACACCCCAGACATCCTCTCTTCTTCCTCCTCCAGTCAGAGGGAAGACTTGAGTATCAAAGCACACACTAAAGTCTTAAAGATAGCTGATTCCCTGCAGTCATCAGGCTCCTGAATGAACATCGTAACAGTGCTATGCTGCCCTTGCTAGGTGCTAATTGGTCTTCTTTTCATTGTAATGCTATATTCCGTAAATTGTACTATTTACATGGCAGTATGAATGTTATGGATAACCTGCTAGTCTGTTCACTACATAACACTTTTCACTGTATTGGGTATTTTGTGATTTAATTAATGAACTTCAACTTAGTAGTGTTCCACAATAACAAATAAGTGCAGAGTTGGTTCAGAACCCAAGTTGAAAGGATCAACTATCTCTGGGTAACAAAGCAGACATAATAAAGCATGTTTCTATACTCTACCAAACATACTCTCTTTGAGCTTCTAGTTCCATGGCTACATTTGCTTATCTCGTAATCATATGCCACAATGCTTAAAATCTTGAGCTAAGTAGAAATCCACAAAAATTCTCCTTAGCACCATTTTGTCCTATACCTACTTCTGAATGTGAATGAAACTTGTATGGCAGGCCAAGACAACTTCCTTTGCAAGTCGGATGTTATCACTGCAAACTTTTAAGACTGAGAAAGTTGACATCTGGAGATCAAACAAGAGAGTGTCGTCTCCTCTACATTAGTGAGACCAAACACAGATTGGGTAAATTCCTTCGCCAAATGCATGCACTCTTATCTGTGGGTCAAAGCTTGACCTCACAGTAGCTATCCATTTCAATTTCATTCACCACTTTGACACACAGACAAGTTATTCTCAGCCTCATCCACCGCCAGGGTGATGCCAAACATAAACCTGAGGAACAACCATCCTGGCATGAACACTAATTTTTCTAATTTTAGGTAGCCCCCTATCTAATCCCACTATTTCCATCTCTTCTTGGATTCTACTGCAAAGTGCAGACATTTTCTTGCTCAATTAATGAACACATTCCAAACCAATTACTATATTTTTATGTAGCTCTTACATTCCAATTGAATTAAAAAATTAATATAATAAAGGGGTGACCCAAACATTCTTAAGCCACTAGTAGCTCAAGTAAAATTCAGTCGAGGCAGTCGATAGGAAATTAAAATGATAGTCTAAACAAATCCCAACTCTGAATTTAGACAGGAAAAGCAAACCTATTAATGAACTTCCTTTCCTCCTGCTTGTTTTGCTTAGCCAACCAAACTATCCAGTTTTTGCTACCATCTCCTCATTACAATGAGCTTTGTTCCCATTACCGTTTACTTAAAGTAACTCACAAGTTATGCAGTAACCAGAGAATTTCTTCAGAGATTCAGCTCCCGAGGCAAGTTTGTGAGGAAATTATTCTCAGGATGCAGGTATTGCTGGCACTTGTTGCCTAGTGGATGTTAGCTTACCACAAGATTGGAAGGCAGCAAAGAGCCAACCACAAAATATGAATGCTATTTATGAAATGAACCTTTTTCAACACTTTTACAGTTTGATTACTTCCAATTGACGATTTAAAAAAGCAGGAATTAAATCTTGAACTTGCAGTAGCCAACCATTTCAATTCCATTCACGAGGAACAGAATGAGGTGGCTATTCAGTCTTTCATATCTGTTCAATAAGATCATGATAATATTTTAATCAAGCTACACTTTACTGCACTAACCCCATATCTATTTATACATTAACAAACAATACTTCAACAATCTTTTGAATTTGTCCTCCAATATTATCAGACTTTCAGAGTTTGAAACAATAGCATTTTATTCCAGGTGCCTTTGGGCCTTCTGTTCAATAAAGAAAGACTGACATAATCGCCCAGCAGCATTCTCCAGTTCAGAAATATTCCCACCTTCAGTAGTCTCATAAGTTAGTGAATAACTTCAGTTAAATAAATCATCCCAAACTACTTAGTATCTGCATGTATCATATCTATTCAAAGATCAAAATAGTAGCTTCAACTAACTGTTAACACCCGATTCATTAAAGTGCTTTTTTTTGGAGTCATATTGCAGTAAAGTCACCCAAAATGATGATCACCTTCACCTATCCATTACACAAACTTCTTTCATTTTCATGGTCACTGGAATACAAGGAGTTAACAGAGGAGCTACCTGACATTCTGCAAAAATGCTCAGGATTTGAACAGAATGAATCACTGTTTCACTGCTATCTTCCAAAAGAGAATTCAAAATGAGCGATAAAAACTGAGCCAGCACCCAAATGTTCACAAAAAGAGAACATGGTGATAACAGATTTGTATTATTAGTAACTAGAAAGAGAAAAGTTACATTAAAATTGAATAGAATTAATTTGCATTTATGTATCATAATCTCAGGACAACTCAAAGCACTTTGAAGCTTAGTCATTGCTTTACTAAAGGAAAACAGCAAACAACTTGTACAACGAGATACTGATTCATCTTATTTCAAGCTATCTCTTGAGTAATAAACAATGCAGTTACAGAAATCTCCTGCTCTTTTTCAGAACAATGTCATAGAATTTTGAACATCAACCAAATAGAATAGTTTTCTCTGTTGAAACCTCTTGAATAACTGCAACCTTTTTGTTCCTAATTTAATTTTAAATAGACACTTTTCATAAGAGCAACTGGTTGCATTAAAGACACATACTTCGTACCCAGTGACGGTTTCATACTTCGGTTTGACTGTCCTCCCTGTCAGTGCATCCCATAACAGTGGTCACTACTAAACTCAGAATGACCACCAGCACCTTATCCACAACTCCACCTCACCACCTTCAGCATGGCTGTGCAAAGCCACTATTTTTTGCTGGAAACTGACAATTTCCATAACATGCTGAATCCAGAATATTCAATCCTCTCTTTTACTTGAATAAAAAAGTCTTCAATTTGATTGTCAAACTTACAAGAGTTGAAATTCAAACTGATGTTCACAGAGAAAGACAGATTATCGAGTAAACTCTAATAATTTCCCTCCTTTTAGTCTGCATGTGTTTTATGGAAATCTTTTCTGAAACACTGTAGTCCAGTTAATGTGGTCCTGATTCATAATTTTAATGATTAACATTAGAACGAGCATTACAGCACAATACAGGCTCTTCAGCCCTCGATGTTGTGCTGGCCTAGATATTCCTACCAAAATAAGTACTAAACCCTTCCCATCTCATTATAACCCTCTATTTTTCTTTCATCCATGTTCCTGTTTAAGAGACTCTTAAATGCCCCTAATGTTTCTGCCTCCATCACCACAGAGGCAGAAAATAGGTCTCCAGCCCTAACACAAAGCCTTTCATTCATTTTACAGTCACTTCTCAGTTACACCATATTACCTGCAACTCTCACATCATACTCTTCCTCCTTACAAAATTCTATGTTACTTGCCTGATTGCATTCTACATTATCAAACTCTTGTTATTACATGCTCTAATTCTTCCAGTTAAGATCCTATTTCTTCCATTGTTTGAATCCGGTCAAAAACTATCACCACACACATTTGGTAGTTAAGGCCTAAACCATTTCTACTTCATCGATGTAAACCTTCAAAATTTGGATGCAACTTCATAATTCTTGAAACTCACCACTGCATCTTATAACTTTTGCCGATGAATGGCCTTGAGCAATCAGAGAATAATTTCCAAGTTTGCAGATGATATGGATTTCAAATAGATTTAATATTTTTCCCCAGGGGTTATTAAAACAAGGCAAGGGTTTAAAGTGAGGAAGGAGCTTTAGAGGGGATCTGAGGAGTACAATTCCCCTCCCTTCCCCCCCCCCCCCCCACAGAGTGGTTGATATCTGGAGTGCTCTGCCAGAGAAGGTAGTGGAATCAGATATAATCACCATGTTTAAAAAGCATTTAAATTACACAAACATAGAAGACATAGAAGGATATGGACCAAATATGATTGTGGAATTAGTGTTGATGGCCACAAAGGTCACATGGACATGATGGGCCGAAAAGCCAGTTTCTGCACTGTATGATTCTATGCCTCTTTTTAGACAGTCCCTCAGGATTGAGGTTGAGCATTTCAGCTCTATGGGCAATATGGGACATGCAGACAGGGCAGGAGGTGTCTTGGAGGGTGATGAGTTTGGTTAGTTTGAGAGGTGATGCCCTCTTTCTGCCATCTACACATGGTTTATCTGTGCTTCGAGTCTCGGAATAATGCCATGCTGAAATTGAGTAGTCAGGAGTCAGTAATGGAGGGCATAACTGTTGCAGCAGGAGGACACATGGCTAACAAAGCTTAATGTTAAGTGACTGATGTACATTACTCATCTTCTGTTTGTCATCATTATTCCCTTTTTAAAATCACTACTGCCTTGATCTTTTCAAACTTCCATTCTCAGCAGTTGATACCGTTAAAGAAGCTCACGAGGCTGCAATGATCTAACGATGGAGTAATTCTCAAAACGAGGCCTCAATCTCGTTACAAATGAAACAGAGTATACTTCACAGAATATCAGCTCATTCAATTTCCTGTAAAGAATACCTGTAAGACTTTCAGCAATTCCTTCAGGGGATTAAATGCATTATTCCAGCATACATCTGCTGGTTCAAATCATGCAAAATAGTTCAGCACAGTCCTAGTGTTTATAACCCTGAAAATATCTCTGAACATTGAGTGTTTGGAGGTCATAGTAAAAAAATCTTTTCCTAAAGAGACAAATGGATGAAACTGACACCATGTCAAATCAATTGAAAATGCTGCAACAACCATAACGTGGGGCAGGTTCCAGTGTGTAGAATGAGAGACACTTCTAAGGCAGAAGTGTCCATTTGCCCTGATGTATTTGGGCATGGTCCCATATCCCTTATCTTTTGTTCATAACACTACAATTTCCTTACCCCGCCCCTTCTCATACAAATAAGGAGAGATAAGTACAAAGGGCCAATTGTATAAATCGAAGTTATGAAGAATGTTTACCTCTCAGAGGGTGGATGAATCTCTGGAATTCTGTACCTCATTGTGGGGTGGAAGCTGGATCATTGGAAGTACCTGTATTCTAAGTGGAGGTAGATAAATATTTCATAGATCAAGGAATAGGAGATAGAGAAATTGCACAGATGAGCAGAGGCCAGTGTCAATCAGCCATGATATTAATTGGTAAGGCAGGTAATGAAGGGCATGATGGCCTATTACTCCTATCTTCTTATGTATCTGTGCAACTCAGTTTAAAATAATTTAAAGAATCAACTTCCACCACCTTTCCAGTTCTAAACCTGCCACCTCAGTGATAACCTCTTCAGAGCTTTTGATTGTGAATCTATGACTTATGGTTATTGATCCATTCACCAGAAGAAGCCTCTTGGCCATCTGTTACCAGTATGGAGCTGTGGTGAATAGCAATACTACAGGGGAGTATAATTGACAAAATAATGGCTCAAAAGGTATACCAAAGATACTACCTTAACTTCCAACATCAAGCTTGGAAACATCCTCTTTTAGTCTCTTTCTAAGCTTTCCTGCCATGTGGTGCTAGACTTGCCCTCAATACTACAAAGATCTGGAGAGTACTGAAATGATTTATCTCACCTAAAACCATCTTATTAACTGTCCCTGCCACTGATGAGGGTTTGTGCATCAAACACTAAGATCTTTATCCTTTTACACCATTCAAAAAGACTGAAACCTGATGGCATTGCTGGAAGAAGCCCAACAAAACAAAATGGCAACTTTTTAGAGTCAGTACTAATTAATCTCCAGTGCAGACAACACTCATGGCAGCTGGACTAAGCATTGTGTGTGAAAGCCGAGAATAGGAGAGGGGAAAGAAAACACAGCTGTAAAATTCCAATAACCCAGCTTTAAATTGTAAGGAAATTCTGACAGTCCAACATTTGGCTGACTCCAAAATGTAAGGCAGGAAAGTGTTAGCAGAATGTGCAGCCAGATCCAAAGGTTTGGAGTTTGCGAGGTCTGGAATCAAAGGAGGACATGGTCATAGATTATATATATATAAATTCTGTATGTTTGCCAGTATTGCAAAAACAATAAATGCAAGCACACTGTGTGTGTTTTTTATATATATATTTTATATATATATGTCCTCCTTTGGAATGGCCTCCCTAGGTCCAGAACATTGGGGCCAGGAAGTTGGGCAGTTTTGTGTATAGATCCAGGATCCAGAGTTCTTGTATATTTTCCCACTCCCTTTTAACTCACCAAGTTCACTTAATAATTCATTATACAACTGTGCAACACTTTTAAAAGAGCAAAATAGGTGTGATATTAATGAACAACATTCAAATTTTCCAGAAAACCTGCTAGTCTGACAGATTATTGAAACCAGATTAATCTGATTAAATTCTAGATTACACCAGAATAAGATCTAATCACTTTTCTTTCAATTCGATAACATTACACCAAGGCAACTCATTGACACTTGAGTTAGGGTCAGCATAACAGATGGGATAATGCACAGCATTCTGAAAACTTTGGTTTTTTAACCTAAGAACTAGGTGCAGAATTTTACACTCTTATCTGTCAAGATGATGAAGTATGTGGAAAATCCAGCTTCAGAAAAGATCATTGATTCAACAAAAGCTTCTGTGATTAAAATAAAAATGCTTCTTGATTTTAATCCTAAATAGCTTGATTTGAATTTTTCAACATGTTCTGGACTTGTTATACCAGGGAAATAGTTTCAAAACATTCACCTTAGTGAATTTCTTGTTACATTGAATACCAGGGAGTGAATTACTAGCCAGTATTTTAACATGAGCCTGGTTGATGCATCTTGCAACTGTGTATAACAGACATAAAAGGTGAATTCACCACAGGATGAAAGCACATTAGAATTTGGAACAGAAACAGACCATCCAGCTCTTCGAACCTGCTTCACCACTGAACAAGATTATGGCTGACCTTCTACTTAATTCTGCACTCTTTGCATGTTTAGAAAAAATGAGGGTGAAGGTTGATCCTCTTTGAAGAATACAAGAGTCTGCCGATACCAGAATCTGGAGTTAAAAAAAACAGTCTGCTGGAGGTCAAATAGAGAAAGAAAATGGTCAACTTTTCAGTTCAGAACTCTTAACAGAGTGCAACACACAAAAGTGCTGGAGAAACTCAGCAGGTCATGCAGCATCTATAGGAAGCAAAAGGTAACTAACATTTCAGGCCTGAGCCCTCGTCAAAAAACAAGCAACCATATGACCTGCTGTGTTCTTTTAGCACGTATGTGTATTGCACAACCCCAGCATCTACAGACTTTCCTGCTTAACGCCTAAATACTATGATCCTATTTGTGGAAATGTTTTAAAAGTAGGAGAGGCTCACTCAAGAAATAGACTTAATTTCAAGAAGCAGTCATTTTAAAAATGCTTTAGCAAGAACTTGTTCACTCAAGAGAAAAGAATGGTGGCACTGCCGAAGCTGTTGCAATGCTGCTGTGGACCCTCATGGAGGAGACACAGCACTCCTTCACAGGATTCTTCTGCCCAGTTCAACTTCTTCACAGGATTCTTCTGCCCAGTTGAACTACTTACGCCTCCATACAGACTTTAAGTGGCCTGTTAAAGGGGTCAAATCTTGCGAACCCAGGTTCTGAGCCAAGATGGCAGTGCCTGTGTTTGGCAGCAGCCTACATGGTTACGGACTCTGGGGAAGCAGAGGACTGGTGCAGGGCAACAGAAAACGGGGATACGACCCCTCCCCACCCACCCCCCCCATTTGAGAAGCAGAGGAGATGAGTGACCACAGGAGTGGATCAACATGGGGTTCTGTGGCTGTAGAACACAGAGGATGTTGGCGACTGCAGTCATAGGACTAAAGCCAGGCTGTTGATTGCTGGAGACTGTCTGTAAGGGTACCAGGTATTGGAACTGGGATGCGAGGGTGTTCCCGATCGTGTCAGAGGTTTGGATCTGGAGCTCAAGTTGCCAATGGTTTGGTTGGAAGTCTGTGTGGTTGCAGAGGCTGCAGGAGGCAAATCTCTGGGTGGACTCTCTTTGCTTCTCTTTCTCTGACTGTAAGGGGCACCAGACAATTTCTACTGATGGCAAATCCTTGTCTGCCTTATGTCAGACTAAAGCCAATTTCATGTAGTATTACAGCTGTTTTTATTAAATGACAATAAATGAATGGTGGTGAATTTCTGCAATTCCCAAACATTGAACAAAAGAAATAGGAGTAGGTCATTCAATAAGATCATGGCTGATCGAATGATAGACTCACCTCCAGCTACCTCTCCAGTCTATTAAAATTAGATGTATGTATATATGAGAAAGAGAGGTGGGATGTTGAGGCGACAGGGAAATAGCACAGAAAAGGAAATAAGGCTTGGGATAAATTAACCAGAATCATATCAAATGACTGAGGGCTGAGTTGTGTACTCCCATTCCTAGTTTGCAGTTTTCTCTCTTTTCCCGCACTGTTCAATTCATCATTCAGTTACCGCCTAGACACCTATCTATCCCCTTTCTGAAATAGTCTTTGAGGCTGGGGTGCATAGACAGGGTGTCAAGGAGGGGGAGAAACGAGCCTGGCTTGGTGGTGGAGAGGTTGGGAGTAGGAGGGTACCAACGGTGCGCTGGCCTGCGGGAGTGGGGACGGACAGCGCGGGGTAGCGGGCGAGGAGAGGGCTTTGGCGGCGCAACAGATTCAGATGGGTGCATGGAGTAGGTTTACCGACTTTCTGTACCCTTTATTGAGGAAGATGGAGGTTTCAGGCGCCCCACGAACGGAAATATTGCATAAGGGACTCACTTTCCAGGATCGCCTACGCGTTGCCCGGTTGACTGCGCAATGGTAACTGGGAATTATAGTCCATTTAACGGAAGGAAGCCAGAATGAGCCTTTATGAAGACTACACATCCCAGCAATCAAGGCGCGCAGTGGGGAAGCAATCTCCTGAAGGTGGAGCCTTGGTGCTGATGCACAGGGCGGGCAAATCGTTTCCATTGTGCTTTTATTTTCCGTGGCCACCCGCTCACTGGTTGATTGATGGCGCTCTGAACCAATAGTAGAGCTGAGCCTTGGCAGGACGTCCAGCCACCGCATCAATGAGGAGATGGTAAAGGCGGGACTTTGGCTGAAGTTGCGGAGAGTGGACTGTGTTGGGTGGCGTTGAGTTAAGTTGGTGCCACGCTCCTCAGGGAGGAGGGTTAGAAAGCAAAGCGGATTGTTTGCGCTTTGCAGGAGGGAGCGATGTCTGACAGTTCTTCTAACTTGAGTGAATCTAAGGTACGAGAGGTGTGGTTTGCAGACTTGCCTTGTTTCCTGTTCATAAACAACGTTCATCGCGCTTCTGGTATTGGAAGCAATGCACCCATCCACGGATCCAAACGTAAATAAGGTGGAATTGTACTTTTCTGGGGTGCATGCGAGATTATTTATTTGGGGAATCGTATGTCGTTGCACTTTTTGTGGTTTATAATGATACAAACGCAAGATGTAAAAATCTTTTCAGTAGAACTGAGGAGTTGGACAAAAACTCCACCTGACGTCCGGGTGATTGAACAGCTTTTTTATTAAAAAAACCCAAAAAATCTACTTCACATTTTAATCCTGGAATCAAAACGGTGTAACTTGTCACTCCACAGAGTACCATGTAACCATTTTCATTTCAACTGTTTAATATTTGCCACGATGAAGTCTGTTTCTGCCAGTATTAAAATGTTGTACTGGAATAAAGTTGAATAGTGACGAGGGTTTAAAGAGACTGCAAAGAGATTATAGTTTGAGGTCAATTGACCAATAAATTTGGTAAAATTTTAAGTTCTCCACTGGTTGGAAAAATGGTTACAAATCTAAATACAAAGAGATAATGGAGCTTAGAAATGCATTTATCTGGGTGTCTAGTTGCAACCAATCTCAACGGAGGCCTCAGCACATTTAAAGGGGGGGGGGGGGGTGGGCACGGACTGAAATTTAAAAAGTTACATTTTTCTATGTAGTTGGTAGAAAAGCTATGTGGAAGAAACCAACTTAAACCTGACTGCTTCATTGCCCATAAAAACTTTGTGCAGTATCTTAAGGGAGCCATAGCCAAAAAAAAATTGATAATGGCTGGGTCATCTTAACAGTGGGAGAAAAAATATGCCCCGATGAAGGGTTCCGGCCTGAAACATCAACAATTCTGCTACTTAATGCACTGACTTCTTCCGGCAGATTATTGTTTAGAAAGGTGGTGGTTATTGCCAAAGGAATTGAATACAAAAACTTGGAGGTTATACTTCTGTCATGCAGGGCAATGATAAGGCAATGTTTAGAGTATTATGTGCATCATGGATCTCCTTTCAGAAGGATGTTAGTGATCTGGGGTATGTTTATTTGCCTGATACCTGGAATATGCATTTTGCCTTGAGAAATGGCTCGTTTCCACTGGAGTTGAGCATAAAAGGAGACTTGAAACATTGAAGATCCTGAGGGATCTTGATGGAATGGATACAAGTTGTTTTTTCCCAGAAGATGATCTAAATTAGGGGCAACTTTTAAAAGGTGTTTAGGCTGTCTTTGTACATTTGTCTACACGCTTTTAACATTGTACAGTACTCATTTATGTTGCCTCAATGTATTGCTTCAAACTTGGGCAATATCGCATAATTGTATGTTATACAAGTGATTTGAAGATGTAAATTCACTTTTAACTACAAGTTGGGGATTGTAAATTAGGTAAAATAAAAATCTAATTCTGGTAAGTAACAAAGCCCATCTGCTTCAATAATTTTTATTTAATTATTTATAATAATTATAAATGGACCATAAGGGCCTGTTTCTATGCTGTAGTCGCTATATGGTTCATTGAGTATAGGTAGTTGGGATGTTAGGGTGAGGTTGTATAAGACATTAGTGAGGCCAAATTTGGAGCATTGTGTACAGTTCTGGTCGTCTAATTACAGGCAAGAGATCAGTAAGATTAAAATAATGCAGAGAAGATTTACTCTGATGTTGTCGGGTCTTTAGGAGTTGAGTTACAGGGAAAGATTAAACAGGTTAGGAATTTATTCATTGAAGCATAGAAGAAGGAGGGGAGGTATAGCAGATATTTACAAAATTATGAGGGGTATAGACAGTAAATGCAGATAGGCTCTTTCCACTTAGATTAGGAGAGATAAGTATGAAAGGACATGGCATTAGGGTGAAAGGGGAAAGGTTTAAGGGGAATATTAGGGGAACTTCTTCACTCAGAGCTGCTTCCTGACATGGTAAATGCAGGTTCACCCTGAAGTTTTAAGAATAAATTGGAAAGATGCATGGATGGGAGAGGTCTGGAGTGTTGTGGACTGGGTGCAGGTCAGTGGGTCTAGTGGAATAATATTTTAGCACAGACTAGAAGGGCTGAATGACCTGTTTTCTGTGCTGTAGTGTTCTATGGTTCATTCCATGTAGATTTTCATGGTGGCTAGAGTTTGGCCTGTGATGTACTGGGCTGTGTCCATTACATTTTTCAGGGTTTTCCATTCTGGTATTGGTGCTCACATAACAGGCTGTGATGTTGCTGGTCAGCACCCTTTCCATTACATTTCTGTAGAGGTTTGCCAAGATTTTTGATGTCATTCCAAACTTCCATACAAGCTCCTGAGGAAGTAGAGGCACTGCCGTGCTTTCTACACAATGAAATTTGTGTTTTGGGGCCAGGGAAGGCCCTCTGAGATAATGACTCCCAGGAATTTAAATTTGTTCACTCTCTCCACTTCTGACACCCCACTACCACCACCAATGATCACTGGATCATACACCTCTAGTTTTTTCCTTCCTAAAGTCTATATTCGGCTCCTTTGTTTTGGTGACATTGAAAACACCAACCTCTCAATCAGTCTCCCTCCTGCATGCTGACTCAGTGCCTTTTTTTATACAACTCACTATTATGGTTTCATCAGTGAATTTGTAGATGGTGTTATTGACATACCCAGCCACACAGTCATAGTTGTAAAGTGAGTAGAGCAGGGGCTAAGAATGCAGTTTTTTAATACTACAGTACTGATTGTGAAGGAGATGTTATTACCAATCCTCACTAGTTGTGGACTTGAGGTGAGGAAATCCGGTATCTAATTACAGTGTGGTTATTGAGTCCCAAGTCTTGGGCATTTGCAGTAGTCTATAAAGAGCATCCTGATGTAGTATGTGTCTTTACTGTCCAGGAGTTTCAAGGTTTCATCTAGAGCCAGTGAGAAGGAATCTGCCTTGCAGTGATAGGTATATTGGAATAGATCCATGTGGGTGCTCAGACAGGAGTTGATATGCTTCAACACCAGCTGATTAGTTTTGAGTGGATGATGCTTTTTAATGCTGAACTGCAGTTGATAAAGTGCATCCAAGTGTGATAAATGGGGTGATGGTACCAGGTGAAAAAGATGGGGAATAAAAGTCAGAGAGATATAAATGCAGCATTCGTTATCTGAAATGACCAGCAAAATGCAAATTATCTAAAATTGTTGAATTCCATCTTGAGTCTGGAAGGTTATAATGCCAGAAGTGAGAAGGTGCAGTGCTATTTCTTGAGCGTTGCAGAAGGGCAGTGGCTGATAGAGGTGGGTGTGGGAAGCCAGAGACTCGGTTGCCTATGGCGTATGCACTGTTTGATCTCCCCACTGTAGCATTACATGTGACCCTGGATCACAAGGCAGGTTGGAATCTTGTGGCCAGAGCCACTAGACTTCCTACACAATTCCATTCCTTTTAATCGTATTGGTTTGTGGTGCTTTATACTGCAGGGGTAGCATAAAAATTTGGCTTTGATCCAGATCTTGTTGGCCAACAGCTTCAAAAACATGTGGGTGTGCCAGTTCATTTTTTGGGTAGAACCAGACTCGTTTGATTTTCAATCTTTTCATTAAACATACAAGTAAACAATACATGAGGAGAATAGAATACAGAATTGAATAGCAAGAACAGAAACATCAGTGTATTGCATGCAATACATATGATAATATTATTCAATATGTTATATGTACTTTCTCCCTAATTTGAAAGATACAAAAAAAAGAAAAGATCGATAAAATCCTATCTAACCTACCAAAATAAACACAAAATAGCAACAACAAAAAAAAGTCTGGGCAGGCTAAACTGCGTTCACTACAACAGATCAATACAAGCTATTTATCTGGTCTTTGCCAATAAATAAAACAACAGAAATCCAAAATAGTCTGGAAGATAAAGTCAAAATACAAATGAACGCATACAAGCCAGACTGCTTTGCACTGACCTTCAGGATAATTTTGTCAAATCAGTCTTAATACAGAAATGTTTAAAAGCATGGAGTTTAAGTCTTCAGCTTGCATGAGTCCATTTCCCTCATTTTAAAACCAACAAATCATATTCAAAGTACAAGACATTTCTGCTTCTGTACCTTGTACTCCACCCAGTGGCTGAACAACTGAGATGTCTGGCCTAGGAACTTGCTTTGATCTCAGGTTCTATTCTGACTTTGGCAAAGATATTGGCAGCAGGCTGACTGGAAGGAGTGAATTGGTCAGGATTTCTGCATCTGGTTTACTGTTGAGCAACCATTTGTTGAGAAGGGAGAGGAGGGATTGAGTAAGGATTGTTGATCAATGGCGAACCATCTTGATGCACAGCAGTAGAACTCCAAACAACATGGATGTTGATTTTAAAGGGGGGGGTAAACGGACGGACGAGGGAAAAAATGCTTAAAGGATATGTTGCTGGACTTGAACGAACAGTGCTGGGAAAACCCTGGGATGGACCATAAATGAGCCTGTCATGGATTACAGATAGTTCCAATGGTGTAACTGCAAAACCAGTGGAGACACAATTTGCTTGTGGTGTTCTTTTTTATGTGCCTTGGTTTCCACCTTCCCTCTTGGTTATGAAGGAATTGTAACTATTCAGAAGTACCTGAGCTAAAGGTAGATTGTCTGGACTGTAGATAAAATCAGTGTGATGGGATTGATTTGAGCAAGATCTGTATTGCCTGTTAGGAGAGTCAAATGGGCAATGGCAATTTTTCATGAGATGTTAAAGCAAAGTTCTGTTCTTGGCAGCGGAGAGAGTGGGGAGTGGAGCTGCATTGCTCCTCCACATCGTTTTACCGCTGTCCAACTACCAAAGACTCTGTACAGACTTTAAACAGTCTGTTAAAGGAGCCGACAGTGGTTTATTTAAATATCCTGTGACCGTGGTGTCCGGGTACATGATAGTGGCACCTGTGTTCTTCAGCGGCCTCAAAGGTTGCAGACTCCAGGGCACCAGAAAATGGAGGATCACTACCTGTTTAAAAAGAAGCAGAGGAGACAGCAACACGATATGGTGACTACAGCAGTAAACCAGTGAGGAGCTCTGCGGCTGAAGAACACAGGTGGCGGGCTGTTGGTGACTTGAGGTGAGGAATCCACACAGACTGTGGGCTGCAGGCAACTGTGGTCAAAGGACTTGCACGAGACTGGCCTGCTGGAGACTGACTCGAGACTAGCTGAAGGGGTACCAGGTATTGGAACCAGGATGCAAGAGGATGCCAAGAGCGCTGAAAGCTTCCTGATCGTGTCAGAGGTTTGGATCTGGAGCTCGGGCTGCTGATGGTTTAGACTGAAGTGTTTGTGGCTGTGGAGTGCTGAGGGTGCATCCATGGACACTCAGTAACTCTGGGGGTGGGGGGGGGTGGGGGACGTGGAGAAACTCTCTTTTGCTTCTCTTTTCCTGACTTTAGGGGGTGCCAGGCAATTACTGCTGAAGGTGAACCTTTGCCTTATGGTGGACTAAAATCATTTTTGTATCCTATTACATGATGATAAGGAATCTTAAGATAAAAGAATCTTAAAAAGATGAGGAAGGAGGGATGGGCAAAGGCTACCAGTGAAAGGTGAATCAATGCAATTTGAGGAAGGGAGTTGATTGGCAGATAGTATTAACTGTTCATCTCAATGCTTCATGTCAAGGCTTATTGTATGCAAGTTGGTGACTGGATTTCCCTTAATAGACCCATAGAACATTACAGCACAAAAACAGGCCCATTTGGCCCTTCTAATCTATGCTCAACCATTTATCCACCTAGTTCCACTGACCTGCACCCAGTCCATAGCCTGCCATATCTCTCCCATCCATGTACTTGTCCAAATTCTTCTTAAATGTTAAAATTGAGCATGTATTCACCACTTGGGCAGGCAGCTTGTTCCACACTCGCACCATTCTCTGTGTGAAGAAATTTCCCCCTTAACTCATATCCTCTGGTTTGTATCTCACCTAGTCTCAGTGGTGAAAAAGCCTATCTACATTTACTGTCTAACCCCCCCCCCCCTCAGAATTTGAAGTACCTCTATCGAATCTCCCCTCATTTTTGTATGTATGCTCCAAGGAATAAAGTCCTAACCTGTTTAACCTTTTTAAATCTGTGAAATATCCTAGTAAATCTTCTTGGGACTCTTTCTACCTGATTGATATCTTTCCTGCAGTTGGGTGAACAAAACTGCACACAGTACTTTTTCAAAAGCAAACATTGTCAACAATCCTAATAATCCATGATAATAAAAATGAACTACATTTTCCAATTTATATACATGGTTCACTGTTGTCCAATTTTCTCCTCTCTCATCCTCCCTCCCTTATCCTAACTTATATACCCAGAGATAAAATTAAATAGACAGTTACCCTAAAAAGAAAAACAGCAACAATAAATTAGTCCTTGTCCCCTATTCCTATAGCATTTTACAGTGTCCCTTTACCTTCCAGACATATTAGGAACATAGACCAAAAAGCAAAACAAAACAATTACAAACAAAAAAAAATTCTTATTAAAAAGTTAAAATAAACTCAGTGAAAGAATAGAAATTGTAGGATTAATCGGGACCCCACCGCTGGCCTCCAGGTCTTTAAATTTTTGTGATTCAACCTAATTAAGATAGATTGATGGATGGATTTTCCCTAAGGAAAGGATAGACAGGAATAGACAAGCAACACCTCACACTTGTCTGCATTAAATTCTGTCTGCCATTTTCCAGCCCATTTTTCCAGTATGTGACACCACTAGTCACTTGGCTCCAGTCTGAGAAGCAATCATCCACCATTACTTTCTGGCTTCTCCCATTTGGCCATTGTTGAACCCAGTTCACTACTTCATGAATGCTGAGTGTCCTGACCTTGTCAAAGACCTTACTAAAGTCCATGTAGACAATAACCACAGCCTTTGCTTTTTTGAGGTTACCAGGATAGTTAACAAACTCTCAGAATGGTTAAACATGACCTACCATGTACAAAGGCATGTTGACTATTCCTAATTAATCCCTGGCTATCCAAATACTTGCATATCCAATCTCTTGGAACACCTTTCAATAATTTACCTACAACTGATGTCAGGCTCACAGGCCTATAATTTACAGGGTTAATTTTGGAGCTTTTTTAAACTGTGGATAAACTTGAGCTACCCTCAGATCCTCTAGCTCTAAACCTGTGGCTAAGGATATTTTAAATATTTCTGCTAGAACTCCTGCAATTTCTACATTAGCCCCTCTCAAGATCTGAGGAAATAGCTTGTCAGGCCCTGATGATTTATTCACCCTTGTATGCTTTTAAAACATCAAACATTTCTTTAATCTGTTTAGGTTCTATGACCTCACTGTTTGTTTTCCTTCCCATGACTCTGTGCCAGTTTCATCAGTGAATACTAATGCAAAAAAATTTAAGATCTTCCCCCTTCTTCCCCCCCCCCCCCCCCCCACCCCCTTCCTCATCTCTTTTGGCTCCATTCATAGCTGACCACTCTGATCTTCAAGGGGACCTTTTTGCCCTTTACTATCCCTTTGCTCTTAATAAACCTGAAGAAACTTGAGGGGTTTCCTTCTCATTGTTTGCCAAAGCAATTTCATGTTTTCTTTTAACCTTCCTAATATCTTTCTTGAGGTTTTTCTTGCATTTTTAAAGTTGTCAAGTACCTCATTTGCTCCATTGTCTGCTATACACCTCTCTTTTCTGAACCAGATTCCCAATAACCCTCGAAAACCAAGGTTCCCTATGCCTGCTAACTTTGCTTTTAATCCTGACAGGAACATACAAAATCTGCACTTTCAAAATTTCACCTTTAAAGATCTTCCACTTACTTTGCATATCTTTGCCTGAAAATAACTTGCTCTAATCCATGCATTCTAGATTCTTCTTCATTTCTTCAGAATTGGCCTTTCTCCAATTTATCTCAATCTGAGCTCCAGACCTATCCTTCTCCATATTGACTTGAAACTAATGACATCCAAAATGTTCCTCTACATGTACTTCTGTCACCTGTCCTGTCTTGATTCTAATAGGAGATTCACTATTTCACTCTCTCTAGTTGGTACCTCTCTATATTGATTTAGAAAGCTTTCCTGAACACATTTGACAAACTCCAAGCCATTCAGCCCTTTTACAATATGGGAGTCCTAGTCAATGTCTAGAAAGTTTAAAATCTACAACCTCAACCTTGGGTTTCCTGAAGCTGTCTACTATCTCTCTACAGATTTGCTCTTCCAATTCTCTTTGCCTATTGGGTGATCTATAATACAACCCCATGAGTGTGGACATAGAACAATAGAGCACAGTACAGGCCCTTTGGCTCTTGATGTTATGTTGACTCGTGTTCTTCAAAAAAAACTAAACCCTCCCTACCCCATAACCCTCTATTTTCCTTCATCCATGTGTCTGTCTAAGAGCCTCTTCAATGCCCCTAATATTTCAGCCTCCACCACCATCTCTGGAAAGGCATTCCAAGCACCCACAATTCTGTGCTTATTAAAAAAGAAAAATTACTGCTGATGAGATATCTTAAACTTCCCTCCCTTCACTTTGTATATGTGTCCTCTGGTGTTTGCTGATCCTGTCACTTGCCATCCTCCAATTCTTCGACTCCTTCTCTGTGGCCAAAGAAGATTCAAAGATCATAGCTACTGACCCAGCTAGCTCTTCCCTCACTTCCCACAGCAGCCTGGGGTATATCATATCCAGCCCCAGGGACTTATCGATCTTGATCTTTTTAAAAAGATCCAACACTTTCACTTCATTGTTCTCCACATTGTCCAACACACAGGCCTGTTCAGTTTCCACTTCACCACAATCAAGGTCCTTTTCTCTTGTGAATAGTGATGCAACATATTCATTTAGGACCTCACCAACCTCCTCTGCCTCCAAGCGTATGTTGTCTTCCTTATCCTTCAGCTGTCCCACCTTCATTCTTGTTATCCTTCTGCTCTTCATATATGCCAATCCTGCCCTCCTGCAACCAAGTTTCATTAATGGCCACAATTTCACAATTCCATATGCCAAGACATGGCAACAAAAGTACTTAATTTATCTCAGGACTTTGGGACATCTTGTAGGAACGTGAAAGACTTTACATGAATGCAGTATTTTTCTGCAATAATCATTCATAAGGCATCAGGATTGCCAACTACAATGAATTAAAAACAGAAAATGCTGAAAATGCTCAGGGTCAGGCAGCATTTTCAGAAAGAGAAACAATTACTATTTCTAGTCAAAGACCTGGTCAGTTATGGTTTCCAGAACTTAGTTTTCTGCCAATTACAGTTATGTGTTCATAAATTCCATTAAGCTTGGAGAAGGGTGGCTGTGCTGCATACTTGCATGTAGTATTTGTGGAAAAACTGATGCATGTATTTTAAATATTTCTGGCCCTAATTGGGCTTTTTTAAAAATGGTTGCTTAGTGAATGGGATCCTTGATGTAAGGGTGTTTCTGCAACTGAGAGCAACAAGTACAGGTTAAATACTATGGGGATCATTGTAATACTGTGGGGATCACTTGCTTTTAATGTGCTGAGCTCTGTAGATATTGCATACATTTTGAAACTGCATCATTAACATGAACAACTTCAAATGAAATATGGGAAAAGTTATGCTCCGGAACTATGAGAAATATAATAAATACGAGGTTACGCATGATACAAAAGTTAAATAAATGGGGTCCAACATTATCAGATAGATGTTTTCGCTGTAAGAAGGAAACGGGAACAACAGTGCATGCAATTTGGACATGTGAGTAAGTGAAAAAGTTTTGGGAAGATCTAAATCAGATATTAAATAAAATCACAAAAAATAACATACCAAAAAAACCAGAGATCTTTCTTCTAAGTAATATAAGAAGTAAGGAATTCGGCCTCAATCTGGATGAAGCGCAAAAAAGATTTATTATGATAGCCTTAGCTATAGCAAAAAAAATGTATAATGTCCACTTGGAAATCAGAAGAGAGCCTGAGAAAACAGTAATGGTACATAGAAATTAATAAATGTATTCCATTGGAAAAAAATAACATATCATTTAGTCACATTATTTGAACAAATTTGGGAACCGTACATGGAACACAACAGAGAGGGCCTATCGTGGACCTACACCCCCTAAAATGATAGAATAAGAAGAAGACTAAATGAACTGATCCAGTGTGTAAAAGTAGATGACACAATTTTCTTGTGTGATGTCATTGTTTAATGGGTTTATTGTACATGTTAAACGTTTAATGGATTTGGAGGGGTGTGAGAAGGAGGGAGGGGGGGAAAAAAGGGGGAGAAAATGCCACTGTGTATTCAAGAGGGAAATGTTTGTGTGTATTTTGATTAATATGATTCATAGTGTGAAAAATAAAGAAAATTAAAAACATATTGAAGCTGCAAAACTTGGTACAACCTATTGTGAGGGTGTATTGGTTTGAGATTTCTTTCTGAATAAAAAGGATGGCTGCTCAAAAAAAACCTTGAGTTGCAGTTAGAGGGTTTTTTGTCTTTCTCTGTACAGAACAAGTTCTAATGAATCTACAGTTACAAAAACCGAAGGAGCAGTGCAGCAAGTGATGTGTGGGAGTGCTCACTATACAAGTCTTCATTGGCTGGCATGGAGACAGTAAACAAGCATTGAATGATGAAATCTCTTGCTTGTGGGTTGCCCTTCATGTCCTCCTGTCCCTTTCCAAAGTGCGCCTACAAAATAAATGAAGTTACCACGTTGTGCATACTGACATCCCATAAAATGAAGTGACAAACTACCAGATAATCTGTGTTTGCTGTTTGGAAGCTGACACTGTTTGGGGTGGGGGGAAAGGGAGAGAAAATGGTAAGGTGCAATCTTATGCACCTTCTAATGCAGTTGTCCCTTCATCATCCCTACAGTTTCTGCTCTTGTAATAAACCAGCTTTACCATGATGCACTTAGCCAAATAGAATTGAAATAGATTTTCTCATTATTCATTAACATCCTTTCCAATTGTTTTTTAGATTGGGTTTCAATTATTTTAAGAGTCTGGTTGTATTTTTTAATCCACCCTTAATAATCATCGAGTGAACAACTTAAGTTGATGTAAATGCACTTTGGACAATCCGATCTAACTGGGTAATGCAGTAAGAACATCAGATTCAGTTGGAACAATCATTAAATAAAATCTTCTTTGGGCTTTTGACCAAACACCTATTTGCACTAATCTTAAATCATTAGAAACTAAATTAAAATCCAATTCTAAACATCTCGGTGTTTGTTAATCTGCATTGCACTGAAAGTAGAGGTCACCTTTTTTTTTTGTATTTCAGATGGCTTCCATATGCATGGAGGGAAAGCCCTCGTTGCAGGTTGAAATTCCTGATGCACTCAGTGAGAGAGAGAAAGTTAAATTCACAGTTCACACCAAGGTGGGTGATCCTGGTCACACCAAGTATAACATGAAATTTGGTTTTCACGAATGATGAACAAAGTTGAACAAAGTTGGCAACCAGAACTTTAAGATGAGCTTTCTAAGTTTGGGGAAAATGGTTTGCCATTCACATGATGTGGAGTTTTATCTCCTGTGACATGCTTAGAATGGGAAAGCAAGTTCTGTTTAAGACTTCTGTCCATGATGGCCCACAGTATAGTATTTGTAATATATGTTTAATAGACACTTCTAATCTGCTACTTTTATCGTTGTGCTGCCAACTCTGATCTGAATTTCGAAAGCTGAAGCAACCCAGTTGATTAGCTGAAATATTACTTCCCCAGTTCACCATTTGAGAAAGTGAGTGGCCTAGTGATAAAGTTACAAATCTAAAAAGCTCTGACTGAACTTCTTTAGATTTACTGGAGACTGTTTCACTAGTGTTGTGTTGGGAAGAGTGTCTGGGTCAGTGGGTTCACACAGAGAGACTTGTTTTACAATCACATGCAACTTTTAACACACAGGAAATGAACAGAGGAGAATGTTAAACAGTAGTCAATCACTATTTCACTTGAGTGATGATATAGACGTTCACCTCGGTTGGACTCCAATAACAGTAAACCTATACTTGTTCTGTTCACACACTACAAACAGGGACTCTCCCACATACCCAGTTCCCTGTACAAATAGGGCTATGGCTCTCTGCAAGCGTTGATCTTCAGTGTAGTGCACACCTTACATGTGATGACTTCCATCAATGTCCACAGTAGTGACCTGGCATGAAGTTGTGTCTGGGATTTGGACCATGAGGCAGAGGGCAAGAATGTGCTGTGCATTGGTTTTATATACAGTGTGAATCTGTTTCTAGCCCTAGGTGATTTAAATTGGCCAATGGCAAGATGTGCACTAATGGTTTGCAAGAGTCCAATATTAATTTACAGATGATGTAACTTCTGAATAAGTTTCAGACGGGGAGGCCACACGTTTCAGGCGGGGAGGGAGGCCACACGTTTCAGGCGGGGAGGGAGGCCACACGTTTCAGGCGGGGAGGGAGGCCACACGTTTCAGGCGGGGAGGGAGGCCACACGTTTCAGGCGGGGAGGGAGGCCACACGTTTCAGGCGGGGAGGGAGGCCACACGTTTCAGGCGGGGAGGGAGGCCACACGTTTCAGGCGGGGAGGGAGGCCACACGTTTCAGGCGGGGAGGGAGGCCACACGTTTCAGGCGGGGAGGGAGGCCACACGTTTCAGGCGGGGAGGGAGGCCACACGTTTCAGGCGGGGAGGGAGGCCACACGTTTCAGGCGGGGAGGGAGGCCACACGTTTCAGGCGGGGAGGGAGGCCACACGTTTCAGGCGGGGAGGGAGGCCACACGTTTCAGGCGGGGAGGGAGGCCACACGTTTCAGGCGGGGAGGGAGGCCACACGTTTCAGGCGGGGAGGGAGGCCACACGTTTCAGGCGGGGAGGGAGGCCACACGTTTCAGGCGGGGAGGGAGGCCACACGTTTCAGGCGGGGAGGGAGGCCACACGTTTCAGGCGGGGAGGGAGGCCACACGTTTCAGGCGGGGAGGGAGGCCACACGTTTCCTCCACACACAACTAGGGTGTTAAGCAGTGCTTCTATTAACTTGCTGTGAGCAATGCTGGAGACAAGCTTCAGGCAAGGGAAACTGAAAAGTTTTAGTTTCTGCTCTTCACAAGGAAGTTACAAGCCCGTCTTGGGATCGTTACCCCATCTTTAATATGCATTTGTACCTGGTACCCTAATTCCTTTAACCCTTCTCCCTATAGGAAATTGCACCTATCCAAATCATTAATTGACCATTGTGGCGGCCCGCAATTGCAGAGATCGTGCAGCAGCAGACATGGACAGAGATCACTAAAGTGACTCCTGGGTCAACGAACTGATGGGGGTAGAAGATGGGGCAGCATCAGACCAACAGCCCTAAAATGGCATTGGTCAAGCTGCCCAGCTAACTCAGCAGAAACAGGCTGGGCAAGAAGGGTGCGGGAACTTGAACAGTATAAAAGCAGCCTTTCCAGCCCTAATAAAGGAATGAACTTAACCTGCCACACTCTGTGCGTGCGTGCGGGCGGGCGGATGATAAATCTGATTCTTTGACTTGTCTTCTTTTACTGCCCTGTATCTTGGTTGTACAAGTGAATGATGAGATCAGTTGTATGTTGGCAACTGAAATTGTAGCAAGAATGAAAGGCCAGATCTCAGTTGTCCAGTTCTTGAGTTGTGGTCTTGCATGATAAATTTGTTAGTGACATTAAAAGACATTTAAACAGGTACATGGACAGGAAAGGTTTAAAGGGATATGAGCTGAACATATCAAAATGGAGCTACATTCAGTGGACAACATGGTCAGCAAGGATAAATTGGGCAGAAGGGCTTATTTCCTTGCTGTAAAACTTTGAGATGTTAAGGAGGAGAGGAGGTAATCACACTCTTGGATCTAGGAGACCAGTATTGTAGCTGAAAGAGAGCATTATCCAGCACAGCAAAATTCTCCCCATCTCTTTGCACCCCATGTGTTGGAATGTGCATGCAGCCCAGACCTAATTACTATATCTTGGAGATTTTTTTCATGTGCAAAAAAAAAAAGTCTTGACATGAAACGGGCACTAATTTGTAAGTACTGGATGCCAGTGCAGGCGCTGGTTAAAACACTCAGGAGCAAAAGACCAAGAATCTAGGCAGTGGGTTTGATCGCAGTCAGACTAGCAGTTTTAGCTTAGACATAATTTTTAGGTGAAAAATCCCTAAGTTGTAGTCAAACTGTTGGCTTGCTTCCATTAGTCATTGCTGTTTGCCCACAAGATACAGTCTGCATTTCAAAATGTATGCCTTCATGTATCAGCTTTCAAGCATTCTACCCCCCTAGTAATTTGGCATGTTCCAGCCAGTCGTGTCTGCAAGATGAGCTGTATGCATTCAACACAGGTCATTTAGAATTCTACTGCTAACAGGTTCTCAGCACTGCTCTTCACCCAGGGGGTGGAAGGGTCTAAAATTTAGAACATAGAACTGTATAGCACTGGAATGTATACCTCTTCAGCCCATGATGTCTGTGCTGAGTATGATACCCGATTAAACTGAATCTCTTTTGCCTGTATATTGATCTATATCCCTCCTTTCCCTGCATATTTGTATGTCTATCTTAAAGCCTCTTAAGAGCTATAATCCTATCTACAAGCTCCACTATTCCTGACTAACTGTTCTCAGCACCTACCACTCTTGTGTATTTATATAAAGAAAGCCCCACACATCATCTTTAAGCTCTCTCACTGATGCACATTTACTTTCAGTGCATGTTATGTGATGTTTTACACATTTACCTGGGGTGGGGATGGAAAGACTTCTACTTCTCTACATTCCTCTTACGATTTTATAAACTTGCTGGTTAAGAGTAGTAAAGGCAGAATCCACCCCACGTTCACACTTGGGTCTATAGTGAAGACAACTTTAACGTCCAACTCATAAGCTCTTTGTGTATGAAAATTAATTACTGAATTTTGGAGCACAAACTACATATCATGTACAGTTTGAACAAATTTTCCCAAATCTCAGCCCATTGTCTTCACTCTACCTCCAGTCCTGCATCTCACAGCTACTAATTTGTAAAACAAATTTCCAGAGCAGGGTGCTAATACACTCTCAGAATTGATTGGTCAGTTAATGTCTTTATCAGAGAGATTTAAACAAACAAAAGGTCCGTTGCATTTCTACTGGGAATATTACTGAATAAGCATGGGTTTATTGTCAAATGTAATATTAAATTGTACCTGAACTCATGCTTGCTTCAGCCAAACAGTACTTCATTGGGGTGGGTTGGGGGGGGGTGGGGGGAAGGAAGGAAGAAGCTACAATAGTATACATTAATTATATTGAAAAGGAAATTGATATCAAAGGTAGGTAATATTCAGTTACCATTGTGGAAGAAAAAAAGTGGTGCTACAATGGTTCAGAGGCTCTTTTGTGGTGGTGGATTAATTCATGGTCCATCGGGCACACAAAACTCAAAACGGTCAACCAGTTTACCTATCTCGGCTGCACCATTTCATCAGATGCAAGGATCGACAATGAGATAGACAACAGACTCGCCAAGGCAAATAGCGCCTTTGGAAGACTACACAAAAGAGTCTGGAAAAACAACCAACTGAAAAACCTCACAAAGATAAGCGTATACAGAGCCGTTGTCATACCCACACTCCTGTTCGGCTCCGAATCATGGGTCCTCTACCGGCACCACCTACGGCTCCTAGAACGCTTCCACCAGCGTTGTCTCCGCTCCATCCTCAACATCCATTGGAGCGCTTACATCCCTAACGTCGAAGTACTCGAGATGGCAGAGGTCGACAGCATCGAGTCCACGCTGCTGAAGATCCAGCTGCGATGGATGGGTCACGTCTCCAGAATGGAGGACCATCGCCTTCCCAAGATCGTGTTATATGGCGAGCTCTCCACTGGCCACCGTGACAGAGGTGCACCAAAGAAAAGGTACAAGGACTGCCTAAAGAAATCTCTTGGTGCCTGCCACATTGACCACCGCCAGTGGGATGATAACGCCTCAAACCGTGCATCTTGGCGCCTCACAGTTTGGCGGGCAGCAACCTCCTTTGAAGAAGACCGTAGAGCCCACCTCACTGACAAAAGGCTAAGGAGGAAAAACCAAACACCCAACCCCAACCAACCAATTTTCCCCTGCAACCGCTGCAATCGTGTCTGCCTGTCCCGCGTCGGACTTGTCAGCCACAAACGAGCGAGGAATGTAGAGAAGTAGAAGTCTTTCCATCCCCACCCCAGGTAAATGTGTAAAACATCACATAACATGCACTGAAAGTAAATGTGCATCAGTGAGAGAGCTTAAAGATGATGTGTGGGGCTTTCTTTATATAAATACACAAGAGTGGTAGGTGCTGAGAACAGTTAGTCAGGAATAGTGGAGCTTGTAGATAGGATTATAGCTCTTAAGAGGCTTTAAGATAGACATACAAATATGCAGGGAAAGGAGGGATATAGATCAATATACAGGCAAAAGAGATTCAGTTTAATCGGGTATCATACTCAGCACAGACATCATGGGCTGAAGAGGTATACAATCCAGTGCTATACAGTTCTATGTTCTAAATTTTAGACCCTTCCACCCCCTGGGTGAAGAGCAGTGCTGAGAACCTGTTAGCAGTAGAATTCTAAATGCTCAGCGCGGACATTGGCGACTTCAGGGGTTTCTACGAGGCTCTAAAGTCTGTGTACGGCCCCTCACCCCAAGTCCAAAGCCCGCTGTGCAGCTCAGACGGCAAAGTCCTCCTCAGCGACAAGATCTCCATCCTCAACCGATGGTCAGAACACTTCCAATCTCTTTTCAGTGCCAACCGCTCAGTCCAAGATTCCGCCCTGCTCCAGCTCCCTCAACAGCCCCTAAGGCTAGAGCTGGATGAGGTTCCCACCCTGGATGAGACATATAAGGCAATCGAACAACTGAAAAGTGGCAAAGCAGCAGGTATGGATGGAATCCCCCCAGAAGTCTGGAAGGCTGGTGGCAAAACTCTGCATGCCAAACTGCATGAGTTTTTCAAGCTTTGTTGGGACCAAGGTAAACTGCCTCAGGATCTTCGTGATGCCACCATCATCACCCTGTACAAAAACAAAGGCGAGAAATCAGACTGCTCAAACTACAGGGGAATCACGTTGCTCTCCATTGCAGGCAAAATCTTCGCTAGGATTCTACTAAATAGAATAATACCTAGTGTCGCCGAGAATATTCTCCCAGAATCACAGTGCGGCTTTCGCGCAAACAGAGGAACCACTGACATGGTCTTTGCCCTCAGACAGCTCCAAGAAAAGTGCAGAGAACAAAACAAAGGACTCTACATCACCTTTGTTGACCTCACCAAAGCCTTCGACACCGTGAGCAGGAAAGGGCTTTGGCAAATACTAGAGCGCATCAGATGTCCCCCAAAGTTCCTCAACATGATTATCCAACTGCACGAAAACCAACAAGGTCGGGTCAGATACAGCAATGAGCTCTCTGAACCCTTCTCCATTAACAATGGCGTGAAGCAAGGCTGTGTTCTCGCACCAACCCTCTTTTCAATCTTCTTCAGCATGATGCTGAACCAAGCCATGAAAGACCCCAACAATGAAGACGCTGTTTACATCCGGTACCGCACGGATGGCAGTCTCTTCAATCTGAGGCGCCTGCAAGCTCACACCAAGACACAAGAGAAACTTGTCCGTGAACTACTCTTTGCAGATGATGCCGCTTTAGTTGCCCATTCAGAGCCAGCTCTTCAGCACTTGACGTCCTGCTTTGCGGAAACTGCCAAAATGTTTGGCCTGGAAGTCAGCCTGAAGAAAACTGAGGTCCTCCATCAGCCAGCTCCCCACCATGACTACCAGCCCCCCCACATCTCCATCGGGCACACAAAACTCAAAACGGTCAACCAGTTTACCTATCTCGGCTGCACCATTTCATCAGATGCAAGGATCGACAATGAGATAGACAACAGACTCGCCAAGGCAAATAGCGCCTTTGGAAGACTACACAAAAGAGTCTGGAAAAACAACCAACTGAAAAACCTCACAAAGAAAAGCGTATACAGAGCCGTTGTCATACCCACACTCCTGTTCGGCTCCGAATCATGGGTCCTCTACCGGCACCACCTACGGCTCCTAGAACGCTTCCACCAGCGTTGTCTCCGCTCCATCCTCAACATCCAGTGGAGCGCTTACACCCCTAACGTCGAAGTACTCGAGATGGCAGAGGTCGACAGCATCGAGTCCACGCTGCTGAAGATCCAGCTGCGCTGGATGGGTCACGTCTCCAGAATGGAGGACCATCGCCTTCCCAAGATCGTGTTATATGGCGAGCTCTCCACTGGCCACCGTGACAGAGGTGCACCAAAGAAAAGGTACAAGGACTGCCTAAAGAAATCTCTTGGTGCCTGCCACATTGACCACCGCCAGTGGGCTGATAACGCCTCAAACCGTGCATCTTGGCGCCTCACAGTTTGGCGGGCAGCAACCTCCTTTGAAGAAGACCGCAGAGCCCACCTCACTGACAAAAGGCAAAGGAGGAAAAACCCAACACCCAACCCCAACCAACCAATTTTCCCCTGCAACTGCTGCAACCGTGTCTGCCTGTCCCGCATCGGACTTGTCAGCCACAAACGAGCCTGCAGCTGACGTGGACTTTTTACCCCCTCCATAAATCTTCGTCCGCGAAGCCAAGCCAAAGAGAAGGTTAGTGAGGGAGGAGGTCAAGATCCTGACAGCAGTTTTTGTTCCAACTCAAAATCAGGATTTATTGTCACGAACAAGTCATGAAATTTGGTGTTTTGTGGCAGCATCATAGGGAAAACATTCATATTATGAACCATCCTATGACACTCTGTATTTAAAAAAAAAAAAAAAACAATAATAATAATGCACAAAAAGTAAGGCCGTGTCTTTGGTTCATTGATTATTTTGGAATCTGATGGCAGCGGGGAAAAAGCTGTCCTTGTGCCGTTGTGCGCTTGTCTTTAGGCTCCTGCATCTTTTCCCCAATAGTAGCAGAATGAAGAGGGCGTGGCCTGGGTGGTGGGGGTCTTTGAGGATAGAGACTGCTTTTTTAAGACACCGCCTCATATAGGTGTCCTCGATGGAGTGAAGTCTGGTGCCTGTGATGTTGCAGGCTGAGTTAACAATCCTCTGGAGTTTATTTTTGTCTTGAGAGTAAGCACCTCCATTACCAGGCAGTAATGCAACCAGCCAGAATGCTCTCCACAGTACACCTGTAGAAGTTTACGAGAGTCTTTGGTGACATACTGAATCTCCTCAGACACCTCACAAAGTATAGCTGCTGGTGAGCCTTCTTTGTGATTGCATCAGCGTGGAGGCTCCAGGACAGATCCTTGGAGATGTTAACACCCAGGAATTTGAAGTTCTTGACACTCTTCTCTACTAAGCCCTTAATGAGGATTGGGTCATGTTCCCCTGACTTCCACCTGAAGTCCACAATCATCTCCTTGGTTTTGCTGACATTGAACGCAAGGTTGTTGTTGTTACACCATTCAACGAACTGATCTGTCTCCCTCATGTACACCTCCTCATTGGCGTTTGTGATTCTGCCAACATCTGTGGTGTAATCGGCAAACTTGTAGATGGCATTGGAATTGTGCCTGATCACAGTCTTGGGTGAATAATGAGTAGAGCAGTGGGCTAAACACACATCCTTGGGGTGTGCATGTGTTGGTAATCAATGAGGAGGAGATTTGTTACCACTTCGTACTGACTGTGGTCTTCTAATGATAAAGTTAAGGATCTAGTTGCAGAGTAGGGTACAGAGGCCTAGAGTTTGTAGCTTCTTGACCAGCATTGAGGGAATAATGATATTGAAGGCCAAGCTGTAGTCAATAAAGCTCAGTCGTATGTGTGAATTGCTGTTTTCGAGGTGATCCAGAGCTGAGTGGAGAGCCAGCGATATTGCATCTGCCTTAGAGCTTTTGTGAACAATCACTCCATGGCAAGGAAGGTCCTTGTGATCAGAATGAGTATAGTGAACTGGTGGAATTCTTTCACCTTCCATTACTGGCATGGCGGCTAGCTTCTCTTGTTGCTGTTGCCGCTCCAGATACCAGAATTTCTAGTATGAAGAGCCAACTCATTTCAGGAGAATATTCAGCAGTCAGTGTCTCGTGACTAATAACTGTCAGAAGTTCCTCAACTAACCTCCTGCACTTCATTCCGAAGATTCCACAGACATGAGGAGGTGTGGAAGGAAGCGTAGCATTGCAAGAAGAGTTGTTGGCCAAACTTTAATTCTGCTGGCTCTGTGAAAGAATAGTGCACATTCTTTCTACACATTTGCCTGATTTTTGGAAGTTACTATTGTGGTGGCTCACCACAAGGCAGGGGAACTGGCCCTGCTTGTAAGCCATTCGGGGTCAAGAACACCGCTCAGACATTCCAGCACCTCATGGACTCTGTGGGCAGGGACTTGGATTTCGTCTTTATTTATTTAGGAGACATCCTTGTCGCCAGCAAGGACTGGGCACAAAACAACGCCCATCTACGTGTCCTTTTCTCCCGGCTGGCCGACTTCAGCTTTACTATCAACCCGGCTAAGTGCCAGTTCGGGAAAGAGTCCATGCAGTTCCTGGGCCATAACATCACTGCCGAAGGAGCCATGCCCGCCGCTGTGAGGTTTACCGCTATCCGGAAGTTCCCACGCCCGAACAGCCTCAAGGGGCTGCAGGAGTTCGCGGGTATGGTCAACGTTTACAACCGCTTCATCCCGGGAGCTGCGCGCATCATGCAACCGCTGTTCGCCCTCATCGCAGCCAAGCACAAAATGCTCGCTTGGAACCCAGAAGCCTGCACCACGTTCAAGGCCACCAAGGATGCCCTCGCGAAGGCCGCCATGCTCGCCCACCTCCACACCAACCTGCATATGGAACTCTCCGTCAATGCCTCTGCCACAGCCGTTGGTGCTATCCTGGAGCAGCAGGTGACTGTGCATTGGAAGCCGCTGGCATTCTTCAGCCGTCTGCTCCGCCCGCCGGGACGCAAGTATAGTGCTTTTGACCATGAGTTACTGGGCATGTACTGGCGGTGCGGCATTTCCGCTGTTTTTTGGAGGGGAGGACTTTTACCATCTTCACCGACCACAAACCCCTCACCCAGGCGCTCGCAATGGCAAAGATGGCCCGCCAGCAGCATCACCTCTTCTTCATGTTGGAGTTTACCTCCGACATACGGCACAAGGCAGGGAAGGACAATGTGGTTGCCAATGCACTTTCACGACTGGTCATCTGCGTGCTGACGCTGGCCTCTACTTCGACCAGCTCACCTGGGACCAGGAAGCTGATGAAGAGACGAAGGCCTTCAAGACCGCCATCACTGGCCTGTGGTTCCAAGACCTCCCTACTCCAAGTGGCGAAGGCACCATCCTGTGGATTATCTCCTTGGGCACCCCGCGGCCAATGGTTCCGCAGCAGTGGCGCAGGCAGGTCTTCCATCACATCCATGACCTTTCACATCCATCCATTAGGTCCATGGCCCGGATGGTGGCAGAACGGTTTGTATGGCATGGGCTGCGGAAGCAGATCGCAGGCTGGGCCAGAGCATGCACCCATTGCCAGATGTCCAAGGTGCACAGGCACACGAGGGCGCCCGTACAGGAGTTCGAGCACGTCCGGGAAAGATTTAGCCACATTCACGTGGACATCATCGGGCCCTTACCAGTTTCCCAGGGCAACCGTTACCTGTTTACGGTGGTGGACTGCACCACTTGCTGGTCCGAGGCAATCTCTATGCCAGACGCCTCCACCGACTCCTGCTCCTAAGTCCTGTTGCATGGTTGGGTCGCCCGGTTCGGTGTCCCAGCTCACCTCACCAGCGATCGGGGCGCCCAATTCATATCTGAGCTCTGGGCACAGCTCACCAACATGTTGGGGATACAGCTACACCGCACCATGGCCTACCACCCACAGGCCAATGGACTGGTAGAACGTTTGCACTACCACCTTAAGTCGGTGCTCATGGCTCGCTTCACCGGTCCCAACTGGATGGACGAACTGTCTTGGGTGCTTCTGGGCATCCGCTCTTCTCTCAAGGAAGATCTGCAGGCGTCATCAGCTGAGCTGGTCTACAGTGCACCACTGACACACCTGGTGAGTTCGTCAGTGCACCCACAATCCCCAGTGGTCGCCACATGAACTACTTCCTCACCTCAGGACACGCTTGGACTCCTTTGAACCCCCACCGCCGCCCAGGCATGACACTCCCCCCCCCCCCCCCCCCCCACCCCCCGCTGTCTCACATTCCTGGTGAGCTACTTTCCGCGGAGTTCATTTTCGTTCAGCGGGGTCTGACCTCTGCAACAACCATACGAGGGGCTGTACAAGTTTCTACAGCATACCGTCTCAACGTTCACACTGGACTTGGGCAGCAGGCATGAGCTGTTTACCATGGACAGGCTGAAGCCAGCTCACCTTGATCCCACCAAGCCAGTGGTCGTTGCCCAGCCCAAGAAATGAGGCCGCCTGGCAAAAAAAGGACATTGGCGCCGGTTTTGGGGGGGGGGCTGTGTGGCGACTCACCACAAGGCAGGCGAACCGGCCTCGCTTGTAAGCCACGCGGTGGGGCAGCCGGCCAAAATGGCCATCAGGGGTTTCCCTTCCTTCCAGCTCAGGGCTCAGAAACCTTCACTTGGGGACCATGTGACGCCCGGGTGACATCAGCGCCCTCCAGCGCGGTTTTCAGCCAGGTCTGGGCTGGGAGTATAAGTGCAACCCAGCAGCCTGCAATAAACTAGTCTGCTCACTGAGCTCAACCCGTCTGGTTGCGTGTGTTATTGCAGGAGCGGTGTAGCTGCCGCTACAGAATCACCTTTCCACTGCTGTCTAAACTGCAGAAATGGGATTAGTTCATTGAACAAAAATGCACTATTATCTTTGGGGAGTTGGTCAGCTGCACAGTACGGAAGCAGTCCCTCTGATAGTATGCTGAGCATTGTCCATCCACTTACATTAATGCTGCATCATTCTTTATTCTCCCCACTATACCAATCAGCTCCCCACAGGTGGGTCATCCGCTGGGTGCGAGGACGCCGAGGTTATTCATTTTCTTCAAGCACCCCTTCTTCAGCCCCTTTGTCTCAGGTGGTGCAGCCGCTGGTGCTGCTGCCTTGTGGCTTGGGAGACGTGGATTCACTCCTGACCTCCGTGTCCTTTGGTACAGTGTTGGTGGGTTCTGTGACTGTGTTGATGGTAGAGACAGTGGGCATGTGTGTGAGAGAATGTGTTGGAAGAGTTCAGAGAAGTATAGAGGGCTATGGCAGCAAAGAATGGAAAAATTAAATTGTTGTGGAGCAGGTTTACATAGGCCAGTATAATGTGGGCTGAAGGGCCTGTACTGTGCTCTAATGTTCTATAAATAAGCAGAATCTATGGGATTCTGAAGCCACATAGCCCAGAAACAAGCCCTTTTGATCACCAAGTCTGTGCCAGCCATCAAACACCCATGTGCATTATTCTTTCTGCTAATTTCATTGTATTCTCCCAGGTTTCTAGCAACTCGCCTTGATTTTACTGCCTTCCTACTAAGAGTGCACCTCCGTGACCTACTATAGACTTCATCAGTTGAATTATCATGTAATAATATCTAAATATTGATGTTGTGCTGGCCTATGTAAACCTACTCCACAATCTAATTTTTCCTTCTCTTCCACCCAATTGCCCTCTATATTTCTCCGAACTCCTCCAACATATTCTCTCTCTGCATCAACTCACACAGTCACAGAACCTGCTGCTGGATGTCAGGACTGAACCCATGTCTCTGTAGCCACGAGGCGGCCACACTGCCCAAGACAAAGATACTAACGAAGGGGTGTGAATACTGCTTAATACTTTGCAACAACTCTGTGAATTCTAAGTAATGAATATTCTAATCGTGAAGCTCCCAGACACCTGATCGCTATGTTTGTGAAGGGAATTTAAATTATTTTGCTCTCCTGACCTCTGAGTTTGTTGCAGTATAAAACTCAATTGTGGAAAGAAATGGAATGAATGCAGACAAGTTGCACTGAAGTGCAGTTCTTGAATCTGAAAACAGAAGGAAGATTTGCACAATGTAGTCACACCACAATAGTGCTGCTTAGAGTTGAGCTGGAGTTGCAATATTGCTTTGGAGGTGGAGGATGTGTTGCTATTCTGGGTTTCTTGCACTGATGTGGCCAATAAATAATCTGCTCAAAAGTTGCCGATAGCTGGGGCCTTTACATGGCATTGGAGCATGGTTTTTTTTTTTTTTTTTCCCTTTAAATTTTTTTTTATTTTTCACACCATAAATCACATTAGCCATGATATACACAATTTCTTTTTCACACATATACAGTGACTTTTTCTCCCCCCCCCCTTTCCTCCCAAACCACCCCCCCACCCCCCCTCTCATCCATTTTAGGTATACTATCTAGGTTGCATTAATCCAGTCAGACAATGTTGTCATTCAACAAAATTACACCAGAAATTCTACTGAGTCCATTCTTTTCTTTCCTTCTCCTTCCATCAACTTAGGTAATGTTTGTCCCCGGTAGGTTTTCGCTATTGTATTTAATGTAAGGCTCCTATACTTGTTCGAATATTTCAATATTATTTCTTAACCAATATGTTATTTTTTCTAATGGAATACATTTATTCATTTAAATTTGGTAGTTTATTCCTTTTAATTTGGTTATGTATTCCATTAATATTTAAAGACATATAGTTCAGCGTAGCCCTTTTATATTTTGTTTATCTTCTCTTTCCGTTTTTCCATCATTACCTTTCCTCCTTTTCCATTTCTGTTTTCTTATTTTCAACTCTTTATAAGACAACATTCCTACAACATCCAACATTTTCCTTATTCTCCTATTTCTATCTTATTTATTCCCAATCTCCCATTCACCTCCTGAGTTGTCCTTTATCCCTTGTCGGACAACCACATCTCCCCTCTCCATTTGGATTTGCGAATCCACTCGCAAGCGTCAACTGATTTTGCAGTGACCGCTATTTCCCCCCACCCCGCCTCCCCCAGAAAAGATTTCACTTTTCATATGTCACAAAGGTCACTCTTTTAATTCCCTCCTTATTCTCTCTATTCCATTACCTTCCCTTATTAATTCTTGTCTATACTATCTATATTTTCCTCTAAGTACAGATACATTCACGTATGCTCCTTGTCTCTATTCACTCTTATACCTCTTTACCCGCATACATATCAATCGTGATCATTTTTACTCTCATTACCCGTCTTCATCCCTCAGTCTATTTTTGTCTTTACCCACATACATATCAATTGTGATCATCTTAACTCTCATTACCCGTCTTCCTCCCTCAGTCTATTTTTGTAATTGTTCTGCAAATTTTCGTGCTTCTTCTGGATCCGAGAATAGTCTGTTTTGTTGTCCTGGAATAAATATTTTCAATACCGCTGGATGCTTTAGTATGAATTTATACCCTTTCTTCCATAAAATCGCCTTTGCTGTATTGAACTCTTTTCTCTTCTTTAGGAGTTCAAAACTTATATCTGGATAAATGAAGATTTTTTGCCCTTTATACTCCAGTGGTTTGTTGCCCTCTCTTACTTTTTCCATTGTCTTCTCCAGTACCTTTTCTCTTGTAGTATATCTTAGGAATTTTACTACAATCGATCTTGGTTTTTGTTGTGGTTGTGGTTTAGAGGCCAATACTCTATGTGCCCTTTCTATTTCCAATTCTTGCTGTAGTTCTGGACATCCTAGGGTCTTAGGGATCCACTCTTTTATAAACTCCCTCATATTCTTGCCTTCTTCATCTTCCTTAAGGCCCACTATCTTTATGTTATTTCTTCTGTTATGGTTTTCCATTGTATCTATTTTTTGAGCTAGTAGTTCTTGTGTCTCTTTAGTTTTTTTATTAGATTTCTCCAATTTCTTTTTTAAGTCTTCTACCTCCATTTCTGCTGCTACTGCCCGCTCTTCCATCTTGTCCATTTTCTTTCCCATTTCTGTTAAGGTCATCTCCATTTTATTTATTTTCTCTTCTGTGTTGTTTATTCTTTTTCTTAAATCCTTAAATTCCTGTGTTTGCCATTCTTTAAATGATTCCATGTATCCTCTAATAAGAGCAAGTATATCCTTTACCTTGCCTCTCTTTTCTTCTTCTATTTCACCATACTCTTCCTCTTCTTCTTCCTCTGGGTTGGCCATCTGTTGTTTCTTTGTTGCCCTTTCCTCCTCTTCTATCTTGTTTCTGTTGTCTTCTGTGGTCTCTTCTTGCTGCAGGTGTTCTGCAGCTGTCGTTGCCGGCTGTGGAGATCGACTCCCCAGCTGGTCCCCCCTCCCGTCGGTGTGTTTTTTTTCATTCGCATCGCGCATGCGCGAAACTTCGCGCATGCGCGGTTGCGCACTTTTGCTCGGCTCTGCGAGCCATTTTTGTAGTCCATTATTTACCGACCTGAGGGAGCGGGTTTCTCTCTCCGCAGTGGGCCTCTTCGGACAGGTAAGGCCTTCACCTTTTTCCTCCTTTGTCTTCTCTTCCTCTCTTCTTACCGTTGCTTTCGACTTTTCTTTTTTTGTCGCCATCTTCTTTCCACCTTTATACTCACTTTTCTGTAACTTTTATTTCTGTGCCTTTGTGTTTTCTCTTGTTTTTCCCGACTTTTCTGGAGAGGGCTGGAGTTCACCGTCCGGCCACTACTCCATCGCGTGACTCCTCCCGCATTGGAGCATGGTTTGAGGGCACTCTGCACTTGTTCAGAATCCATAAGCATTATGCAGAGTGTGTGGGACAAGTGTGAATGTTGATCCCTGGGTTCAATTGAAATAGGGGTTCTTTGCAGAAACTGTCTGGATCTTCAGTCTTCAAGTTCTTTACACTAAACAAAAAATTAATAGTCAAAAATTATTGCATTTATGCAATATGCAAGTTGGGTTATTACATTTTCAATGTTGCAAATCCCTTTTGCTGCTGTTTCTGATTTGGGGAAAAATACTGTAGCGAGAAAGGCAGTGCTACTGACTCCCAACTCCCAAGACCCAGGTTCATTTCTGACCTATGGTCCTATCTGTGTGGAGTTTGCAGGTTCTTCCTGTCCACTCACTGGAGCCTGTTTCCCATGCTTCCTTTAAATTACATTCCCTTGTGCACGCTTCAGTGAAATGTTCCAGTGTTGCATTTTATGACATTAAAAGTTTGTTAGAACATTTAAGAACATGAAATATACTTCCTATTGTCTTGGGAGAGCTACAAACATGTTAAATATCCCATCCTATTCCAGTCACTCTCTTCTCCTCCCCATTCTTTGGGCAGAAGTTAAGAGCGTGAAAGCACAAATCTCCAGACTCATGGCAATGTCTTTCCTGTAGTATCAGACCTTTAAAAGTACGTCTGGTGAAAGATTATACCTTTATATTCTCTTAAATATTATTTTCTCTGTTTGCACTTTGTCTCAGTAACACTATAGCATGTATTTTCATTTTATATTGCATTACTTGCTGTACTTAAGTAAGTTGACTTGCTTGAATATCATGCAAAACATTTCACATCTTGCTACACATGACAATAAACAATTTAATTTAATTTAAATCTGCTATCCAGATGCCAGTTGCTCATGAGCATGCCAGATTAATGGAGTGGAACCTTTGCTTTGCCAATCCACTAGCAAGTGGTCGGAAGGAGTCCTATCTACACAGACTCCTTGGCTTGCAATGGTGCTCACCAAAGGCTGAGAGACATTTATCACTCTGACATTGAAGGGGCATTAGACCTGCCAATGGACATGTCAGGGTGGGAAGTACTGACATTTGCTTTCTCCTTGTCCAGACCACCTTGCCGACCTTCAAGAAACAGGACTTCTCAGTGATCCGGCAGCATGAGGATTTTGTCTGGCTACACGACACCCTGCTCGAGAATGAGGAGTATGCAGGAATTATTGTGAGTAGGGAAAGGTTCCAGCGGTAGAATGCATGGTTGTGGACAGCCTGCAGTGTGAGCGAGTGGACCATTCAACTTTGTTTGAGCTTTGGAATCCATGCCCTTGGGTGTTGGGATCATTCACCTGTAGCTGGAGGAGGGGTGCACAGAGAAATTGGGGTGGCATATTGACCTTCATCTCAACATTGTCGCAATGCAATGAGGAAGAAAAGTGATATTTCGGTTGCCCAGAGCATTAATTTAAACCCACAATGTTTTGAGTACCAGATGGGGTGTGGTGTAAAGTACAACTTCAATTATCTGAAATGGTTGGGACTGTAGCTATGTTGGGTAAGCATTTTTTTTTCAGGGAATTGGTCATTTTTTAAAAAAAAAAATGTGTTGGTTTCTTCCTCTTTTACCAACTACATTTAAAAAAAATTGTTTGTTGCATGAGGTGAAAAGAAAACAATGCTTTTCATCTGAGTGTAACAACTGTGGCTAGTGATTCCTGAACAGACAAATAGGAAATTATTGTATCTGCACATGCAGATAAAGATTCTTGGTGTGCCATGTTTGTGCACAATGGGTCATTGGGGAACCTGAAGCATAAACTAGAGGATGTGAAAACTTTAAAGAACATTAAAAAATAATTCTTATAAAATGAAAATTTTAGTGAGATCCTTGAGCTTGATGTTCCTGCCTAGGTTTTTGGATATCAGGCTCCAAATTGGATAGTGATTTAGTCTGTTCCTAGATTTTGTCAAGGAAACTACTTTGCTAAATCCACATTCAACTAAATATGACGATGGGCAGATTGCTTTTGTTTTTACTTTGTTGAATATTTTATTTAAGATCAACATGTATAAAAACCATATCACATTATTACAGTTATTGATTAAATTCATGTTGAATTATATATTTAAAAAAACTACAAAAATCCCCATCTAAACTCTAACTAAACCTTCCCTCCCAACCCCTGCTACCCCACTAAAAAACCAACATCTAAAACATCTAAATTACTAAAATACATAATGAATATAATGATATATTAAATTGGAAATGCTCAAAGATCCCAAAAACATTTCACAAGAAAACTTTATTTTTAAGGGAAGATTCAAAGGGATTATTTATAATTTCAAACCTAATGTTCAACTATATGGGCTCCAAATCTATAAAAATATAGAATATTTACCTCTCAGGTTGTATGCATTTTTTCTAATGGAATTCAACTTTGAATCTCTGATTGCCATCTGATTTCCAAGTGAAGCAGATAATTCTCAACCCAAAAATCTTTTTAAAAATTGATTTAACTTTCAGCATGCAATTGAATCACTCTCAATCAACCTCTTGAATTTCTGTGTCAACATCAGTGAGTTGTTCCTCAAATGAATCTAATATCCAATACAGGGTATTGAGGTTTAATGGGACCCCCTCCATAAATCTTCGTCCGCGAAGCCAAGCCAAAGAAAGAAAATTTTTCCTGCAGATCTGTGTGTATTTGCTTTGGATGTTTCACATAAACAGTAATGTTATCGTCCTTCAGTGTTTGTGTTCAGATTTGAAATAATTCCAGACATCTGATGTTGCTCCAGTAGACTTAAAGCTTTTTAAGGAAAGAAACAATGGCTTCCTTGCTATCAATGAGGTTATTATGTTTACCCTTTAAGGTCTTCTTCAATAAATTGAGTTTGTCAAAGATATCTGCCAGATAAATTTGTTGTTGCAAAGGCAGGCATTTTTTCTCCATGCTTGTTAGGAGAAAGAAAGGAAACAATCATGTCCCAGAGTGCAACAAAATAATGAAGACCATTTCCTTTGGACAGCCACCTCACCTCTGTATACAGCAGCAGCATTTGGAAATGTTTGCCATTTTATTCACACATCTGTTGGAATAGATGGTGATTTTATAAAGTTAATGACAATTGAAACGCCCCTAAAGTTTTTAGGGACTAAGTGCTCCCGATGACTGATGCAATGAGCAGTAAAGACTGAAATTATAACATTTTTCGGGCGTTGCACAGGCAACTGTGTTCTTGAATGAAATACTGTTCTCATTTATGTAATTCTTAAAAATAATTATTCCCTTTATTTGTTTTAATCCTTCTGGGAAACATCTCTTCCATCAGGTAATTTCCTTTCTAGAATCTTGCATAAGCCATGAGAAGAGTGTCGTTCTCTTGCAGAGTGCATTTGTCTGATTGTAAAGAGAATTTCTTGGAATGTAAGAAAATGACTACCAGTATTTGTTTTTCAGTGTCCCTTTCCATCTCACCAATTCTTCTAGAAACAGTGGAATTACTCCGAGAAATTGCTTGAAGTTTTTTTGACATTCAAGTTCATGATGTCGGATATTGTTATGGACACTGAAAGCAAAATAAATAACTCAGCGACGTTGTGCTCTTTTCCACGTAGCAATTAATTCACTTGTTTGATGCAAGAAGATCCTTTTCTAATTTCTGTGACGTTTCAGTAATAATCTGTTTTAAGTATCGGCCTTTTCTCAAAATTGAGTTTTGAAGTAATCCAAAGATTTATCTTATTTTCTCTTTGTGTAGGGTCTCTCAATGTTGTTTCAGCTTGCTTGAACATGTCAGCAGAGAGGGGTTTTGTGGAGATGTAATGAAACTATATGATAGGTATTCTGAATACTTCCAACACTTTTTTGCTGAGGACAATTATTTCTCAAATTAACAAAAATGAACAATTACAAAAGGAAAGCACTTCTTATAAATGGGATTAAATTTTATGGAAAGTAATTAACAATAACTACCTTCAATAAAAGCTAGCAGAAGAAAACCCATTCAGTACTGTCACAAAAATGTGAAGCAAAATGTGGGCGCTTGCAGACATGAGAAATGTGGAGCAAATCTTTTCGGCCAGTACACTTATTTCTTGGAATTGAAGATGATAGAACAAAAGAGGAAAACTATGTGGAAGGAAATTCATAGCCAAAGCTGGCTCCATGTCAGTCAAACACAATCGTGTCGAACCAAGGAATGCTCTGAAAATGCTGTTAATTTTCTGAGCTTGTCTAGGCAGTCTCCAAATGTCTCCAACTTTGGGGGGGAAAAAAAATCTTGTGTTGTTTGGCAACTGTACAGCAAAGCCCTTTCCTTACCCGAAAAATATTTAATTTGTTTAGTTTCCATGCCCCCTATATACCTTGTGTACCCCCCCCCCCCATTTAATGTTTTGTGTCTGTGGTCTCCAGGAGGGCTGTTCAGCCCATGTTGAGAATGGCTGCTTTAGAATTGGGTGAGGGAATGAAGGATGTGGATGATGAATGGTCAGGTCAGCAGGTTCGAATTGGAAATCAAAGTGTTCTATTGATCTGTTGAACGCTCGAAGGTGAGCATGGATTTGAAGGGCAAGTTTTGGTCGAGAGTTGAAGGTTGTTTAGTTATAAATTGGTTTTGTGGGGTTAGGTGTAGAGAGCATATTCAATGTCAGGAATGTGAGTGACAGGATAATGTGGGGAATGGCCTTGGGCCAGTTGGATAGAGTGAGAAGGGCATTCATGCTGAGGAATGTGTGTGAAGGGGTAATGTAGGGCATGGCCTTGGGTCATTTGGGTAGAGTGTGAAGGGGGTTTGTGCTGAGACAATAGTTCTCTTTGAAGTTGACTGACTTTCCTTTCTCTGCCAACACCCGAACAAACCCATGTAGATTCCTCCGGCACCCGTTAAGCCTGACTTCGATGTTGCAAGAGAAAAGATGCAGAAGCTGGGAGAAGGTGAAGGGTCCATGACAAAAGAGGATTTCAGTAAAATGAAGCAAGAACTCGAGGCGTAAGATCAGAAATTACACCCTTGAAATTATCTATTTAAACAGAGTTGCTGGGATTGGGGAATTGGCATTGGCCAGGTTGATTTAAATTTGTTCTTATTTACTGTTTAAGTTAATTTAGACACTCTACTTCAGACCAAGATATCAGAATGTTTTAACATGGAATACTGCCCTAAAATTGGAGTGGTTTTGCTTGTAAAGTGATATTTTGTTTATTGGTACTACATGCTTGTTTAGTTTCTTAACTTGTATTTGGCTAATACTGCAATTTGCATTTGTAATCTCATGCATCCTACAGTATTCATGCTTCCCCCTCTTATTGTTTAATTAGGGAATATCTGGCTGTCTTTAAGAAGACTGTGTCCAACCATGAAGTGTTCCTGCAGCGACTTGCAAGCCATCCAGTGTTGACCAACGACCATAACTTCCATGTTTTATTGGAATATGATCAAGATGTAAGGCAGTTTTCTTCTTTCAATGCTCCTGTGGCAGTGTAATTGGGATCCTTCTCTCTGGTCTCCAGGAGTTGAAGTGAATGGTTGTTCTTCAGTTGCCTCTTGACTTGCCTCCCCATTCCGCCAAGTGATATACAATAACCAGCATTCTGGTAGATCACAGAGGTACAATCTATCATTGCTTTCTGTCAGAGGCATAAAACATGTAATTCTAGAGTGTTAGATTCTGAGAGTTAGAGGGAACATTTATTAAAACAAAAGCAGGTTAATGATAGAGCAGAATTCTGTATTGATGGACCACTTAAAAAGGATTGGCAAATGAGCTGTATTGAAGGGTCACTGAGGTTGCCAGATAGCCTGGTAAAGGTACTCAGAGGCAAGTCATTGAGTGGTGTGGCAACAACAAGCAGTTACATTAGTTCAATCCAACAATGAAGTAGCTTCCCTGCAATCTTGCCATGTTTTTAAGATTCTGCACTGGACATATGGAGTGCCTGCTATTGTCTGTTGATGGTTGTCTTCTTTGAGGTTGGGTCACTTCTTTCTGTAGTTCTCTAGAAGAATGTAACCTTGCGTTTTGCTGGGCCCCTTGCCAAGAACATGACGGTTTATTGAGGAGAATGGCTGGGACTAGAGAAGTGGTTTTCAAACTACCCCTCAAACTCGCGTTCCATCTTAAGCAATCCCTATGTCATAAGTGTTCTGTGATTAGTGAGGGATTGCTTAAGGTAGTATATGATTGGAAAGAAAAAAATTGAAAACCACTGTTTTAATCATACTTAATTGACTTGTTATGTTCATGGTTTCATAACTCCAAAGGAAATGGGCCAATGACAATTTTTCTCAAGCAAAAAATTTCAGTAACAATTGGATTTGGAGCAGTGATTTTTCAACCTTCCCTTCCCACTCACATACCACCTTAAGCAATCCCTTACCAGTCACAGAGCACCAATGGCATAGGGATTGCTTAAGGTGAAATGAGAGTTTAAGTGAGCAGTTTGAAAACCACTGGAATAGAGTGAGCCTGTAACCCTCTTCTACATGCTCCCTGTTGATGCTTTTGCCTCTGGAATAATTTCTTGTTAAGATTGAAGTTAACAAATAAAGTAGCATGGCACTTTAGTATAGTACAGGCAATGTTCATTGTTGGAGTTGGATTAATGTTATGGGTGGTGTAATGATTGTGCCCACAAGTGCCAGCAGTGATTGCCTCCCAATGAGAGAGAGGCACACAGCACCAAACTTTGATGTTCAATGGTGTCGCTCTCACCAAATCCCCCAATATTCAAGTGCTGGGATCATGACTGACCACAAGCTCAACCATCAATACTCTGACCATGTGGGCAAGTCAGAGGTTCGATATTCTGCAGTTTATATTTTTTTTTAAAAAACACACTTGCCTCCTGATACCCCAAGTTCTTTCCATCATTTAGAAGGGGCAATTCAGGGTTTGATGGAATATTTTCCACTTTCCTGGATGAGTGCAACTTCCTGAGCTTGCAAGAAGATCAATGCTTCTCAGGATATACAGTTGTAGTCTACTGGATTGGCACTCCATTTACGAGAACACAGGAAAATGGAAGTAGGCAACTAGGCCCTACAACAGGGCCATGGCTAATTTACATTGGTCTGCTCTTCCCCATAATTCTCAATTCCATGATCTTCCAATTATTTATCAAACTCTGCCTAAAATGTATCTAATGATCTTGCCTCCATTCTCTAGGACAGAATCTCAGAGATGCCCAATGCTCTGATAAAAGACATTTCTACATGGTCTTGGATGACTGGCCCCATATTTTGTAGTTGTTTCCTTGTTTGCAACTCTCCCACTGATGAAGACATCTCAACATCTACTCTGCAAGCACCCTTAGGATCTTGTACATTTAATAAGGTCATCCCTCATTATTCTAAACTCTAAGGAATACAGACCCAAACTGTCTGGCTTCTCTTTATAGGATAGTGCTCTTGCCCCAGGAACTGGGCTGATGAATCTTCTTCGGACTGTGTCCAATACTATTATATCCTTTACAGTATTAAGTAAGGGGAGCAACTGTCCAGAGTATTCCAGGGGTGGCCTCATCAACACCCTATACAACTATAACATATCCTCCCTTTTCTAAAGCTTTATCAGCTTCAACATAAACTCTATTATTGCCACTACCTGTATCTACCTGTTGGATCTGCCCACTATAATTTTGTTTTGAGCATTCTGAATTACATGGTTCAGCATTATAACTACTGTCCTCAGTAATTTTACAATAACTGATCAGAACTTGAGCACATAATGTGTTGTTTAAGAGTTCCCTGGTGATTGCCACGCTTGCAAACTTGGTGTTTGTGGCACCACTTGACAGATGAAATTGAATGGAGTAGACGGAAAGCAAAACATGGAAAGCAATGGGAACATAGCATGACAGCTTCTGGTAAATCTTTAACATTGATTAGGCCATGGGCTTAAGTCCAATATTCCATTTTGGGCATCAGATTGAGGAAGAATGTCATGGGATGCAGAAGATGCAAAGAATTGGCAGGGACAAGCAAGTGTGACTGAAGTGAATTTCATTGGAGAAGGTTAAAAAGAGATTTGATGGTGCACGGAGACTTCAGTTAAATAACTTGTTGTGATCCCAGTTGGAAGGGTAAAGAAAGCTTAGAAAAGAATTGCAGAGTTGGGGAGAACAAAAGTGGGGTAATTGGACAGTTTTCTGAAATAACATTGGCCTGATGGGCCAAATGATCTCTTGAAGAACACATAAGAACACATGAAATAGGAGCAGGAGTAGGCCATCCAGCCTGTTCCACCATTCAATATGATCATGGCTGACCTGATCATTGACTCAACTCCACCTACCTGCCTTTCCCCATATCCCTTAATTTCTATTTTATGTAAAAATCTATCTAACTAATCTTAAATAAGTTTAATGAAGTAGCCTCAACTGCTTCCCTGGGCAGAGAATTCCACAGATTCACTACTCTCTGGGAAAAACAGTTTTTCCTCATCTTCGTCTTAAATCTACTCCCCTGAATCTTGAGGCTGTGTCCCTTAGTTCTGGTCTCACCTACAATTTTCCTGCCTCTATCTTATCTATCCCTTTCATAATTTTATATTTTTGTAAGATCTCCTCTCATTCTTCTGCATTTGAGTGAATATAATCCCAGGCAATTTAGTTTCTCCTCATGGGTCAACCCCCTCATCTATGAGATCAACCTGGTGAACCTCCTATGGACTCTGCCTCCAAGGCCAGTGTATCCTTCCTCAATTATGGAGACCAAAGCTGCACACAGTACTTCAGGTGCAGCCTCACCAGTACCTTGTATAGTTGCAGCATGACCTCCCTGCTCTTGAATTCAATTCCTCTAGCGATGAAGGCCAACATTCCATTTGCCTTCTGTTAGGTAAAAACACGGACAAGTTTCTCTTGTGTCTTGGTGTGAGCTTGCACTCTTTGCAGATGATGCCGCTTTAGTTGCCCATTCAGAGCCAGCTCTTCAGCGCTTGACGTCCTGCTTTGCGGAAACTGCCAAAATGTTTGGCCTGGAAGTCAGCCTGAAGAAAACTGAGGTCCTCCATCAGCCAGCTCCCCACCATGACTACCAGCCCCCCCACATCTCCATCGGGCACACAAAACTCAAAACGGTCAACCAGTTTACCTATCTCGGCTGCACCATTTCATCAGATGCAAGGATCGACAATGAGATAGACAACAGACTCGCCAAGGCAAATAGCGCCTTTGGAAGACTACACAAAAGAGTCTGGAAAAACAACCAACTGAAAAACCTCACAAAGATAAGCGTATACAGAGCCGTTGTCATACCCACACTCCTGTTCGGCTCCGAATCATGGGTCCTCTACCGGCACCACCTATGGCTCCTAGAACGCTTCCACCAGCGTTGTCTCCGCTCCATCCTCAGCATCCATTGGAGCGCTCACACCCCTAACGTCGAGGTACTCGAGATGGCAGAGGTCGACAGCATCGAGTCCACGCTGCTGAAGATCCAGCTGCGCTGGATGGGTCACGTCTCCAGAATGGAGGACCATCGCCTTCCCAAGATCGTATTATATGGCGAGCTCTCCACTGGCCACCGTGACAGAGGTGCACCAAAGAAAAGGTACAAGGACTGCCTAAAGAAATCTCTTGGTGCCTGCCACATTGACCACCGCCAGTGGGCTGATAACGCCTCAAACCGTGCATCTTGGCGCCTCACAGTTTGGCGGGCAGCAGCCTCCTTTGAAGAAGACCGCAGAGCCCACCTCACTGACAAAAGGCAAAGGAGGAAAAACCCAACACCCAACCCCAACCAACCAATTTTCCCTTGCAACCGCTGCAATCGTGTCTGCCTGTCCCGCATCGGACTGGTCAGCCACAAACGAGCCTGCAGCTGACGTGGACTTTTTACCCCCTCCATAAATCTTCGTCCGCGAAGCCAAGCCAAAGAAGAAGAAGAGGTAAAAACATCATGAGCTGGGAATGTAGAGGGAGTCACCCAGTGCTGGGCCGTAACAAGATGCAGTTGTGACCTTGTACTCTCAAGATAAGAGTGGGGATGACAAATTGATGTGCAGGAGGCTAGCAGAGAGGGACAGCAACAGTTTATTCATTGGACAATGTCATGGTATGATAATTTACTAAGTACGTATCCTAAGGTATATAAAAAACACCACTTGCTGATAACGGCAGAATGCGCCTTCTCCAACTAACACTGTTAGTTGCAAGTGTTACAATCCGGCAATAAAGAACAAAGAACCTTGATTTTGACTCAGTCTGGTGTTTGACTCACTCATTCATGAACAAAGTAGACCTAACACTTCTTAATAACCTGCTGTACCAGCCACCCAACTTTTTGCACAAACACTCCCAAGTCCTTCTGCGCTACAGCATGCTGCGTCTTTCAACGTTTAAATAAGAATCTGCTCTTCTAATTAAACTACCAAAGTGAATGGCCTCACATTTACTAACATTGTACTCCATCTGCCAGACCTTTGGCCACTCACCTAACAACAATATCCTTCTGCGGCCTCTTCCACATCCTCTGTACAATTTGCTTTTCCACTCAATTTGGCATCATCTGCAAACTTGGCTACACTACACTCTGTCCCCTCTTCCAAATCATCAATGGAAATGGTGAACAGCTGCGGGTGGCATCCCACCTACCACTGTCTGCCAATCAGAAAAACACCCATTTATCCCAACTTTCTGCCTTCTGACAGTTAACCAATCATCAATCCATGCCCATATATTTCCCCCGACTCCATTCACCTGTATCTTATTGACAAGTCTCTTGTGCGCACCTTATCAAACGCCTTCTAGAAATCAAAATATACATCAACCTATTCCCCTCTATCTACTGCACCCTTTCTGAATCCATGCTGCATGTGCCTGATGGAACCCCTTTGTTCTAAATGACTCGTTCATTCATCCTTAATGACATCTTCAAGCATTTTCCCGACAACAGACATTAAACTAACTGCCCGATAGCTATCCGTCTTCTGTGCCTACATCCCTTTTTAAAAAGTGGTGTGACATTTGCTGTCTTTAAATCTGGTGGGACCTGCCCAGAATTCAGAGAATTTTAGTAAATGACTACCAATCCATCAACTATAACTCCTGGCACTTCCCTCAGTACCCTGGGATACATCCCATCAGGACCAGGGTATTTGCCCACTTTCAGTCCCACTAGTTTGCTCATCACTATCTCTTTTGTAACAATTATTTCATCACTATCTTTTTTGTATCAATTATTTTTATCACTATCTCTTTTGTAACAATTATTTTATCGAGGCCCTCACCTCCCTTCGCATCCCTCTCACCACTCTTTGACATACTGGATGTGTCTTCCACCACGAAGACTGACACAAAATATCTGTTCAAAGCCTCGGCCATTTCCTCATTGCTCAATATCGATCTCCCTTTCTCATCTTATAGTCACCCTCTTCTGTTTTATATATTTATAATTTTTTTTACTATGTTTTTATATTTTATGCTAATTTACCTTCATAATACTTCTTCCCCTTATTTCCCATTTAGTTGACCTTTGTTGCCTTTTAACGTTTACCTAATCCTCCAGTTTCCCACTACTCTTGGCTACTTTGAACACATGAGCTTTTAATTTTATACTTTCTTTTATTTCCTTAGTTAACCAAGGCTGACTCTTCCCTCTCTTACTGCCCTTATTTTTAATGGGAATATATTTTTGTTGAGCACTGTGAAAAGTCTCTTTGAAAGTCTTCCACTGTTCTTCAATTCTATGTTCAAAAGGGAGTTGGATAAGGCTCTTGTGGGCAGGGGAGTTGAGGGTTATGGGGATAAGGCAGGGAATGGATACTGACAGAGAATGATCAGCCATGATCTGAAAATTAGTGGTGCTGGCTCGACGGGCCAATTGGCCTACTTCAGCACCTACTGTCTATTGTCTATTATTCTGCCAACTAGCCTGTGCTCCCAGTCCACGCTGACCAATTCCTCCCTAATCCTGTTGTTGTCTCCCCTGTTCAAGCATAATACACTAGTTGTAGATCTAACTATTGTATCCTCCATCTGTATGAGAAATTCAATCAAACCATGATCGCTTTTTCCAAGAGGGTCCATAACTCTAGATCGTTAATTTTACCTATCTCATTGCTCAGTACTAGATCTAAAATAGTATTCTTCCTTGTTGAATCCTTAGCATGCTACTTAAGAAAGCTATCACGGATGCATTCTATAAAGTCTTCCTCCAGACTCCCTCGACCAACTTGATTTTCCCAATCTACTTGGAAGTTGAAGTCCCGTTTTCCCCCCCCCGCCCCATGACAACTGCCGTTCCATTCTTAAATCCCTCAGTTATCTCTCTGTTAATTGCCTGTGCCACTGTGTTATTGTTATTTGGTAGGCAATAGACAACTCCCACCAGTGATTTTTTTTTCGCCCCTTTACTATTCTATCCTCTACCCTGCTCCTTAGATCTTGTATTATCCCTCACTATTGCCCTGGTCTTAAGAGCGCTATCCCACTTTTACCATCCTGTCTATCTTTTCATATTACCTGATACCCTTGAAAGTTTAATTCCCAATAATGACCATCTTGTAAACATGCTCTTTTCTATGGCAAATCTTAGAATAATGGTGGGATAAGAGACCATCAGTCCTATCTTGCCAATGAAGACCACTCTTGCTCCTTTGCTGTAAGCCATGCATTCTGAAGTAGCTGTTCCATTCTCTTTGGGAAAGGGAACGCCTACTTTTTTTTTTTGAAAGACTCTCTAAGGAACTAATCAAGTTGACATCAGCATCTGCAGATTTGGCACAGTGGCGCCACAGACAGTATCATTGTTGCACCAACCTTGGGGTTGGTCTGTGTAGAGTTTGCACATTCTCCCTGTCCCTGTGACTGTGTGGCTAATCCCAATCCCCCTGGATGCTCCATGGGTTTAGAATGAGTTAATTGACTGCTACAAGTTGTCCCTTGTCTGTAACTAAGTGGTAGAATCTGGGGGGTTGGGAGCGATGGTGGTAATTAGAGAGAGGCTAGATTCAAGTTGTTGTTTAATGTCATCTAATGTTGTACAATCAAATGAACCAACATTTCCCTAGTCCATGGTGCATTCACATTGCATGTGTATCATACACACCACATAAAAGAAAATATTACCACAAATAAGTGAATGAATATCATTCAAAGTTGATAAAATGCTCTTCGAGGAGACCTCAGTGATGATGAACTATTATTCATTAGTCTCGCAGCTTGAGGAGGAAAAACTGTTGCCTACTCGGGCAGCTCTAATCCTGATGCTCCTGTATCTCCATTCTGATGGCAGAAGAGCAAAGGGATTACAGGATTTATGACAGGAATCAACAATACAGGTACACGATCCTTTATCCGGAACTCTTGGGGGACAGTGTGTTCTGAATTTTGGAATTTTCCAGATTTTGGAAAGCCCACCCAAATTGGGCTGCCATATCTGCCCCGGCCACCCCGGCCCCCCCTCCTCCCACAGCGCTGGTCACCCCCACCCCCCCCCCCCCCCTCAGCTGCCTCTTTCCCCACTTACCGGATTTTGGAGCTTTCCAGATTTTAGATGTCTGGATAAAGGATCGTGTAGCTGTACTTTGGAGCCTCTTTACAGCAGTCCTGGTATATGTAATAAATGGGGTGGGAGGAGGGAGACCTGAATGGGACTGATGGGAATTCTCTTGTGAGGGAAGGGACCCGATGGACCCAATTGCCTTCTATTTGTTAGAAAATGCGAATGTACATTATGTGCAAGTTGTTGGAGACATGTATCGAAGGCCAAAGGACTTATTCCTGTACTCTACTATTCAAAGTGCTAAATTAATGCTCTGGACTATTTCTGAATGTAGTGAAAGATCTTGAGAAATTACTATTGAATTTCCATCCCTGTGAGATTGTGATTGGAAGGAATTCTGCAGAGATATCCCAGTTGACTTGGGCAATGTAGGGGCTTCATGTCAAATCTCCTTTCTATTAGCAACTACCTCGTGATAACATCAGGAGCAGGAACCAGCCATTCATGTTTTTTTAAACCATCCATCTAGATGGCCATTTTCAACAGGGGCTGCGGATTGAAATCATAAAAAAAATTTTTGTAGTCTGTTGAAGAGAAGAATGGAAGAAACTATTTAAACTTGACCACTTCCTGGGGGAAAAGAGGCCCATAAACTTTGAGCAGAGTCCTAAGGGGGCAATTGCCAAAATCGGGTTGAGAATGGCTAATTTAGATCGACTTATTGGCATTAGTTACTCCTTTCCTTTTCTTCCATTTCAGCTGAGTGTCCGCAGGAAAAACACCAAAGAGGTGGTTGGCAGCTTTTTAAAGAGCATGATAAAATCTGCTGACGAGGTCCTCATCTCTGGAGCTAAGGTATTTAGGCATGCGTTTGATCATAATACAGATGCTTCTAAATTTGGGATCCGAACATGATTTAGAGTGGCAGAAAGCATGGAATTAGAAATAAAAACAAGATTTTGAAACTCTTATGTCATGGAGGATCTGGGGGTGCAGGAGAGGGGCAGTTAGCATGTCAGGTTGAAGAACTGGGAAGGTCAGAAATTAAAGTGATTGAAGTTGCAAAGAGGGCAAGGAATGGAGAGAACAAAGCAAGTATGATTGGTGCAGGGATCAAGAAAGGAATTTGTTGACCATTCACTTGGATTTCAGTTGATATCTTGGGTCCATTTACTTTCACATTGTCAATTAAACTTGTTTAACAGATATCTAAATATTATCTTCCATTTAATCTAACTTTTGAGGGAGGGGTAGGGGTGAGGGGTTGATTGACAGGTGTTGAGAGTGAGAGATTCAGATTTTTTGCTATCTGCTGTGGGAGAAATACTTTCTTACACCACACCTAAATGTTCTGGTTATAGCTGTTTAAATCTAAACTGTAAATAGTCACCAATAAAACCCACGTGTAACATCGTAGCAGTCTCATAATGATAATTAGAAGCTTACCAGCGTCTGGTTTGAGGGGAATAGGATGTTTATATTTGTGAGGAAGGAAGAGATTAAAAGAAATGAAGATTTAAAGAGTTAGAAAATGGTTTGTGTGGGACATAGTCCTTTTGGGTTAGCAACCTTTCTTGGTGTTGAAAGTTCAATAATTTAAAAAAAATAATAATTCATGACCTCTTGCAGGATACAGATGAATTCTTTGAACATGAGAAGACTTTCTTTGTAGAATATGGCACCAAAATTAAAGACTCTGCACTCAAAGCAGAAAAAATGACAAGAACTCACAAAAGTAAGTGTAGATTGGCCAACTGCTGCTTGACCAGTAAATGTTGATAATTTTTATATGAAGGCAAAAAGGAACTAAATTTTGAGTTGACTGCTAACTTGATGCTCCTCTGTCCCCAGATGTCTCTGATGATTATATTCAGTTATCCTCTTCTTTTAATGAGCTTGGAATGGAAGAGAAGTCTCCTTTGAGCAAGTGAGTCTTTCCATCTTCACACATTGGCTGAGCAGGTGATAGTAACTGTTTTGTAGTTTCCAACAGCAGGAGTGGATGCAGTTGCCTTTAAACAAACATTCCCTGGGTGTGTTTTGATTGTGTTGCTCCTTTGGTAAGATGCTGGATGCTACAGGCACTTGAACATGTTCCTGGCCTATCCAGGTTTTCAACCATGTATCCCCAGTGTGCTATTTGGTGGACCTGGTGTTTCTTGCCACCTTTGGGGATTGTTTGGGTAGTTCTGTTAAAGAGGCTGCAGCAAGTTGGTGTAGTGAGTCTTGTACGGGTAGTGGAAGAAGCTGTGGAGCTCTGTTGCTGGAGTGGGGGGGTAAATATTCAAAGTGGTTGGTGGGCTGATAATTGAAACCACCTTTTTGTGCCTCAGGGCTTCTGGAGCAGCGAGAAGACAGTTTTAGGACATGGCCCAAGTGCAGGACTAAATGGGAATGAATTCTAATGTCCATTGCAGTCATTGAAAATTGAGACCAGAGGAGTTGGTGGGGAGAGAAGTGAGCATGTCCTGGACCAGAATAGTCTACCTTGTTCAGTCTACCTTGCCTTAGTGTCTGTGTGCACTCCCACTTGAGTTTACAAACAAGAGTGGTTCCAGTGAAGAGAAGAATTGAACAAGAAGCCATAAGCCATTGGTTGATAACTAACTTTTATTTTCCAGTCACTATGTAAAACTTGCTGAGCTGTTTGAAAAACTTCGGGTAAGTCTGCATTATTTAAATACTAAATGAGAATGATAAAAGTACTAATTTAGAATAGAAAAGTTGGGGCATACCAGGGTAAGATCAACAATTCATTTGGTGCTGTTGTTTTAGCAGTCTGGGAACAGAGGCCATTTGGCCTCTTGCTTCTTCCCACTATTCAGTGAGCTCATGGAGCCGAGTTGGCTGTAACCCTTCCTGAGAGTCAGAGAGAGAGAGAGAGATTTATTTATTTTGCTTGGGACAATGGAATAAGTGATCCAAAATGAGTATGGTATGTAAGTGGTGAGACCCCATTCAGAAGATAGCCCTGCTGTAACAATTTGATTGTCTACATAGTAATTTTTTTCAGTTAGTTCATTTTAAAGTTTGTTTGAAAAATAAATGCTGAAAATCTACCAGATTAAGTCACAGATGAACCTGGAGATTTGCTTAATGTGCAGTTCCAATAGGACGCCAGGAAAGTGAAATCCTTTGTTTCCGAAGCCTTTGATTTTTATTAACTGGCCAGTTTAGTGGGGTAGTTTCCTGATTGACTGTTTAAGGGTAATCAATTATCTGGCTAGATTACACCTGCGGTAGCTACCATAACACCAAAGGCCGAGTCCAGAAACCAGAGCTGTTCAGAGTTGGAGCTTAGATATAAGAAATGGAAGCAGTGAATTAATTCACTGCAATTTTGCTCTTCCCCTCCCTTTTCTTGTAAATCGATGAGTAGTCACTGGTCAGTCTTCAAGTCCAAAAGAAATGCACAGCAAGCTACAAAGTAGCAGGGTTTTATTTTAGAAGGTTTCTTAAACATTACATGTTACTTAATCCTTGGTGCTGTGTGGTTGGTCCTGGCAGAGAGTATTGAGGCAAGGTGGTCAGTGTGGTTTCCTGGATTAATTTCCAACTGTAAAATGGAATTGCAGAGATTTTCTCTTTTTTTCCCCCCCTGATCATCCTTGGGACACTGTTCGTTTTGCCTATATCAGTGGTTTTCAAACTTTTTCTTTCTGCTCACATACCACCTTAAGTAATCTCTATGCCATAGAAGCTCTGTGATTCGTAAGGGATTGCTTATGGTGGTATGTGAGTGGAAAGAAAAAGTTTGAAAACCACTGTTTTAATTGTACCTAATTGACTCGTTATGTGTATGGTTTCATAACTCCAAAGGAAATGGACCAATGACTTTTTCTCAAGCAAAATATTTCAGTAACAATTGGGTCTAGAGCAGTGGTTCTCAACTTTCTTTCCCACTCACATCCCACCTTAAATAATCCCTTACTAAATAAATAATCCCTTACTAATCACAGAGCACCTATGGCATAGGGAATACTTAAGGTGGTATGTGAGTTGAAAGATAAATTTTGAAAACCACTGGCCTATACAGAGAAAGTTTGTGGGAGGAGCAGGGGTGCAGTGCTAATATTTTTTAGGTGACATTGCTCACCAAAACGGCGACAAGGAGGTCTCGCAAGACCTGGCTTTGGAGGCTGTTGGTCTACGACGTAGGATGACTGGTCATGGAAGAAACAGATATGTCCAGAATAGCACTCAGCCACGACGTGTCACTGGGACGGCCCCGAAGTGTCCTGGTGAGGTGCCAGAGTGGTGCTCCTGTGAGCTCCAGCAGCACTGCACCCCTGGGGTGGAGGCAGTCTCTGGCACAGGATTTATTGTCCATCACCTATTACCCCTGAGTTGAGGTGGTAAAAAGTCGACCAAATTTGTCTTCAACCTTGTAACAGCACTGATTCACCACACCTTACAAACAAATAACGAATGCACTCACTCGTTTCTTTCAGCACACACCATGAAGTCGACTTTCTTTATTATTCACTAGACACAACATTGCATTCTTCAACTCCCAAACACCACCCAGTTAAACTCCTCTACCTCATCATTGCCTCACTGTCACATGGGTGATCCTGATGTTCTCACTCTCCTCCTGCATCTGAGATTCATCACCTGTAAACTGACGCTTAACACACCCGCACATGCACGCTAATACCCCTGCGTGTCAGTTTGCTCTTATCATCAGCGGCTGCTGGCACCGCTCCCAACGAAGGTAAGTACAAGACCGGTTCACCCTCTTCCTTGATGGGAAGTGGTGCTTTGAGCCGTATGAAATATTTAAGCCTGGGTGTAGCCAATGGAAATGATAGCTGGCTTAATTACACAGCACAATTTCCTTTTAATGGTTTTTTTTTTAACCTTTCACTCCCCCGATCCTTAATCCTCCCACAGAAAGTAGAGGGAAGAGTGTCAAGTGACGAAGACTTGAAATTGACGGAGCTGTTAAAATACTATGTGAGGGACATACAGGCAGCAAAGGTAATGTGTCTGAACCTTGCTACTTTACAGCTTTCCTCTGTGTGCTTGATGCCCCAGAATCCAACGTGTTTAAGATTTACTGATTGGGATGTGACTACTACAAACTTTTAAGAGTTGCCTTGTAATTTTAGTTTAGTCAATGACTAGGATTATTTATCTTCCTTGTTATGGAAGATAATTACATTAGTTACCTCTTTCAGGATTAGTTAATTACCTGGTGATCTTGCAAATGGATTCTGAGCCACTATAACAGTTGAGACTGAGGGACCCCAACCTGGTCAAGGTCATTGTAACTGTAAGGAGAGAATTGAATTATTTTATTGTCATATTTATCAATATATAGCAAGTCGTATGGTTTTGCATGATATCTAGGCATTCCATCTGACACAGCAGGCAGTGACAGTGAGATGACAGTGTAGGAAATAATGAAGGGAGCTGTAAATTAATTTATTGACCTGCAGTCTGTCAATCTTCAGATTATATCGTATGGATCTGAACAAGAGTTCAAATGTTAGACATTTGGTTGTTTCCCTCTGCTTATTACCTTCGTTTGTTCACTCATGGGGGCAGGTATTGGACATCCGCAATTGCCCCTGGACTGAGGAGGCAGTGTTCAAGTCAATTGCAGTGCTGGAGGTAGAGCTGGTTGTGTCCTCAGATTAGGCAGTAACAACAGATTTATGGAACCTGGAGCACACTGTTTGAGACTGGTGATGGGGTATGTACCCTTGCATTTAAAAAGTATCTGGATGAGCTTCCAAGTACTAGTAAATGGAACCCGTACCTATATAGCTGGGCACTTGATGGTAGACATGGATGTGATGGACTTGAGGGCCTGCTTTTGTGCAGCATGATTGTTTGCCTCCATTTCCCTTCCCAGGTGGGTGCCCTTATTCCAAATAGTTGGTAGATTGTATGATGGAAGTATTTTGTGGACTTACTTCCTCTGATGCACAAACTGTTTTCCAATGGGCAGGCATACACTTGTCTGCTGTCAGCCTCATATACACAGTGGTCTGGGGAAGATCTCTCTGCTTTGGGAACATTGGGTGCCTTAAAGGCTTGATACGACCAAGTACAAAGCAGTTTGGTTAAATAAGGAACTGGCCATTTTAGCGGATTTTTAAAAAGAAAGTATTGTGTAAGTCATAGATTCCCAGTGCTGGTAACAGTGAATTCTAGTAGTCCTCTGCAGGGTTTGTAAACAAAATTATGCAGGAATAGGGAGTAACTGGGAAAGCTCATTGTTATTTTGCCAAAAGAGCAGGTAAGTTGTGCTTCAATTGTAGAGGATATTGGACCACTTTGGAAGTACACTGTATAGTTCTGGTCTCTTTAATTCATTAAAAGAAGTGCAAAGAAGATTTAGTGGCATACTGTTGTAGAGCTTGAGAGCAGCAGGGATAATTGGGAGTAGTGAGATGCTCTCTCATGACACCCTCTGAAGAGAGGAGGAGAGCTTCTTCTGGGTAGGCATCCCTCAGAGGTTTTTCTCAGCACAGACTTGGTAGGCTGAAGTTGATGGGTCTTTGCTGACCCGTTGCATACTAATCCTACATTAATCTCCTAATTCTCCCCACGTTTGTATCACCTTCCCTGGATTCCACCAATCCTACTGTCTCCTGGGGACAATTTTCAGCAGCCAGTGAACCTACCATCAGATGTGGGAGGAAACCTAAAAGTGCCCAAGGTCAGGATCAATCCCAGTTTTCTGGTGCGATGAGGCAGCAGCTCTACCAGCTATGACACTCACCTGGAGTGAATGGATTGGCCAATAAGGAAAAGTGAGATAGTCCAAGCTTGTATCTGCTGGAGTGAAGAGTGAGCATCTGAAGAGGTTCTGATTGGAGATTGTCTTCTCGTGGGAGGATCCAAATTAAGAGTCTCCCATTTACAACTGGAGTCCAAGCTTATTTGTGGTTTGTGATCTTTGGTCTCAGAGTGGGGATGCAGTGCCTGAACCTTTTGGCAGAAAATGGGGTGGAAGGCTACAGAAATGTAGATTTAAGTTTACAGTTGATCAATTGTGATCTAATTAAATGGTGGAGTGACCCACCATTCCTAATTTGAAAATTTTTAAGCCAAGTCATTAAAAATAACACAGATGCTGGAAATCTAAGATGAAAGAAAATGCAGGAAATTCTCAGCAGGTTGAGAACATCAGTGGAGAAAGAAATCTATGAACTGGAAAAGCGAAGCCCAGTGCAGAAAGAGGCAGAGTGGAGAGAAGAGAGGGACTGTTTGAGGGTCAGTGAGGGGATGGATGCCATTGGTGCTGTCTGAGAGAGGATGGTAAATGGATATTAAGTAGAGCCCATCTGTCTGGTGGAGATGTAAATAGGGGGATAGGACATGGGGCAGTACAGAGACTGAAAACTGAGCTGCTTCAATGAGATATAATGCTGGAAATGGCCAGTAGATCAGTCAGCATCTGTGGAGAGAAGAACTAAGCAAAATGATCCCATATCTATCTTGACCACACAACTCCTGAATCAAATTCAGTTGAATTGTTTGTCATGTGTACTACATCCAGTGGGAAAAAAAATCTTATTTTGAGTGCTCGCCAGGCAAGTTGTACTCTAGGTCAGCAGGTGGGAAATAATAAAACAGAAGTGCAGGGTATACAGTAATTTAGAGTTCAGGGTATAATGTTACCTGGACAATGTTTAGGGTCTAGAGAAAACTACAATTAAACAGTGCAAGGGCAACATCTTTTACCAAACAAAAGCCCATTCAATTGTTAGATAACTCTGTATGTGTGACTTCTCATCTGCCAAGGCTAACAAAACTCTCGACCACATCACTATTTCTGCTCTCATCCTGACTCTAAGCCAGATGAGGGTCTCAGCTCCCCTTGTCCTTGCCACCCACCCTTCCAGCTTCCACTAACGAAACCAAGGATGGTGTGTTAATGTCCCTTGGGTAGTTTAATTTGGTGTATGGGCAAGGAAAAGGTTTGAGTTGCTCTCTTGTCAGGTGTATGGCACAATGATACATTATGTTAAGTTTTCAAATGGGCCACCTGTTTCTGATATGTGAAGATTTCCTTGGATATCTGGAGATTTTTCCCTAAGGCTTTAAATGTTTGGAGTTGCATGGTCTGGGATCACCAGTTCTGTGCAGATTATGAAAGGTAGTGCTGGGCAAGGCTGTGGACCAGGTAAACCTGATACCAACAGAAGAATGGGGAAAAATTCTAGTTTGTCACATGTGCCAAAATGCTGTGGTTGTTTTGTGAGCAGCCCTGTGGGTACAACAGTTTTTAAAAAAAAACACAGTACAGAGTTTTAGATTGATAGGTTCAGTTGGTGCAGATCAAAGACCACATTATTTTGTGTGATATGCATTCAGGAGGGGCACATGTTCCTGTTTCTCCGCTTTGTAATACGGAATGAAGTTTGCTCATAAACGACTCCACTGGTATTTGAATCTTTGTATTAATTTTGCAGGATCTTCTGTACAGGAGAGCCAGAGCTCTTGTAGATTCTGAAAATGCCAGTAAAGCCCTGGACAAAGCTCGGATAAAGGGCAAAGATATGAAACAAGCAGAACTCCAGCAACAGCTGTGCAGCCAGAAATTTGAGAAGCTTTCAGACTCTGCTAAGAAAGGTACAAGCCTCTGGTATCTCGGGACAGGACAGCACCCCCTCTGCTCCCAGCCAGTCAAGTGGTCTTTGAAGCATTAAAATGTTAATTCAGAAGTAAGGATGCCCCCTGATGAATGTTCACTTTCATCTCTAATGAAACTGTCTGAGCCTGCATGCATCAAGACCCAGAAAGTGGTCTAGCATGGTCTGCAGTCCTCGTGGCAGTTTATCCAGAATGTTGTGACAACATTAACACAGGAGAGTCTAGGTGCATCTCCTTTTTTAAAAAAATTTTTTAATTTTTCACTCTATGAACCATATTGACCAAAATACACGTAAACCTTTCCCTCTTGAATATACAGAGTGTCATTTTCTCCCCTGATGAATGTTCACTTTCATCTCTAATGAAACTGTCTGAGCCTGCATGCATCAAGACCCAGAAAGTGGTCTAGCATGGTCTGCAGTCCTCGGGGCAGTTTATCCAGAATGTTGTGACAACATTTGTTCCAGGCAGTGACCAGCCCTAACACAGGAGAGTCTAGGTGCATCTCCTTTTTTTAAAAAAAATTTTTAATTTTTCACACTATGAACCATATTGACCAAAATACACGTAAACCTTTCCCTCTTGAATATACAGAGTGTAATTTTCTCCCCTTTTCCCCCCTCCCCACCCACTCATTTCCTTGATGTTCATTACCCCCAGGGTATTGATGGTGAGTGACTGGGCAATGATTGTCCAGAAACTTAACTGGACCAGCAAAAGAAACACCATAGCTACTAGAGCAGGTATCCAGCAGTGACTGGCTCTCCTCCTGATACCTTGAGGCCTTTCCACCATACACAAAGCATAGTCAGGATTGTGACTGAACATTCTGTTTACCTGGATGAGGACCACTCCTAATGACTGCATCCAGACTGAAGCTGGATTAATACCGCAAGTGTCACCAGAACAGCTTTCTGCATGTTTCTCCAGTACTCGGGCAGAATAACTACAGGGTGTAACTTTACAAATCCTGTCATCTTGTGCCAAGAAAGACAATTACAACAGGTACCTGGGAACGCATGCTGTTTCCCCTCTATTGTACATGATCCTAGGATGGATGTACCTTGTTCTTTCATTATTACTGGGTATAAATCCTGGGACTCTGGTGCCAATAACATTCTTGGGGTGCTGTCACTGGGACTGAAGCGGTTCAAAAATGCAGATGCTCTCTATTTACTTCCACAGCCATTTCTAGGGCAATTAGTGTTGAGTAAAGAAGACTGGCTTTGCCAAGGTCTGGGGAAAAATGACATGAACTTGAGAATTTGGCATGCAATATGCACAGAGAAGAGGTTAAAACAGCAGGGTGAAGTAAACAGAATGTCAGGAATGTTATTGTAGAACATTGGCTAAGATTGAGTGAATACATGTTTGACTTGCAGTGCTTGCTCATTTGGACGTTCCATCATCTTGTGCATCATCTGTTTATTAAAAGCCTTGCCCTAATATTTGAAATGCCTCAAGATTGTGCCTCTCTCTGTCCCTCATCTGTAGTTCAGGTGAAAATTGAGTTCCTTGCTGGTGCAGTTAATTTGCCAATATTCAGTCAGCCACATTCTCGCCTGTACACCACACCAGCCCATGTGGCTTGTTTTCACTTTGCCTTCAGCCCTGCTGTGTTTAGAATGTTCCCTGACTGGTGGCTACACATTCAGATGTAAACCATGGAATTCCTGAAGGATTTCACCACTGTCGCTGCAAATGGGCTGCTGTGACTCAATGGATAGAGCTGCTGCATCACAGCCCCAGCCAATCATAATCTCCAGTGCTACTGTGCAGAGTTCGCACGTTCTCCGTCAACTCACCTTGACATAGGCAATTGGTAGGAAAACAATGGGCATATAAGGGGGACTACGTTGATGGAAATGGTAAGGAGAGTTTTCAATGGGCTGAGCGACCTCCTTAGTCATCATTGAAATTGGTGTAGTTGGTGCAATAAAATAGTAATAAACTTCTACCATGAACTCCTGACAAGCTTGATGTTACTTTAAAATTCCATGATATGATTTCCATTTCAATCCTCTGGAATTGTTTTCCCAGAGTAAAAGTTGATAACATGAGCTGCTGCCAGACAATAACTTGGTGTAAAAGTTATTTAACCTTGCCTATCCATGTTAAGTTGCTGATTCAGGATGTTCCTCTTTTCAGAACTGACTGCTTTCAGAACCAGAAGAGTGGCAGCATTCCGCAAAAATTTGATTGAAATCTCTGAGCTGGAGCTGAAACATGCCAAGGTGATTGGTCTGTAACTGTTATGCTGCAGGAGGTACTGATGGGGTTGGATTCCAGACAGCTCCTCATCTCTGGTTGTCATCTTCCCCTCCCAACATTCGCTCCACAATCTGAAGAGAGAAACTGTTAAACGTTTTCAGCTTTAAAAAAAAATCCGAATCAAGATGATGTGGCAGTGTTTGGAGCTCCCTCTTTGGCGTGCTGTTGAAGTGGTGGGCCTGGGGGCTATTTGTGGGGCCCTTCAATTGGGGGTGCTCTGTGTATATAATCCATCCATTGGGAGGGTTGTGTGTGCATGTTCGCATTCCTCCCTCCCTTGCATAATAAATAATGATCGACAGGATGCAGATGGCAGCCACGTACTCAGTGATATCAATCTCGTGTTCATCATGAGAAGGTTCAGGAGAGCAGCCTTGGACAGCAGGGGCATATTTGCCACTGACTGGATTCCCAGGCTGCTTTCAGTTGTGCCATCAATGACTCCTCCCCACCACTTCAATTTGTACCAGGGCACAATGCAGGAAATAGCTGTTAGTGCTGTGTGCTGGGTGGTTTGGAAGTGGTATCGATCTGAACTCCATGTTCTGTAGGGCCCCTTTGATTAAGCTGAGCAGATGCAGCCTGGTTTTATTGCAGAACATTAGGAGAAGGTTTTATCCCAATGCAGGAAGAAGTCGTTGTTTTTGTGCCAGTTGCTTTCGTGAACTCTGCAGTGTAGTTGGCAAAGCTGCTGCCTCTCAGAGACCCGGGTTCAGTCCTGTTGTTTGAGCTCTATATAGAGTTTACAATTCTCCCTGTGATGGTGTGGGCTGGCTACAGTTTCCCATCACGTCCCAAGACATTAATTGGCCATTGTACATTACCTTTAGTGTGCAGGTGGATGTAGAATATATGGGGAGGGGTGGAGAGGGGAAATTAGGAATGACATTGCTCTGACCCATTGGGCTAAGTACCCTCCTTTGTCATCAGGAAATGTGGAAAGTTCCTGCTCTATAATGTCCCTGGGTATTCATTCCAACAAGCCTCCCCAAGCTTCCTGGTGTTAAATCTGATTACAGCACAGTTTATAAACAAACAATAATTTGTCTTTGCCACTCTGGCAAATGTGACCCACTCCAACCAATTTCAGGGCTTCATCTGCCACTGCTTGCAACCCTTTGGAATTCTGAATGGCTGCAATTTTTAAATTTGCCTTCTGCCTTTATTGTTGCAAGAAGGGTTTGAAGAGCTTCCCCTGCCCTTCACCAGAGCAACAGGCTGATAAGGTTGTTTCTATGCTGGGCATAGAAACAAGCCTGTTGACCCATTGTGCCACCAAGCATCCATTCACACAAATCCTGTTCTTCCTGTATTACACTGTATTATCAATCCCCCCTCCTTCCTCCCCACTCCCAAAAAAAGATTCAACCATTCATCTTAATTGACATCTACAAGATTGGGTGGAGAGCTAGCACCTTTTTTCTGGGATGAAAAAACATCTGTTTAAGGTGAGAGGAGGAAAGTTAAGGGGGAGATGTCAGAACTTTAATAATTTATTTACATGTACTCACCTACTCACTTATTGGGACATTCAAAAGACCCTTGGGCACATGGGTGTAAGAAAACATGGGGTTTATAGGTGCAAGGGAGGGAAGCATTCAGTCGTTGAGTAGGTCAGCAAAACATCATGGGTTGATAAGCCTGTACTGTAATGTTTTATCCAGGGGCAACATTCAACCAATTCACCCACCAACCCACCCACATCTCTGGGGGTTGTTGGTGGAAACCTACACAGCAGCACAGGATGTCAGGAGAGACCGTGGATTACTGGTGTTGGAAGACAGATGCTCTGACTAAAACTCTTCAACTCCTTCATTGGCATTCAAATGAGGCATCCCACAATGGAGTATCCCTGTTGAGAGTTAACTGGGGTTCTGAGGACTCTGGGGTGTCTTTTTCATACTTTCTCATCTTGCAATATCAAAGATTTGTTTTGGTTTGTTTTAGAACAATGTGCAAGTACTACAAAACTGTCTGGCTGTGCTGATGAGTAACTAATGCCACATGACTGGAGGGGATCAGGATTCTCAGATGGTGGTTCTCCCAATCGAAAAGATTTGTTTGCAACTCATGGCCCAAAATCGTCGTTCTTCCAACTGCTACTGAAAGAACTGTTGTCATGAGATGGTCTATGCATGGTTACACTCTTGTCCTTCAACAGTTTGTGCCTGCTGCTGCTTAACTCTAAAAGCTTGGATTAAGTGTAAAGTATTTTAAAATAAGCTTTGTTCCACACAAGTGCCTATCTGTCATGGTAATTCAGAGTTCAAAAATTGAAGTTGGCCCAAGTTTTGTAATGTTAGTGCTCCAATGCAAATTTAGTTTTGATAGTAATAGCAAATGAAGAGTAAAATGGACCTTCTACAATAATGCAAAGCTAAATTAACTGTTTAAATAAAATCATGTGAATGCTTCCATTGTATCATGTGCAATGACCAATTTCGTACTTGATCTGATAAACGGAATCTTCTTACTTAATACTGTATTCCACTAACTGATTCAAATTAAAATAGTTTTCTGTCTTTACTAATGAAGATAACTTTTGAGACAGACTGTTGATATGTTACTCCTTTTGTATCCCAAATGTAATTTGCAAGCAAAAGAGTTAAAATGGAAGAATTACAAGAAGATCTGCATGGGGACTTTTCAGAGAGGCACTGATTGCAGTATGGCTCTTCTGGGTTAAAGAGGCAACCCCCAACCCCCACCCATACTGAACCCTCATGTAAATTCTTGCAACTCCTTTGGGTAAAAAACACTCCTGAAATGACCAGCTGCTTCAAAATAATTGCAGCATACTTGTGCTTTTCTCTTTATAAAAATCTGAGGGCAGCATATTTTTAGGATGAATCTGGAGGAAGTGGAAGTTTAGCTGTGGCTTTTTACTCAGTTCAATTAAACCAAATCCTAGCCTGCCACCCAGCACATCAGTTGATGGTAGAAGGAAGCCCAGATGGAGCTTCTGTTGAATGTGGAGTATCTGGATTCATTTTGGTGGTCCTGTGTCTGAGTACAACAAGCAATGTTTACCCTGTGCTTTACAGACACAGGTCGCACTAATTCTGCATGTGGTGATCTCTGCTCCTTCCCTTGAGTTGGTTTTCTTCATCTTCCACCTTATCCACAATGATTGATCATCCTGTGGTGTGAAAAGTCTGTGATGCCTGTTAAAGAAATGTGAACAGTAAAAAAAGATTTGAAACTGCTCTAATCTCTTGCCCTGTCATTTGCCGGATCATTAATAATGGCGGTTTGGAATATGGAACAGTGGGAGAGGGGCTAGTGGCTTTGTGTTAGGAAAACAATCTCTCCTTCAGTTGCTGCAAGACTAAGGAGTTGGTGATGAATTTCCAGAAGAGGAGTCTATCAATGGTACTGAGGTGGTGTAGTGGTACACCACCGGCCTACTGCAGGGGGAAACCTCTGTACCTGCAGGAGTGTAAGGGGACTGTCAATCAGTTGGCCTGAAGGGATCAAGCCCCACCTGGTCGGGTGTCAATCACGCTCCGGGATACAAGCCTGTACCGGCCTCCCGAGGTTCACTCGAGTTACTGCAGCTACAGCCAGCTGGCTCTTGGAAGTCTTTGTGGATTAAAGTCTGTTGTACAATCTTTACCTTGTGTGTGTCTGATTCTGGCTAACAGCGCACACAATTCAATCCACAAAATTTTCCCATGGCTGCCATGGAAAAACTCCTGAGTGCAGGGAGCCTCGAAGTCGACCCTCACCACCCAGAAGCCCAGATAAGCTTTGAGATCTGGCAGCACGTGGTCGAGGCAATCATCGTGGCCCACGAAGGCGGCATCCTGGACTCAGATCAGAAGAGGTTGGTCCTACTCTGGTCAAAGCTGGGTCTCCACACCTTCCAGGCAACCAAAGGCTGCTCCATGTACAAGAGTGCAATGGACACTCTCGAGAACCCCACCCCCCATGAATGCAGTCTGTGCAAGGTACCTCCTCAACACCCGAGCCCAGCAACCCGGGGAGATGGCTGAGTCTTACCTTGGACACTTGCGAGAGTTGGCCCGACCATGTCTGGCTGAACCCAGGGTAGGTGCAGAGGAGGTCAAGAGGCTGATCTGAGACGCCTTCGTCCGAGGGCTAAGCTCGAGGGCCATCCGACAGAAGATGCTGGAAGACAATATCTATGCCCTAACCAAGACTGTGGAAGTGGTCCAAACCCTGGAAGCAGCAGCCCTGCACATTGAAACCTTCGATTCCAGGTTCCCCCAGGCTCCCTCATGGCCCTCTCACACTGCAGCTGCAGCCTTAGACCAAGCTGGGGAGGAGAACATCGCTTCGGCAGGCGCATGGCACCCCTGTAAGAACCGTAGGACCTGGTGTGGGTCCGATCGATGATCGCACCAAAACTGCCCAGCTTGGAACCAGTTTTGTTCCCGATGCGGCTAGAAAGGCCACTTTGTAAAAGTGTGCCTCTCAAATCCAGCCGGGAGCTCAGCAGCCCTCTATGACCTCCCCACCTCTCCTGTGGACCCCTCCATGTGCGCGTGCCAAGCGACACCATTGGCCCAGCGACGACTTCTGCCTTCCCAACTTCGGTGCAACATCCAGCCCCGCCAGTGACTGTCACAGCATGTGCCCCGAGCACCTGCACCAGCCCCAGCCCACACCAGCGCCGTTTGCCGAGAACTACAGCAATGTCACTTCCGGCTGATGTAATGATGTCACTGCAGCTGGCCACGATGACGTCACTTCCCGGGCACAACGGACACAGCTGGGGAAGGATGCCAGCCACGCAGCAGGCCCCCATGTGCTGCTGCCATCTTGGGTTAGGCAGCAGTCGACATGGAGGACCCCCAACAATGTTGAGAATGATATGGTCAACGTGGGCAATGACCAGGCCGCCCTACCAACGCTCCCCATGCCTCTGGGTGCCATCGGCTGCTGCACACCACACCCAGCGACTGACATCGACGTGGTCAACACGGGTGATGACCAGGTCACTCTACCCATGCTCCCTATGTCTCCGGAAGCCATAAATCGCTGCGCACAACCAGAGAGTGACGACTCCGACTCAGAGACGGTCCTGGCTGCCACCAGGCTGACCAGGGACATCTCTCACTACCTTGGGTGCTCGATGATGGACGTGTAAGTCAACGGGCAGGTAACGAAGTGCCTGTTCGACAGTGGCATCTCCGAGAGCTTCATTCACCCGAGCGTGGCCCACTCCCTGAGATCAAATGTCCACCCCATCACCTGCTCAATCGCCCTCGCCGCCAAGGATGAGACTGTTGGTACCCTTGGGCACTGCTCGGGTGATATAACTGTGGGAGGGGAGACTTGCACAGGGTTCAGGCTCCTGGTCATGCCCAAACTCTGCGCCCCCATCCTCCTGGGCCTAGATCTACCGGGCTTTCTCCACAATTGACCTGAAGTCAGCGTATCACCAAATCCCCATCCACCCAAAGGACAAGCCCTACACCGCCTTTGAGGCGGATGGGCGCCTGTACCAGTTCCGCTGAGTTCCCTTTGGGGTCACAAACGGGATCTCCGTTTTTCAGCGAGAGATGGATCACATGGTAGACCGGCACAAGCTGAAAGCGATGTTCCCGTATCTGGATAACGTCACTATCTGCGGCTGTGACCAGCAGGACCATGATGCTAACTTAGAAAAATTCCTCCAGACGGCCGGGGAGCTGAATCTCACTTACAACAAGGAGAAGTGTGTGTTTAGCACCACCCGCCTTTCCATCTTGGGGTACATCATGGCCCATGGAGTCGTCAGCCCAGAAAGGACGCACCTATTAATGAAGTTACCCCCCCCATGCTAAAGGCCCTCCCCAGGTGCTTTGGCCTGTTCTCTTATTACTCGCAGTGGGACCCTCGCTTCTTGGACTAGGTCTGCCCACTGGCCCAAGCTACAACTTTTCCCCTCCCACCCGAGGCGCAGGCAGCCTTCATCCGCATCAGGCAAGACATCGCAGACGCCACGATGCAGGCTGTGGTTGAGGACTCCCCCTTCCAGTTGGAGAGCGATGCCTCTGAGGTGGCCCTCGCTGCTACCCTCAACCAAGGGGGGTCTCCCTGTCACTTTCTTCTCCAGGACCCTCCACGGCTCCGAGCTAGGGCACTCTGCCATTGAAAAGGAGGCCCAGGCGATTGTGGAAGTGGTCCGTCACTGGTGCCACTACCTGGCCGGCAGGAGATTCACCCTCCTCAAAGACCAGCAGGCTGTGGCATTCATGTTTAACACTACCCACAAGAGCAAGATCAAGAACGATAAGATCCTGCGCTGGAGAGTCAAGCTGGCAACCTACAGCTACAACATCCAGTACCGCCCCGGGAAGTTTAACAACTCCCCTGATGCCCTCTCTCACACCTGCGCGTCTATGCACGACGACAGACTGCAGGCATTGCATGAGTTCCTCTGCCATCCGAGTGTCACCAGGTTGTACCATTTCATTGTCCCGAGGCCTGCCATACACCATTAGGGACATCAGGGACATGACAGAGGCCTGCTGGGTCTGCGTGGAGTGTAAATCCCACTTCTTCCACCCACCCCAGGCCCATGTTGTAAAAGCTACTTGGCCTTTCAAGCGTTTCGGCATGGACCTCAAAGGGCCCCTGCTTTCCACGAACCAAAATGTCTACTTCCTCACGGTAGTGGACGAGTACTCACGCTTTCCTTTCGCTATCCCTTGCCCAGACACCTCCACGGCCACCGTCATCAGGGCCCTGGGGCAGATTTTCACCATGTTTGGCTACCCCGCCTTCATCCATAGCGACCGGGGTCTAGTTTCATGAGTGACGAGCTGCGCCAGTATTTGATGGAGAGGGGCATCGCGACCAGTTGCACAGCGAGCTATAACCCGAGAGGCAATGGGCAAGTGGAATGCGAGAATGGGGTAGTCTGGAAGGCAGGGCCATTGAGTACTGGCAGGATGCCCTGCCCAAGGCGCTCAATGCCATTCGGTCGCTGCTGTGCATGGCTACCAACGAGACCCCTCACGAACGTCTGTTCTCATTCCCCAGGAGGTCGGCGACTGGAATGTCCCTCCCAGCATGGCTCATGTCCCTGGGACCTGTGCTCCTGTGTAAGCATGTACGGACACACAAGGCCGAAGTCCTAGTTGAACAGGTCTTCCTCCTACATGCAAACCACAACTACGCCTACGTAAGGTTCAGCAGTGGCCTAACGTCTCAGCCAGGGATGTAGTACCAGCAGGAGCACCCACCATACCATGCCACCCTCCAGCCCAGGATGACGCTAACTGGGCATACATCCCAGTCCCCAGGCAGCTATGGGGCACGCAGGACCTCCTTGACCACCAGGGGCCCACTTCCCCCACCCATCCAATGCGACCCTCATACGTCGACCCTGACTGCCCCTCCATGTGGCACCTCACCAGCCACACAGACCCCTGCTGCCAGCCCCCCACTTCCCTTCCGACCAGTGACCAGGAGCCAGTCCTACGATGGTCACAGAGACCCCGGCAGCCGCCGGATCGTCTCAACCTGTAAATATTATGTATGTAGTGGGTGTGATTCCTTGTTACTGCCCCTCCCCAACCCTCCGGGACAATTTTAAAGAAGGGGGTGAATGTGGTGGTACACCACCGGCCTACTGCAGGGGGCAACCTCTGTACTTGCAGGAGTGTAAGGGGACAGGACAACTCCTGGCCAGCAGTCAATCAGTCTGCCTGAAGAGATCAAGCCCCAACCGGTAGGGTGTCAATCACCCTCTGGGATATAAGCCTGCGCCGGCCTCCCGAAGCTCATTGAGTTACTGCAGCTACAAACAGCCTGGCTCTGTGGAAGTCTTTGTGGATTAAAGCCTGTTGTACAATCTTTACCCTGTGTGTGTCTGATTCTGGCTAACAGCGCACCACAGGTGGAGATCGTAGACTACTTTAAGTCTAAACCACTCCAGTGACCTGTCCGAGTCAACCCATGTTCAAGATTATTTTATTGTCATGTAATAATACAAAATGTAATATGACACAAAATTTTCTTTAGTGTAGCTTAAAAAAAACTTTTGCCATCAGCAGAAATTGTCCAGTGCCTTCGCAGGGAGAGAAAGAGAAGCAAAAGGTAATCCCCTGAGTGTCATTGAATATCCATGGATTTGCCTCCAGTGCTCACACAGCCTTCAGTCCAAACCATCTGCAACCTTAACTCCAGATGTACAGCTCTGACATGGACAGGAAGCTTCTGGCACCCTCTTACATCTCTGTTCTGATGCCAGGTACTCCTTCAGCCAGTCTCCAGCAGTCCATAGCCTGGTGTGAGACCTTTGACTGCATTTGCCAGCAGCCTATGGCTTATGTGAGTTCCTTGCCTCAGGTCACCAACAGCCCTCCGCCTGTGTGTCCTTCAGCCACGAAGCCCTTCGCTGGTCCACCGACTTGGTCGCCATCCTGTGGATCGTCTCCTCTGCTTCCTCTTCTCAAATGGGGGTGATCTCCCTGTTTTATGATGCCCTATACCTGTCCTCAGCTTCCCCTGAATCTGTTACCCCTCAAGGCAGCTGCTGATTATGGGCACCACCATCTTGAGCCCAGACCAAGTGGTCACAGGATTTTAAAATAAACTGCCATCAGCTCCTTTAATAGGCTGCTTAAAGCCTGTAGGAGCTGATGGTGGTCGGATTAGTGGGATGCACCCTGTGGAGAGTGCTGTGTCTCCGCTCCCTGCACTCCATGGATCCGCGCTAGCCACAGTGCTGCCATTTTGACACAATAGCAAAGAAAGTGCACCAACAACTCTATTTCCTCCGAAGCCTGAGGAATTTTGGCAATTACCTGTGTCCCTTAACGATTTCCACATTTAAGGCATCTGATCAAGGTTCATCACTCTGTGGTACAATACCCATGATTGCAAGAAAATGCAGAGTTGTGAATGCAATTTATTGCACTAATTCATTTCCCCTCATGAAATCCATCTATATTTCTGACTGCCTTTGAAAGAAGATAACATATTTCACCATGGCCACCTGTTGGGAAGAAGGTTCACAAGTCTATTGCATATCACATTCTAGGGCTCGCCTGCTATCATCAGATTTCTGAATGAACCTCCTACTACTCAAATAACGTTGCCTTTGCTCTCGAGTAACTAACCTCTCCCTGTGACTTTTGAACTTTCATACTCCAGCATCTGCTTTTATTTCAGCTTTACAACATCTGCACTGTTTTATTTCTCTACTATATGCAGAACTATCTTCTCTGTGGGTCAGGTTTTGCTGAGACTTTAAGAGAGGAATTTTATCCCTTCACCCACCTGGTCTGGTGTGGAACTGAAACCAGTACTTCTTTCTTTTCACTTCCCCCACCACACCCCACCCAACCAACTTGCAGATTCCCAATACGTATTCTGCCCATGCAACATGGAGCCAGGGTGTCGGTACCTCTTGGTCACACCTCTGAGACAAATTTGGTTGGGGAAATCTGCCCAAATGTGGACAAGTCCACACAACTGCCTTGTTTGCTGGCTAATTTTTGGAGAAGTTATTTAACCTCCTTCCAAGCAGTTGAGTTGATTGGAATCTGGCCAGCATTTTCCTTGAACTTAGTACTGCTTCCTCGTGTCTGATGGACATTGACAGGGCTTGATGGTTATGTGTATTGGGATGGTGTTACCATTTGCTGCAAGGTGACTGTTTGGGTCTAGGATACCTCCCTTCGTTCTCATCTGATATACAAGGTTTGCAGTTCAAGAATCTAATTGATTTCCAGATCTGCGCCTGATTCCTGAATCTTCTATATCTGAGCACAGGTTCTGCTGACTGATGTTGGGTATGAGTGTTGATTGCAGAAGTATGATGAAGATCTAGGGGAAGGGTCAAAGCTGTCCTGAACTTGCAGAAGTCTTGGTGGAGAGACCATTAATATGGGGATTGGGACTGGATCTGTGGCCCAAGCAGCTTTGCTGTTAGTCTTGGTCATGCGCAGTTTGTGCAATTCTTTGGTCAGTCGCAGCTTGAGCACGACATATATTCAACCCAGAGAGAACCCCTTTGGCCCAAGTCTCTGCTGACCAATCACCCATTTACTCAAATCCTACACTAAACGCTCCCCTAACTCTTTACCCCCTGCCCCAGATTCTACCACTCACCCACACACTAGGAACAAGTTACAATGGTCATTTAACTGATCACTCATGGGAAGAAATCAGGGCACCTGGTGGGGAAACTAGCATGTTGATGGAAAGTTGGTGCAAACTCCACACAATTGGCACCTGAAGTCTGGGTCTCTGGAGCTGTGTGCCACTGCACCACTGCTGATCAGCACATTTCAGGGTAGCATGGTTAGTGTCACCGTTAGCATCAACAATCCAGGTTTGAATCCACCACTATCTGTAAGGAGTTTGGATGTTATTCCTGTGTCTCTGTGGGTTTCCTCAGGTGCTCTCATTTCCTCCCACTCCAAAGACGTGTGGGGCTAGTAGTTTAATTGGTCACATGGGCATATTTGCATGCCATAGGCTCATGGGCTGGAAGGGCCTGTTAGTGGGTTGTTTCTCCAAATTAAAATTGATAAGCAAACTGTGGGAAAGATGTGATTGAACTGGAAAAGTGCAGAGAGATTTGTGAAGATGGCCGATCTACACATTGAGATGATGAGGAAATCTTTGAAGTAGTTTTAAAAGGAACAAGGAAGCTGACAAGAGACTTAAATGAGTCCTCGCTCAAGTAAATGTAAAAGGACTGATTTCTTACACAGAGGGATGTAAAACTGGTGGGGGGGTGGGGGGTGGAGGGGAAGGGGAAGGTTGTGAAGTTAAACTAGCTGGTGAAAGGATTAAAGAGAGGAGATGAGGTTTTTATTTTGCCCACCCAAAGTGTGGTGGGGGTTGGAAGATCTCTGCCTGGAACTCCTTTCACACTTCTATAGTGCCTTTAGATGTACTTTGAGCTGTGGCCTGCAGGGCTGCAGACGAAGTGATAGAAGGTGGGATTACATTGGGCAGCTTTTTCTCAGATGCACTGGAAACAATGGGTCAAATCACTTCCTTCTGAATTGTAGTTTCTGTGACCCTTTACAGACAAGCCTGAAATCTACTCAGAGGAGAATCTTTAAGATAGTTTCACAGCAGGTAAGTAATAGGGGTATGTTCATGACAAATGCAGGTGGACATTCAGCCCATTCAAATTATCCCAGCTCCTAGACCAATCTTGTTCCCTCATTAGTTTTACCCCATCAATACTCCCCAGATTACCCAAAGATGGCCCGAAAGATTCTACCACCTATCTATGCTCCCATAGCCAATTAACATTTTTGATTATCATTGTGGTGCACTGAGGTAGCAGCAAGCAAGCACAAAACTCAAAAGACTATACAACAGGCTTTATTCAGGTAAAAGTCTGAACACCAGTTCATACTTCGGTGGCTCCCGTGTGACTGGCTCAGGTCTATATTCGGGTCAGCTGATTGACAGCCGGCCAGGTGGAGTCAGCCCCAGGGGGTCTATTCAGGTCGGCTGATTGACAGCCAGCCAGGTGGAGTCAGCCCTTAGGTGGTCTTCCTGCAGGTACAAAGATTGCCCCCTGCAATAGGCTGGTGGTCATATCACTACAATCGGGAAAGGCGAGGGTTTTTGGAAATCACAGCATACCTTCTGAGGAAATAGTGACCTTAAAAAAAAAAGTCAAGGTCTTTGAGTACCTGCCTAGGCATGTGAATGAGGAACTCTGGTAGCATTTCATAAACAGCCATTGAGTACATACCAATTTGAACTAGATTTGTTAACTTATCAATGGTTGTAAAACATAAATGTCTCCAGATAGTGTGGTTAAAGTAAATTCACAAAGCTGGAAAACTCAGTAGGTCATATAGTATACTTTATATAGCAAAGGTAAAGATACATAACCAATATTTCAGGCTTGAGCCGTACCTTGATGAAGGTCTCAATCCCAAAATGTTGGTTATGTATTTATCTTTGCAATATATGGTGAGCTCTCCACTGGCCACCGTGACAGAGGTGCACCAAAAAAAGGTACAAGGACTGCCTAAAGAAATCTCTTGGTGCCTGCCACATTGACCACCGCCAGTGGGCTGATATCACCTCAAACCGTGCATCTTGGCGCCTCACAGTTCGGCGGGCAGCAACCTCCTTTGAAGAAGACCGCAGAGCCCACCTCACTGACAAAAGGCAAAGGAGGAAAAACCCAACACCCAACCCCAACCAACCAATTTTCCCCTGCAACCGTGTCTGCCTGTCCCGCATCGGACTTGTCAGCCACAAACGAGCCTGCAGCTGACGTGGACATTTACCCCCTCCATAAATCTTCGTCCGCGAAGCCAAGCCAAAGATAAAATACACTATTTGACCTGCTGAGTTTTTCCAGGAATGTTTTTAACTCATCTATGGTGTTTGCTCAGTATTGGGTGGCTTTGGAATGGCTTCAGAGAAGAGGTCTGGAAGGATTGGAATGTCCAGATATTAAGATTTTATTTTGCAAAGAATTGGCGGCCTGCAGAATGTTTTGATGATAGAAGATGAAAACCATCTCCTTGTGTTGCCTGAAGGAGAAAGCTGAAGTGATTTCTGACTGGTGCCAAAATCACATGGAGAGGTAATTTTGCAAACAAGCTGTCTGTAATGTGGCAGGGTCTTGCTCCACATTGCTCTGTAGGCTCGGCTCCCATAGTTTAGGTCCAGCATGTTTCTTGTTACCCCTACCCCTCCCCTTCCCCAGGCATGGTTGAGGATCAAAAGGAATTTTGATTTGTAGTGAAGATTAAAGGCAAATGTTTGTGAAATTGGACAAATGCTATCACAAATGAACAGAAGAGTTGAAGTTGCTTAGGTCCTCATCATTAAATTAATCCTTTCACACTTTCTCCACCCTTTCTTGTTTAACAGACTTTGTTTTGCCGAGAAAACGTTATATGGTGAGTATTATCTGAAACCATGGCAGACTGTGATGAACTACTCCCACAGCACTGTTGACTTAGATTTCCAGATCTTGACACAGCAACATACATCGAAAGGAAGGGGTGCCATTTGAAGGGTCCTCATGGCTGCTGTTAACCTGTCAGGCCCACTGCTCCCATGTTCCATATGCTGGGGTTCACAGACTTGGAGAGGACTGTGAGACCACATGTAATGGGGGGGGGGGAAGGGGAAAGGTTGTGGATGGTCTGGGAACTGAGAATAGATGTTGGACTGGGCTGAAATTCTTCTGCCTGCTGAGAGATGGCGCTAACGGTTAACAAACCTTAACTTGGTGTCAGGTTTCCAAAATGTAGGAATGAATCTGTGCACTGAGGGGGAGGTGGTGACTGATGGGATGGGTAGATGGGTGGTTTGTAAGGTGGTCCATATCTTCTGCCACTTGAACAGGGCCTTGATTCTCTCATTGCCATCTTGGGTTGTATCTGAACAACCTCACAAAAAAGAGACATACACTTCGGTGAGGGAGATTTATGCTGTTGCTCATTTATATGTTGCAGGTGAATTCTTGTTGAGAAGTGCAATATATTTTGTGAGCTGGCACCATTGTGCAATTGGTAGATCCACTGCATCACAGCAGCAGAGACCCGGGTTCAATCCTACCTCGGGTGTTGTCTGCATGGAGTTTGCATGTATTTCTTGTGGGTGAGGTTTCCCTGGGCACTCTGATTTCCTTCCACATTCCAATGATCTGCCAGTTGGTAGGTTAATTGGCTGTTGCAAATTGCCTGGTGAGTGGTAGAAGTTGGGGGGTAGTTGATGAGTATGTGGGGAGAACAAAATGGGTTCAGTGTAAACAAATAGTAATGTTTAACATTACTAATAGTAATGTTTTTGTGATGATTTCCTCTGAGGCTGGACAGTACCTTTACTTAAATCTTCCATCGACATGGTTTGGTGTCATCACCTGCCCCATAATTTTCATCTTTTTCTTTGAGTTTCCAGTGCCAGTAAATAAATGTCCAGGAAAATCTCTGAGATTTAAGCATCTGGTGGATTTATTCATGCTTCATGCCACACAATGAAAAACAGTCTACCTGTGCCCTGGAGAAAGTGTGTATTGACATCCTGGTTCAACAGGACATGCTCGCTCCACCCTCATGCCTGTCAGGTCCTGCAGCTCTGAGTCAGTGTCACATTAAAGAAGCAACTAATTCCTTCACCTAAAAATATCAGATCTGGATTTTAAGTTTCAACACCAGCACGTGGAGCACTTAATACAGGCACTGGACCATAGTTGGGCGTTGTCTTTGAGTGAAACAGAAATGCTTGAGGAACTCAACAGGTCTCGCAGTGTTCATAGAAGGTAAAGATATATTACCATTGTTTCGGGCCTGAGCTCTTCAAGGTATGAGTAAAAAGTAGGCAGGGGCCTAAATTAAAGGGCTGAGGAAAAGGGAAGAAAGAACAGGGGGAGGAGCACAGTCGAACAGACAAAGGGTAATAATTGGACAAGGTAAGAGGACAGGAGGGGAAAGGAGAGGGAGTGGCTCTATGAAGGCAGTGCTGGAAGAAAGGAGAGGGAAGAGAGAAAGCTGGAAGAAAGGAGAAATAGGGATAGAGGGGAGTGCTAATGGAAACTGGAGAAGACAATGTTCATGTCATCTGGTTGGAAGGTGCCCAGACAGAATGCGAGATGCCATTCCTCCAATTTGCGGCTGGTCTCGGTCTGGTAGAGCATGAAACCATGGACAATCATGTTGGCATGGGAATAGAGTGTAAATTGAAATGAGCTGCCACTGGAAATTCTCTGCTATTGCAGCAGACAGAGCTGAGCTGCTCAAAGAAGCGATCTCCCAGTCTTTCTCCCGTCTCTCTGATGAAGAGAGGACCACAATGGGAACACCAGAGTTGTGTTTGGATTTGTTCAAAAAGTCTCACCTTTCTTTTGATTTCAACATAACTGTTTAAGCCTCCAGATGCAGATAGAATGAGGTTCATTACTACACAGTAGTTGGGAAGCTTTAAAAGGAGGTGTGGGTAAATCATTAGAGTAGGTGGGAGAAGGACCAATACACAGCGTGGGTTAACCAGGAGAAACTGTCTGTTTTCATGCTCTAAAAGTTTATCTCTAGATTATTTTCACCTCTTGCTCCTTCAGCAAAGCTGCCAATATATTAAAGGGCATTTGCCACCTTGGTCACACTCTCTCCTGCTATGTGGGCGTAAACTTCTCGAGATCATCCTGAAAGCTCCTCCTTCACATTGAATGGTTACAGGCCAGAGGTTCCCAGGAGTCAATTACTGTTGGCTTTCTTTAAAAGCTTTGAGCACATTCCCTAGCAGACAAACACATTGGTCTTTTTATAATTCAGAATTTCCATATTTGAACTTTGCAGTGAAGGAGTCGGGGCACAAAGTGTCAAGTAAAGGCAAGAAGGTTCCTTTGTGCTATCATGTATGGTCCTATATCACTCCCATTTTTCTCTTGGAGGAGGGGGGGATCTGGGACATGGGTATAAGATGACACATCATTCAGTGTTAGCAATTCCAGAGGTGCCTTTGGTTTCAGTAAATGTCTGATTTAAATTCTGTTCCAGTTCTTGTCTAATAATGGAAGATGGGGAATAACCTTTTGTGTTTAACAAAGTCTGGAGTCTGTGGCATAAAATTGTGAATCATCCTAAGATACTTCAAAGAAGCATTATCAGGTAAAATTTGATCCAAAATGGCATGTGTAGATGTCAGTGCCACAGCATAGTCAAAGATGAGGGCCTAAAGGATTGTCATGGGGAAAGGATTCTGGTGAAAATATGTTTTCAGACGAGACAAAAATTGGAACGTTATGGAATTGCTGTACATGTTGTCGAGTTGATATATACATGAGGAAATTGATGTACACGCTGTGGAGTCTAGAGCAAGACTGACACCTCCAGCGCTTAATGGGTAGCAGAATATAGATCAGTTGGAGATCTGGATGGAGAATGGATTTCCTTTCCTTTAGATGCTCTGGTTTCCTCCAGTGTTCCAAATATGTTTAGGTTAATTGGTCACATGAATGTAATTGATTGACATGGGCTCGTGGACCAGAAGGGCCTGTTACCATGTGTATCTTTTTTTTAAAAAATTAGAAATGGGTTATGGAGTTTAATCCCAACAAGTGTAAGGTGTTGATCTTTGAAGGTTGAATGTAAGGCTGAAGTATACAGTAAATGACAGATCCTTAGCTCCCCAAAAGTTGCAACAAAGGCAGATATGGTGCTGGAGAAGGCACACTGCATGCTTGCCAACATCAAGAAGTTATGTTGCAACTGTATAGAATTTTGGTAGGTCATATTTGGAGTTCTGGTTATTGCTTTCCAGGGAGGATATGGAGACTTTGAAGAGGATGAAGAAGAGGTTCACCAGGATGTGGGCTGGCTTAGAGAGCATTAGCTATCAGGAGATGTTGGACAATTTTCTCTGGACTGTCAAGGCTGAGGAGAGACCTGATAAAAGTTCAAGAGGCATTGATGAGATAGATATTTAGTCTTTGTACCAGGGTGAAAAAATAAAATACATAAAGGGGTAGCGAAGCATTCTATACTGAGCTACTATAGACGTTGGTGTACACGTTATGGAATCGCTGTACACGTTGTCGAGTTGATGTATACATGAGGAAATTGATGTACATGCTGTGGAGTCTAGAGCAAGACTGACACCTCCAGGTTTGCATGCTGGGCTTATATACATCACTGCTTCTGTCACATGGACAAGAAGTGACATCATCAGTGATGTAATCAGTTCAGATAAAATCCTGTGTTGGATTCAGGTCAATTTCCCGCTTTTTCCATAGCATGTCTGCCATTTTGGGAGCCGGTTCACTTGCTGGTAAGAGGATCACCACAAAGGCATAGATTTAAGGTGAGGGATGTTTAAATGAGATTTAGGAGGCAAGAGTTTTTTCTTGCCTGCAGTGCACTCCCTCAGGGGATGGTAAAAGCAGAAATGGTAGAGATATTTAAGAGGCATTTAGTCACTTGAACTTGCAGGAAATGGAGGGATATGGATCATGAACACGCAGATGGAATTGATTTAATTTGGTATCATGGTTAGCAGAGACATTATGTGCCAAAGGGCCTGTTCCTGTGCTGTACTGTCCTATATTCTATGAGACATAATTTTAAGTGAAGCAACAATTCATACAATGTAGTTAGGAGAAATCAGGTATTCACCCCACAACTAGAAAGTGTGTGGAGTTGTTTATGGAGAGTTCCCTAGGTTGAGAGGGTGTCAGCACTGGGACAAAAGTCTTAAGTTAACAAAGATCTGGGTTTTAGCAGGGGGCAAATGGAACCAGTGTAGGCTGTGGAAAAACTAAGAAGACAGGAGGCTCTCATGGATTAGGTTACAAATGAATGATTTTACCAGCTCTTGGAGGAGAATATCAGACCTTACACTGGTCCTAACACACTATTTGATAAGTGAGAAAATAAACCAGTGGTGGTTGCTCGGCAACAGACCAAGTACATTTTTGAGCATTCCTTTCTGTGTCTCATTCTTTAAATGATTCTTTTGGTTCTTCCTCAAGACAAGTTAAATCCTTTATTAATCATCCAGCACATGTATTAATTAAATAGGTATCAGAATGCATGACAACAGCCTGGGTTTTTAATGTTGTGTCGTGTTCAGATTCTAGGAGCATGAATCATTGTATTTTCTCACATGACAACATTACAATGGGTGTTATTCTCATAGATGTTTGTTGTAAATTGGCGTACAAGGATCTGTCACTCATTTCCCTCTTCAGCTGCTGAAATGTCATTTGAAATCAGTATTGAATCCAACAATGATGAGGTGATTCTTTGCCCACTGCCAGTTTTCCCAACGAGGACACTGTTAACTGCATTGACTAGGTACAGTATCATTGCACCTACAACTGCTTTAAACCAGTGAACAGGTCCAGTGTGTGATCAGGGTGTAGCTACCCTGCTAATTCCTTGCTCAGTCACTAGGGTCTTTTTTGATTGATGTCAACAGGGCCTCCACCATTGACCTAAGGACCTCTGGGGAAACTGAAGAATGGGAAGACAGGAGTGGATGATCACTTACTGTATGCAGACTCTTGCAGCTTCAGGCAAGGGAGTGTGGAAGGTGGGTGTGGGCATGCATGTTTGCGGTGTGATGCATTCCACAGTTGCATAGCATGATCTATCTGGCTACCTGGGTTGTGGCATAACCCTGAGATTTGTAATTCTGTGGGGATGTGGTGGTATTCGGTGGATGCTGCCAGTCCCCAAATGTACTGAAACAGAGTATATAACACTAATATATTGGGTTTAGGGACCTTAACATGTGGCACTCTGCTAGTTAATAAATGTCAATCCAAAAGTGACCCATTAGAGGCGGGTGAAAATGGTGGTGGTAGAGTAATGGAGGGTTAGGAGAGCTTCCCATAGTGAGATTTAGGAAAGATAGTAAAAGTAGATTTTAAAAAACACCTACAGAAATCAGCAGAATACAGACCAAAGAGCAAAGAAAATATAGAGAAAACAAGATGGGAAGAAAACCAAAATCAGCGAGAGAAGAACCTACCTCGTGAGAAGGACTCGCCGTATGGCGAGTGGGAGAAGGTCAGGCCTACTGGGTTGACAGAGGTGGTGGTGATGGCAGTGGTGCTGATGGAATCCTGGAACCCCTGAGTGAGCAGAAGTGTCCAAGGAGGTCGAGATTGGACGGCTCCGAGGTGGCAGGTTAGGGGGGGAGCCACGAGGAGACCTCGAAGGAATAGTCGGGAGCGCCAAAGGGCGTGAGGAAGGCAGTGGGAGAGGCCCGTGATCGGTAGAGTGGGATCGACGATGTGGGAGCAGCGGTGGTGGCGATGGAGATGGCCGCAGTGGAGGAGCCCCCGAGGTTGTCAAGAAAAAAGAACGTTTACCTGGTAAGGGGAGCAGAGAGAAGGCTGAGTGGAGAGCGATGGCGATGTGGCTTTGACAGACAGAACTGATGGGCTTCAGGGTCCACAGAGAGAGGACTGGTTGGAGGACATGGGCAACTCCAGCCAGGAAGAGTTGGAGGAGAAGGAAGAGGATATGGAGGAGGAAAAAGAGGAGAAAGAACAGAAAAGAAAGACAAAGAGGGACAGAAATAGGGAGGGGGAAGGATATGGAGGGGTTGAGTCCCTCCAACTAAGAATTAATGGTTGATATTGCAGAGTTTTTAAAAAAATCACTGTTGGGAGGGTTGAAGGAAATTAAAGAAAAGATGAATAAATTAACCACAAGGATTACAATGGTAGAGGATAGAATGGAAAGAGTGGAGGAGAGATTAGAGAGGAGGGAGAGTGAGTGGGAGGCATGAGAGAGGGAGGAGAATAGAATGTGGGAGAAGATGGATGCTTTGGAGATCCAGAGTAGGAGGAATAATATAAAGGTGGTGGGGAGAGACCCGGTGGGTTTCATCAAAAAGTAGATTCTGGAGGTGCTGAGAAGGCACAAAATTAGCAATTTAGATATAGAGAGAGTCCACTGGACTCTAATCCACTGCCAGGCCCCAGGTCAAAGGTTCCACTCAGTCCAGGTCAAGTTCCTTCCCTACCAGGACAGGGGGCGAATTTTACGGGTGATGGCTGAGTGTGCGAAGGAGAGGGAGAGCCCAGTGGTGTGGGACAGGGATAAGATATTCTTTTTCCCTGATATAACTGCTGTACTTCTTAAGCACAGAAAAAAGTGTTGAGGCAAAAAGGGCTAGAGTACACCCTCCTCCACCCTGCCTCCTTAAAAATAGTAAGGCTGGGAGGGGATAAGAAATTCTTTAAGGACGCCAGAGAGGCAATGGAATATGCCAACAAAGGGATATCCTCGTGGGTCTAAAGATAATTAGAACTGGATAAGAAAGTATTGGATTGTGGGGCTGTACATATTGTACATATTGTGTATGATAAGAAAATGGAGGGGATTAGTTATGTGTTATATTAAGATATAAGATATACAAGATAAGCATATACAGAGCCGTTGTCATACCCACACTCATGTTCGGCTCCGAATCATGGGTCCTCTACCGGCACCACCTACGGCTCCTAGAACGCTTCCACCAGCATTGTCTCCGCTCCATCCTCAACATCCATTGGAGCGCTTACACCCCTAACGTCGAAGTACTCGAGATGGCAGAGGTCGACAGCATCGAGTCCACGCTGCTGAAGATCCAGCTGCGCTGGATGGGTCACGTCTCCAGAATGGAGGACCATCGCCTTCCCAAGATCGTGTTATATGGCGAGCTCTCCACTGGCCACCGTGACAGAGGTGCACCAAAGAAAAGGTACAAGGACTGCCTAAAGAAATCTCTTGGTGCCTGCCACATTGACCACCGCCAGTGGGCTGATAACGCCTCAAACCGTGCATCTTGGCGCCTCACAGTTTGGCGGGCAGCAACCTCCTTTGAAGAAGACCGCAGAGCCCACCTCACTGACAAAAGGCAAAGGAGGAAAAACCCAACACCCAACCCCAACCAACCAATTTTCCCCTGCAACCGCTGCAATCGTGTCTGCCTGTCCCGCATCGGACTTGTCAGCCACAAACGAGCCTGCAGCTGACGTGGACTTTTTACCCCCTCCATAAATCTTCGTCCGCGAAGCCAAGCCAAAGAAAAAAAAAGATATTAAGATATTGATGTTAAAGTTAATTTAAGAAGTGATTAAGGGGAGTTTGATGGGGGGAAGGAACAGAGTAGGAGTCAGGTGGGTACATTAGGCACTCTTGACAAGAAGTGGGTAGTTGGTACCAGTCACACAGGTATGGGTGTCGGGAAGGGAAGGTGAGATGGAGGGAGAGAGGAGTGGAGGGGTATTGGGGGATATTTTTAATTTTTTTCTTTTTTTAGGTTTTGAGGTGGCGCACACTCATGGCAAACCGGCTCCATTTGTACCACCACGTGGTGGGGCAGCCATGAGAAGAGGGCACCATTGGGGGTCCTCCTTACCCCGTGTTTCCATCCCAGCATGTGCCTTAGGCAGCCGTTACGATGTCACCGCTCACACGGTGGCCGAGTTCATTCTGCCCTTAAAGTGGCGCGCGCGAGATTTGAATAAAACAGTTGTTGAGAGCATCCAAGGTGGTGGCTGTGAGTTTCTTCGCTGTAGCTCCCACTACAGTTTGTTGGTTTTTGCTTCTTAATTTCAGTTCTACATAGACACCTGCATTAGAGGACCATGGAAGAAAAATTGAATGAAAGTTAAGTATCAAGGGAAGAGAAGGGGGGGAGGGGGGGAGGAAACAATGGAAAGGTCTTGTGGTAATGTATAAAACAGTCAAATTCATGATTTTTAATGTAAATAGGATGAACGGGGCGATAAAGAGAAAGAGAGTCCTGGGTCACCTTAAGGAAGTGTAGGCCGACATAGTGTTTTTGCAGGAGATCCACCTTACGAAACATGAGCACTTAAGGTTAAAGAGGGGGTGGATGGGCCAGGTGGTGATGTCCTCCTTCAACTCCAGAGCCAGGGGGGTGGCTATCTTGATGGGGAGGAATGATTCAATGATGGTCCAGGAAGTAGTCGCCGACTCGGGGGGGGGGGGGGTGTAGAAGTTTGTGCTGATGCATTGTCAGATATTCTCAAAACCCTGGATACTTATGAATATACATATGCCCCAAATTTTGATGATGAAAAATTCATACAAGATATATTTTTGAAAGTAATTGAAGGGTGTAAGAATGTCTTGAAGTGGAGGAGATTTTAATTTTTGTCTGGATCTGGTCATGGGTAATTCAGCAAAGAAGCTAACAAAGGCCAGGTTGGCTAAGTCCACCCTGGCCTTTATGAAGGAGCTAAAATCTCATAGATATCTGGAGAAGGCTGAATCTTGAAACAACTCGATTCCTACACCAGAATTGATTTATTTTTGGCGTCAGCCCAATTGGAGAGTAAGATAATGGAAACCGAGTACATAGAGTGGCTATTCTTGGATCATTCATCCTTAATGGTATCTATTATAAGGTAAAATAAGCAGGTCTCGGTGGTTCCTGAATACGTCATTGTTGGAAAAACTGGAATTTTGTAGCTTTGTTAGAGCTCATATTGATTTTGTTCTGTGTAATTAACTGTTCCTCTACTGAGGATAACTTCCTAATATGGGACACATTGAAGGCTTACTTAAGAGGTCAGATAATTTGATACACCAAGAATATTTAAAAGAAGCACATGAAGAAGATTAATGATTTGGAACAGGAAATAGCCCAATTGGAAAAGGAATACCAAAGATCTGGCACAGAAGAGAAATACAGGAACTTGGTGAATAAAAAGCTGAAGTATAATATGCTACAAACATATAAGACAGAAAAGTTGATTTTAAGATCTAGACAGCAGTATTATGAGCTGGGGGAGAGGCCTAATAAAGACTTGTCCTAGCAGGTGAGGGCAGAGGACAATCAATGAGATCCAAATGGGGGAAGGCAAGATCTCAGATAAACCAAAGGAAATAAATTATACATTTAGAAGGTTTTACAGTTATATAAATCTGAATCAGGGAGAGATCCTATCAAAACAGATGATTTCTTGGTCCTATTGGAACTACCAAATTTGAGACAGAAGGAACAAGAGGAGCTGAATGCCCCTTTCACCAACAATGATATAGCATGGACTCTGAATTCTTTGCAGGCTGGCAAGTCACCGGGGTGGATGGTTTCCCCATCAAATTTTATAAAGAGTTCAACAATCTCTTAATGCCCCTTGTTGTGAAGGTGGTGGATCAGGCAGTGGAGGCACGTACCCTCCCGAGTCTCTCAATAGCGATTATCACATTAATTCCTGAAAAAGACAGGAACCCATTGAAGCTTGTCTCTTATAGGCCCATTTCATTATTCAATACAAACTATAAAATAATTGGAAAAGCATTGGCTGATAGGTTGGCAGAATATTCGCTGAAATTAATGAACCTGGATCAAATGGGTTTTGTAGAAAAGAGGCAATCAGCAAACAACATGCTGAATCTCTATGTTACTGCATTCAGGTAGGGTCATAGATAGTCCTAAATTTTCTCTTAGGAAGTCTGGTACATGTGGCATAATTGGGGGTGGACCCAGGAATAGCCATAGCTTTGGATGCAGAGAAGTTCATCGATAATGGAGTGGGAATTTCTGTGCAAGGTACTGAAGAAATTTGGATTGGGACAAACATTTATTTCACTTTACCACAAGCTCCAAGTGAAAATGTTAACAAATGGGCAGATGTCTCCAGAATTTCCATTGAACAGGCCAAGTAGCCAAGGTTGCCCATTGTCCCCAGTGCTGTTCATATTAGCCATTGAGTCACTGGTGGAAGCTATATGGCAGGATCCCGAGATAAAAGAGTTTAAGGTGGGCCAGGTGGAACACAAAATCAACCTTTTTGCTGACGATGTGTTAGTACATTTGATGGATACCGAGGTGGGAGGGAGGGGGTTATCTTTGGCCAGACTAAGGACTACACTGGAGGATTACAGAAAGGTTTCGGGTTATATAAGGTAACTTTGGATAAAAGTAAGATGATGCCTTTGACAAATGGGGATTATGGGCAGTACCAACAATTCAAATGTTTGCATGAAGGCATTAAATATCTAGGGATTCTTCTTCTTCTTCTTCTTCTTTGGCTTTGCTTCGCGGACAAAGATTTATGGAGGGGGTAAAAAGTCCACGTCAGCTGCAGGCTCGTTTGTGGCTGACAAGTCCGATGCGGGACAGGCAGACACGATTGCAGCGGTTGCTGGGGAAAATTGGTTGGTTGGGGTTGGGTGTTGGGTTTTTCCTCCTTTGCCTTTTGTCAGTGAGGTGGGCTCTGCGGTCTTCTTCAAAGGAGGTTGCTGCCCGCCAAACTGTGAGGCGCCAAGATGCACGGTTTGAGGCGTTATCAGCCCACTGGCGGTGGTCAATGTGGCAGGCACCAAGAGATTTCTTTAGGCAGTCCTTGTACCTTTTCTTTGGTGCACCTCTGTCACGGTGGCCAGTGGAGAGCTCGCCATATAACACGATCTTGGGAAGGCGATGGTCCTCCATTCTGGAGACGTGACCCATCCAGCGCAGCTGGATCTTCAGCAGCGTGGACTCGATGCTGTCGACCTCTGCCATCTCGAGTACTTCGACGTTAGGGATGTAAGCGCTCCAATGGATGTTGAGGATGTAGCGGAGACAACGCTGGTGGAAGCGTTCTAGGAGCCGTAGGTGGTGCCGGTAGAGGACCCATGATTCGGAGCCGAACAGGAGTGTGGGTATGACAACGGCTCTGTATACGCTTATCTTTGTGAGGTTTTTCAGTTGGTTGTTTTTCCAGACTCTTTTGTGTAGTCTTCCAAAGGCGCTATTTGCCTTGGCGAGTCTGTTGTCTATCTCATTGTCGATCCTTGCATCTGATGAAATGGTGCAGCCGAGATAGGTAAACTGGTTGACCGTTTTGAGTTTTGTGTGCCCGATGGAGATATGGGGGGGGCTGGTAGACATGGTGGGGAGCTGGCTGATGGAGGACCTCAGTTTTCTTCAGGCTGACTTCCAGGCCAAACATTTTGGCAGTTTCCGCAAAGCAGGACGTCAAGTGCTGAAGAGCTGGCTCTGAATGGGCAACTAAAGCGGCATCATCTGCAAAGAGTAGTTCACGGACAAGTTTCTCTTGTGTCTTGGTGTGAGCTTGCAGGCGCCTCAGATTGAAGAGACTGCCATCCGTGCGGTACCGGATGTAAACAGCGTCTTCATTGTTGGGGTCTTTCATGGCTTGGTTCAGCATCATGCTGAAGAAGATTGAAAAGAGGGTTGGTGCGAGAACACAGCCTTGCTTCACGCCATTGTTAATGGAGAAGGGTTCAGAGAGCTCATTGCTGTATCTGACCCGACCTTGTTGGTTTTCGTGCAGTTGGATAATCATGTTGAGGAACTTTGGGGGACATCCGATGCGCTCTAGTATTTGCCAAAGCCCTTTCCTGCTCACGGTGTTGAAGGCTTTGGTGAGGTCAACAAAGGTGATGTAGAGTCCTTTGTTTTGTTCTCTGCACTTTTCTTGGAGCTGTCTGAGGGCAAAGACCATGTCAGTGGTTCCTCTGTTTGCGCGAAAGCCGCACTGTGATTCTGGGAGAATATTCTCGGCAACACTAGGTATTATTCTATTTAGTAGAATCCTAGCGAAGATTTTGCCTGCAATGGAGAGCAACGTGATTCCCCTGTAGTTTGAGCAGTCTGATTTCTCGCCTTTGTTTTTGTACAGGGTGATGATGGTGGCATCACGAAGATCCTGAGGCAGTTTACCTTGGTCCCAACAAAGCTTGAAAAACTCATGCAGTTTGGCATGCAGAGTTTTGCCGCCAGCCTTCCAGACTTCTGGGGGGATTCCATCCATACCTGCTGCTTTGCCACTTTTCAGTTGTTCGATTGCCTTATATGTCTCATCCAGGGTGGGAACCTCATCCAGCTCTAGCCTTAGGGGCTGTTGAGGGAGCTGGAGCAGGGCGGAATCTTGGACTGAGCGGTTGGCACTGAAAAGAGATTGGAAGTGTTCTGACCATCGGTTGAGGATGGAGATCTTGTCGCTGAGGAGGACTTTGCCGTCTGAGCTGCGCAGCGGGCTTTGGACTTGGGGTGAGGGGCCGTACACAGCCTTTAGAGCCTCGTAGAAACCCCTGAAGTCGCCAATGTCCGCGCTGAGCTGGGTTCGTTTGGCGAGGCTAGTCCACCACTCATTTTGGATCTCCCGGAGTTTGCGCTGAAGATGGCTGCATGCGCGACGGAAGGCTTGTTTCTTCTCTGGACAGGACGGCTTTGTAAGGTGAGCCTGGTGGGCAGCTCGCTTCTTTGCCAGCAGCTCCTGGATTTCCTGGCTGTTTTCGTCAAACCAGTCCTTGTTTTTCCTGGAGGAGAAGCCCAGTACCTCTTCAGTGGATTGCACTATGGTAGTCTTCAACTGATCCCAGAGGGTTTCAGGGGACGGGTCCGTGAGGCGGGTTGCATCGTCGAGCTTTGCTTTGAGGTTTGCCTGGAAGTTTCCTCTCGCTTCATCTGACTGCAGGTTTCCAACATTGAACCTCTTTCTGGAGGCTTTATTGTTCCTGGGCTTTGGCTTGAAGTGAAGGTTGAGCTTGCAGCGAACCAGCCGGTGGTCAGTGTGGCATTCCGCGCTAGGCATGACCCTGGTGTGGAGCACATCTCGTTTGTCACTTTCTCGCACCAGGATGTAGTCCAGGAGGTGCCAGTGTTTGGATCGGTATGCATCCAGGTGGTCTTAAGGCTGTCCCTCTGCTGAAAAAGGGTGTTTGTAATGACAAGTCACTGTTCTGCGCAGAGCTCCAACAGGAGGCGCCCATTGTCGTTGCACTTGCCGACGCCATGCTTGCCCAGGATTCCTGGCCAGGTTTCTGAGTCTTTGCCGACACGAGCGTTGAAGTCGCCCAGGATGACAACCTTGTCGGCTGTAGGGGTACGTTGGATGAGGTTGCGCAGGTCGGTGTACATAATTTATACAAACTTAATTACCTCCCTTTGCTCTGGAAGATTGAGGAGGACCAGGTTAGATGGAGAACTCTGTCCATAACATTGATGGGCAGAGTCAACTATGTCAGAATGAAGGTGATTCCAAAGCCCTTTTTCTTTTTTTTTAAACTTTATTTAAGATTTTATAACATGAATAACATATAGCATTACATTAAAAAAAATTAAGAATAAAATAATAAAATTACAACAGTATCAGTAATCTAAATAAACTATACACTCCCCAATAATTATTATACATTAATAACCCAACTCAAATTAGTCCAACTAAAGAGTGAAGAATTAATAAAGTTAATAATATATGTGAGAAAAAAAACCTACTTACAAAAAAAAACAAAAACATAACCGATTAAAATACTAACAAAATGAAAGGTAATTAATACTAAGATATCAGACTTAAAAAACATATTTAAATCAAACTTCAATGCATATATTTAACAAATGGAGTTCAGATGAAACATATATTTAATTCAAACTTAATATAAAAAATTAGTAAAGTTAGTAACATTATCTATCAAAAATTCTTAAACAATAATCAATTCTTAAAGAAAAATTGTAGCATGAAAAAAAAATTTCTCTATAGAGATAAACCTTCACCAAATATCAACTAACTTCACATCTATCATCATATTAGTCACATAAACCACCATCTTAAAACAAAATTCAAACCTCATTAAGCATTGTACAATTCAATTTTAGTACTCTTCCACCATTTTACCCTTTTATTCTTGAATAGTTATCCAATAAAAGCTCCAATACCACATTTAAATATCCCCAATCATTACGTTAAAATTCAGATATCCAAATAATAAAAACACATCTACAACAAAATCTATATCTTCAACAAATGGAGCATAAACCACAAACAAAATTCAAGCCTCATTAAGAATTGTACAATTCAATTTATAACTTTCACCATTATTCCCTTTGTTCTATAACTAAAATAGCAAAATAATATACACCAGAATTACCACTCCTTTCACCTTAAAGTTAAAGAAAAAATATAAAAAAAACTTATCCATCCCATTCACATTTAAATTTCAGATATTCCTTATCTACTGAATAAACTTTAAAGAAAAACACATCAATTTTTAGTTTTTTAAACAATCAAATACTTTCTTATGCTTTTTTTTATATTTAAACAAAAAAAAACCTTCACTCTTTAATCTAATAATACAAAAAAAAGGAAACAAAAACGGGTAGGAGGTTAAAAATACCCCCTCCCGTCTAAACCGCGCAATGCGGTAACTCCCAAAAAAAAATGGGTGTGAGATAACTCACACGTAGCAGATGATTTTCAGGAAATAGTGCCTATCCAGTTCTCTCCCCCAACTCTCACTTCATCTTATACTAACATCATCATTATTTAATATCCCTTTTTTTAAAAAAAAACATTAGAAAAAAAAAAGGACAACTCTTCTTTTAATCAGCTCCAACTGCCGAGTCACCATTACAACCATTCCTTCTTGGAGCACGGCTCTTTTCTTCCATCTCTTGTCTCCTTAGAGATCGCGGTGGACTATGTCTCTGTTGAAACTGAGTAATTGGCAGCTCTTGAGAAAATGCTATAGCTTCCTTTGGAGAATCAAAGAACTTTGGTTGGTAACCATCTTGAAAAACCTTCAAAACAGCTGGATATCTAAAGATTGCCTTGTAACCTTTCTTCCACAACAACTCTTTAGCAGGATTGAATTCCCATCGTTGGAACATAACTTCTTGACTCAAATTCGCATAGAAGAAAACTCGATTATTTTGAATCATCAAGGGTGATTTTCTCTGTTGTGCATTTCTAATAGCCACTCGTAAAATTATTTCTCTGTCATAATAATTCAAACAACGAACCAAAACAGGTCTTGGACTTTGACCTGAAATAGGTCTTCTACGCAAGGCTCTGTGAGCACGTTCCAGTATTATACCTTCCGGGAAATGTTCTTGACCCAGCACCTGCAGAATCCATTCAGTAAAATATTTTCTTGGGTCTGGTCCCTCCATACCTTCCGACAAACCAATAATCTTTATATTGTTCTGTCTGGATTGGTTTTCCAAATAATCAATCTTTTTCACCAAATTTTTATTTTGAGTTTGTAAGTCTTCGACCATTTTGGTCACATCAAAAACTTGATCCCGTATTTCGTCTATATCTTCTTCACACGAATTAAATTTATCTCTCACTTCAAGCTTAAAAGCTCCAAACTCAGCCATCTGTTGAGAATGTATTTTCACCAGGGTATTAAACCTAGTACCAAGTTCAGTCATAATCTTGGATAATTCCTGCATTGTATAAGATAATTTAGATTCAAGATTCACAAAAATCTTTTCAATTGGAAGAGATTTTGGCTCAACAGATTCCTGCTTCTTCTGCATAATCAAAGGATCTTCTGTTCCTTCCTTCATTCTAGTTGCCTTCCTTGTAGTATGACTGCGTGTGGAAACCCCAGTCACAGCCTCTCCAGCAGTGACTGGAGGACACTGGCCGGGATTTTCCCCAGTCCATAAGGTATTAAGTTCTCCCAGTACATCAAGTTGTATAGGTTCTTCTATCTCAAGAGATGCAGTTTGCAGCGCCACGTCTACAGTTGACAAATGCCTTTGAGTAACTCTTTGTTCTAAAGGCTGTTTGGCGCCCTCTTTAGGGGGCTCTACCGATGTAACATAGAGCTCTACATCCGAACACTGTACCTCTCTCCTGGGATCCATTTCACGCTGAGTCCCAGTGTCTTTCCTGTAGGTAGGCTCCAAAACTTGAACTTTTGGAAAATGTAGTTTTTTGATGATCTGTTGTCGTTTTTTTTTTTTGCTCTTTTTCACCAATTGTACCATCATAAGTTAAATTAACAGCACTGAAATTATCTAAACTTTTAAAGAATTTTAACGGGCATTTCTAGACAAAACAATAAGATAGAGTCAGGAGAGGACTGGAAGGCACGTCTGATCCTTACGCCATCTTGCCACGCCCCCCCCAAAGCTCTTTTTCTAATCATTACCCATTTCATTGGCTCAGGGTTTTTTTTTAAAGCGCTTAACAAGGGTGTCAGAAGGTTCCTGTGGAATGGGAAAGTGTCTAAAATCTCCATGGAAAAGTTGAATGGAATTACAACTTGTGGGGTTTAAAATTACCCGATTTCAAAAAGTATGACTGAGCAGCTCAGGCAAGGTTTATTGCCTCATTCTTTGATGGAGGCCCCCCATCTACATGGGCGCAAATTGGACTACACTTGGTAGGTAAAGAGATAGCTTAAGAATTTATATATAAATGGGATCCCAAATTACTCTCAAAGAAAACAGATAGCCCCATCCTAAAGCATGTATTCCAGACAATGTATTGGATGGACAGTAGGGATATCCCCCCAAAAACACCCTTGACCCAGAAAAATTTAATTCCCTTAACTCTGGGCAATAAAATCTTGGACATCTGATGCCAGAAAGGGATAAGGTGTATCAAGGATTGTTACAAAAGGGGGCAATTTATGTCATTTGAGCAGGGGAGAAACAAATATGATTCAAATAACATTCTTCTGCTATCTGCAAATAATATCTTTCCTAAGAGAAAATTTGGGACTATCTATGACCCTACCTGAATGCAGCAACATAGAGATTCTAATTCAAAAGAGGAATGTGCTTAAATTTACCTCTAAGATTTATTACATATTCCAAAGTGAGGGCCCAAAACTGGTCTTATATAGGTTGAGGGAGAGATGAGAGTCAGCCTTGGGCACAACAATTAATAAAGAGTGGTGGCAGGACCTGTGTCTGGACAATGTGATGGGGGTTATCAATGCCAGATACAGGTTGGTGCAGTACAATTTCTTGCACCAGTTGTACCTCACACCACAAAAAATACACAAATTAAAGCTTGAAATTTCAGAAATGTGCTTTAGGTGTGGTGTGGAGGTTGGAACTTTTCTCTCCCCTAGCAATGTACAAAGGTGAGATCCTTTTGCAAAGACCTGGGGGACATTCTGAAAAAAATTACAAAACTGGATTTTCCACAGGATCCAGAATTGTACCTTCTGGAAAATATTGGAGACATGAGTTTTAGACTGTCCAAAGATCAAATTCCGTCCGTGAAGGTCACCTTGTCGGTAGACAGGAAGTGTATAGCGGTTTCGTAGAAGTCTGACTCCCAACTAAATACCACACAATGGGATGTGGAAATGCAGAGTTGCATCCCCTGGAGAAAATAACATACAATTTAAGGAAGAAACACAACACATTCGTTAAGGTGTGGCACCTTACTTGGAATATATTGGCACATAGATTGATCACCCCCCTCCCCTTTCAAAATAAGGATATGATAACAATATGTCCCTGTGGGAAATGAATGTGATCAAAGAAGTGGGACATGGTGCGGGCGGTGTTTTTTTTAAATTTTGTTTCCTTTTTATTTTTTTTAGCTTTTGTTATTTAGCCATCCTGATTGTCTTTTCCTAGGTTTCTGTAGGGGGTCTATGACCCCACTGGAATTTGTATCTGTATAATTGACTGTTTTTTTAGTAGGGTAAGGGTGGGAGGAGGGGTGGGGGGAGGTGAAATTAAACATAGACTCTGCATATTGTATGAATGTTGGAAGATTATACTGTTTGTTTGAATTTTGCGAGTACAAGGCATTGGTGAGGCCAAATTTGGAGTACTGTGTACAGTTTTGGTCACCAAATTATAGGAAAGATATAAACAAAATAGAGAGAGTGCAGAGAAGGTTCACAAGAATGTTGACAGGATTTCAGGGTCTGAGTTACAGGGAAAGGTTGTGCAGACTGGAGCTTTTTTCTCTGGAGCATAGAAGATTGAGAGGGGACTTGATAGAGGTGTTTAAGATTTTAAAAGGGACAGACAGAGTAAATGTGGATAGGCTTTTTCAATTAAGAAAGGGGGAGATTCAAACTAGAGGACATGGTTTAAGATTGAAGGGGGAAAATTATAAGGGGAACATGAGGGGAAATTTCTTTACGCAGAGGGTGGTGGGGATGTGGAATGAGCTTCCGGCAGATGTGGTCGAGGCGGGATCATTGGTTACATTTAAGGAAAGACTGGATCATTACATGGATAGGAGGGGACTAGAGGGGTATGGACCGGGTGCTGGTCAGTGGGACTAGGAGGGTGGGGACTAGTAGGGCCGAACTGGCCTGTTCTGTGCTGTAAGTGGTTATATGGTTATGGTTATATGGAGTCTATGAAAATCAAAATAAAATATTCAAAAGTGACCTATTGATCCTGACTCTCTGTTTCCCATTAGTTTGCAGCACCCCTACCACGCCTACATATTATCCTTAATACCATGTGCTCTTGTGCAGTTGCCTTCAAATACATTCTGGAAATTCCATGATTTTACCTCAATTGGTTTGCTTTTATCCACTCTGTTACATCCTCAAACAATGCTTGTAAATTTATTGAACACAATTTCCTTCTTAAAACTACTTGTTATATATCTATATATTTTTTTTAAAATGCCCTGCTTTTCCTCCAGTAAAGTAATCCAGCATTTCTCCCGTAACAGATGTTTGGCTAATGGTTCCTTAGTTTCCTACTTCATGCCTCTTTCTTGTTGCAATTGCGGTTTTCCAAGCCTATGGGACTTCTCCAAAATCCAGGAAATTTTGGCAGATTGCAAACAGTGCATCCATTATCTCTGCAGCCCTTGATTCATTATATTTGGTGAGATGTTTCTACCAGTCCAAAATGTCTCTACTTCCCATTAATGAGTTCCCCCAAAAAGGGCTCATTATTTATATGAGCTCTTGACCCACTTTATTATAAACCTGTGGATGCTCTCTCTATTTTTATAGTTGCTGATTTACATTTGGATTCCATCTTCTCTCTGAAAGACCTCCTATAAAAATTGCCAACTCTCTTGCCAAGCACTAATCTTTGCAATGTTTTACTGTATACTTTTTATACCTTAGCTTCAGTTAGTCGTGGATGGTGCACCAACCTTATCCATATAACATATAACAATTACAGTATGGAAACAGGCCATATCGGCCCTTCGAGTCCGCACCGATTTAAGTGAATTCCATTAGTTCCACCTACCTGCTCCCTGCCCATATCCCTCCAACCCCCTCATACCCATGTATTCATCCAACCTCCTCTTAACTGACAAAATTGACCCCGCTGCAACCACCTCTTCCGGAAGGTCATTCCACTCAGCCACCACTCTCTGAGTGAAGAAGCTTCCTCTTATGTTACTTCTTGAAGCCCTTTTTTCCCACTAGGATATAAAAGTGTTGCAATTTCTGAAATATCTCCTTGAATGTTACCACTGCATATCTTCCTTCCCTTTAATCTATCTCCCTAATCCACTTTATCCAACTCTACCCTGATACCATTGTATTTGCTATTTTTTAAGTAACCACTTCAGACCCAATTTGCCATTTGAAGATGCATTCACTGACCTTCACCTGTATGAAATTATTGAACTTCCTGCTTCACTGCAATACTACCACCTGCATATGGTCATGGTCCATGACCATGTGTCTAAAGCAGTGATTTTCAAACTTTTTCTTTCCACTCACCTATCACCTTAAGAAATCCCTATGCCATAGATGCTCTGATTAGTAAGGGAATCATTTTACTTACCTAGGAATTATAGTCATCAAAAACCACAAACTGTAGCACCGCTATGGTGGCACTACAACTCCCAGAAGGCAACAAAGCAGCCATGTGATGTTGGCGCGTGATGATGTCAACGTGTGTCAGGCGCATGATTCGGCCTTTTAAAAGGTTGTGCGCGTTCTCAGCAATAAATCCACTTGATTCACTGAAGGAACGCCTTGTGTGGTCATTTCATCGTGTCCACTGCAATTCCAGTGGCCACAAAACATTTATTTAAGGAAAATTTTCTTAATTTGTTAAAATAATTTAAGCATTGTCCAGATGGTCTTTCTTCTCTATTTCATTAGTTGGTCCTACCCTGTATTAACTCTATTAAAATTATTATTTTACCCAAACTTTACCTTTTTTATGCAAGTCCAAGTTGTCTTTTGATTTCCTTGACTCTATTATATCTTCCTAAATTTGGATAAACAAATGATTGTGGTTAAATAAGCATAATTTGCAGAGATCTAAAAGAAATGGAAGCTTGGCATTGCTGTATTTTAGATATTATTACTGGGCAACCGCTCAGTCCAAGATTCCGCCCTGCTCCAGCTCCCTCAACAGCCCCTAAGGCTAGAGCTGGATGAGGTTCCCACCCTGGATGAGACATATAAGGCAATCGAACAACTGAAAAGTGGCAAAGCAGCAGGTATGGATGGAATCCCCCCAGAAGTCTGGAAGGCTGGCGGCAAAACTCTGCATGCCAAACTGCATGAGTTTTTCAAGCTTTGTTGGGACCAAGGTAAACTCCCTCAGGATCTTCGTGATGCCACCATCATCACCCTGTACAAAAACAAAGGCGAGAAATCAGACTGCTCAAACTACAGGGGAATCATGTTGCTCTCCATTGCAGGCAAAATCTTCGCTAGGATTCTACTAAATAGAATAATACCTAGTGTCGCCGAGAATATTCTCCCAGAATCACAGTGCGGCTTTCGCGCAAACAGAGGAACCACTGACATGGTCTTTGCCCTCAGACAGCTCCAAGAAAAGTGCAGAGAACAAAACAAAGGACTCTACATCACCTTTGTTGACCTCACCAAAGCCTTCGACACCGTGAGCAGGAAAGGGCTTTGGCAAATACTAGAGCGCATCGGATGTCCCCCAAAGTTCCTCAACATGATTATCCAACTGCACGAAAACCAACAAGGTCAGGTCAGATACAGCAATGAGCTCTCTGAACCCTTCTCCATTAACAATGGCGTGAAGCAAGGCTGTGTTCTCGCACCAACCCTCTTTTCAATCTTCTTCAGCATGATGCTGAACCAAGCCATGAAAGACCCCAACAATGAAGACGCTGTTTACATCCGGTACCGCACGGATGGCAGTCTCTTCAATCTGAGGCGCCTGCAAGCTCACACCAAGACACAAGAGAAACTTGTCCGTGAACTACTCTTTGCAGATGATGCCGCTTTAGTTGCCCATTCAGAGCCAGCTCTTCAGCGCTTGACGTCCTGCTTTGCGGAAACTGCCAAAATGTTTGGCCTGGAAGTCAGCCTGAAGAAAACTGAGGTCCTCCATCAGCCAGCTCCCCACCATGTCTACCAGCCCCCCCACATCTCCATCGGGCACACAAAACTCAAAACGGTCAACCAGTTTACCTATCTCGGCTGCACCATTTCATCAGATGCAAGGATCGACAATGAGATAGACAACAGACTCGCCAAGGCAAATAGCGCCTTTGGAAGACTACACAAAAGAGTCTGGAAAAACAACCAACTGAAAAACCTCACAAAGATAAGCGTATACAGAGCCGTTGTCATACCCACACTCCTGTTCGGCTCCGAATCATGGGTCCTCTACCGGCACCACCTACGGCTCCTAGAACGCTTCCACCAGCGTTGTCTCCGCTCCATCCTCAACATCCATTGGAGCGCTTACACCCCTAACGTCGAAGTACTCCAGATGGCAGAGGTCGACAGCATCGAGTCCACGCTGCTGAAGATCCAGCTGCGCTGGATGGGTCACGTCTCCAGAATGGAGGACCATCGCCTTCCCAAGATCGTGTTATATGGCGAGCTCTCCACTGGCCACCGTGACAGAGGTGCACCAAAGAAAAGGTACAAGGACTGCCTAAAGAAATCTCTTGGTGCCTGCCACATTGACCACCGCCAGTGGGCTGATAACGCCTCAAACCGTGCATCTTGGCGCCTCACAGTTTGGCGAGCAGCAACCTCCTTTGAAGAAGACCACAGAGCCCACCTCACTGACAAAAGGCAAAGGAGGAAAAACCCAACACCCAACCCCAACCAACCAATTTTCCCTTGCAACCGCTGCAATCGTGTCTGCCTGTCCCGCATCGGACTTGTCAGCCACAAACGAGCCTGCAACTGACGTGGACTTTTTACCCCCTCCATAAATCTTCGTCCGCGAAGCCAAGCCAAAGACTGGGCAATTGTTATATGTTTTATCTTGTTTTTGATTCATTATTTTAATAGATTGGACCGCCCAGTCTGGCTCTCTTTGGAATTGAGGTCAGCTGAGAAGTTTTCCGTTTTATCCTTTTTAGGAGTAGCACTTCCTTTTTCTTTACCTAATGTTCACAGAATGATATGCAGCCCTGTAGTAAAGCACTCCTTACATATCTGGTTTCAGTTCAGGGAATTCTTTGATTTAAAAGGCTTTTCCTTATCAAGTTTTATATTGTAATGTGCACACTATGTGAAGTGTGGAGTAAGAATCTCTCTCACACACACACACACACACACACACACACACACACACACACACACACACACACACACACACACACACACACACACACACACACACACACACACACACAGTCGAGCTGATGTTGAAGACTGATTTATTGCACTGCCAGCTCTACTTATATTCACTCCCTGCCTCTGACGACAGGAGTGATGTCATCGCAGTGGCGGCCTCCGACTGACTGCCATTTCAGCTGTTAGCCAGGGCATCCTTCTGGAACGCCTCCGAGGCCTCCTCATCCCAGGCAACGTCATTATTTTTCCCCGCCATGAGCACAAAAAGGGGGCATGTGACCTGAGCTGCTGCTGGAATGAATTGATGGTAGAAGTTAATCATACCGACAAACTCCTACAGCCCCTTCACGGAGCGAAATGTCATGAACTGCCAAACGACCCACCTTCTCAGGCAGTGATTTCGCCCTTATCTGTCAATCCAATGCTGCAGCAAGTCAATTGTGTCCTGCTTGAACTGACGCTTGGCAGGGTTGATTGTCAGCCCGAATCCATGCAGGCGGGGTGAGTAGTTGTTTGAGGTAGATCATATGCTCTGAATGGATGCAGTTGATAATAAGGATGTCGTCCAAGTAGATTAATGCAAATGGGAGGTCCAAGCCCATCGCATCTATCAGCTACTGAAAAGTCTGAGCAGTGTTCTTAAGCCCGAAGGACATTTTCATGAATTCAAACAGGCTGAAGGGGGTGATTATGGCAATTTTGGGTATGTCCTTGAGGTGCACTGGGATTTGATGATAACCCCTGATTAAATTTACTTTTGAAAACACCCTTACCCCTTATAATTTGGCAGCAAAAACTTGGATATGGGGTATGGGGTATCTGTCTGATGTGGTAGCTTTATTGAGACATTAGTAATCATCACATGGCCTCCACCCTCCTGCTGCCTTTGGGACCATGTGCAGGGGGGAGGCTCAGGGGCTGTCTGACCATTGCACTATCCCTAATTCCTCCATTTTCTTAAATTCCTCTTAGGTGATGGCAAGTTTTTCAGGGGGAAGGCACCATGCCCTGGTGTGGGGGGGGGGGGGGGGGTGCTTGATGAGGATGAGGTGTCTTACGCCATGCTTTGGTTTCAAGGAGGAGAACTGAGCTGTCACAATTGTGGGAACTCCACCCGGATGCATGTGTAGGCATTGTCAGACAGCATGACGGAGTTGAGGTGTGGGGAGGGGCAGTAGTTTGGCTTCCCCCAGGGGCATCATCTAAAAAGTGTGGTGTCCACCAAACGCCAGCCTTCTACCAGGCAGTGGGTGCACAGGAGATTGGACCCCAGCAGTGGTTGCGCCATTGCCACAACAGTAAAAATCCACTTAAATTGGTGGCCAGCAAATCATAGGGGTACGGTGCAGGTGCCGTAAGTTCATATAGAGGTTCAGCACACTAGCCTCTGTGCCAGGCCTGGCTTGGTCTTCCGGGTGTCATAGGCTGTGGGGGGAAGGACACTTACTTTGGCACCTGTGTTCATGAGGAAACGCCTTTCCAATAGAGTCCCACACGTGGAGGAGGCTGTAACGTTGGCCAACCACCACAGCCATTAACGACGGTTGGCCATGGTGTTTCCCAGGCCCATTTTTGATGGGCCCCTGCACCCCACCATTGATGATATTAGCAATATGGGGGGGGGGGTGGGTCCATGCCTCTCCATCTGTTGTGGCCTTGTTGTCACTGGGGTTGGGGCTTGGCGATCTGATCCACTGAGGCGTCGTTTTCTATCTTCGCTCTCCAGAGCACGTCCGCCCGGGCTGCAACTTTCCTCGGATCACTGAAGTCCTCATCAGCAAGTAGGAGTCAGATATCCTTGGGCAACTGCTTCAGGAAAATCTGCTCAAAGAACAGGCAAGGCCTGTGTCCCTCAACGAGAGTGAGCATCTCACTCATGAGGACGAATGGGGCCCTGTCCCTCAAACCGTTCATGTGCAGCAAACAGGCAGTTCAATTATGCTGTGATAGCCCAAAAGTGCGGGTTAGTAGATTTTTGAGGGTACTCTATTTGTCTTGCTCCAAAAGTGGCTGTAGGAAATCGACAACCCTCGCTGCCGTGTCCTGGTTGAGTGAGCACACTATGTAGTAGTGGTAGGTGTCATCGGTGTTGATCTATCGAAGGTGGAACTGGGCCTCGGCTTATTCGAACCACATATGTGGCTGCAACACCCAGAACAGTGGCAGTTTGAGCGAGACCATATGGAGAGCTGCTTGGGCCATCATCAGGGTCACCAATGCAGCGTACGTGCTATGCTAAGCGTGGAATAAGAACGACACACACGCAGTCAAGTCTAGGTCAAAGACTGATTTATTGCACTGTTAGCTCTGCTTATATTCACTCCCTGCCTCTGACGACAGGAGTGACGTCATCACAGAGCTGGCCTCCGACTGGTCGGAGTTCTCATCATTGCCCACTGTTTCCGCCGTATGGGAGGTCACAAGGGACGATGGCTGTTGGTCCCTGCGGGGCCCTTGTGATCACTGCATTTGCCGGTCATTTTGTGAGCCAGGTCACAACTCGGTTTACAGGCCGCTACACTATCTTTTAATTATGTATTTCCTCCTTCTTTATATAATTAGACATTTGTCCATTGGTATGATAATGGTATTCAATATTTTTGAGACTTGTTTGTTGACAGTTGTCTCATGTTTTTTGAACAGCTATCAGCGAAGTTCAATTTCCCAAATTCACATTTTTTAAGATACTTGCAGATCAAAAATTTTTTACTGGTTCAATTATGAAATTTTCCCATGGCTTGTGAATCTAACATGCTGGAAGTATTTTTCAAACCCAGAAAGGTTAAATAATCTTTATATATGATATGCTTTCAAAATCACATCAGGTTTCCCTTGATAAGATTAAAAGAGGATGGGAGCATGATCTACAGTTTTCTATCTCATTAAAAATTGGGATTTATTTTAACGTAATGATTGGGGATATTTAAATGTGGTATTGGAGCTTTTATTGGATAATTATTCAAGAGTAAAAGGGAAAAATGGTGGAAGAGTATTAAAATTGAATTGTACAATGCTTAGTGAGGTTTGAATTTTGTTTTAAGATGGTGGTTTATGTGACTAATATGATGATAGATGTGAAGTTAGTTGATATTTGGTGAAGGTTTATCTCTATAGAGAAAGTTTGTTTTTTCATTTTTTTTCTCATGCTACAATTTTTTTTAAAGAATTGATTATTGTTTAAGAATTTTTGATAGACAATGTTACTAACTTTACTAATTTTTTATATTAAGTTTGAGTTAAATATATGTTTCATCTTAACTCTGTTTGTTAAATATATGCATTTAAGTTTGATTTAAATATGTTTTTTTAAGTCTGATATCTTAGTATTAATTACTTCTCTTTTTGTTAGTATTTTAATCGGTTATGTTTTTGTTTTTTTTTGTAAGTGGGTTTTTTTTTCTCACATATATTATTAACTTTATTAATTCTTCACTCTTTATTTTGGGGGGAAAGGGGGGGTTGGACTAATTTGAGTTGGGTTATTAATATGTAATAATTATTGGGGAGGGTATAGTTTATTTAGATTACTGATACTGTATTGTAATTTTATTATTTTATTCTTAATTTTTTTTAATGTAATCCTATATGTTATTCATGTTATAAAATCTTAAATAAAGTTTAAAAAAAAATTGGGATTTGATTCTTAAATTAATTAACAATTGTTCACTATGTGGTTGTCATTCTCTTATTCAGTTCAAGGTTGTACATTAGACTGACATGTCTAAAGACAAGTTAGCCTGTATATTTCCTGACCTAAATCCCCAATGTGACAGATGTAACGATGGGCAAGCAACCTTGATTCCTATGTTCTGGTCTTGTCAGGCTCTTAAACCTTATTGGAGGGAGATTTATTTGTAATTTGTCAATAATATTTCATGTTAATCTTGAACCTAATCCTTTAATGGCTTTGTTTGGAGTGTTAGATGATATTAACGAGCTATTTTCTTCATCTGATCGTCAAGTCATAACTCAGAGCACAAAGAGCAATCCTACTTAGGTGGAAAGATCCTGTTCAACCCATTAGTACTCTGTGGTAATGTCATGCCATGTCTTGCCTTCATTTAGAAAAGATCAGATGTTTTGCATTGTATGCTAACACTAATTTTCATAAATTCATAAATTTGTGGACTATTTTTATGCTCATTTAATTGGTTTGTTTTGACCATTGAATGTATTTATTTACATACATGATTTTTCCTTCAGTTAGTAATGTTTTATAGATCAAGCAGAACTAATTTCATGTCAAAACATCCCAGGTTTGTTCAATAAGGGGTTAGAGTTCTTTTCTTTGTTTTTTTTTTGTCATTCTGTCATTCTGACAACATTGTATGGGGAAGGAGTTTATTGTTGTTTTATATTTGGAAGTGTACTTATATTCTTCATATTTGTAATGTTGTGCTCTCTATACAATGTATACTTGTTCTATAAACCTCATTCCATCTCAAGGCCTATATATCCTTCTAAAAGGGCAATGCCCATAAATGAACGCTGTAGAATAACTCTTGTTCTGCCGTGGAAATGGCTGTGATGGCACCAGAAATGGATCACTCAGGGCAGGAGCTGAGTGTGTCAGGTATAATCTGACTTGAGATGGGCAATGTCAATAAGCAACATTCCTCATGTTGCACGTATGAAGCAGGTGGGCACATCTTCCCCTGCCCAGTGTGATGGAGTTACGTGGTGTTTCCCCTACAAAGACCGAGACTGCCACCACTTGATCCAGTTACTAGATACTTTAATAATAAATAGACAGGGACCCCAAAACCTATTACACTTCCATTGGCTTAACATCTTCACCAACTGGAAAGTACTTTGCCCTGTATCTTTTTTTGGTTCAAAGTTGATGAAATCACATTTGTCAACTCTGAAATCCACTTGTCTGCTAGCAATAGAGATGGGGATTCACCAACTTGAGTGAATGTCAGGAATAAAGGAGTCAAGCCTTTCTCTCTTCAGACCAAGCCAATAAGTTTTCCAGGCCTCTCGTCATTGCCTCTTCCTCCTCCCTCCCCCTCTTTTCTCCTCTTCTTCCAGTACCTTGGATTCCTCCTTCCTCTTTTCCTCTCCTCTCCTCTTCGCCTCATCCTCTTCCACCTCCTCCTCTGCACCTCTTCCCTTTTCTGCTTCCCCTTTTTCTCTTTCTCAGTAGAATAATTTCTGAACTTCACCCTGAACTATTAGGACTGCTGATCATTATTGTGTGTTTAATGAGTCGAGTTGGCAGGTGAGGTAAACCAAACAAAAAACTTTACTGAATACAATCAAACATACTAGACAGGGTAGAGAGAGAGAGAGAGAGCCCATAGCATGCTATCTGCACCTTGCCAATACTCGATTTAACTAACACGCCCTCGCAGTGTTCACGCATGTGCCACACACTGTTGCGACTACAGTGACTACAATGCAATTGCAGCAGGTGAAGAGCAGCCAATGGTAGTGGCTGTCTACATCCCATTTCTTGAGCTACCCCCCAACATGTCACAGTGAATATATATACCTTTCACTAATGGAACAATATATCCATTCAAACTATATACATTCAACCCAGTCAGTTCCGGTATTTTGGGTTCAGCTGACAGACACGGTCAGCGTGCATTTTGTAATAGCCCTCTGCTGATGTGGAGGCTTGGGGCACCTTGTCCTGATTGTCTCTACTGTCCATCATCTCAGGGGTGTCATCCATTGCCTCTCCTGTGATTACCAAAGGGCTCTCATCAATCCCAGCCTTACGTTCCAAATCCAAAAATACTGATTTGTCTGGGTTGGTTTGAGATGGGAGTGGATCTCTTACTAGGAGGATCTGTCATCTGTTCCTCCTGTCTGACCTGGGTTCCTGGTAGTTCATTTCCACTATACCCGGGTGGTCGTAACCTTGTGGAGTCTGCATCCTTACAACTTGCCCTTCAGTCAATGGGGCAAGCGGCCGGCTGGTTTTGTCATAACTTTTCTTTTGCGCCAGGTTTCTGTTTATCAGCTGGTCCTTGACATCTTGTGGGTCATTTGGTTGGGGCTCCACAAGTTTCCTTGCCATTGGTAGGGTAGTCCTGGTCTGCCTCAACATTAATCGTTGTTCTGGCAAGCCCAGAGTGGTGTTGCGAGGGACGTTTCTTAAGTTGAGTTGGCTGAGGAAGACGGCTCTCTTCTCTCTGTGGAACTTCTCCATTAGCTACTTGGCACTTCTCACCGCTCTTTCAGACAGCCCATTTGATTGCAGGTACTCCGGGCTGCTGGTAATGTGGGTGAAGTCCCATGCTGTCGCAAAGTCGTGGAACCTCAGGCTGGTGAATTGTCTGCCATTGTCCAAGAGAAGTGTATGAGGTGCCCCATATACTGAAAAGTGCCGTTTTAGTTTGGTGATGATGGCTGCAGAGGTTGTGTCCCAGAGCAGGTCTGTCTCAAACCAGCCTGGGTACGAGTCTATTAGTACTAGGTACTGTTGCTTCCACCATTCAAAGATGTCAGTAGATGGTCGACCAGGGAAGGTCAGGTACTGGGTGTAGCTGCAGTGGCTCTTTCTGCTGGTATGGCTTAGTACTGCTGCACACCGAGCAGGACTGTACATCATTGTCTATGTTCTCTGTCACCTCCTGTCCGTCTTTTTTCATGGCAGACACCATGGAGGACACCCATTCAGTTGGTTCCGAGATTGCAGTGATGATGCCCAAGTCCTGCATTCTGTTCATCTTGGCCTTGGCTTTATCCTTCATTGCTACTGGAATGCAGTGCACTGGCTGGACTACGGGTCTTACCTCCGGGTCAAGCTGCATGGAGAGCATTACTGGGAGTCTCCCCAGCTCACCTTTGAAACGTTCACCATACTCAAAAAATATTTTCTGTAAGAAATCATCCTCGAATGGGTTTTTCTGCTGGACCTCTGAGCTGAATGAAACAAGCCCCATCTCCATGCATGCACTGAGGCCTAGCAGAACCATGATATCCTCGTGGACCACGAAGAAGGTTAGCACGTGGAGCTGTCCTTGTATGAAACACCACAGCAATGCCATGCCATTGGTCTGGATTCTGCTGCCTCCATAAGCCACTAGGCTCGTAGACTTGATGAATGGTTTGATTTGTTCCATCTTTCTCAGCCATTTGAATGTCCCTCATGACATGACATCGCATTTGGCCCCTGTGATAGTACAGACCTATCACCAATGTATATAGTTACAGTATCTAGAGTGTAATGACTGTGCTTACAGTGATTGGCTGAGAGCTTAGCCACGCCTACTGTCTGGGCCTTAAAGGGTCGGATCATTCCGGACTGGTCGGCCACCTATGAAGAGCTCCTGTCTTTTGCTAATAAAAGTCTTGGTTTGGATCAACAAGTCTTTGGTTCTTTCAACGAGCTCTACAGCCCCAGTGTCAACTTACATCTCCACCATCTTGCCGTTAACTTCAATGGATACGAAAGCCTCATTGTTACCTCTGATGTGGGTTTCTTCTGTGTTGCTTACCATCCTTGTGGTGAGCCAGTTGACATAGTACTCACCATCAGTGTCACTCCTTCTCTGCTTCAGTTCCAAGTGATTGATGGTCCTCCTGGGTCTGATCCGTGCGGTGGTCTGCTGTCTGGATCTGCAGCACCTGCTGATGTGGTTCCATATGCCGCAGTTTCTGCACTGCTGGCCAAACACTGGGCACATCTTCCTTTTCAGCATGAGATCTCCTCTGCAGTTGTTGCATCTGACCTGGGTGTGGGGTGCCCTGCTTGGCTTGGGTGACTCTTCCTTCTGGCCTCCAGCCACTGTCTGCTCACCAGTCCCACCTGTCTCGCGTCAATGCTTGTGGCCTGCTGTTGTGGAGAGGCTAGCCTTTTACTATTTTCCTCGGAAGTTTCATATGCCAAGCATGTTGCAATGGCTTTTGCTAGTGTCATTTCAGAGTCTTGCAGGAGCGACTTGTGCATATTATCATCGCAAATGCCACAGACCATTCTGTCTTTAATTAGTTCCACACAGAGCATGCCGAAATTTCATGTTTCACCCTGATTTTTAAATCACGGACATATGAGTCTATGGACTTGCCAGGCTTTTGGTCTCTCATGTTGAATCTGTGCCTTTCCATTGTCACACTTTTCTGAGGGGTGCACATTTCTCTAAATTATGCTTTAACCATTCAGGGTCCTCTCTCGACTCAGCCAGGCTGGTAACGAGGTTCCCATAACACATTCGACCTCTCCCTTTCAATGGTTTCCAGGTCCTCCAAATTTAATGGAATGTGCGCCCTGGTGTGGGCAAGCTTGTCTCTATGTGCTGCTGCTATAAATATATCGTATTCCTGTTCAAAATGTGCCAGATCTCTGCAACATTTCCATTAAATGAGTGCATCAGGCTCTCTGAATCCGTCCACCATTATGACAACTGTGGAAAACGTGGTTGTGATTACTCATTATGACTGATTTGTGACTGGAAGACTTCAGGTTTGGGCCGCTTGTCATCCCACTTCTGACACCATGTTGGTTTTGTGTGCTTAATAATGAGTCAAGTTGGCAGGTGAGGTAAACCAAACAAAAGACTTTACTGAACACAACCAAACATGCTAGATGGGGTAGAGAGAGAGAGAGAGAGAGAGAGAGAGCACAGTGTGGCATCTATTCCCTGCCAATACTCGATTCAACTAACACACCCTCGGGATGCTTGTGCATGCGCAGCGTGCTGTTGTGAGTATGGTGGCTGCAATGTGATTGCAGCGGGTGCAGAGCAGCTGATGGCAGCGGCTGTCTATTTCTTTCTTGCCTTGTGCCCTTTGAAACCTACCTCTTAGACTAGCCTTTTGAAGGAGTTTGTGTGGCACAGTGCCATTGTTTTTGAAAACATTCCTTTTAAACACCCTGTAATATTTATTACATCAAGAGAGCTCAGTAAATGCAGCTTGACAGGACTACAAATATAAAATTCCACTCTCAGTGAAGAATATTCAATACAAATCAACAAGCTTGTTTCCAGACACCTTGAAGATGTTGCTTCCAGGATATGAAAAATGAAACTTTGTAAGAGTAACAAACGTTTGAAGGAGTTTGCAGTTTTTTTTTCAAAAAGGCAAGTTTTTACTCTCATCTGTTTGGTTGTGTATCACCGACAAATCCATGCATCCATCCATCTATCCCAGTTCTATAACCACTCACCCAGCTGGAAGTGTAACTGTATTTAACCGTAAACCAAAACTTATCAGAAATAATGTCAAATAAGAAGCCAAAATTAGCCTGACTAGACGTGAGAGCAGGGAACAAAACATGGGTTACTTAAGGTCAGAAAATTACTGGGACATTCCTAATCTGTCTGGAAGAAAGATTTCCTGTAATTCAATGCAGCGTATTCACAATGAAAACTCATATATTAATAATTGTACAGGGATATTTGAATATGAGCAAGGTCCTTTACAACCTCGATGTACATGTAGACAAGACCTTCCACACTAGTCACCATGGCTGCAAAACGGGGCAGGTATCAAATTAAATTTTGAGCGTACACACTGGGGACAGCTCATGCTATGTCATAAATTGTGGAGCTCAGTGGGGCACGCATAGCTGTCAAACTATGGTGGTATGTGATAAGATCTTCAATGGTTTGATGTAAATCCTGCCAGAGTGTGCTATAATTCAACTAATGCCACCTCTTAACCATGAACAAGAAAACCAGTTTTTGGAACAGAAAGAAGCACCCAGCAGATCTCAATGTATTGCTGGTGTATTGGTGATTGTGTTGAAGTACTGTAACAAGTTACTCCTTGGAGAAACATTTTAGCCTTAACCATGGCTTTGACTGTGTTGGACCACAATCTTTGTTACTTATTAGCCCTGACAATTGGCACAATGTTGCCAATGTTTGGATTTTGAATGTTCTACGTAGTCAGTATTAGTATAGTTTGATGAGGTAAGGTCTCTATAATATCCTTTCTGTTGTCTGTGTTTTTAAAAATATCTCAAAATAATTTTCACTTAAATGCAAGGGAAGAACAATTTCCTTCAGTCTGTCTAAAGCCAACTGTGACTCACATTCATACAACGCTAATCGCCTGTCGGAGTTATGTATAAACAACTCTTGCAGATTAAAATTTTGTATCAACATCCATATTTGGTATTAACCAAATGAAAGCCAATCTTGTGCCTAATTAAAAGCACAGGAAAGCACCCCTTTTTTTTAAAACCTAGATTTACAAAGTTCATTCTAACACTCTGTAAGGTTCAAAGGGAAGATATCTACAATTAAAAGGAAGTTATGATTGCAAATTGTTTTTAATTAAAGGTTTAAGTCTAATTGTGCACAATCAATCCTCCAATGTAGTTTGTGTTCTGTCACCTCTGGGCTCGAATATTTTACTGGTATCTTGGCTTTCCATCCTTCACCGCCCTGAAATTCTCATTTGCAGCAGCAGAACTTGTAAAGAAAATCTATAATAGTACTATAAATGAATTGAATTACAATGAAAGAGTCAGTAAATAAGTAATGGATATATATATATATATATATATATATATATTACATTCACAGTAATCAAAGAGCAAAAAAAGATTTGTGATAGTGAAGACAGTCCATGATTTGTGTACCAAGGGGATGTTCAAGACTCTAATAACTGTTGGAAAGGAGCTGTTCATGAATCTTGAGGTGCTGGTTCTCAGGCCTTCTGCCTGAAGGCAGCAGTGAGAAGAATTTGTGACTAGGGTGGTGGCATTCTCAATGATGTTGGCTGGGTTCTTGAGGCAGTGCCTCATACAGATGTCGGCAATGGATGAAATATCAGAGCTTGTGATGGACTTGGCTGTGTTCACGTCCTTTGGCAGCCTTCTGTGTTCCTGGGCAGTTGAATTCCTAAACGAGGCTGAAATGCAACCCAGCCAGTATACTTTCCGGAGTGCGGCTGTAGAAATTTGATAGAGTATCTGACGACATGCCAAATGTCCTCAGACATCTGAGAAAGTAGAGGTGTGGATTTGTTTTCTTAATGGTTGTCTCAACGTGCTAACTTCAGAACAGGTTTGAAATGGACACCTGGCTTCCTTCCCATCAATGCAGATAGGTGTGTGTTCCCTTGTCCTCTCCTTCCTAACATCGACAATAATCCCCTTGATCTTGCGGCATTGAGAGTGAAGATTGGTACTACCCAACCAGGTTTCCGATCTTCATCCTGTATTCTAACATCATTTCCAGTTATTCAGCCAACAATGATGATGTCAGCAGTGATTGTGTGGATTGAGTTAGAGCTGAACTTGAATACACAGTTACAGGTTTACAGGGAAGAGAGCATTGTTTGGGGTATGCTGATGAGGAAGTCAAGGATCCAGTTGCAGAAGGACAGAATTCCAGGTCCTTTAGCTTGATCATGAATTTTGCAGGTATGATAGTGTTGAATGCTGAGCTGTAGATGCTATAGTCAATGAACAATAGTCTGATGCAGTGGTCTAACACAGAGTGGGGCACAAGATACCGGAATTACATAAATGGTGATCTGAAGACTGGTGTGGGGCTGGAAATGATTTATGAAGGGGAGTTGACACAAGTTAGGGTGTAAACAACCTGGAGGGTTTCAACCTCAGAGGCTGCTGAATCAGGCAATGGATCTGAATATAATGAAGGTATGGGCATGTGGTCAGAGACTCATCACGGGGTGACTACAAACTGATTGGTTCACCCAAAGATATTTGTCAGAGGTTCAGCTTGAATTAATAGTAACGGAATGGAATTTGATGTGAAAATTGGAGACAATAGCATAGATTTTCCTAACATTTAAAGACATTTAGTGATACATTTAATGTAGTGGTTAGCACCACAATGTTACAGCACCAGCAATATGGGTTGGAATCTGGTGCTATCTGAAAGGAACTTGTACTTTCTCCCTGTGTCTGTGTGGGTTTCCTCCAGACTCTCCGGTTTCCTCTCACCCTGCAAAAATGTGCCAGGTTGTTGATCTGCCAGGTTGGCAGCATGGGCTTGAGGGCAGGAAGAAAAACAAACCTGCTCATCCAGCACTGAATATTAGAAAAGCAGGATGACGTCAGTGAGAGGGCAAGAAAGGTTAGTTGGGTGTCGTCAGCTGTCCCGATTAGATGAGAAACGAAACCAAGGCAAAATATTTTGAGACACCAGGAGATACCCTGGCTATGACTTGATGGCCACAAACAAAACTAGATGATCGTGGTCCAATGCTGGACAAGGTCGGGGTGGTCAAAGACCGTAGAAAGGCAAAGAACCACAGAGGGAGATGGTTTGTCCCTGTCATTGTCATTTTAAAAATTTTGACTGGAGCAATTTGTTAATTTGGCAGGCATGGAAATCTGATTGTTGGCATTCAAACTTAGAAATCCGTGTAAGATGGAAGCTGATGTTGGGAGCATAAGATTACTATCCATGTATCCCTTGTTGCCTCGGAGACAGACCTGTGGTTGAATAAAGCATCCCTCCAGAGCTGCATATACCTGGAGGAGATGGGAAGGGGGTTGGGCCTAGTTTCCTGTGCACATTTAATTTTGCCAAAAACAATCACTAAATTGTTCTCTCCTGATTTCAGCCTCAAATGCATGATATTATGCCTTTAAGAAATTATTCTCCACAATACATTTATTCCAGCACATCGATTATGGCATGAATTTCCATGTAACCTGGGATTTCAGGATGGTGGATGTACCCTTTGAAGAGAAATGTGTTCATGTTTGACAAGAGCATAGGTGATATAGGTGGATGCAAAGCATGGTCAGCTTTCCCCCCATTTTAGTTGTTCAACCTTGATAACAGTTCCTACAGATATAAATTAATTAGGCTACTGGAACACATCTCAAAGTACATTCAGAGGTGATTAACTTTATCATCATCCCCAACTGAATCATTAAGCACAAAGGGAAGCTCTTTTTATTATTCCGCTCCCTTAAAATTGAAAGAATTACTCAGCAGACATTGGTTTCAGTTAATTGAGCACCCTTTAACTCTTCATTTTAAAAAAAAACTGAGTTACTACTTTTTCCCTTTTTCTTTACATTCTAGTAAAGTTGACAATTGACTTATTTTGATTGGATTCAATTATTGATCATGGCATGTCACAGGGCATGGACAGAGCACAGCAGAGTTTTCACGCTGGCTGATCTGAACAAGACCAAGTTGTACTTTGTCATTGAACATTATTCATGTATCTGCTCTGGGCTATTACCAGGTTATGAGAAAGCCGTTGCCAGACTCTAGTTAATACTGCAAGATGTGGACACAGCTGGGCACTCACAATGACTACAAAACTTGAAATACAGCGCAGAGCTGGACTTCTGTCATCCTTTATCCAACTCAAGGGCAATAGCCTATTTGCTGCAGGAGCTCCTGCATGAGCTCCAATATCAGGTGTCAGTGAAATGTGTTCACGACAGATTCCAGAATTTACTGGTTGCTCATTTCCATTTGGATGGATTCTTGGAGATTTTATCATAGACCCAATCCAAACTAAATTGTCAAGTTCACCATTTCCATTATTTTTATATCTAACACACAAAAATGTTAAAAAGATTGGATGATTTTCTCGAGATCATTGCTGGCAATTTCTGAGATCCCAGTTTAATCCTGGAGACTTTGCAATCTTTAAATCAGTACAAAAAATAAGAACCTATTTGAATAAATCATAGTCAACAGACCAAGCTTCCATGACGTACAGGTACTCCCTGACTTACGACTGTAATTGGGACCAAAGGATCGGTCATATCTTGAAATGGACATGAGTCAGAATTTTGCCCACGTGTGTGGAGTAGTGAAGTCTTAAAGCAAACATTAAGTCCACGCTTACCTTGTTAGTCGGTGTCCCAGGGTCTGTAGGCTTGGTGCGGCCATCGTGATTCCTAGGCGCATGCAAGAGCTTTCGGTTAGCGCATACACGATGGGTTTGCATATTGGAGTTTAGTTGGCGCATGTGTGAGAATTGAGTGCCCTAATAATATTGAATTTGCACCCTTAACTGTGGTGCATGTGTCAACTGAACTCCAGTATGCAAACCCACCGTGCATAAGCACAGGAATCAAGATGGTCACGCCCAGCCTATGGATCCCGGGATGCTGACTAACAAGATAAGTATGCACATTTTGGCTCTTACATGTCCTGTATCCTTGTTATAGTTTAGTCAAATACAACATAATCTGTGTAAATGTTATATTTTTTCTTTTATTAAAAAAAAGTGATAATTTGTGCGGATGTACATAAGTCACATAGGTTGCTCATCGGGGAGTACCTGTATTGTAGTAAACATTTTATCTGCACTCAGATTTGCTCCAGGATTTAAGCCCTATAACTGCATGCATGTGCCATGATTATAACAATTAAACTGCAGTGCCATGCACCCAATTCATCTGCTTCCTGAGGATGTTTTAATCCATTATTAAAAATTGCTCCTTGGTGTGACTTAAGGCAAAGTAAAATTTGCTGGCCACCTCTGGACACCGAGAAAATTCAGTTTCTCTGCAGTACTGAGGGAGTGTTACACCTTCAGAGGTACAATATATTGGACAGATGGGTGACATTACAGAGTGAGTAAAATCCATTTGCTGTATAGCCCTTTAGAAATGTCCTGATGTAGTAAAGGAGAAAGTAGTTCTTTCTTTCTTCATCCAGGATGCACACTTAAATGGTATTAAAAATGGGATATGCAGCAAAGATCTTTGCAAAATTTCCAAGAATGTTGTTTAGAAATGTCTTTCCAACCCCTCCCCCACACACGATCAAATAAACTGCCAATAAGCACTTTCTAATGTCCACAGTGGAAAAACAAGATTCTAGTAAAATGTCAGTAGGTTAAACACAAAAATTGTGCAAACTCAGAGGGAGAAACTTCCAGAAATTAAAAGGAGTATTTAACTAATGTTTCCTTTTACCTGTTGGAACCTTGTTTGACACTTATTGCACTTAGGACACCACTCGTAGAATAGTTGCATTTTGAAGCAGGACACAGATTTTCAAATCCCCTTCTATACACACACACGGAAACCCACAATAATGGATAAATGGCTAAAATAAAGGTATGAATCTAACAGAACCTTTCACAAATTCAAGACACTCCAAGGCCAAAGAAATACTTTGATAATATGGCGATACAAAAATACTTGTAATATAGGTAACCAATGTGCATAAAGCCAGCTCACAAAAAACACACCTAATAATAAAGATCTGATTACCTGTTTTATTTAATGTTTGAAGGATAAAAATTAACCTGGATTTGGAAATAAATCCTCTGTTGGAAATGGCAATGCTACTATGGGATCCGATGTATCTACTTGAGAGAGCAAATGTCATTCTGTAATACATCTGGAAAAAGATGAAAACTACAATGGAGATCTCTTGATGGATGAAAGTGGGCTGAATGATACACAATCTAAACTTATAAATATTCCATTCCATTCGTTACTAAGGTCAAGAATTATTTTGCTCAACTGCTTCACTTCTCTCTTCTAAGAGAATGCATTCTTATGACCAATTTCTTTAGCCAAGACTATCTCTTATATGGCTTGGAATTAGGTTTTGCCTGATGATACAGGTACTCCTATGCAATGTCTTGAGGCATTTTATTTCATATTTTTACAAATGGTTATTATCACAATTGGTGTGAATTCTCTAATCTGACTCCAGATGCAATGTTAGCCAGAGAAACTGTCAAGACCTCCAGTACTGCCATTTGACAGTAGGGTGCTTGTGTGCTTGGATGTTGGTAAACAACACTAGATATGAATCAGTCTGATACTCCAACTTAAAAATGGTCTCTGGGAATAATGAATTGGTAGAATCCATTGGCTCTTAACACGAGTTAAGATGGGAATAGGAGCATAAGACAGGGATCGGTCCTTTGGCCCAAACTTGTATATTCTTTGACTGAAGAGAGAAATACAGAGAACAGTAAGTTTAGTATTCAGTATTCAATCTATTCTCTGTACAGATTACTGGAAATACTTATCAAGTTCAACTGCACCTGTGGAAAACTGAAGAGTCAACATTTTGGGTTGATGGGATTCATAAGAAATGGGAAAATGGAAAAAGTGATGGACAGGACAAGGGAATCTCTGACCTTAAGATTGTTTGGAGATAGGATTTTTTTTAAGATGTCTGGTTGATAGATGAATGAAAACCATGAGGGCCTGAGAAAATAACATTCTGGAATGCAAGCAAAAAGTATTGCATGGGACTGTAAGCAAGAGGATGCTAGAAATGCCAAGCATGGCGGCCATGCAGTATCTGTAGAGAGTGAGAAAATTAGTTACTATCCAGTTTTCCTGCCTCCATCTCATCTGTCCGATTACATTTTTCCAGTTTTCATTGAGAAGTTTTTCTTTATTCCTTTAATCATACATTTCTTCTATTGCCTTCCATCACTGTTCTCATCTCCTCATCCTGGCAAATGAGGAAAGAGTCCCTCTGGTTCTCAGTGTCCTCTGGACCAGCCTCTGCATTCAACAGATCATTTGCAACTGCTACACTTCAGCTTCCATCTAAACAGGCTTTGGAAATCTCAATTGAAGGTTATCCTTTAATAACATTAACAGTTGTTTTCTCACCACAGATACTTTAAAATCTGTGAGGCCTTCTCTGCATTCTTATTTTGGTTTCAGCTTTTTGCAACAGTTCTGACCTCCCTCTTGCCTATCACTTTGTTTTAGTTCCATCCAACTTCCTTCATGTCCTGCAGCTCTATGTAGGCAGCTGTACACCGTTGTCCTGGCTGCATTCTACCATTCTATAAATCCCTTACCCACTCTCAGTTCTGACAAATGGCTTTTAACCTGAAATGATAAGTATTTTTCTTTCCATTAAAGTTGCTTGTCTTAGTGATTCTACCATTTTCTGCCCTTAATTTAATATTTCCAGCATCTGTACTTTTTTAAATGTCAGAGTGTTGGTTGTTAACTTTTTTAATGAGCTAGTATTCCAGAATCCTAAATAATTAATTCAGAACATGTGAGATCAAATTGTGACATTTTGAGAAAATATCTTCAGTCTGAAATTTTCTTATAGTTCACCAAATTACTTAAGAGAAGAATGCCTGTATCCTTTCCCAGTCTGGCCTGGATGTGAAATGTGACTCAAGGCCTAGGGTTTAGACAATGTGAATACAAAAACATCCAATCATGGAGAGGTCAAGAACAGACTTAAGATGATCAGCAGACAAACCAGTATACAGCAGAAAAACAGGCCTTTCAGCCCAACTCATTCATGCCAACCATGTACTTGCCCGAGTTTCTCCCATTTGCTTGTGTTTTGCCCACAAACCTCTAAATGAGGTGTGGTCAACCTTTTAATTTTTAATTTAGACATACAGCATGATAACAGGCCATTTTGGCCCTTGAGTACATACCGGGGGTTTAGCTTAATTGGGTAACACGGACTTGTGGGCCAAAATGGCCTGTTACTGTGCTGTATGTTTAAATTAAAAATTAAAAGGTTGGCCATCCCTGCTCTTAATATCTTTTAAACATCACAGTTGTATCCATCGCCACAATTTTCTCTAGCAGCTCGTTCCATATACTCATCATCCTCTGTGTGAAAGACTTGCCCCTCAGGACTTTAAAACACTCACCTTAAACCTATTTCTTTCATTTTTAGATTTGCCTACCCTGGGAAAAAGACTGTGGCCGTCCACCTTCAGACTTCAAATTTATTGTCAGATTGCAGAAATGACATCATATACAACGCTGAGATTCTTTTTCCTGCGGGTGAGGCAGAATTACCACTTATTGGTCGTGAAAAAAAATGTACTCAATGTACCCATGTCTTCTGGCTATCCAGCTCATAGGATGATGATGGGTCCTTTTAGTCATTTTGTGGGGTTTGATATGAGGATATCCTCAGAAAGGAACAGCGCGTGCATGAATGGATTTAGGTGAGTAAGAATTGCACAGGTCCAGACCCTCCCTCTCGACATCCCCTCCTGGATCCAGTGGTCTGGTGAAGTCCAAGACGGCTGGGGAAAGTTCTGTTGCATTGAATAACCAGACCAAACTTCAATGCAAGGGATGCCCTTTGTTGACCCTATGTAAGCAAATAAAATGTAAGCAAACTGTGCATTACAGAGAGAAAAACAAACAATAAAGTGCACAAGTAAGAGTCCTTAAATGAATCCCTGATTAAGTATGTTGTTTGAGGAGTCTGATGGTGGAGGGCTAGCAGCTGTTCCTGAACCTGATGGTACAAGCCTTGTGGCACCTATACCATGTTCCTGATGGTAGCAGTGAGAACAGAGCATGTGTTGGTGGTGTGGATCCTTGATGATTGCTGCTGCTCTCTGACGGCAGAGTTCCTGTAGATGTCCTTGATGGTGGGGAGGGTTTTACCCATGATGTCCTGGCTGTGTCGACTACCTTTTACAGGTCTTTATGCTCAGAGGCACTGGTGTCCCCATACCAGTCCATGATGCGGCCGGTCAGCACACTTCCACCACACATCTGTTGAAATTTGCCAGGGTTTCTGATGTCATGCCAAATCTCTGCAAACTCCTGAGGAAGTAGAGGTGCTGATGCCATTGGTATTTTGGGTCCACAAAAGATTCTCCAAGATACTGACTTCCAAGTATTTAAATTTGCCCACCTTCTCCACCTCTGATCCCCCAATGATCACTGGATAGTATACCTCTAATTTTCTCTTCTTGAAGACAACAATCAGCTCCTTAGTTTTGGTGACATTGAGTGCAAGATTACTTATGCCCCTCACGGATTATAAACTACTGTAAAGGTCACTCTTCAACTTCATTTGATCCAGGAAAAAACAGTCCAGGCTCTCCTTATATCTCAAGCCATCTAATTCCAACAAAACCCTGATGAATCTTTTCCAGCTTAATAAAATCCTTCCTATAGTATGGCAAACAGAACTGCTCACAATATTCCACGTGGTCTCACAACCGTCTTGTATAGGTGTAACAGAACTTCCCAATTCTTGTACTCAGTGCCCCAACTGATGAAGGAAAATCTGCCAAATTCTCTTTTCACTAGCATGGGTCACCACTTTCAGAGAACAATGTACTTGAACCTTTCAGTCTCTCTGTTCTATAACAAAGCCCCACTATTCACTGTATAGGTTCTGCCCAGGAGTAACTACCCAAAATATATCACTTTGCACGAGCATGAACTAAAATTCATTTGCTACTCCTTTGTGAACATGAGCCTTTTGAACAGGTCACCTTGAAAGTTGATGAAGGAAAAGCAGTGGATGGTGTCTACATGGATCATATGGGAGGTTGATCAAGGTCAGTCACTCGCTATTCAGGAAACTTGATGAGACATTGGCTTTGCAAGAGAAACCAGAGAGTGGTGGTAAAGGATTGCATCTCTACCTGGAGCCCTGTTACTAGTGGTGTGCCTCTCAGGTATCAGTACTGGGTTCATTGTTGTTTGTCATTTATATCAACGATCTGGATGACAATGTGGACAGCGAGGAAGACTTTCAAAGCTTGCAGGGACATCTGGACCAGCTGGAAAAATGGGTTGCAAAATGACAGATGGTATTTAATGCAGACAAGTGTGAGATGCTGCTAACTAGGGTAGGACTTACACAATAAGTGGTAGGGCACTGTAGAGAGTGGTAGAGCAGAGGCATTTAGGAATAAAGATACATAATTCTTTGAAAGTGGTCTCACAGGCAGATAGGGTTATAAAGAGAGCTTTTGGCATATTGGACAATAAATCAAAGTACTGAATATGAGTTAGAATGTTATATTGAAGGCCTAATTTGGAGTATTGTGTGTAGTTTTGGTCACCTACCAACAGGAAAGATATCAATATGAGTGAAAGATTGTAGAGAAAATTTACAAGAATGTTGCCAGGACTTGAGGAGCTATGTTATAGGAAAAGGTTGAAGGGTTAGGATTTTATCCCCAGAGCATCAGAGAATGAGAAAATATTGGATAACGGTATGAAAAATTATAAGGGGTACAAATAGAATAAATGCAAGCAGGCTTTTTCCACTGAGGTTTGGTAAGACAAGAACAAGAGACCATGGGTTTAGGGTGAAAGGAGGAATGTTTGGGGAGCATTAGGAGGAGCCTCTTCACTCAAAGAGGGGTGAGAGTGTTGAACAAGCTGCTAACAGAAATGGTGGATGTGAGTTCGATTTCAATGTTTGAGAGAAATGTGGATAGATATGTGAATGAGAGGGATATGGTCTGGGTGCAGTTCAATGGGGGAGGTGGAACAATAGTTTGGCATGGACGATAGGCCAAAGTACTGTTTCTGTTCTGTAGTGTTCTATGGTTCTAGTCTCAACTAGATTATGTAGTAATCTTAACCAACTTTCTTCACTATCCATTACAGTGGTTCTCAACCATTTACTTTCCACTCACATACCACTTTAAGTAAGCTCTATGCCATCAGTGCTTTGTGATTAGTAAAGGATTGCTTAAGGTGATATGTGAGTGGAAGGGAAGGTTGAGAATCATTGCTCTAGACCCAATTGTTACTGAAATATTTTGCTTGAGAAAAATTGTCAGTGGCCCATTTCCTTTGGAGTTATGAAACCGTGCACATAACGAGTCCATTATGTATGATTAAACCAATGTTTTTCAAACTTTTTCTTTCCACCCACATACCACCTTAAGCAATTCCCTTACTAATCACAGAGCACCTTAGGTATAGGGAATACTTAAAGTGGTATGTGAGTGGAAAGAAAAAGGTTGAGAACCACTCCATGACACCATCAGTTTTGGTGCAATCTGCATAAGATTATTTTTTATATTTTAGACTATCTTACTGGCTGAGTAACCTCCGATTATTTCCACAGGATCTGATTTTCTAATATTCTGCCACATGGAAGAACTAAAAGAGAAAATTCCTAGAAAATAGTTCTTTGACAAGAGCCCAAACAGCTTACAGGAGTCAAATTTCAGATGTGAGCAGAATGCAGACTGCTGTGTTCCTTGCAGCTGCTTCTATGCTGGAATGTGACAGATGCTTCCACTAGTATTTGTGTAGCCGATCTCAAATTGATAAAAGTGGTCACTCAAGACATTCCAGTTCAATAAATGCTTGACTATTAACATTTATGTAATTTCATTCACTCATTGGAATGTTTGGATGTTGACTTTTCTCTGTCCATTCTCAGGATATGGGCACCAAAACAACCAAGAATACAGCTCACAACATCTTCTAAAGGACAATATAAGATGGGCAATAAATGCTACTCTTTCCACAACTGGCCAGATGCTGAAAAATGATTAATATTTTTTTTTAATCCTCCAAATGCTGTAGGGTTTGGTTTAAAGCTATGATCTGCTTCATCTATCAAGTGTGGTTTGTGGGGGGGGCACTAACTCTCAATCTGGAAGCCACACGAACGACTAAATTCATCCCTGCTAGTTGCTCCTTTATGATGTGCTGTAATTGTATACAGTGATTTATGTATTTTATTTTATATCTGCTTAGAAAAAAGGCAATGGAAAAATTGGAAAATGTGGAATTTAAATTATTCTTTTAAGAGCAGAATACAAAGACAAATGGCAGCACTTTCCCCCATGCAAATGGAGATATCAGTCAAAAAAGCCTGCTTAGTTATCCACTGCAAGTTCTCCTTCCTGCGGTTTTCAAAAGATGTGTGAAACTGAGGAAGGAGATTCAAATATCTTTCAAGGATCCTGCTACAAGAAAACCATATTTCATTTTGCGTTACTTTATCGGCATTTTCTTGTTTCACATTCAGCGATGCTTGTGTGGTGATACAACCACTACACTGGCCACACTCCTATCAGCGTACTGCAAGGGGCAACTACTGTATCTGCAGGTAGGCAACTTGGGAGGCTGGCCCCACCTGCCTGCTGTCAATCACCAGCCCATATAAAGACTCGAGCCGGCCCTTTTGGGGACAGTCAGACATGTGGGGCCAGCAGTATACTAAGACCTGGTGTGTACAAGTTTAAGCTAATTAAAGCCCGTTGTACAATTTGTGGACTTGGCGTCAGAATTATTCATGCAGCAGTGCTCACAACTTGAAACTGTCAAAAAAATTCAGCACCCGTGAGACAAAGATTTTGACAACCTGTAAAGACAATAACATTTCAATCAGTCATTTCATTTATTAAAAAAAAACATCATCTTCAATTGCTTGATTCTGTATAAAACAATATGTTAGGGGTATTTCTTTTCCTCATCAGCCCCAGCAATGAACTTACCTTCCCTTGCATACTTGGTACCATCTGTAAATGTTAACTTGGTCAGGAAAAAAGTTATTCTGAAAGTAAGAGAAACCCAAATAGGATATTCAGAATATTTCTTCTTTTGTTTAACCTTTCAATGATATTAAATGCAGAAGTTCTTGGTGAAGTATATATTGGGATAAACAAAAGGCATAATTTTGAAATGTCATCTGTACTGTGCTATGCTGAACCTGGAGTTAACTACTGTTGTATTCCTTTTCCATTCTCCTCATTCTGGTTGTGACAGACAGTTGTAACTCTTATTTGCTTTGGGATTGTATTTTAATTGCCAAAATCAGTGATTTTCAGTGGCCAAAAAAAAACCTTTAACAATCTGCCAGTAAATGGCCATTTGCATTGTGTTAAAAATCCATGCAATCAAATGTCCACTGTTTCTGCTGGTTTTTTAGTGAAGCAGCAAGTTGTTCAATTTTACATTTTCCAAAGCTACTTCCAGTGGGTAAATTTCACTGAAACACTGAAGCTACTAAATTTTAAAGACTGCTGACAGGCTTCATGCATGTCTCATCAATCCACTTTTTTTGGAACTTTCAAACTTCATCTTTCAAAGTAACAACTTTTCACTTTATTAAAAGAATACAAAAGTGCTGGAAATAATCGGCAGATCAGGCAGCAGCTGTGAGGAGAGAAACTGAAATTACATTAAAAAACTACAAGCAGAAAGTGATGGGGAGAAAGACTCAACAAGTCAGGTGGCATCTTTGGAAAGAGAAATAATCAAAATAAGCCCAAAACATTGAGTGTGTCTCTTTCCACAGATCCTGCCTGACTTGTTAAGTTCTTCTCACATTTCTCCTCTTGTTTAGATTTTCAGTATCTGGAGTTTTTTAAAATACACTTTTTTCAGGTCAATGCCTCTTCATCAGAACATATTTTTTTCCTTGGTAGCTTGCCTTATCTTTCTCCAACCTCCTTGTCCAGTGACTCAATGGAGCTAAAATTCAAGACAGGGAACTGCAGCCTAACATTTCACATTGATAATGACAGCATTATCACTTATTACCCAACATGCATAATATCTGGATGATGGAGCAGCTCCTTTTTTAAAAAATAAAAATAGATTATTAGCAAAAGCAAAACCGTTCAAAGTATTTTCCCACAGTTTCGTATCTGTACATCTCCATCACTTTACATTGTTACATTCATTTCTATTTACACCATTCCTACCCCTGTGGCACATTGTTGATACTCCACCTCTGTGGTTTGAAGGGCTTCCCCTCAGTCTTAGCCCCTCAATGCCTGGTAACAGAAGGACTCTAGACTGTGGTCTATCCCCTCAGTGCCCTTGGGTTGGCTCAGCATTTACTCCTGCAGCTTGGAATGTGCCAGTCGGCAGCATTCCCTCACCAACATCTCCATATGCTGAAAGACCTGCAGGTTTCGAGTAGATCAAGAGGTGTCTTTCACCAATTTGATGGTCTTCCAGCATTTTTGGATATCCGACTCTATGTGTGTCCCCAGGAATAGCCTATAAATCAGAGAATCCTCAGTCATGCAGCTGGTGGGGATGAACTGTGCCAAGGACCCTTGCATCCTTCTCCACACACAGAGTGAATTTGCATTCTGCAAAGAGGTGGAAGACTGTCTCCATTCCCCCGCAGTCATCTTGGGCAAAATGTACATTGGGGGTGATTTTACACGGAGGATCTGACCAGGAGGTCTCCCCTCACCACTGCCAGATCAAGTCCTGGTGCTTTTTTGTGAGCACTGGCAGTCTTCTCTGGAAACCACCTCACCATGTCCATTGAGTTCTCATCTTTTAAAATAAATTTAAAAATTAGACACACAGCATGGTAACAGGCTCTTCTGGCCCATGAGCTTGTGCTACCCAATTACACCCAATTGACCTACAACCCCCAAATGCTTTGAAGGGTTGGAGGAAACCAGAGCACTCCGAGGAAACCCATGTAGACATGGGGTAAATGTACAAACTCCTTACAGACAGCACTGGATTTGAACGTCAGTTGCTGTTGCTGTAACCATACGTGACAATGGTGTCAAGCCCATTCTGAGTCAGGTAGAACATCAGCACATAGTGGCACATGGTGCCCTCATTCTTTGGTGTCATGCTCACCCTGATGCAGCTACACATGAAGGTGGCCATCAAGATAAGGGCCATATTGGGTATGCCCTTGCTCCCAATGTCTAGCAATGTACATGGTGACCTTTTGGACCTTTTCTATCTATGTGAACTGAAATTCTGCTCTGGTGACCACCTGGGGAAAGGTGCAGGGGATGGGCAACTGCAAAAGTACAGGTTTTAGCTGCAAGAAGAAAGAATAGAAATGCTCCTACAAACTTGAAGCAATGCTGGCACCAAAGGTATGGTGACTGCTTCCAAGTTGAACAAGGGGCAATTGGACTCAGGTAGAAAATAATCTCACGAAGTTGGCGCTGGCGAATCAGGAAGATGGACGCAGCACACACTCCAGCGAGAATGCTTTGTAATGTTGAGAAGATCAGGCCGAGCAGCTGGCAGACAGCAGGAAATGTCTCCAGCAGATCAGATGCTTTTAATGCGGTCTGAATAGTTTTCCCACATCTGGAACGTGTTGTGTGAAGTAGGCAGCCTTTGAAACGCAAAGGCAATTTTACAATTTGGGCTGCCTGATAAAGCGAGGAATAGAGAGACAGGAGGACATTATGTAACATTATTTAATAACTCTTTTGCCCACAGGCCAAGGTGACAGGCTGCGAAACTTGAAAAGGAAATTGAAAAGAAGCGATGGTTCTTTACAAGAAACAACGTGCTTCGCACTCAGATGCCTAAGCCCTGGTCTTTCCAGATTCCAAACCCTGTCACCTTGGTCTGCAGGCAAAAGAAGCCATTGAAAAGGTCTTTTAATTTAAAGACTGCCGACGTGGGATTTTTTTGCCTCAGAATCCAGGAGTTTCTATTCGCCAAAATCAGTGTCGGACTTGATAATATGTTTGATTTACTCCTTTCCTCCTGAAATGAGAAACTTGGTAGTGAAGCAGTTGAGGGAGGGAAGAGAGTACAAATATCATTCTCTTCCATACCCAACACCCTGCCAAAATGAAGCTGAAATATTTGTTTGGAAATGTCCAGAAGGTGAGAGAAATCTGGAATTCTCTTTCCCAGAGGCTGTACTGATGATTAGAACTATTGATTAAAACTATTAAGTTGTAACATATAAACTTCTACAAGACGGGTCTGTCAATAAATGTGAATTAAAAGCGGGTAAATGGAGTTGAGGCAATGATACACTTTGTGGATTGAAAGGGGAGAAAACTCAATGGATTGAATGGACTCTCGCCCGTTTCCATTTAAAATATCCATTAAACAGAGACTTTTACAGAAACAACACTTATTTTTCCTGAGTCACTAATGATGAAAACTTACCCTGTAAAACACCAAGATTGTGTAGCATTCTGAAAAAAAAGTGAGCAGTGATTTCAATTTTATAGCATGTAACTTAACATTTTAAATTCAGCTGAAATTGTAATAATATATTCAAAGAGCTGAAAAATGAATAATGATTAAGCAGAACTAAAAGGGTTTGGCAGTGGCTACACTGCTAACTGAAGGATCGCACAACCAGACGGGTTGCAGGCTGCCTGGCTGATCTTATACTCCCAGCCTGGACCTGGCTGAGAACTGCACTGGGGGGCCCTGACGTCACCAGGGCGTCACGTGGGTCCCCAAGCGTGGGCTTCTAAGCCCGGTGCTGAAGTCGGGAGGAAACCCCCGATGGCGCGATTTTGGCCGGCTGCCCCTCCACGTGCATGACAAGCGGGGCCGGTTTGCCTGCCTAAAGGCGTTCAGCCACACAGCCCCCCCCCCCCCGCCCCAGAATTGGCGCCAATGTCCTTTTTTGCAGAGCGGCTTCACTTCTTGGGTTGGGCCACAACTTCTGGCTCGGTGGGGTCAATGTGGGCTGACTTTAACATGTCCACCGTAAAGAGTTCCCTCTTACCACTGATGTCCAGTGTGAAAGTGGATCCTGAACGCTGGATGACTTTGTACTGCCCTTCGTATGGTCTTTGTAGAGGTGCTGTGGACAGGACCCGTCTGATAAAAACGTACTCTACAGAATACAGCTCGCTGGGGACATAAGCGACCCGTGTGTCATGTCTGGGCGGCGGTGGGGATGTGAAGGAGTCCAAATGGGCCCAGAGGCGAGGAAATAGACTGCAGTAACTGCTAGGGGTTGTGAGGTGCGTTGACGAACTCACCGGGTAGGGCACCATAGACCAGCTCGGCCGATGACGCCTGTAGGTCTTCTTTGGGTGTCGAGCAGATGCCCCAGTACCCAAGGCAGCTCATCCACCCAGATGGGGCCGGTGAGGCGGGCCATAAGTGCTGACTTAAGGTGACGATGCAATCGCTCAACCAATCCATTGGCCTGTGGGTGATAGGCTGTTGTATGTTGCAGCTCAATTCCCAGTCTGTTGGCGAGCTGGGCCCAGAGTGCAGAGGTGAACTGCGTGCCATGGTCACTGGTGAGGTGGGTGAGGACGCCAAACCGGGCAACCCAACCGGTCAAAAGTGCTCAGGAGCAGGAGTCCATGGAGGTATCTGGCAACGGGATTGCCTCGGGCCAACAAGTGGTGTGGACTACCACCGTGAAAAGGTAACAGTTACCTCAGGAAATGGGTAAGGGGCCGACAATATCCACATGTATGTGGCTGAACCGTTCTCAGACGTGTTCAAAATCCTGCATGGGTGCTCTGGTGTGTCTGTGTACCTTGGAAAGCTGGCAATGGGTGCAAATTCAGGCCCAGTCCGCAATCTGCTTCCGAAGCCCATGCCAGATGAAATGCTCTGCCACCATACGGACCGTGGACCTGATGGAAGGGTGGGAAAGGTCATGGATATGGTGGAAGACTTGCCTGCGCTACTGCTGGGGAACCACTGGTCACGGGGTGCCCATGGAGACATCACACAGGACGGTGCCCTCACCGTGAGGAGTCGGGAGGTCCTGGAACCGCAGGTCCATGATGGCAGTCCTGAAGGCCCACATCTCCTCATCAAACTTCTGGTCCCAGACAAGCTGGTCGAAGTTGAGGCCGGGTATCAGCGTGTCAATGGCCAGTCATAAGAGTGCATCAGTATCTACGTACTCTTTCCCGCCTTGTGCTGAATGTCGGTGCTAAACTCTGACACGAAGGAGAGGTACGCTGTTGGTGGGCCGACCAGGGATCTCTTGCCATAGCGAGTGCCGGAGTGAGGGGTTTGTGGTCGTTAAAATGGTGAAAGACCTCCCCTCCAAGAAATAGTGGAAATGACGTACTGCCAGGTACATGCCCAGCAACTCACGATCGAAAGCGCTATACTTGTGCTCTGGCGGGCGAGGAAGTCGGCTAAAGAATGCCAGTGGTTTCCACTGTCCATTCACCCGCTGCTCCAGGACGGCATCGATGGCTGTGGCTTCGACTACCCTGCTGGCCTCTGGAGTCCAGGCGAGTGTCTTGTCTTTGGCCACAATGAGGGCGAAGAGCGGCTGCATGATGCGCACAGTGCCTGGAATGAAGCGATTATAGAAATTGACCATCCATGCTAACTCTTGTAGCCCCTTGAGGTTGTCCGGACGTGGGAACTCCCTGACTGCAGCGACTTTCTTAGCGGCAGGAGTAGCTCCTTCTGCCATGATGGTATGGCCCAGGAACTGCATGGATTCTTTCCAGAACTGGCATTTGGCTGGGTTGATCATTAGGCTGAAGTCGGCCAGTTGGGAGAAGAGGGTGTGCAGATGAGACTTGTGTTGTGCCTGGTCTCTGCTGGTGATAAGGATGTCGTCCAGGTAAATGAATACGAAATTCAAATCCCTGCCCACTGTGTCCATAAGGCGCTGGAAGGTTTGGGCAGTGTGCTTGAGCCGGAGCGGGATGCGAAGGAACTCAAACAAGCCGAAGGGGGTGATGGTGGCCGTTTTGGGTATGTCCTCGGGGTGCACTAGTATTTGGTGATACCTGCACACTGGGTCGACCATGGAGAATACCCTCACGCCATGCAGGTTGGCCGTAAAGTCCTGGATGTGAGGGATAAGGTAACGGTCAGGTACTATCGCGTCGTTAAGCTGTCGATAATCTCCGCAGGGGCACCGCTGGAGGCTTGCGGGACCAGGTGGAATGGTGAGGTCTAAGGACTGTCGGTGCATCCAATGATCCCCAGCTCCTGCAGATCCGAGAACTCTTCCTTCACTATCTGAAGCTTATCCAGTGGGAGCCAGCGTGCCTTGGCATGGACTGGCAGGCCTTGGGTAGGGATGTAATGAAACACCCATGGTGTGGTGAGGCGGCGGAGAACTGCGGCTTGAGGAGGGATGGGAACTCATCCAGGATACGCTGAAACTCGTCCTTGGGCGTGCTGACCATGGCCATCTACAGCTGCTCTGTGCGGGAGACATTGAGGCAAATGGATTGGAAGGTATGGGCATCGACAAGTCACCTACCTCAAATGTCGACCAGGACTCCATGGGCGAGGAGGAAGTCGACACCCAGGTTGGTGGTTGGGAGGGACGAAACGGTGAACCTCCACGAGAACTTCCGCTGGCTGATCTGGAAGTAGACGGTCTTGTCTCCATATATTCAGATCTCCATTGATCTCCATTGGCTGCACGGAGGGGAGGTCCTCCAGACCGGTTCCGGGAATCGATGGCTGTGGCCAGGATGACGCTGATGTGGGCCCCAGTGTCGATGAGGAAGTGTCGGATGCTGACTGAATCCCACAGGTAGACAAGGCTGTGTTCTTGGCCAGCCTCCACCGCCATTAACAGTGGCTGGCCTGCTCGTTTCCCTGGAACGAGCATGGCTGATGACACTTCCGAGCCTTGGTTCCCCAGCGCTGGTGGAAGAAGCAGAGGCCTAAAGTGGATCGCTTGCTTCTGGCTATGCTCTTTGAGGCCCCTGCAGGGGCTGAGTGTTCCACCACAGCGCTAGAGGAAGGCTTGGCATGGTCATGCCTGTGACTCATAACCTGCTGGACTGCTGAGCCATCTGGGAATCGTTCAAGCCATAGCTCCTGAGTCTTTTGAGCAAACTTCCTAGGGGCGTCGAAGCTCTCCTGGGATAGTAATGGCCAGATGTCTTCAGGCAGATGGTCGAGGAAGATGCGCTCAAAGAGTAGGCAGTTGGTATGATCGCCCATGAGCATGAGCATCTTGTCCATCAACTCGATTTGAGTTCTGTCCTTCAAGGCGTCAAGGTGCAGCATCCACGCTGGTGCCTGGAGAGGCCAAGGGAGCCGGTGAGCACCCGCTTGATGGTCCCGTACTTATATTCTGCGGGTGGGTGCTGAACGAGGTGCAGCACTCGTTTGGTGGTGGCCTGGTCCAGGGTGGCGACCACATGGTAAAACTTGGTCAAATCTGATGAAATCTGGCAGAGAAGAAATTGAGCCTCTGCATGGCTGAACCAGGTCTCCGGCTCCTGAACCCTGAAGTTAGGAAGCTTGATGGCTATAGCGTTGATCGAAGGGTCATTCATGTCGGGTTCAAAGACTTTTGAACCTGTTGGGGTCAGCAATTGTAGCGGCAGCTACATTGCTAACTGAAGGATCAGACAACCAGATGGGTTGAGTTCAGTGAGCAAAACTGATATATTGCAGGCTGCCTGGCTGGTCTTATACTCCCAGCCCGGACCTGGCTGAGAACCGCGCTGGGGGGGCCCCGACATCACCGGGGCATCACGTGGGTTACCAAGTGCGCCAAGGTCGGGATGAAACCCCCGACAGCACCATTTTGGTTGGCTGCCCCACCGCATGCGATACAAGTTCACCTGCCTAATGGCTTCAAGGGGTGGAAACAAATCTCTGCATTGGTGCCAAATAACTAAAACAATGAATCGTCACAGATGCATTGTATTTCATTTCAACAATTTGATGCTGACATGTTTCATTTATTGTACTATTGTTTATTCAATAATGCATATACCTGTATTTCAATTGTGGTTCAATCTGTAAAAAAAATTATGGAACATATAGCTGTTGACTTTGACTCAGTTAGCTTTTTTTCTTCTGTGCAAGTTTAATGTGGGTTTGCCACATTCTTAAGATACATAATACGCAGGCAATCCAGACTGATATTCCTGGAACAGTTGTCAGGGAGCCTGCAATGTTGCCTTTTGGTTCACGAGTTAACCAAGTGGACATAAACACTGCTTTCTCAAGTGGATACAAACACATTTTGTGGCATTTTTTCAAAGATGGATAAGTGAGAGAGCCCATGTGACTCTCTCTCACTTGCAAAAACCTCCACGTTCTTCAGCAAACAACAGGAGTTAATCTTCTTGGTCAAGCTGTTGTCTTAGATAAACAAAACCCAGGAGTGACCTTTCTGTGAGCACTTTGTAGAAAGGTCAGAAGCCTTGTAATCAGCCAAAATGTCTCCAGTCCAAAACAATAGTCTATGCATTTTATGATATCATTTCAATTAGCACCTACTTGTGAAATGTGCATAGCATTCTCTATAGTTTCTGTAAAGTCCACTGAATATTAATTCTTCAGTATTTCAAATAAGATGTTTTAAAATGTGTGTATGTAACCTACTCTAATTTTACCAGATATTTATCTACATATATATTCCATTACAGTGAAAACAGGCCCTTTGGCCCAACTTGTCTACACTGACCAAAATGTCCGACTCACACGAGTCCTATCTGCCTGCATTTTGCCCATAGCCCTCTAAACCCATCTTATCACTTTACCTCCAATTTTTTTCTTAAACATTGCAGTAGTATCTGCCTCAACCACACATTATCCAGAAAGGCCAGCTCACACTTAAGAATAGCTGGTAGTGCAATAATAAAATAAAGGTGCAGGGTGTAGTGACACAGGAAGTCAAAATGTGTGGGGTTTAGTAGTACAAAGTTTAGCGTACAGAGGAAAATACAGTCATACTGGGGCAAGGGAATCATCTTTTACCAATGTAAAGTCAATATAAAAGTCTGATAACAGTAGGAAAGAGACTGTCCTTAAATCTAGAGGTTTGTATTTCAAGATCATTTATCTTCTGCCTAAAGAAGGGATGAAAAGAGAATATGACCTGGAAGGCACGGGTCCTCTAATATGTTGGAAGTTTAATTGAGTCAGCATAAATACAAACACTCGATGGAGGGATGCTGGTTTGTGTGATGGCTTGAGCCAAGTTCACAACTCTTCAGTTTCTTGCTGTCTTGGACAGGGCAGTTCTCAGACCATGCTGTGATGCTTCATCACTTATTATATGGTCTACTGAGGACAAGTTGAAATATTCAGCTCATATCTATAAGATCTGGTTCTTTTTGGTGATGAGTCTCAGATCCTCTGAATTTAATACAAGTTCATCGTTACTGGGATGCCATCTCACATTCTACATTTGACCACAAGGCCACCTACATCAGGCTGTTGTTCATTAACTACAGTTTGGCATTCAACACAGTCATTACCAGCAAAATCTATGACCAAACTAAAAGAATGAAACTAAGTTCATCCCTCTGCAACTGGATCCTTGACTTGCTCATCAGCAGAGCCCAATCAGTGCAGATCAGCAACATCATCTCTTCCTTACTGACCATCAACACAGGAACACCCATGCTTAGTCCCCTGCTCTACTCCCTGAACACTGTGTAGGCAAGTTTAGCTCCAACCTCTATAAATTCACTGATGACAATACTGTTGTTGGCTAAATAACTGGAAATGATGAGTCAGAATACAGAGATTAGGAATCTGGTTGGGTGGAGTCCGAACAACAATCTTGCTCTCAACATCATCTAAACCAAGGAACTTATTGTTGATGTAAGGAATTGGAGGCCTAGGGACTACACACCTGTCCAATGGTGGGTGAGAGGTATCTAAGGGTTCCGGAAGTCCATATTTCAGAAGATTTCTCATGGTGCTAGCACAATGTGGAGCCTGTGAAGAAGGCACTTCCACAACTCTACTTTCTAAAAAAATCTGAGAAGATTTGATATGTCATCTAATACTGTATCAAACTTCTACAGGTACACTATGCAAAGTATATTGACCTGTTTCATCACAGCCTGGTTTGGTAATTTAAGTCCCCAGGAATGCAGAAGGCTGTAAAAGGCAACAAACATAACTAAGTCCATCACAAGCTCTGATCTCTCATACATTAAAGATATCTAGATGAGTTTCTGCCTCAAAGGCAGCCCACATCATTAAGGACTCCCTTCACGCAAGTCACAATCTCTACTTGCTGCTACCTTTGGGCAGATGTTTCAGAAGCCTTAAGCTTTAGGTTCAAGATTAGTTTCTTTCCAAAGGCTGTTGAATCTCCCCTTGATACATTAATCATAATCTACTCTGATGCCACAAAAAGGACTGCCTGCATTATTGTAATGCCATGATTTTTGCACCATGGTAAATATGCATTGTTTTGTTTGTATTTATTTTCTTTTTAAAAATTGTTTTTAAGGAAGCACCTGTTGAGCTGCAGCAAGTAATAATTTTGATGCAAATACACGTGTACCATGTACATGACAATAACCTTGTTATCATCATTAACCACCAGATGGCTGAGGACCATGTACAGATTTTGAAATAGCATAAAAGTTTTTAGAGGTTTTCTGATCAGCAAAGCTCTGCATTTCTTCTGGGCTGTGGAAATCCTAACTGATGAAAATCTAACTTTACACCTCTTCTTATGAGAATGAAAAGTGTACACTTCTTGTTAAACTGCCAAACATTTTCTCACTGATTAGCAGATTTTGGAGAAATTCTTCATTCACTCATGGGAAATTCAATTTATGAAGAGTTTTCAGGAATTGAGGGCTTATTTAACATGGGGAGCCCCTGTATTTGTGGATCAGGAAGCGAATAGAGGTGGAAAGCAGTGATTTTTGTCTTTTGGCTGAGGGTGGGGGTGAGCTTGAGTCCACTTCCAAAAATACTCCTCGATGGTGTTTAGGATCCTACTTATTTGGTCCCTGTAAATTACTTCTTGTGATTATGATCAATCTGCTTGGCTAGAGGGAAGTCATCCAGATATTTAAATGTGTGTGACACCATTGGGCATTTGGTTGTGTGGGTGCAAATACTGAGCCCCATGGCTCACCAATAAATGACAGGCAAATACCCATTCTTTGATCCACCCTGATGTTTAAGATGTAGATCCTGGGTCTTGTTGAATGATTGCTCAGCATATCAAAGACTCACATGTTTCAAGTGTGGTTTAGGTGAGTTAGCATTCACATATCTGGAACTTCATCTTTTATGGTAAATTACTACCATCTATGAACTTGTAGAAGGATGTCTCCTTGTTTTAAATTTCAAGTTGTGTTTTTAAATAGATTTCTCATCCCTTGTGCAGAATGGATGAAGGCGAGGCAATAGCCTTGCTGGAGTGGCAAGTTTAAACCCACAAGTTTAACCCTAACCCTAACCCCTGTACAGACCAGATGAAAGTATTTATTTGAATGCCCGATTCAACAGGTGCATGATTCCTGGCTCTAATGAGAATTTTTGAGTTCAAGCCACGTTAAATGCTATCATACTAAGCACCGTAATGACTGCTTTGAAAATTATTTTTAATTACTACCCTTCCCAATCTTGATATGACTCAACTTATACACATCAATGTGATGTAAAATCTAAAAATACACAACTCCAGTGTTTTGTGGCCCTGTTATTCAAATGAGTAGTTCAGTTCCTGCCCCTATGCAACTATACACTGAACATTTCAAAAATTTTTTTGAAATGTCATCACAGCCCTCCTTCGCTCTGCTTTCCTGCCTGCTTCCCTTATTTTCAGTATAATTGACCATGTTGTTTGTGGTGGTGTGTTAAATTATACTGAGTTATGGGTTGCAGCTACCTTAAGAACAAATTATTGTACTCGTATATGCTGTAATATAGATTGTAATGTGGTGGCTCGCCACTGCAGAGATCGAGCCGGCACATCGCGTGGCGCGCACGGTAGTAAACAGCAGTATAACACAGCGAACCGGTGCAGTTGAAAGCTGGAGTGGTACAAGACAAGCAGCCCTAAAATGGTGCTGGCCAAGCTGCCCAGCTAACAGATCAATAACAGGCTGGGGAAGAAGGGTATTCACATGCAAGAATGTTCCCACTCATTATTGTTATTCATGTGGCTGATGTCAGCCAATCAAACAAACAGCGGGAACTCCAAATGTATAAAAGGAACCTTTCCAGTCTCAATAAATCTCAGAGCTTAACCTTCCACACTACTAGTGTGTGTGTTTCTTTGTAGCAGTCGGCTACAGTACCATATTTGCAGCGCATCAAGCCTCAGAAGCTCCATATCTAAGTGCATCAATAGACTTCTTCAGGTGCATTCTCTGCCAAGAATGCACCTGCAGAAGCGGATTCAGACCTGTGGAATGGTTGTTCAGATGGCACCGCTGAAAGCGCAGTGCTGGCCATCTGAAAGGGACAGCTTCATGGGAGGTGCCTAGAAGCGCACTCCAACTCCAGTCCCTTCAGGCTGTTAGCACGGGGACATCCCACACGACGTCCCCACACTGATCCCACTGCCCAGCTCTCTCCCACAGCCCTATATCAGTCCGCACACTATGGGGCGGCCGACGTGGGCTGTCAGTGTGGGGATGTCTACACCAGCTGCCGCACAGTGTGGGGACTGATAAAGGGCTGTGGGGAGAGAGCGGGGCAATAGGATCAGTATGGGGACAGCCCACGCCGGCTGCCCCTGCCCTGACGTCCCGTGCCAGGAGGGCAGGGGCAGCTGGGAGGGGGGCTGTAAGGCACTCGCCAGTTGATTGTCATCCCCTTAGCAGCTGCTTTCAGGCGGCTGCATTCAGGTGCAGGGGGAGCCTCAGTGCTCTGGCGATTACAAAGTTCACCTCGCATGCGCCTCCTGCACTTTCAAGTGGCCTCCTGACATCCGAATATGGGCATAATGTGGGGCTTTACATCGGAGGATTTTGACCACCTGAAAGTGCCTAATGAGTAACAGTGATACCAACTCCAAAGAACCCTCAAGTGCACAGTGGTGTAGCTGGTGGAGTTGTTACTTCACAACTACAGTATCCCAGGTTCAATCCTGACCTTCCGTGCTGCTGACTGTGTGGAGTTTACATGTTATCCTGTGACCATGTGTCTTTCATATCATGTCCTAAAGACATGTAGATGGATTGGGAACTGTAAATTGCCTTTTATTGCATTATATGGCTTATTGCAAATGACAAGGAGAGATTTAGAAAGTTGGTAACTGTAGATAGGAAACTGAGCAAAATGGGTTTTGGCATTCTGTAAAATCAAATAGTTCCTAAATGTTAAAATAGATACTTTTCAAAGGACAGTAAATGAGGTGTAAGGAGCAGTTGCTTCAATTACAAAACATGGAATTTGAAAGCAGAAGAAAACTGCAGATGTTGGAAATTTAAAAGCAAAATAGAAAATGGTGAAAATATTCAGTAACTTTTGTGGTAGATTAACAGTTAACGTTTGAGGTTGACAACCTTTTGCCAGATATAGCTGGTTAGAAAATAAGCATGTTCAAAGTTGCAAGGAGGGGAGATGTGGAAATGGCAAAAAGAAAGGCTTATGACAGAATGGTGTCCAACGGAGATGAATAGAAAAGGTAGTGTAGTTGTTTGTGGTTGTGGGGGGGTGGGGGGGATTGAAAACTTATTGATCGTATTTGGAAATAAATAATAGCAGAAAATTAATAATAAATCTTAGTGATCAGAGCTCAATACTTGCTGGAAAGTTGAAATATGAAATGCCAATCAGTTCAGGCAGCTCCTGTGGACACAAAACTGTAAAGGCTTTTATTTGAAATTGTTGAATTCAATGCTGATTTCTGAGGCCTTTAAGCTGCCTTATTTGAAGATCAGATACTGTTGCTTGTGCTTGCATTGGGCTTAGTTAGAGCAGTGTAACAGGCCAAAGATGGAAAGAATAAAGAAGCAGTAAGATAGAGAATTAAAGGGACAGCCACATGGAAGCTCGCAGTCACCTTTGAAGACCAAATGGAAGTGCTTTGCAAAACTGTCACCCAATCTGCATTTGGTTTCTGCACCATGATGTGAGCACACTAAATTGGAAGAAGTGCACATGAATGGCTGCTTCACCCAGAAGGAGTGCTTAGATCCCTGGTTGGGAAGAGGTAAAAGGGCAAGTGGTGGAGGTGGAAAAGTAAACCAGGGAGTTTCAATGGAACAGTCTGTTCAGGATGATGACTGGAAGGGAAAGGAAGATATACATGGTGGTGGAATCTTGATGAAGATGATGGAATTTGCAAAGAATAATCACATTGAGAACAAGGAGAATCTTATCCTGGATGAGAATAGCCATGCACAAATGGCATGAATTTCGTAAAAGAGCAAAAATACCAAAGTTGAAAAACAGGCTGGACTGCTTTCATTGTCAGTCTTTTTAAATAATGAACCTTAAATGCAAATAAATTTAAAAATATCCCTCAATGATCAGACTCCTGAACAACAGACTCATTTGGAGACTCATTTAAGGACTAGTATTTTGCTCATTATTTATTACTGCATATTTATACTTCTGTACTTGCACAGTCAATGTGCATACAGGAAAACAATCTTGGGGTTGTATGGGATAACTTTGAGCTTTGAACTTTAACTTTGAACTTTGAATTTAAAAAAGCTCTTGAAAATTGAAAATAAAAGCTGCAGATGCTAGAAAAGAAAGGGATGGAAGCAATCAGGCAGGATTAATGGAATTAGAAAGAATTAATGTTTCAAATCAGACCCTTTATCAGTTATCACCCCGTAAGAAGCCCTACCTGATATGGGGTCTAAAAAGAGAGAATAAATCTTGTAGATGTAGTTAAATACTGCAGATCTTGGAGGTTCATGACCTCTCATGAAAATATATTTTTCATTCATCCCTTGCTCACCCTCATTACAATGTTCTCACTTTCCTGGTTCTGAAAAAGGGCCTTCAATTTGAAAAGTTAACTTGATTTCTCATTCTACAGAGGCTGTCCGATCTGCTGAGTTCCCAGCACTATTTTTTCCTAAAATAAATTCTTAAGAATTTGCAGAGTAACATCACAGTCCTTAAAAATGTATATTTCAGACATCACAAAGAGCAAAGCTGACAAAATAGTGTCTTTGAAAGAAGAAAACCTCACACTCTGGAAGAAACTTGACTTGAGGAAAGAAAAGAGCATTTGCTTTGCTGAATCAAACTTAGAATTTCCATGGGTGAATTAAGGCAAGTCAATGACTCAGTGCAGGAAGATAAAGTCCTGACAATTAGTTATGCAACCATAGAAAGGAATCTGCTTAAGCAGCTGATTCGAACAGCTAGAAAGAAATCAACTGAGGTAGACAGCAGAGATGACAACCCCTGGAATGATTGCTGACCATTGTTTGTCAAGGGTTTTCAATACAGAATGATACTAATAGACTTCAAAACAATTTTGATGGATGCCATAAATATTAGAGATGAATTTGTTGAACTTGAGGTTGCAGAGACTGTGGAATCGCCACTAATCGCTGGGGGCTAGTCCATGGTTGTCCACTGTGACATCATAGATATAGACAAGGTAAAGGGCAGGTACAGATGCTGATTGCAATTGGGGTGACAGGCTCTGGCAATAGTACAACCCTTGCAAGTAGTAACAATGAGGTGGCACCAGTGGAGGTGAGTCAAGATGGGAACCATGCTGATAAAGGAATGTCTAAACAGAAACTTGAAGAGCACAGTCTGCATCAGAGAAAAAAAACAAAACAAGGCTCAACTTGAGGGGAGTGAACCAAGAATTCCACAGATTCCCAGTGCAGCTGAAGGGCCAAAGGGAGATATGTCAAAAATGTGAACTTCAGTTGGCAAAAAAAAGGAGCAGAATAGCAGAAACCACAAATAGTGGACAAAATCAACATAGTCTCCAGACTACAGGCCCTGGTAGAAACAGTACCATTCATGTAGATATGCTCTGGAGCCAGAGCAACAAGGAAACTGACGAGAAAGATTGGTGAAAACAATAAAGCAATGGGGTCGAGAAAGTCTCAAGGATGGATTATGGTCTATTATTCAAATAATCTGCAGTGTATGCCCAGTTTGTGTTTTTAAAGGAATTTCATATTGAGAACACTCATTCTAAGGAAGAAATGCCAAACAAAACTTCCATTTAACAGATTTCTTTGAAACTAGATTCGTGAAAGACTCCAAGTAATTAGCAGACCATTGGCATCCCTTTATTGTAGCTCAAACACAACAGAGCTGATTTCATAGAAACTATGAAACAGTTAAAGTCACAGGTCAAGTCCTTGGAGGACTAACACTACAGATAAAGCAGTGGAATGTTTCTGTGGCAGTTATTAGGCAAGCAGACAGAATACTAGGCTATTAACCCAGAAATACAAGTTTTCAATCGACCATGGTAGCTGAAGGATTTAAATATATATTTTAACTCCAGATTTATTTAATTACAAAAGCTCATCTCAGTGACTAATCATGAAGTTACTGATTGTTTTTTTTTTAATAACAATCTGGTACATGCCCTTCAGGCAAGGAAACCTGTTGTCCTTCTCTGGTACAGCCTGAACATGACTCCAGATTCGCAAATGCTTCTCAGTTCATGGGCAATTAAAGGTAAATAATAAATGTTGTGTGACGGCACGCCATTAGGCAGGCGAACCAGCCCCGCATGTCACGCACGCGGCAGGGCAGCTGGCCAAAATGGCGCCGTCGGGGATTTCTCCCCGACCTCGGCACCAGGCTCAGAAGCCCACGCTCTGCGGCCTACGTGACGCCCTGATGACGTTAGGGGCCCCGATATGGTTCTCAACCAGGTCTGGGCTGGGAGCATAAGACCAGCCAGGCAGACCTCAATAAATGAGCTTTTGCTCACTGAATTCAACCCATTTGGTTGTGCGATCCTTCAGTTAGCAGAGTAGCCGCCACTACATTGGTGACCCTGACAGGTTCAAACGGCTTTGAACCCGATATGAATGATTCTTCGATCAACGCTATAGCCATCAAGCTTCCTGACTTCTGGGTTCAGGAGTCGGGGACCTGGTTCACCCACACAGAGGCTGTTTCACCTCCACCAGATTTTATCAGGTACGACCAAGTTTTATCATGTGGTTGCCGCCCTGGACCAGGCCATTGCCAAACGAGTACAGCACCTCGTTCAGCACCCACCCACAGAAGATAAGTACGGGACCATCAAGCGGGTGCTCACCAGCTCCTTCAGCCTCTCCAGGCGCCAGCGTGCCGCTCGGATGCTGCACCTTAATGCCTTGGGAGACAGAACTCCAATTGCATTGATGGATGAGATGCTCGCGCTCATGGACGATCACAGCAACTGCCCACTCTTTGAGTGCAACTTCCTCAACCATATGCCCCAAGACATCTGGCTGTTACTGTCCCAGGAGAGCTTCGACGACCCTAGGAAGGTCACTCAAAGGACTCAGGAGCTATGGCTTGAATGATTCCCGGAGGGCTCAGCAGTCCAGCAACTTACGAGGCCCGGCCACGACCATGCCAAGCCTTCCCCTAGTGCTGCGGAGGAACACTCGGCCCCTGCAGGGGACTCAAAGAGCATAGCCAGAAGCAAGCGTCTACTTCAGGCCTCTGCTTCTTCCACCAGCGCTGGGGAGCCAAGGCTCGGAAGTGTCATCAGTCCTGCTCATTCCAGGGAAACAGACAGGCCGGCCACTGTTAATGGCTGCGGCGGCTGGCCAAGAACACAGCCTTCTTTATCAGCGGCCGATGCTTCCTCGTCGACACCAGGGCCCAGATCAGCGTCATCCCAGCCACAGTCATCAAGTCCCGGAACTGGCCACGAGGACCTCCACTCCGTGCAGTCAATTTGACGTATGGTGACAAGACTGTACACTTCCAGATCGGCCAGCGGAAGTTCTCGTGGAGGTTCACCATTTCGTCCCTCCCAAACTCCATTCTGGGTGTCAACTTCCTCCTCACCCACAGACTCCTGGTTGACCCCTGAAGTAGGCGACTTGTCGATGCCCATACCTTCCAATCCATTCGCCTCAACGCAGAGCAGCCGCAGATGGCCATGATCAGCTCACCCAAGGATGAGTTTCAGCGCATCCTGGATGAGTTCCTATTCCTCCTCAAGCCGCAGTTCTCCACCGCCTCACCACGCCATGGGTGTTTCATTATATCCCCACCCAAGGCCCACCGGTCCATGCCAAGGCACGCCGTCTCCTGCGGGATAAGCTCCAGATAGTGAAAGAGGAGTTCTCGCATCTGCAGAAACTGGCGATCAACATTCGTTGCGCCTTGCCACTCCACCTGGTCCCAAAAGCCTCCGGTGACTGGCACCCCTGCGGAGATTATTGATGGCTTAACAACGTCACAGTACCTGACTGTTACCCCATCCCTCACATTCAGGACTTTACGGCCAACCTGCATGGCGCGAGGGGTTCTCCAAGGTCAACCTGGTATGTGGGTATCATCAAATCCTGGTGCACCCTGAGGACATATCCAAAATGGCCATCATCAGCCCCCTTCGGCTTGTTCGAATTTCTACACATGCCTTTCAGGCTCAAGAACACTGCCCAGACCTTTCAGTGCCTCATGGATACGGTGGGCAGGGATTTGAATTTTGTGTTCATTTATCTGGATGACATTCTTGTCGCCAGCAGAGACCGGGCACAGCACAAGTCTCACCTGTGCACCCTCTTCTCCCGACTGGCCAACTTCAGCCAAACGATCAGCCTGGCCAAATGACAGTTCGGAAAAGAGTCCATGCAGTTCCTGGACCATACCATCACAGCCGAAGGAGCTACACCAGTTGCTACAAAGGTTGCTGCAATCAGAGAGTTTCCACGCCCGGACAACCTCAAGGGGCTACAAGAGTTCGCAGGTATGGTCAACTTCTATAACTGATTCACTCCAGACGCTGTGCGCATCATGCAGCCACTCTTCGCCCTCATCGCAGCCACTTACCTGGACTCCAGAGGCCAACAGGGCATTTGAAGCCATGAAAGTGGCCCTCGTGAAGGCTACCCTGCTCGTCCACCCACGCACCGACCCTCATATGGCACTCTCCATCGATGCCTTTGCCACTGCCATCGCTGCTGTCCTGGAGCAGCAGTTTAACAGACAGTGGAAACCACTGGCATTCTTTAGCTGACTTCTTCGTCCGCCAGAGCGCAAGTATAATGCTTTCAACTGTGAGATGCTGGGCATGTACCTCACTGTCCGTCATTTTCGCTATTTCTTGGAGGGGAGGCCTTTCACCATTTTTACCGACCATAAACCCCTCACTCAGGCGCTCGCTATGGCTAGAGATCCCTGGTCGGCCCGTCAACAGCGTCACCTGTCTTTTGTGTCGGAGTTCACCACCGACATTCGGCACAAGGTGGGGAAAGACAATGTGGTCACCGACGCACTCTCCCGACCGGCCATTTCCTCGCTGACACCCGGCCTAGACTATGACCAGCTTGCCCGGGATCAGAAGTCCAATGAGGAGACGCAAGCCTTCAGGATTTCCATCGCGGGCCTGCGGTTCTAGGACCTCCCAACTCCTCTCGGTGATGATACTGTCCTGTGCGATGTCTCCATGAGCACCTCACGACCAGTAGCTCCCAGCAGTGGCACAGGCAAGTTTTCCACCAAATCCACGACCTTTCCCATCCTTCCATCAGGTCCACGGTTCGTATGGTGGCAGAATGCTTCATCTGGCACGGGCTTCTAAAGCAGATTGTGGACTGGGCCAGAACCTGCACCCATTGCCAGCTTTCCAAGGTACACAGACACATCAGAGCGCCCGTGCAGGATTTTGAACATGTCCAAGAATGGTTCAGCCACATACATGTGGACATTTGTCGGCGTCAGCATCCAGTGTGCCAAGGAGGGAGGGAGGGAAGGGGATAGAAGGGGAATGAAGGGGAGGGAATGCCACTGAGCCTGAGGTCCCACTCCCGCTCAGGAGCTCAATGTCCCCAATCCTGCCTGTGAGGCCGCTCTCCTTGATAACTCTGGGTCAAGGGATTCTTCTGACTGCTTGCAGCTGGGAGACAGCGGCGCACAGTTTGAGAGGGAGAGTTGGAGAAAAAAATCAATAGGGGAAGGTAAAGAAATGGAATGAGAGAGGGAAGGGAGTTAACTGAAACAAGGACTATCGTCACTCTAAATTCATGACAGGTGAATTTTTTTTTCTACCTGTGAGGTCAGTTTGGCTCTGAAAAAATTTCAGATAAATGAGGATTTCTGATTTGTTTCGGATATCCTCATTTATCTGAATTTTTTTTTTAAATTGATAAATGAGATTTTCAGAGAATCTGATTTTGGATAATTGGAGTTGTACTGTACTTGATTCATTTATATCTTCCTACATATGGGAAAGAAAACACCCTCACTTATTTTTAATTACTACCCTTCCCAATCTTGATATGACTCAACTCATCACACATATGTTAACTTTTTGAAGCTCATCTTCAAAAAACCAAAAGGAATGGTGGATTGGTATGACTAATTCTATTAATGTGCGTTATCGATTACATCAATTACATCTTACACCACAGAAGGTGAATAGATTGAAATTGAATTTATCAGATCATTGTTTTAGGTGTGGTCAAGAAGTAGGATCAATATGGTCCTGTCCCAATGTAAGGCCCTTTTGGGAACATTTATGTAATTTTTTTGGGACAGGTTACAGGTGTTGTTTTTCCACAAAGTCAGGATTTATTTTTAGTCGGTAATATTGAGGACACAAGACCAAAATTAAGGTGAACATTTTATCAATGGAATTTATCAAATTAGCATTAGCAATAGCAAGGAAATGTGTTATAATTACTTGGAAATCTGATACATCTTTGAATCTGTTCAGATGCCATGTTGAAATTCAAAGTTGTATCCCTTTAGAGAAAAGATACTTATAATTTGAGGAATAAATACTCTGATGTTTTTACAAATTTGGTGCCCGTACACCCAAATTATGGGATTGAGTTGTAACAAATTCTTTTGAGCCTCTGATCCTACAATATTTTCTCCTCTATGTGGCTATATTAGAACTGGGGGTTATAAACTGGTGCAAGTTTCTGATTTTTCTTTCTTTTATTTCTCTTTGTTTATACCTATAAAGTTATTTTAATTTTATTCCGTAGTTTTTTTCTTGGGGGGGTGCTGGTTGGGTGGGAGGGAATAGGAGATTTAGGGATGCCTGTAATCAGATTGTTTCTTTTGGCATTTGTATTATTATGGCATTTATTATTACTGCATGTATGCAATCAAATTAAATAAAATATTCAAAAATGAAATGGTGGATTGGCATTTCCTAATTTTAGATTTTATCACTGGGCAGTCAATATACATATTTTTCTTCTTTTGTTACATTTTGCTAAATTAATTGACCGCCCTTCATGGGTAGAAATGTAATTGAATTTTACTCAAAGCCCATCTATGTTGGCAATTCTAGGGATGACTGATAATCTGATAATCAGACATAGTTTGAGAATATGGGCACAATTGAGAAAGTTTTTTGGTTTCAGAGATTTTCCCTTGAATCTAATTATCTTTTTCAGCCTTCTTTACGAGATACTGTTTTTAAGGACTGGCATAGATTAGGTGTTAAATGTTTAAAAAATCTTTTTATTCAAAGCAATGTTGCTTTCTTTGAACAACTGGTGGTAAAATTTAAGTTATCACTCATTTTTTTAGATGTCTACAAGTTAGACATTTTGCTCAATCTAAGACCCTGATTTTCCATGAATTCCTGAGGCAAATATTCGTGATTTACTTTTTGATTTACAGCCTTCTCATAAAGGTTCAATATCAATTATTTATAACAATTTCTTGGACTTAAGAATAGCCTTGCTAGTTAAAATCAAGAATGACTAGGAACAAGATTTGAATTTATAATTTTCGGATGAGGTCTGGGATCTTATTTGTAATCTGATTAATTCTACCTCCTTTTGTGCACGACATTGTTGGTTGCAATTTAATGTGGTCCGTAGCATACATATGTACATATGTCTAAAGCTAAATTATCTTGATTTTATTCAGATATATGCGACAAATGTAAACTTTTTGATGCTTAATTTGATTCACATCTTTTGGACTTTCCAAAATTTTTCTAGACTAAGGCAAGACATCTTTCAAACTTTATTGGTGATTCTCAAGGTCATATTAGAACCTCGCCCTTTAATTGCTCTATTTGGATCTTTTTAAGATGATGATGTTTTACTGACTCCAACTAAACCTGAATTTTATCTTTTACTTCATTGATAACCAGATGTGCAATTTTGATTAAATGAAAAGACAATTCTCCACCTACACATATACAATGGTTAAGTGATATCATGTCTTATCTAAGTCTAGAAAAAGTTAGATATGCTATTAAAGATTTAAATATTAACTTCCAAAAGATGTGGGGTCCATTTATTGACCATTATCATAACCTAAAGAACTAAGGTGATTAGATGTGTTGGTGCGATGCTGTCTGGTTCCAGGTTGGTATCACTTGATTCCCATATATCTTTTTTTTAACCATTCTTAGTGGTCGGGGTTTTGATTTATAAAGTTTTTTTCTTTTTGTTTAATAAAATAATAGATAACTGTTTTGTATAACTGTGAATAATGTAATTGATAAAATTATTAGAGAAGGAGAAAGAATTGTAAACCTTTTTTGTTGTTAAATCTTATTTTATTGTTAAGATTGTGCTCCTTTTTCTGGATTCTCTTATCACAATATTGTAGAATGTTTTAATTTTTTTCTTTTTTGAACCTTGTAGCGCATTGTATAATTGCATTGCTCAATTGTTTATATTGTAAAACACCTATAAAAATATTTTAAAAGGGAAAAGCCTTCCTCTGTTCTTTGTTGATATTCTACAAGAATTATGCTGATGCAACTGGGCTGGGATCGGAGCAGGGAACCCAGGCTCCCAGGAAACTCCGGCCCGAGGGCGGCTGGGGCTCAGATGAGAGTCAGTGGTATTAGCGTTGGGACCTCCTGCAGGTAGGTGGACTATTTCAACACTGGAGTTGATGATCAAAGCGTCAGGAGCTCCAGTGACGAAGTGGTCGGGGTCCGGGTTATAATTTGCAGCAGGGGCGTCAAGAGCTTCATCAAGTAGGTGGCCAGGCCGGGGCCAGGGCTGGAGTTGACAGCCATGTCATCGGGGGCTCCGGTGAGTCGGTGGCCGGGGCCAGTGTTCGGTTTGGTCACCATGGCATCGGGAGCTCCACTGGGTTGGTAGCCAGGGCCAGTATTCAGGTTGGCAGCCATGACATTGAAAACTCCATTGGAGTTTTCTGGGCAGGTTCTGTGACAGCAAAGGGGGGGGTTGTTGGGGATCCAACCAGGGACCTCGGGCAGCTGGGCAGGTTCAGTGATGGCGGTGGGGAGTAGAATACAAATATTTTACTGCTTAAACTGAGTTGCAGGTCAGAAATCTGGAAAATGCAGTAAACTAATAAATTTCCAATCCCGAGCATTTCAGATAATCAGAAAAATACTGTACTTGTTTCTTTAAAGGAATGATTATAAATATTTGTGTGGGCACATCAGTTTGTGTTAAGTTAGCTCTAATTTACAGTATATTTAAGTTTGAACATTTCATCTGCAAATATATTGAATAAGTGTACTTTAATAAATACAAGGAAAAAAGGAAAATAGTTTGGCAAGTTTTATGTACAATTATATATTTGTTGCTTATATTAACATCATTGTACACCTTTATACAGATTTGGTAACCTCTCAAGTAAATTAGTGTGACATACAGTATATCTGTTAGCTGCTAAGAAAGTGTCACCTTAAGAAGTAGCAACCCACTAACCTTAAGAAACTGTTTTATCTGGTGAGATTTTAATAACGCATTGTGTTTGCAGTTCAGTTAATGACTACTGCAAACTTAAGTGGTTTACTCAAAGATCTGTGTCTAAGTGAATGAATGATACCTTACTTCAAAGATTACTGTGTAGTTTGATAGAACCCATTATATGCTGCAATGTCTACTTCAATGTCACATCCTTTCAAGACTTCTTTAAACTATTCAGCCTATCATGAATAAGAAAGCTCTTAGAAACCATTGTCGAATCAATTCTTTCCCTTCTCTGTGCCTCCTCCCCCAACATTCAATTGGTTCCAATCCTGTCCTACTCCAGTCAACATGGAGCAAATGAGGTACTTGAAGAGTATTTAAAAATGCAAGAAAACAAGAAAGAAAACAGAATGGCTAAAAGAAGATGGAAAATCCTAAGTATTTCTGAAGTTATATCAAGAGAAACATTGACCCCTTTGAAGATCAGAGTTGTCGGCTTTGTATGGAGCCAAATGAGATGAAGGAGATCTTAAATGTTTTTTCTTCATCGGTATTCACTCAGGAAAGGAGCACAGATTCATGGAAAATGAGGAGCTAATACAGATTAAAGAGAAGGAGGTATCTGCTGTCTTAAAGCAAATAAGGGTGGATAAATCCCTCGGGCAAGATATTCCCTCAGATCTTGAGGGAGCCTAGTGTAGAAATTGCAGGGACTCTGGCCGAAATATTTAAAATTACCAGAGCCACGGGTGTTGTGCCAAAGGACTGGAAGGTACCTCTCGTTGTTCTGTTGTTTAAAGAAGGTTCCAGGAGTAATCCTAGAAATTGTAGGCCAGTGAGCCTGATGTCAGTAGAAGGTAAATTAGTGGAAGGTGTCCTAAGAGATCAGATATACAATTATTTGCATAGTGAGGGACTGATTAGGGATAGTCAAGATGGCTTTGTGTGTGGTAGGTCATATTTAACCAATCTTGTAAAGTTTTATGAGAAGGATACCGGGAAAGTTGTCGAAGGAAACGCTGTGGATGTTGTCTACATGGATTTTAGTAAGGCTTTTCACAAGGTCCCACACGGGCAGTTAGTCAGGAAGGTTCAGGTACTAGGTATTCATGGTGAAATAGTGAACTTGATTCAACAATGACTGGATGGGAGAAGCCAGAGAGTCATGGTGAATGATTGCTTCTCAGACTGGAGGCCTGTGACTCGTGGTATGGCTCAGGGATCGGTCCTGGGACCATTGTTATTTGTCATCTCTATCAATGATCTGGATTATAAAGTGGTAAATTGGATCAGCAAGTTTCCAGATGACCCTATGATTGGAGGTGTTGTGGACAGCAAAGAAAGTTTTCAAAGCTTGCCCAGCTGGAAAAATAGCAGATGGAATTTAATGCAGACAAGTGTGAGGTTTTGCATTTTGGAAGGACAAACCAAGAAAGGACATACACAATGAATGGTAGTTCTAGAAGGGAGGCATCATTAACTTTGACTTGCTAGGTTGTCTGGAGATCTGCTCTAGTTTTGATCCCTGATTCATGTGCTTTGTTGTTGCTGGTGTCACACAGCTCTGTGGATCTTCTCTGCAATATGTTGGGCAGTCAAACATTTTTGTTTCGGTTTCATTTCTCTGCAATGGTTCTGACCAGTATTTCACTGGCTTTGTTTATTTTCTCTTCTCTAACTAATCTAGTTAATCAATCAGGTAGTTTAGTAAACAGCATATCACCTATCAGCCTCACCGATTTTTTTGACCCTCCTCATTCTTTTTAACCAAGATGTTTTTTTTTAACTTTCAGTTAAAGAGCCATTGACAGCTTCTCTCTCCAGATTGCTGCCTATCCTTCCGTATGCTTCAATTATTTTCGACTTCAGAAGTCATTCTTCTTATCTTGTAAAGTGTATAGGGTGCATAAAGTGATTGCTTCCCATGAACTGACCTTTTTATTAAAAAAAAGGCACAATGTTTCTAAATGAAAAAGATATTTTGAGCCTCTCATGACCAGGATATTGAAATATAGTCACTATTGCATTGTAGTTGTCCATTTCTGCACAGAAAGCTTTCACAACTAACATAATAGTCAACTATTTAGTTACAGTAGTTGATGGATCAGTTTTGGCCAATACATTGGGGAGATCTGCCCTGCCTCTTGGAAATATTTCCACAGGATCTATTGGAAACTACAATAATTAACTGTCTTAAGGGGTAAAAAGTGAGGGAAAAGGCTGGGGTAAGGGATCAATAGGAAGTCAATGGAACAAAATTCAGGAGGCAGTTGTGGGGTAAAGAGGAAGATGTGAAACTAATTGGAAATCTGTAGGGAGATGAGGAGAATATGGAACTAATTAGGTGCCTTACCTCGGGTTACCTCGCACATTCTTGCCTGAAAACAATATCCCAATCCACGCATGCTAGATCTTTTTTCATTTTCACAAAATTGGCCTTCCTACAATTGAGAATCTCAACCTGAGGCAGAGACTTACCCTTCTCTATCATTAACTTGGCATTATGATCACTGGACCCAAAATGCTCCCCTACATATACCTCTGTCACCTGTCCTATTTCATTCCCTTATAGGAGATCTAGTATGGCACTCTCTCTTGTTGGTAACTCTCTATTTGATCTAGAAAAGTTACCTGAGCACATTTGACAAACTCCAATCCATTCCGCCCTTTTTCAGTATGGGTCCCAGTCAAAATGTTGTAAGTTAAGATCTCCTACTATCACAACCTTATGTTTCCTGCAGCTGTCTGCTATCTCTCTACAAATTTGCTCCTCCAATTCTCATTGACTATTAGGTGGTCTATAATACATCCCTATGCATGAGTGTGGTCAAACTTTTCCCATTCCTCAGCTCCACCCATATAGCCTCAGTAGATGAGCCCTCTGATCTGTCCTGCCTGAGCACACCTCTGATATTTTCCCTGACGAGCAATGCACTCCTTCTCCTTTCATCCACAACCGCCCCCCCCCCCCTCTATTGTGTCTGAAGCTACGGAAGTTCAGAACATTGATCCTGCCCCTCCTGAAACCAAGTTTCACTAATGGCCACAATGTCATAATTCCACCATCCCACCTTCCCTGGAAGAGAACTCAATGATCCAGAAACCTGAAGCCCTCCCTCCTGTATCATGTCTTTAGCTACATGTTAAGCTGCATTATCCTCCTATTTCTAATCTCACTAGAACGTGGCAGGGGTAGCAATCCTGAGATCACTAGCCTGGAGGTCCTGTCCTTCAACCTAGTGCTTAGCTTCCTGAACTCTCCTTGCAGCACCTCCTCATCCTTCCCTCCCACATCATTTGTCCTACATGGACCATGTCATCTGGTTGCTCACCCTGCTGACATGTTTATGCTAATCACTACAGCTATTGCAGGATCCCTGAAAAATTTTGTCTGTATTTGGGATGGGAGTGGGGATGGTACAGACTATTTCAAATGCCCTACACTACATTCAGCAACTGGAAGATGCCTAAGAGATTCATCATGTGTTTTAATTCATCCTACCCTGACACCAAGTTCAGTATTTTTAATGTAGCAAAAAGCATCCATGCTGTAGGGGAGCAAACCACCAAGATGTAATTGCTTCATGAATCTTCTGTACCTGAAATGGCATGGATCCCTTGAGCCTCTTCTACTTCTTTTCATGTCACAGCAGATCTCTATCATAACACCACCTCTAATTATCCTTTCTCCTTACACAGTTTCACAGTGAAATGAGATAGACTGCAGTTGCTGTTATTGTAGTAAATACACAAAAGTGCTGGAGAAACAAAAGGCTCAGAGTCCGAAGCTTTGGTTATATCTTTGGCTTCTATGGATGCGGAAGGATCTGCTGAGTTTCTTCTGTATATTTACATATATTTTCACACATTTTTATGAATAAATTTGCTAAATGCACTCATGTGCATAATATTAAAATGTGTATACAATATAAATTTCATGTGTAGTATGTGTATATCCCTGTTCATTAAGGGTGTCTTATATATGCCTCCTTCTTTCTGCCCGGACCGGGGCCTCTGCCTGCTTCGCTCTACCTTCGCTCGGATTCTCCTAAATAGAATAATATCTAGTGTCGCCGAAAATGTTCTCCCAGAATCACAGTGCGGCTTTCGCGCAGAGGAACTACTGACATGGTCGTTGCCCTCAGACAGCTCCAAGAAAAGTGCAGAGAACAAAACAAAGGACTCTACATCACCTTTGTTGACCTCACCAAAGCCTTCGACACCGTGAGTAGGAAAGGGCTTTGGCAAATACTAGAGCGCCTCGGATGCCCCCCAAAGTTCCTCAACATGGTTATCCAACTGCACGAAAACCAACAAGGTCAGGTCATATACAGCAATGAGCTCTCTGAACCCTTCTCCATTAACAATGGCATGAAGCAAGGCTGCGTTCTCGCACCAACCCTCTTTTCAATCTTCTTCAGCATGATGCTGAAACAAGCCATGAAAGACCTCAACAATGAAGATGCTGTTTACATCTGGTACCGCACGGATGGCAGTCTCTTCAATCTGAGGTGCCTGCAAGCTCACACCAAGACACAAGAGCAACTTGCCCGTGAACTATTTTTTGCAGACGATGCCGCTTTAGTTGCCCATTCAGAGCCAGCTCTTCAGCGTTTGACGTCCTGTTTTGCGGAAACTGCCAAAATGTTTGGCCTGGAAGTCAGCCTGAAGAAAACTGAGGTCCTCCATTAGCCAGCTCCCCACCATGACTACCAGCCCCCCACATCTCCATCGTGCACACAAAACTCAAAACGGTCAACCAGTTTACCAATCTCGGCTGCACCATTTCATTGGATGCAAGGATCAACAAAGAGATAGACAACAGACTCACCAAGGCAAATAGCACATTTGGAAGACTACACAAAAGAGTCTGGAAAAACAACCAACTGAAAAACCTCACAAAGATAAGCGTATACAGAGCCATTGTCATACCCACACTCCTGTTCGGCTCCGAATCATGGGTCCTCTACCGGCATCACCTACGGCTCCTAGAACACTTCCACCAGCGTTGTCTCCGCTCCATCCTCAACATTCATTGGAGCAACTTCATCACCAACATCGAAGTACTCGAGATGGCAGAGGCTGACAGCATCGAATCTACGCTGCTGAAGATCCAACTGCGCTGGGTAGGTCACGTCTCCAGAATGGAGGACCATCGCCTTCCCAAGATCGTGTTATATGGCGAGCTCTCCACTGGCCACCAAGACAGAGGTGCACCAAAGAAGAGGCACAAGGACTGCCTAAAGAAATCTCTTGGTGCCTGCCACATTGACCACTGCCAGTGGGCTGATATCGCCTCAAACCGTGCATCTTGGCGCCTCACAGTTCGGCGGGCAGCAACCTCCTTTGAAGAAGACCACAGAGCCCACCTCACTGACAAAAGACAAAGGAGGAAAAACCCAACACCCAACCCCAACCAACCAATTTTCCCTTGCAACCGCTGCAAGCATGTCTGCCTGTCCCACATCGGACTTGTCAGCCACAAACGAGCCTGCAGCTGACGTGGACATTACCCCTCCAAACCAAAGATATATGCACACAGACGTACACAGGCTTGCACTTACATTAATACAAACCCTAACAATGTTTACTGAGCCTTATATAATTGACCAATTAAAGCTAGTGGGGGGTTGATTTTCTTTGTTTGTTGTAAATAGAATGATCTTTATTACTATCTGAATTATTATTCTGTCCTCTGGGACTTATAATGCAGTTCCACTGGAGCCCAAAGATCTTCAGCTGCAGGGTGCAGAAAAAAACATCAACATGTTCATGAAAGTTTTGCTGACCTCACTCACCTGAGAGGCTACAGTGGTATGAAACCAGCTCCTCAGCAAACAAAATGGGCAAAGAAAAAAGGAGGGATAGAAGCCTTCACAAGAAGCAGTGTCATTTGCTTTTCATTGACTGGATTCAGAAATGCTGATCTTCTAAAGAACTGGTAAAGTTGTAAACCATTGTGTGGGATCTAGGATATTATATGGAAATAAAGCAAAGCAATGAGTCAGTTCTAGATTGGTTAGTAAAACTCCATTGCAATACTCAAGGGGTGCTGCATTTTCATTGAGGCATCAATTTGAACTGAACATAAAAGGATCAGAAGACACTATTTTTGTAGTATTATAGGAAATATGTAATTAAACTAGAAAAGGTGGAGAAAACATTAACAAAATGATGCGAGGACAAGCAGGTTTGAGTTATAAGTGGCTAGTTAGACTGGGGTTTTTTTCCCTGGAAAGTAGGAGGCTGGGTGATACTGAATAGAGAGAGCTATCTAAAACCATGAGCAGCATAGATACAGTAACTAGTCAAAGTCTTTTTCAGAGGGTTGAGGAGTCCCAAACTGGAGGATAAAGATTTAAGGTAAAATTGGAAAGACATAAAAGGGTAATCTTTTTTACAGGATGGTAGATATGTGGAACAAGCTACCAGAGGAATTAGTAGAGGTGGGTGCAATTGCAAAGTTCAAGATATTGCGACAGGCCAATGGGTAGAAAATGTTTAAAAGGACATAGGCCAAAGCCAGACAAATGGTACCAGCCGAGGCATCCAACTTGATCGGCATAGTCAAGTTGACATGACTGGCTGTAAAGTTCTATGACTTTACTGTTGCAATGCAAGAGAAGCAGCAGCCAATGTGCACAGAGCAAGCTCTTAACTCCAGTGTAATGGTCTGGAGAATGTGTTTTTGTGATGATGACAGTGGGGTGAATGATCTCTCAGTCACTAGATATAACTCTGCTGTTTTCCTCATGGCACCGTGAAATTGATTTTGTCCGCCTTTAGGGCAGATGGGCGTCTTGCAGCAGTCCCCAAATTCCAAAACTCCTGATCTATGAATCTTCAGCTCAACAAAGTTTTTCAGATGAATTTTAAAACATTTTTGAAACAAATAAAGCTTTGCTAACTTTATAGGTGAGCTTCACAGGTGTGTCTGTGAGGCGAGTCACTGATGTAGATTTACTCTACTAGTGTAGAGTCTATGCAGCTGCTGAGATGACGGTGTTATTTTTGGTGGGAATTAGTAGTTGAATGGGAGCAGATTTGCCAGCTGCAGTGGGACTGCCAGGTGGAAACATCTCTTCCTTTCACCCCCACCTACCCACAAACAAATGCACCCCCACACAGACTGCGACAATCAGCGGGTGTGTCCAGATGGGAGAGTTCAGTGGGTTCAGTCACTGAGGGCCCGACTAGCAGCCACTCTTCCCGCATCCGGTCACATTCCCATCACAGCTCTTTATGCGGTCCTCTCCAACACAATTTTTATTCATTTGCAACTTGCTAAAAATTTGGGTTATGAACAATTTTCTGGAACTTTTATATATTGGGGATTTTTTGTTTAATGCTTCATCTACAAACATCTCCAGCAGTGGAGCATGCCCTTAGTACTGTACTAAAGGATCAGTATTTCTGTCAACAGATTATATCTCTGAGATATTTCCTGCTTTGTTACCACCACTGCTTTCAACATAGAGTTGATTAGTTAGTTATGATCTAAATGTCCCAAAAGAAAGAATAGGCCAGAGAGGTTGATAATGTATAAGATGGGTATGCCAATGAAAAGTAGCTTCTTATTTGCAGGTCACACAAGAGCTTTATTAATTTGATCTTGTTACAAAACATAGTTCTCCTTGTAGTTATAAGCTATAGTGCAGGCATTTGGGATAGATGTTTTTCCTCGTCCGAGCCACCTTCTAATTTCCATAACTCTAAACTGTAAAGTTCATAATTGACTGATCCAGCTTGTTAGGTTTAACTTTACCTCATTACCAAACAGTGATAGGAAGGGGTTATGAGATTTGGAGGGAACAAAATGGGAACCAAACAACATTTTGCTCTATTACAGGGTTGGGAAAGATGCTGAAACTCCACACTCTGATAATTTTTTTTTAATCAGCCAACCTTTTAGGTGGTGGAGTCTCCAGTTGACGACATGGTCTCTAGTAAGGCCTTTGACAGGCCCCACATGGGGGGTTAGTCGAGAAGGTTCAGATGCTGGGTATTCATGGTGAAATGGATTTGACAATGGCTGGATGGGAGAAGCCAGAGAGTAGTAGTGAATGATTGCTTCATAGATTGGAGGTCTGTGACTAGTGGTGTGCCTCAGGGATTGGTGCTGGGACCATTGTTGTTTGTCATCTATATCAATGATCTGGATGTAAATTGGATCAGCAAATATACATATGATACTTAGATTGGAGGTGCTGTGGACAGCGAAGGAGGTTTTCAAAGCTTGTGAAAGGATCTGGACCAGATGGAAAAATGGGCTGAAAAATGGCAGATGGAATTTAATGCAGACAGTGTGAGATGTTGCATTTTGGAAGGACAATCCAAGAAAGGACATATATGGTGAATGGTAGGGCACTGAGGAGTGTGGTAGAACAGAGGGATCTGAGAATACAGATACATAATTCCTTGAAAGTGGTGTCACAGGTGGATAGGATTGTAAAGAGAACATTTGGCCTTCATAAATTAAAGTACTGTATTGAGTACAGGAAATTGTGAAGTTGTATAAGACATTGCTGAGGCCATATTTGGAGTATTGTGTGCAGTTTTGGTCATCTACTACAGGAAATATATCAATAAGATAGAAAGAGTGCAGAGAATATTTATTAGAATGTTGCCTGGACTTCAGAAACAGAGTTACCAGAAAGGTTAAACAGATTAAGACTTTATTCCCTGAAGCATAGAAGAATGAGGGGAGATTTGATAGAGGTATTTAAAATTATGAAGGGGATAGACAAAGTGAATGTGGATAGGCTTTTTCCGCTGAGGGTAGGTGAGATACAAACCAGAGGATATGTGTTAAGGGTGAAAGGGGGAAAGTTTAGGGAAAACATGAAGGGGAACTTCCTCACACAGAGAGTGATGGGAGTGTGGAATGAGCTTCCAGCTGAAGTAGTAAATGTGGGCTCAGTTTTAAAATTTAAGAAGAATTTGGACAGATACATGGATGGGAGAGATATGAAGGGCTATGGAGAGGGTGCAGGTTAGTGGGACTAAGGAAAAAAAATGGTTTAGCATAGACTAGAAGGGCTGAGATGGCCTATTTCTATGCTGTAATTGTTCTATGTTTAAGGTATCTATTGGATTGGTCTATAGAACTGTGATAGTACAGATCTATCACCAATGTACCTAGTGTATATAGTTACTGTATCTAGACTGTGCTTACAGCGATTGGCTGAGAGCTAAGCCACACCTATTGTCTGGGCCTTAAAGGGTCGTATCCCTAGCCAGGTCGGATCATTCCGGACTGGTCGGCCACCTGTGAAGAGCTCCTGTCTTTTGCTAATAAAAGCCTTGGTTTGGATCAACAAGTCTTTGGTTCTTTCAACGAGCTCTACGAGAACCAAATGAGCTGGAAGGTTAATTGGTCAAATTCCCTCTAATGTGCAGGTAAGTGAGGGAATCTGGGGATAGTTGATGACTTTAGGTGATCTAACCCTGATCTACATTAAATCACTGAGTTGTGTACTAGGATACCCCTACCTTGCAAAATGTGTTGTCCAGGAAATCAGTATTCATCATTGACTGTATCTCAAGGTCAAGGATAAGTTGCTTCCTCTCCAGGTCTGAGGAGTCTAAAATGCCTGGCATAGTTTTTTTTTAATGTGAGATGGCCATTGCATGTCAGCTACCCCACATTGCCCTGTGCAATCCAAGGCCACAACTGGTTCAGTGCCAAAATACTGTTGGGCACTATCAATTGCCCCAATAATTGCAATGACAAAGACTTGAGGGGAACGATAGGCTTTATTGCACAGAAGACTTGAGCTGGCCCGGATCCAAACTAGGGAAGTGCAGGGAAGGGAAAGGTAGCCCGACTTTTATGGCCTGGGTCCCAGGGGAGGAGTCCAGGTAAGAGTGCCATCAGGGGGTGGGCCAGCCTGAGCCAATTAACATGTACAATCCATACCATTACACATACAAACACATACAATTCACCTGAGGTGCATGTGTTGATCAGCCTGAAAGGTTACTATAGTACTTACAACCTGTCATGGCATAAAAAAAGGTTGATTGAGTATTGTCTGCATTGCAGTAATTTTCATATTAACACAGTAAGTTTCTACAGCAGAGAGGATAAATATTAAAATAATTTGTTAATGATATTGATTCAGAGATAAATATTAAGTTGAACCTCCTTACTTTTTGAAATAGTCTTAGGATCTTGTCTGAACCAAGACCTCATTCTCTGTGTGGGATAGCTTGTGTGCAAATGACCATTCAGAACTAGAGAGGAAGCAATTTATCCTTGACCTTGACCTTGAGAGAAAACCTGAGAAAAATAATATAAATAGTGAACAAAGGGAAGGTGGAGGAATTTAGCAGGGTCAGGCAGAGTGTGGAGTCTTAAGTAAAGGACCCAACTCAAAACTTGGGTTTTGGCTTGAATATTTCTCTCCATGGGCACTGCCTGCCCCATCAAGTCCTTCCAGCTTCTCTTTGTTCAAGATTTCAGCACCTGCTGTTCTTGTATTTAAAAAAATATAAGTAAACCAGAAACACGAGTTCATTTTGATATTTTTAAGACTAAAATCAAAATCTGAAATTCCCGGGGTGGATTTTGGATATGTCCCCTTTACACAGTCAGGCCTAATGCAGGGTCTCAATCCAAAACTTCGACTTTCTCTCTCCACAGATGCTGCCTGAATTGCTGAGTTTCTCCAGCAGATTTTTAAATTCCACATCTGCAGTTCCACAATTCCACATCTGCAAGAGAAGTGCCTTCTCCTTATGTCTCCGTTCTCCCTTACTGTCTGACATGCAGCAGTATAAGGAACAAGTATTTAATATTACAGGATGCATAGACTAGCCTTAAGAGCACCAGTTTGAAGAATAAACCAACTGAGGGATTTACGATGATTGAAGGATTTAGTAGAGTCAATTTCACTTAATAACGGATTTGAAACTGGAGTATTTAACTTTAAAATTAGAGCTAATTTCAAATGTAAATTTTTAAAGGAAGGATATTAAAAGTTTTGGATCCAAATAGAGCATATCTAATGAAATGGTGGATCAAAAGCTTGTGGGGGCCAATGGCCTACCAATGTCCTAAATCTCTCTACTTAGCCCAGACGGATCCTTAGCACAACTACTGTATGTTCCCTGAAAATGAGGAAAGAGCTTGGAAAATTCCCAAATTGGCTAGTTTACTGAGCAGAAGGAAGGAAAAAGAACAGTTTGCGGGAATGCAGATTTTCTGTGGGCCTCGATTGCAGACTAAATCTGTCTGCTTCTCTGCACCGTTTGTACTTGGCTGAATACCCTCACAAAACTCCAATCTAGACAGTTTATTAATCAAGAACCCTCAGCTTTCACTGCTCAAATCTTTTGGCAGAAGAAGACCACCTCTTTATTTTCCCAAACAAAACAGACAAGAGGGCACTATATTACTATTTATGCTACATTTTTCTAGTTGATGTGAAGTAGCATGGTGGCAGAGCAGTTAATACTGCTGCCTTACATCCCCAGAGACTAAGATTTGTTCTGGGTGCTCTACTTTTCTCCAACATCTTGATGACATGCTGGTAGGTTAATTGGCTTTTGTAAATTAGTGTAGGTAAGAGTTAAAAGAATGAAGGGCATGGGAGAGAGAATAAGTTGCAATGGTACAGGAGAAAGAGAATGGAGAGATGGGAATGCTTCCCTCGAAGTTATTATTGTTGTCCTTCGAATCGAAGAAGAAACGTTGTTGTGCAGTTCACCTTTGGACACGAAAGTCACTCTGCAGACCCAGTCTGGAAGCGCAGCATCTCGCACAATGGGGGCACTGGAAGTCTGTTGTTGTAATAGCTGTGGCTGCTGCTTTGTAATGCTGTTCATGGTTTTCCAGCAGTTTTTGGCAATGCCTGACTTCAAAACTGGTGTAGGCTTCATGGCACAGGGCTCACCAGTGGGTTCTGTCAGCAGCCCCAGCTTCTAGTTCTCTTGGCTGGATGTCACAGTAGCGTAGGGTTTCCTTCACAGTGTCTTTATAGCACTTACGTGGATGACCTTGAGGCTCCTTCCAGTCTCCAGTTCACCACAGAACAGCTGGCAAGGCAAATGATGTTCATCCATTCTGATGACATGTCCTTGGAAGCTAGTAAGGACCTAATAGGCTGAATGACCACCTCCTGTCTCTTAATAGATCATGTTTCTTTAGTTCAGTGAGGAGATGGAGGTCTACAACTGTGTTAAAATGATAACCAAAGGATGTATTTTAATTAAAGGCTGCCTTGCAGTAGTTCTTTAAACTATTCTCAAGTTGTCTCGTTGCTTTTGCTTTGGTATTGAACGAGAACAGGATACATGTCAATACTGCAAGATATTCACAGAACGTAATTTTTAAAACTAGTGTTATTTGCTTTGGTTGGTGGTGTTCTGCATAAAGTGATCCTCACTTTATAAATATATATTGTGTGTGTGTGTGTGTGTGTGTGTGTGTGTGTGTGTGTGTGTGTGTGTGTGTGTGTGTGTGTGTGTGTGTGTGTGTGTGTGTGTGTGTGTGTGTGTGTGTGTGTGTGTGTTCCTCAATCAAGTTCATTGAGTTCTCAATGCATTTCCTGGAGTCGTGAATCCTCGGTCTGAAGCATTGAATCAACAAGATAATGAGTTATGTTTTTTGCTGTCGTCATTCAGATTAAAACTTGGGGGCCTTTGCAACAATATATCTCAGTGAGTTGGATGTAGAAACCAATTGTACCATCGCCAGATTTGCTGATGATACAAGCTTTGAGGATGACACTGAGCCAGCCGAAAGGTAGTGAGAAGTTGGAAGTTGGTTTATAACATGAGAAAACTACTTTGGAAGAAAGAACAAATCTCAAATTATTATTGAGAGTGAGACAAAAATTTTTGTACATACAGATTTGGTAATCTTAGTACCTGAAACACAAAAAGAAATAGTGTTCAGGTACAAGAAGTTATTGGGAAAGCGAATGGAACATTTGTCTTCATTACATGGCCTATAGAGTATATAAAGTAGGGACGTGCTAATGCAGGGGTTGGCCCACTTAGTGTAGCAGTTAGGGGAATGATATTACAGTGTGAACAATCAAGATTCAACTCCACCTCTGTCTGTAAGAAGTTTGTAAGTTCTCCCTATAACCAGGTGGTCTAGTTTTCTCCAATGTTCCCAAGACGTATGGGTTAGTATGGGTTAGTATGGGTTAGTATGGATTAGTATGGGTTAGTATGGGTTAGTAGGGTTAGTATGGGTTTGTATGGGTTAGTATGGGTTAGTATGGGTTAGTATGGGTTAGTATGGGTTAGTAGGGTTAGTATGGGTTAGTAGGGTTAGTGTGGGTTAGTGTGGGTTAGTGTGGGTTAGTATGGGTTAGTATGGGTTAGTATGGATTAGTATGGGTTAGTATGGGTTAGTATGGGTTAGTAGGGTTAGTATGGGTTAGTATGGGTTAGTATGGGCTAGTATGGATTAGTATGGATTAGATGGGTTAGTATGGGTTAGTATGGGTTAGTAGGGTTAGTATAGGTTAGTATGGGTTAGTATGGGTTAGTAGGGTTAGTATGGGTTAGTATGGGTTAGTATGGATTAGATGGGTTAGTATGGGTTAGTATGGGTTAGTATGGGTTAGTATGGATTTGTATGGGTTAGTATGGGTTAGTATGGGTTAGTATGGATTAGTATTCATTAGTATGGGTTAGTATGGATTAGTATGGGTTAGTATGGGTTAGTATGGATTAGTATGGGTTAGTATGGATTAGTATGGGTTAGTATGGGTTAGTATGGATTAGTATGGGTTAGTATGGGTTAGTATGGGTTAGTAGGGTTAGTATGGGTTAGTGTGGGTTAGTGTGGGTTAATGTGGGTTAGAATGGATAAGTATGGGTTAGTATGGATTAGTATGGGTTAGTATGGTTTAGTATGGGTTAGTATGGGTTAGTATGGGTTAGTATGGATTAATATGGGTTAGTAGGGTTAGTATGGGTTAGTATGGGTTAGTATGGGTTAGTATGGGTTAGTATGGGTTAGTAGGGTTAGTATGGGTTAGTATGGGTTAGTATGGGTTAGTATGGGTTAGTAGGGTTAGTATGGGTTAGTATGGGTTAGTATGGATTAATATGGGTTAGTAGGGTTAGTATGGGTTAGTATGGGTTAGTATGGGTTAGTAGGGTTAGTATGGGTTAGTAGGGTTAGTATGACTTAGTATGGGTTAGTAGGTGCACGTGGGTGTAATTCGGCACCATAGGTTTGTGGGCTGGAAGGGCCTGTTACTGTGCTGTATCTCTCAATTTCAATTAAAACAAAATTAAACCTTACAGGATAATATGAGATTGCACCTGGAGCATTCTGTACAATTCTGGTTTTAGTATTTAAGAAAGGATATACTTGTATTTGAGGCATTGCAGAGAATGTTGGCTCTGTTGATTCATGGAAAGAAAGGGAACAGAAGGGCTTTGTGGAGCAAAATGACTTTAGATTCCCTGAAACGAACTGCCTCATCTTCATGATGGATGTCCAATCCCTTTATACCTCTATCCCCCACACAGAAGATCTGAAAGCACTTCGCTTCTCTCTGGACCAAAGACCATCCAGTCACCCTCTACCACCACCCTCCTCCACCTGGAAGAACTTGTCCTCACTCTAAGAAACTTCTTCTTTAACTCATCTCGCTTCTTCCAAATTAAAGGAGTAACCATGGGTTCCCTCAGGGGCCCCAGCTACACCTGCCTGTTTTTGTAGGCTTTGTGGACCAATCCATGCAGCAAGTTTACGCAGGCAAAGCCCCTCAACTCTTTCTCTGGTATATTGATGACTACATTGCCTCATACTCCCATGATGAGCTTGTCAACTTCATCTACTTTGCAGCCAGCTTCCACTCTGATCTCAAACTCACCTGGTCCATCTCCAACAACACTTCCTGGATCTCTCTGTCTCCATCTTGGGAGACAAGCTGGCCACCAACATATACTACAAACCCTCCAACTCCCAAAACTACCTGGACTACACTTCCTCACACCCTGTCCCCTCCAAGGATTCCATCCCCTTCTTTCAATTTATCTGTCTTCACTACATCTGTTCCTAAGATGAGGTCTTCCAGTCCAGATCTTCCAAAATGCCTGCCTTCTTTCACAAACATGGCTTCCCCTCCACCACTATTGACAGCCTTCACCCACATCTCCTCCATTTTCCGCTCATCTCCCCTGCCCCTCTGCCCCCAGATGCAACAAACATAGAATTCCCCTCATCCTCACCTACCACCCCACCATCCTCAGCACCCAACACATTATCCGCTGGATTTCCAGCACTTACTACAGGATCCCACCACCAAACACATTTTTCCCTCTCCTCCCCTTTCGCCTTCCACAGGAACCACTCCCTCTATGATTCCCTTGTGCAATCATCCCTCCCCACCCATCACACCTCTGGCACCTTCCCCTGTCCCCGCAGGAGGTGCAACACTTATGTCCATACCTCCTCCCTCACCACATCCCAGAGCCCGATCAGGCCTTTCACGTGAAGCAGCACTTCACTTGTACATCCAGAGGACTTATTTATTACATCTGGTGCACCCTTTGTGGCATTCTCTACATCAGAGAAACCGTTCGCAGATTGGATTACTTTGCTCAACACCTCCGGTCCGTTTGCAACCACAGCAACCTCCCAGTGGCCAAACATTTCAATTCCAAGGCACATTCCCACACTCACATGTCTGTCCATGGCCTTGTGTACTATTCCAGCCTGACCACCCTCAGATTGGTGGAACAATACCTGGAACCAAGACTATTTCGGATTACAAGTCAACCTTGCGATTAAGGAATATGACGCCTCCCCTCCTAACAGACTGAATACCTTCTATACATAGTTTGATGAGAAGACAGGATGACATCAGTGTCCCCCTGATGAATGGGTGCCCTGCTTAGTCATGGCTGAGGTGAGAAGAACCCACACAAGTCAGTGAGACCAGACAAGATACTTGGTCGGGTACTGAGGGACTGCTCAAATCAATTGGCAGATATTTTCATGGACATTTTCAACACTTCACTGCAGCAGTCTATTGTTCCCAAAGGGTTCAAGATGACCACCATCATCCCAGTACCCAAAAGGGTGAAATTAACAGGCCTCAATGACTACCACCCAGTGGCACTGATCTCCACCATTATGAAATGCTTCGAGCGCCTGGGGATGGAACACATGAAATCACACCTCCCAGAGACACTGGACCCATTTCATTTCATTTATAGAAGAAACTGTTCCACAGACGGTGCCATAGCCTTGTTGTTTCACCTGCCCCACCTGAAAAATAATGCCTCATATGCCAGGTTGCTGTTCATTGATATCAACTCAGTGTTTAATATGATCATTTTCCAGAGGCTGGTGGAGAAGCTGTCCTCGCTGGGATTCAACACCCCTCTTTGTAACTGGATCCTGGTCTTCCTAACAGAAAGACCACAGATTGTGTGTGTCGGTAGCAGAATATCGAACAATGTCATGCTGACCACGGGTGCATCTCTGGGCCATATGCTCAGTTCACTCCTGTTTACACTACTGACATGACTGCATCGCCAGATCCAGTTCCAACTGTGTCAACAAGTTTGCAGATGACACAACAGTAGTTGGTCTCATCAGCAACAACAATGAGCCACACTACAGAGAAGAGGTGGAAAATCTTGTGATATGGTGCAAGAGTAACAACCTGAGTCTCAATATGGATAAGATAAAGGAGGTGATCATGGACTTCACAAGGACCAGGAATGACCACTTTACACATCAACAACTCTATAGTAATCAGAGTGAACACCACCAGATTGCTTGGAGTTCACTTAACTAGTGACTTATGGTGGACACTCAACATCTCCTCATTTGTCAGGAAGGCGCAACAGTGGCTGCACTTCCTGAGATGACTGAAGCAGGCAAGTATAGCAGCTACCATTATGTCAACCTTCTATAGGAGCTCTATGGAGAGCATCCTGGCCGGCTGCATTGCATTGTGGTACAGCTGCTGCAGAGAAATGGATTGGACGTCAAACCACAGAAACATAAGAGTGGCAGAGAGGATCACAGGAATCTCCTTCCCCCACATCAATGTAATCTACTGGGGTTGTTGACTGAAAAGAGTGTGCAAAATCATTGAGAACCCCTTCTCTACTGCACACAGCATCTTTCAGCTGCTCCCGTCAGGGAAGGGATACAGGAATATCAGAGCCGGCACCACCAGGCTAAGGAGCAACTTCTTCCCACAGGCAGTGAGAATGCTGAGCAACCAAAGGAACGGCTCACACTAACCACCAGAGACTCTCATATGTATAAAACAAAATATTTATTTGCATAGATAAAATACTTGTCCTGCATATATATTATTTGTCTCTATGTGTGTTATATCTGGTTGTGTGTCTGCGTGATTTTGCACTGAGGACCAGAAAATGCTGTTGCATTGAATTGTACTTATACAATCAGATGATAATAAATTTGACTTGATAATGTTTGGACAAAGACAGTTTTTTTCCTTTATTTGCCCCTGTGCTCTACAGTTTTAAATTTGTAATCAAACAATTTGCTTGTGATTAAAGTGCAAATTCCAGATTTTATTCAGGGGTGTTTGTATACATTTTAGTTTGACCAGGTAGAAATTACAGCACTTTTCATACAAAGTCTCCTCATTTCATGGCACCATAATGTTTGCAACATTTTGCTTCATAGGTGTTTCTGAGAACTCAGGTCTATTCAATTGCTCCATTTTTGCAGGTATAAGAGAGCTAGTCTTGCTTCTAAGCTTTTGGAGTCAGTAGTTGCCATTTTTCAACATGAGGGTCAGAGTTGTGCCAATTAAAGTCAAAGAAGCCATTATGAGGCTGAAAACAAGAATAAAACACTAAGATACATCGCCCAAACCTTAGGATTACAAAAACCAAATGTTTGGAATATTATTAAGAAGAGCATACTGGTGAACTCAGTCATCACAAAGGGACTGGTATTCCAAGGAGGACCCCCACTGCTAATCATAGAATAATTCTCATCATGAAAAACAGATCATTATGATGAGAAACACTCTTCGGGAGGAAGCTGTGGATATATCAATGATTACTGATCGCAGGCGATTTCATTAGCAGAAATACAGAGGCTACTCTGCAAGATGCAAACCACTACTTAGTCACAGAAACAGGATGGGCAGATTACAGTTTGCCAACAAGTATTTAAAAGACCGTGTAGGTCTTGTGGACAGATGAAACCAAGATTAACGTATCAGAGTGATGGCAAGAGCAAAGTGTGGAGGCGTAAAGGAACAGCTGTGAAACATGGTGGTGGGAGTGTTACAGCCTGGGCCTGTATGGCTGCCACAGGTACTGGCACACTTATCTTCATTGATAATTTAACTGCTGATGGCAGTAGCAAAATGAGTTCTAGGGTGTGTAGAAACATCTTATCTGCTCAAGTTCGAGCAAATGCCTCCAAACTCATTGGACATTGCTTCATCCTACAGCAAGACAATTTTCCCAAACAAATTGCTAAAATACAAAGGAATTTTTCTAAGCTAGGAACTGGAAAATTCTTGAAAGGCCAAGTCAGTCACCTGATATAAATCTATTTGAGCATGAAGAGAAAACTTAAGGGGACAATCCCCTGAAATAAGCAGGAGTTGAAGATGGCTGCAGCAGAGGCCTGGCAGAGAAAAATATTCAGCACCTGGTGATGTCTATGAATCACAGACTTCAAGCAGTCATTGCATGCAAGGGATATGCAACAAATTATTAAACATGACAGGAAGTAATTGAGGCTGGTTCCTTGTCATTATTTAAGAGTAAGTTAGATTTGGCCCTTATGGCTAAGGGAATCAAGGGGTATGGGGAGAAGGCAGGAACTGGGTACTGATCAGCCATGATCATATTGAATGGTGGTGTAGGCTTGAAGGGTTAAATGGCCTACTCCTGCACCTATTTTTCTATGTTTCTATGCTTTAATATACATACCATTGCTTTGTCCCAAATACCTGAAATGAGGTAATTATGTATAAAAAGTGCTCCAATTCCTACATGGTCAAATGAAAATGTACACATTTGGCCTTTAATGAAGGTCCACTTTAATCACATGTGAATTGTTTGATTACTAATTTATAACTGTGGAGCACAGGAGCAAATGAAGGAAAAAAGCGTCATTGTCCCAAAGATTATGGAGGGCACTGTATATTTTATGGTGCTATGGTTTTATAATTGCTCCAACTAGAAATAGTTACAGCTCTGCTTTGGAGGAATTCATAAAAAGTCGCTTGAGGATTATGAGTATCAACACAATTTTATGATCTAATTACTGCATTTCTCTGCATTGTGTTGAAGCATTATTCTGTTATTTCAGCCCCAGACAGCAGAGAGAAATACAGGTATACTCTGCTTAATGAATACTCACTTTACAAAAATTCGCTTTTATGAAGAAACCCGCGTTCGGTTTTATGAAAGGATTTGAATGGGTTTTGAAAGGGGATTTTGTTTTTACGAAAAGAGCCTTCAATAGTACTAAATGGTTCTTTGCTTTACACCATTTCATCTCGCGAAAGGTTTCATAAAGTGAGGTTTGCCTGATTCCAATGTGATCACTTCTGGGGACTAACATAATACTGATGATTATTGAGACATGAGGGAATATATGGGGATATATTTTTTGTTAGTGGATTTTTTAATCAATCAAAATTAATGAATTTGCTGTGCTTAGCAATCAATTTGCCAGCTTTGGTGCTGATATTATTTGCTTTTAAGAATCAATGACAAAAGAGGGAGAGGACACATTGATGCTGATGTAAATAGAGCCAATCCATTTGCCTAATCCTTGTAACCTTGGTGAGTACACAGGAAAAAAGTTTTATCAAGAATGCTGGTGCTGCTCCAGGGGTTTAAACTAGTTTGGCAAGGAGATGGGAACCAGGAGATGGAGCATACGGTGGAAAGGTTAATGCAATGTGAGGAAGGACAGGCCATGTAGGGAGCATTAATGTAATCAGTTGGAGAGTTTGAAATACATGTATCAACGTAAAAAGTATTTGCAATAAGGTCGATGAACTGAGAGCGTGGGTCATTTTGCGGAATTACAATGTTGTGGCCTTTACAAAGAATTGGAATACATAAGGGCAGGATAGGCTGCTGCAGGTTTCTGGGTTGAGTTATGTTAAAAGGAATAGGATGGGAGGGGGAGGTAAAGAGGGGGAGTGGCATGACTAATCAGGGTTAGTGTTACTGGCTGCAGAAAGGAGAATGATGTGGAGAGATTGTTTATTGTGTCAGTATGGGTGGAAGTCAAAAACAGGAAGGGCATCATTACTGTATTGGGAGTAGTCTATAGGTCACCAATTAGCCTTCAGGACTCTGAAGATTTTGTAATGGTGCAGAAATAACAGGGTAGTTGTTATGGAAGACTTCAATTTCCAAATTATTGACTGATACCTCCTTGCTGCAAGAAGTCTGGTGTGTCCAAGGAAGATTCTTAACACAGTATATGGACAAGACGATCAAGGACTGGGTAACGAACCTCATCAGATGTTCAACTTCTCACTGGGGGAGCATTTTGGAGATAGTGACCACAAATCTCTGAGCTTTAGCATTACTAAGAACAAGGATAGGAGTAGGCCAATAGTAAAGTGTTTAACTGGGATGGGATTAGGCAGGAATTGGGGAAAGTAAATTGGAAATCGATGATTTAGGGAGAAAAACACGGAAGTAACGTGGAGAATATTTAGGGACCATCTGTGTGGGGTTCTGGATCAACTTGTCCCACTGAGACAGGAGTAAACTGGAAGGATAAGATAACTGTGTTCGGCAAAAGAGGTGAGACAGCTAGTTAAGAGGAAGAAGGAAGCATAAAGAAGGTTTAGGAAGCAAAAGAAAGGAAAGGCTCATGAGAATTATACTGTAGCCAGGAAGCAATTTAAGAAAGGACTTAGATGAGCTAGAAGAGGGCACAAGAAGGTCTCAGCAAGTAGGATTAAGGAAAACCTAAGGTGTCTATATACATGAAGAGCAAAAGGATGATGGGAGGGAAGATAGGGCTATTTAAGAATAAAGGAGGCAACATGTGCCTGGAGGTATAGGTGGTGGGAGAGGTCCTAAATGAATACTTTGCTTCAGAGTTCACCAGAGAGAGGGACCTTGGTCAATGTGAGGTCAGTATAGAACAAGCTTGTGCGCTGGACCATGTTGTGGTTAAGAAAGAGAAACTGCTGGATCTTCTTAATAACATGAGGGTTGATAAGTGCCCAGGCCCAGATGAGATATACAAACATTGTGTGAGTTAAATATGTGTGAGGAGTGGGATCAGTACACAGGAGGATGCTTCCTTACCAGCACAGTCACAGTCTTAAAAACTAGCATTATTCAAAAGAACAAGCCATTTTCTTGTCAGAAAAACAAATTCCGCAGTTTCAATGTGTTCTGTTTTTATCTATTCACTCTTTCAACCATTCCCTCCTTATTATCCACTTTATTTTTCCATCCTGTTACAAATTCATGGCATAATTTTTTTTTTTAATTATTCCTGGCAGTTCTGTGAGTTGCTTGGGAAGAGTTTTCATGTTTCTGATTCAGTTGATTGTTTTCTTCATCTTCAAACAATAAACTTTATTCTCAATAAGTTATTCACAAAAAAGAAAACTCTTTTCACATTCTTAGTGTCATATCCATGTATCTTCATCAATGTACATGGTTATAAACGCACTCTATTTACACAATTGTCACCACTGTGGCACCTTTTCATTACTCCCCCTTCTGTTTTTATGAGGGACTTCCCCTTGGTCTCAACCCCGCAATGCATGGTAATGGAAGGACTCTAGACTGTAGTCCTGACCCATAGGTTCATCGTGTTGGCTGCGCCAACCCTCAGCATATACTCCTGCAGCCTGAAATGTGACAGTCAACAGCATTCCCATACCAACATCTCAATGTGCTGGAAGACCAATAGGATTCAGGTAGACCAAAGTGTCTTTCACCAAGTTGATGATCCTCTTGTAGCTCTGGATGTTTGACTCTGTGCCCGGGAACAGCCCTTAAATCAGAGAGTTCTCTGTCATACTGCAGCTGGGGATGAACTGTGACAAGAACCCTTGCATCATTCCCCACACACTCTTCGCAAAATATGCATTCTGCATTCTGCGAAGAGGTGGATAACTGTCTCCACTTCATCACAGTCATCTCGGGGATAATTTCCATTCCTATTGAACAGGGAGGATGTGACTGGAAGGGTTCCTCTCACCACCAGCTTGGCCAAGTCCTGGTACTTGTTCATGAGCATTGGTGAAGAGGCATTCTGCCAGATGACCTGGACAGTCTGCTTAGGGAACCACCCCACGATGTCCATTGTGTCCTTGACCCTCAGTGTCTACAGAATGTTTTGTGCTGACTACTGCCTGATGGACTTGTGGTCAAAGGTGTTTGACTGGGAAAACTTTTCCACATAGGATAGGTGGTATGGCAAAGTCCAGCTGACTGGGACATTGCACGGCAGCAGAGCCAGGCTCATCCTTTGCAACACCTGGGACAGGTAGAAGCTTAGCACACAGCAACCCTCTTAATTTGGTTTCGCACAGAGCTGATGCAGCCACACATGAAGGTGGTCATTACGATGAAAGACATGATGAGTACACCCTTTCCCCCTTTGTCTGGTGACTTGTACATGGCAATTCTTCAGACCCTTTTCAATTTGGATACGCTTACAAACCGGAAGACTACTCTGGTGACTGCCAGGGTGGAGGTGCAGGGGATGGGCCACACCTGGTACAGCATTTCTGAGAACACTTTGTACCTGATGACCAGGTTCTTTTCAGTTATTTAGAGGTAGCCACATAGCCACAGACCAAAATTTCTGGTGGACCTCTTCTGGTGGAAGAGGTGACTAGGAATGAAGATGAGGGTAGCGCAGTGGATGTTGTCCATATGGACTTCAGTAAGGCCTTCGATAAGGTACCACATGGAAGGTTAGTTAGGAAGGTGCAGTCTTTAGGTATAAATTTTGAGATAGTCAAATGGATTGAACATTGGCTGAAAGGGAGAGGCCAGAGAGTGGTAGTGGAAAATTGTCTATCAGGTTGGAGGCCAGTGATCAGTGGTGTGCCTCAGGGATCAGGGCCCATTGTTGTTCGTTATATACATTAATGATCTAGATGATGGGGTGGTGAATTGGATTAGTAAATATGCAGACGATACTAAGATAGGTTGAATAGTGGATAATGAAGAAGGTTTTCAAGGATTGCAGAGGGATTTGGGTTGCTTAGAAAAGTGGGCTGAAAAATGGCAGATGGAATTTAATGCTGATAAGTGTGAGATGCTTAATTTTGGTAAGAAGAATCAGAACAGGACATACGTAGTAAATGAGAGAGCATTGATGAATACAGAAGAGCAGAAGGATTTAGGAGTAACGGTACATCGTTCCCTGAAGGTAGAAACTCATGTGAATAGGGTGGTGAAGAAGGCTTTTAGTATGCTGGCCTTTATCAATCATTACATGGAATATAGGAGTTGGGAAGTGATGTTGAGATTGTATAAGGCGTTGGTGCGGCCTAATTTAGGAAGTTCTGGTCGCCTAATTATAGGAAGGATATAAACAGAGTGGAGAGAGTGCAGAGAAGATTTACCAGAATGTTACCTGGGTTTAAGCATCTAGAGTACAGGGAGAGATTGGGCAGATTAGGTCTTTATTCTTTGGAGCGTAGAAGATTGAGAGGGGATTTGATAGAGGTATTTAAGATTATGAAAGGGATGTGGATGTGGATAGACTATTTCCGTTAAGAGTAGGAGAGATTGAAACAAGAGGACATGAGTTAAGAGTTAAGGGGCAGAGGTTTAGAGGTAACATGAGGGGGAACTTCTTTACTCAGAGAGTGGTAGCGGTGTGGAATGAGCTTCCGGGAGAAATAGTGGCGGCAGAGTCAATTTTATTAATTAAGAAAAAGCTGGACAGGTATATGGATGAGAAGAAGGTGGAGGGTTATGGTCATTGTGCAGGTAGGTGGGACTAGAGAGGAAGGTTTGGTTCGGTGCGGACTAGAAGGGCCTAATGGCCTGTTTCCGTGCTGTAATTGTTATGTTATGTTACGTTATGTTATCTGCCCCGACCGATTTTTGTTGCATGACTCAGCCCCTTCAAACCAGATCCTCAATAGCTTCAGGTAGATCTGTCTGTGAAGGGGTTGGTGGACCTGTCAAACCAGTTACTGAAGAGAATTGCCTTGTTCTTTTTTCGGTTTACCCTGGCTCCCAATGGCAACTCAAATTGGCCGCAGATGATGAGTAGTGGAGACCGATCATGTGTCAGAGCAGAATAGGGTGACACTGACCACGTATTGGGAGGCTTTGACCTGAGTACCTCCACTGCCTCGCAACAGCACTCCCTCTTACACCCTCAACATTCCTAATGGATTCAGCAAAGGGCTCTATGGAACACACAAATAAGACTGGAGAGGGCAGCCAACCTTGCCTGACTCCAAACCTGATAGGGAAGTTATCTGTTTCCCACCCATTGATTTGAACTGCACCACGGTTGTCCATGTAGACCAATTTAATCCAATTTTGGATTCCCTCCCCAAAGTCCAATTTGGAAAGCACATCCATCATGTACCGTATGTGTGCAATATCTGGTCAAAAGCCTTCTCCTGGTCTAAGCTGACCAGGCAGGTGTCCACCTTACGTCTTGCACATTGACGATAGTATCTCTGAGCAGCATGAGGCTGTCAAAGATTTTGCTGCCCAGAACTGTGCAGGTTTAGTCTGGGTGGATCACCTGCCCTCAATTAGTGATGGTCTGGACAGGATCTTGTAATCAATGTTTAACAATGATGTGGGCCTCCAATTCCTGTTATCTTCTTCTTCCCCTTTTGTTGGAAGATGAGGGTAATGATGGGCTTTCTCATGCTATCTGACATGCTGCTTGCCAGGAGCAGGAGTTTTACTCAACCAAAAGGAATGGATGGAGTCTGTCAACTCCCCCAGGGACCAGACTGACTCACTTACTGACGTCGAAGTTGTGGGAAGTTATTCTGTCTGTGGCCTTTTAACAGCACTGAGTTACCCCAGTTTACAAACAAATAATGAATACACTTACTCTTTTCTTTCAACACACTATAGAGTCGACTTTCTTTATTCTCTGTAGATACAACATTGCATTCTTCAACTCCCCAAACACCACCCAGCCAAACCCCTCTCACCTGCCACATGGGTAATCCTGACGCTCTCACTCTCCTCCTCCTATGTCCAAGATCCATCACTCATATACTGAAACTTAACAAACCCACACATGCGCACTATTACTTCTACATGTCGCTTCGCTTGCATCATCAGTGGTGACCAATGAAGGCAGGTTATGCGACCATGACAGCCTTATTGTTCAACAGTCACAGACCAGCATAAAAGGAACTATTGAACCTCTTCATTAAGGCAGTAGATCACAGTACTCCCTCTGTGAACTTTTTGGAAGTAGCAGTATGATCACATCTCATCCTCTTCCACTGTGTGGGCTCTGGATCAGAAAATGATCTTGGAGGACTCCGAGGTGAATAGTGTGGCTTGCCAGCTCTTCAACTTCCAGAGTTCCTCTCTCACATCCACCCTTCTTGACAGCAAAAGGAAGAGTTTCTGGAGGTTAGTCTGGAGTTGGCACCGTTCTCTCTGCCTCTGTCTTGCTCTCCAAATACCTTCATCGCTTCCTACCACTTCACTGGGGAACCAAAGAAGGGCTTCACAGTTCTCCAGTCTGGTGATCCTCTTTAGTTCCTCGATGTTCTCTGGGGTCAGCAGCTTCACGTTGAGTTTCCACATTCCCCTCCGCACTTTCTGGTCCTTCTGTAGGTGGCAGAAGGTGCAAAGGAGACAGTGGTCAAAGAAGAACACCAGCATAATGTCAGTAGTTCTGACCATGATGGTCATCGACTTGAAAATGAAGTCTATCCGAGACTGGGTTGAGCCATCCGATCCTGACCAGGTGGGCTGCTGCTGTATTCCATCTGCAGGGTTGCTAAAGTTGTCGCAAGGCTGTGTGACCCTTACCTCTTCCATCAGGTGTCTGGAGGAGATGTCCAGTCTGCTGTCGGCACTGCCAGATTATCCAGCCGCATCTTTGATGCAGTTTAAGTCACCAGCCAGAATGTTGCCAGCAATGGTGGAAGTTGCTGGAAGACGGCCAGCCTCTTGTGCTGCATGTGCGAGGCATACACATTTATCAGCTGGAGCGGGGTGTTGCGGTACATTAGATCCAACACAACTAGACACTCCCCCAACCACCTCCTTAATCTCGGTGATTACAAAGTTGCCTTCCCGCAGCAAGGTACTCAGACTGGAGACTTAACAATCTCCTCCCCCTCCAACCCCCCGTCCCCACTCCCCCACCCCAACCATACCAGCAAGCCAAAGGGCCATTTTTGCAAACACCTCCGATAATTTCTGAGGTGTGGTAGCCACACTTCTTTGTGGGTATCACATCTACCTTGACTTTGGCAAGGTATTGCAGGACGCTTTAAACATTGTGCAGTGCATATGACAGTGTACACATTGAAGGTTGCTATTTTAATCCCCATTGTGGTTTATTGGAATCTCCAGTTCACAATCCTACAGTCCAGTGTCAATCAGCCTGAACCCTTTTGGCCACCACTTTGGTGAACTGCAGCATTGATTTCAGACTCAGGAACAGGGAGTGATCTTCTTCTGAGAGTGGGGTCTCCTCAGATGTTCTCAGGAGCTAATGCAGATATTGCAAGTTTTCTCAAAAAAACCTTGACCATCTCCTTGAAATTTTTCCTCTGTCCACTCAGTGATCTCTTTCTGTGGTGAAGACCAGGTATTGTTGAATTATTAGAAGTCAGTTGGAATGTAGCACCTCACATGTAACCCTACCTCACCTTATATTGACGTGGAAAGGACTGATCTTTTCATTGCAAAGGAAAGAACATTTTGTAAATAGAAGAATAAGCCACATTGCCCTAAGGCTGCCCCACTATTCACTTTGATCATGATTGATCTATCCCAAGACTCAACTCCTCATCTGTGCCAGTTCCCTAAAGCCCTCACTTACTTAATCATTTAAGAAAATATCTACCTCCTCTTTAAATACATCTGATTTTCTAACCTTCACAACTCTCATGGGTAGAGAATTCCAGAATTTGACCACCTTCTGTCAAAATGTGCTCCGTGATCGGTTAGCATGGCAGGTAGTGCAAAGAGTTACAGCGGCAGTGACCAGGACTTTGATTCGAATCCAGCGCTCTCTGAAAGGAGTTTGTATGTTTTTCCCATGTCTACAAGGTTTCCCTTTGGGTGCTTCAGTTTCCTCCCACCATTCAAAACGTACTGGGGGTTTGAAGGTCATTTGGGTATAATGTTGTAGGTCAATTTGTAGGCCATGGGGGCATAGGCTCATGGACCAAAGGGGCCTCATACTGTGCTGTATGTCTACATTTAAACATTTAACACATTCTGTGGATCCCATACTTCCAAGGATCTGGTTGATCTCATCCTATGGCCACCCAATGCTCTGCCTCACACCCATCTTATTGGTTGTCTGATGCATTCATCCATATAAAGGTAAAGGTAAAGCTTCCATTATTGTAACATAATACTAAATTCAGAATGTAACATACATTAAATTCTGTCTACCACAAGTAAGGACGACAGAGAGAGACGTCATTTTGTCCAGCGCCACTCACAGAAATCTACAGCACCTAGTGTTCCAAGGCAGTCACTCCTCCCAGTACTGACCAGCCCTGAGCCTGCTTAGGTTCTGAGATCAGACAATCTTAGGCAGATTATGCCCATGTCTTAACTGATCGGACAGGTCCTAATAGCTAATTGAATGGCTTTTCTTCTCCAACATCAATATGCTTTAATGACAAAAGAGTCCAAAAGCAGCAAAAAAACACTTTTTCTACATTTTTTTCTACTGGTTCCTTGTGACACACTTGGATGGATTAATCTTTATTCTTGGAGACTGCTGTCCCCAAATACCTCAGTAGAAGCCTAAGAAAACAAGGGTTTTCCACATCCCTTTCAGGATATTGCAAGGCCAATGATCCGAGATGTAATTGCTGTGGAAAAATGACAGTCAATTTGCACTCTGCAACTCCTACAAAAACCAATGTGGCAATGAATGGATAATCTCATTTGAGGGATAAATATTGTCCAATACAAGAGGAGTAACTACTTTGTTCGGCTTCATGTAATTTCAGCAATTTGTTTTGCTTGAGAAAATTGGTGAGGCCTCAGATTACCATAATCATCAATTAATTCAGCATGGAAACAACCCCTATGGTCCAACTTGTCCATGCTGATGAAGTTGTTTACCTAAGTTAGTCCATTGCCTGTGTTTGGCCCCTATCCCTCTGAACAGTTCCTCTGTAAATGTCTTAAATATTACAATTATGCCCACATCTCCTGCTTATTTTGGAGCATCTCATTTGGAAAGTGGAGTCTTCAACACTTCCTCTAAAGTCAAACTAAGTAAGTGTGTTCCAGTCTCTGGAGTGGGATATAAGTCTTCAAAAACAAGACCATCTCAGAAGTAGCAGAAGATGCTCTAAAATGGATCTTTAAAACTATGAAAGTTTTTCAAGGGATGATATGAGAAAAATGGTGCCCAAGGATATAAATACAAGATAGTTAATAAAAGGCTAAGTTTTCAGGGGCATTACTCCCAGAAATTCATTGAACATGCTACCCTTTTTCATCAATCAGTTAAAGCTGCCAGCACTGATGAATGCAAGTGGGATCTCTAAGCATAATAAGAGGAAAGGAAATAGAGATATCAAAGCAAACTGGGAAGAGTGAATTGTTCAATATAAACAGTGTCCTTGATTGTGGATAGAGTGACCAATTTATGTGCTGAATATTGCCTGAATAGAGCAGACACAGAGAACGTGTTTTCAGTAGTGAGAGAGTCTCGGACCAGATGGCAAGGCTTCAGAATAAAAGGACATCCCTTCAGAGGAAACATTTCTTCAACCAAAGGGTGGTGAATCTGTGGAATTCGTTGTCGCGGACAACTGTGAAGGCCAAGTTATTAGGTACATTTAAAGCAGAGGTTCATAGTTTTTTGATGAATAAGGAGCGTCAAAGATTATGGGAAAAAAGCAGGAGAAAGTGGTCGAGGGAAAAGTAGCCTGATTTGAATGGCGGAGCAGACTCAATGGGCTGAATTGCCCAATTCTGTTTTTCATTTTAAAATATTTTTATTGAGTTTAACATATAATTCCTACATACATAGTCTTTAATAAAACAAATAAAAGGTCATATCATATACATATGGATAGAAAATAAGTAAAACTACATTAGACAATCCCTTGATCTAAACAAAGAGTAAATTCTGTCTGATGTAATGATATGATCTATGACAACCATATTAAACCCATATTTAACAAGTTCATCTAAAAAAGGATGAAAAAAAAGCATTGCCCAATTCTGCTCTGATGTTTTAGGCCTCATCATCTCATGTGCTGTAGGTACATAATTCCATGTATTTGTTTAGTACACAGTATATTCCTGGGGCATTGATTCCACTGGCAAGACTGCCATTGATCCTCAAAATAAAGTGGCCCATTTTTAAGCTGTATTGATGTGAAACTGGTGAGATATTTGGAAGACCAGATTCTCTTCCTCAAAGGACCATTTGGATTATCATTTTGGTCACTTGCAGTGATTAATTTCTTTTACTTCAAAAAATTACCCCCTAAATTGAAGAACAAGTGTTCTCACTGCCCACTTTGGCAGTTCTTCAAGCTCTCCCACTGCTGGGCACAGTTTCTCCTTTCTAAGTTTTTGACTGATGAATTAATGTGAGGAATCCAAATAAAGTATTGAGTACAAGAGTTGGGATGTAATGGTGAAGAGATGTCACATGTAGATAGGGTTGTAAAGAGAATTTTGGCACATCAGACTCCATAAATCAAAGTATTGAACAGGAATTAGGATGTTATAGTGAAGTTGTATAAGACCTGGTTAAGGCCAATTTTGGAGTATTGTGTGCAGTATTTGTCACCTACCTAAGAGCAAGATATCAATAAGATTGAATGAGTTCAGAGAAGATTTTCAGGACTTGGGGAAAAACACACTGAAAGGCTGGAGGAACTCAGCTAGTCTTTTCAGTGATTATAGGAGACAAAGATATCTTGCCAATGTTTCGGGCCTGAACCTTTACTTAAGGAATAAGCAGAATGAGCCAGGACGAGGAAATCTCAGAAAGTCTCAGAATTCAAACAATGCTGGTTGGGGGAGGAATCAAAACCAACAAAAGGTGTTAATTGGACATGATAAAGGATGAAGTAAGAATTGATCATGTCTGTGCAAAAGTAGATGGAAGGGATAGACAAAGCTGGGGGAAAGTGATGGGGAAAGAAGCGAGGGGGGTCTTAACGAAAGTCAGATAGGTCGATATTACCGGAATGACATCCAGTGTAGGATGCCCAGTAGGAAGTGGAGGTGTTGTTCATCCAATTTGCAGGTTATCTCAATCTGGCAGTGTATGACACCATGGACAGACATGTCAGCAAGGAAATGGGATGGGGAATTGAAATGGCAATAGCAGCGGACAGAGCCAGATGCTCAACAAGGCGATCTCCCAGTCTGCGTTCATTCTCTCCGATGTAGAGGAGATCTGAATGTGGAATCAGGCCACTTCTACAGGGCCTACCCAAAATGTGTAGCTACTTATGCACAGGCAACAAGGGGGAAAATGGACAACACCACCACCCCAATGAAGTCAACACCCCCTCAATCTCAGCTGTGACCGAAACTCACAGAGTTTCACAGACTGTGAAAGAGATCAAGATTGGGGAAGAGAGGAGACCTCAAGTATATCCAACCCTCAAACCCAAACCACGCCTGGAGGCCCCTCCTGAGGACCAGAGGCAATGGAGGATGGAGCTGTGAGGGAAAATGGTGGATAGTAGGAAAAAGAAAGAAAATGCAAGATACCTGCAACGGACATTGCTAGCAGGGGGAAGAAAAGGGTCAAGGCCAAGCAGAAGCCAGCAGCCTTTTGGCATCGGAGGAGGAAGCCAGTACAAATGCTGGATGCAAACACAGGATGTGTAAGGACGGAGAGGAAAGAAAGGAAGAAAACAGATTATAATTAAGCCTGACGGTGGGTGATTCAGCACTCAGCGACCCCCAGCTTCAGGAGGTCATGAGCAAGGCAGAGTCCTGTGACTCCTGACTCTGGGAGACCAGGAGCAGTGCAGAAGCAGTCACACCACCCCCCCCCCCAGCTCCGGGAGAGACCAGGGGCAATGGAGAGGTGGTCGCTCCCAGCTCCGTGAGACCAAGAGCAGACTAGATGCCGTGGCTCCCCAGCTACGGGAGAAGAATACAAACCAGCCAAGAGACGGAGGAGCAGAAGCCTGGTCAGATTTTCCCCCAATGACACCACCAGCGTTGCCTGAGGAGACTCTGCTCCCAGAGAAGAATTACCCCCTGTTCTTGAACCCACAATCAGTACAGAAGCTCACAAAAGTGGTGGGCATGTGGATTCAGGCTGTTGGACACTGACTGGACTGAAAGAATTACGAACTGGGGACTCTTATGAACAAAATTGGAGATTAAATTCGAAAATCTAAATGTGCGCAGTGTTAAACGCACTATGCGATGTGTTAATGCTTTACCATACCTTGGTAAAGTCAAAGCTGATGCAATTTTCTTACAGGAGTGTGGGTCGCCACATGTCTGAAACTATCAGGAGTTGCTGTGGTGGTGGCCCCATGGATTGTCGTATGGTTGGGTTGGAAACGATTGTCACACCTCCGGTCTGGGCATCTTGCTGTGGAGAGGCAACTTTGCAATCACCGAGATTAATGAGGTGGACCTGAAGTATCTTGACACCCTGCTCCAGCTGATCAATGTGTATGCCTTGCCTGTGTGGAGCGAGAGGCTGGCCATCTTCCAGCAGCTCCCACCATTAACTGGCAATGTTCAGGCTGGTGACTTCAATTGATTCATCGATGCAGCCAGACAATCTGGCGGGCCCGACAGCAGACTGGACAGCTCCTTTAGACTCCTGATGGAGACAGTAAAGAATGCACAGCTGTGCGATGCTTTCAGCAACCCTGCAGGTGGAACACAGCCACAAGCCACCTGGCCAAGATCGGAAGGCTCACCCAGTCCTGGAAAGACTTGTCTTCGTATTGATGACTGTCACAGTCAGAACCGCTGACATTCTTCCCTGGCCACTTCCTCCTTTGTGCCTCCTGTCACCTTTTGGAGGACCAGAAGACAGGCAGGGGAACATGGAACCTGAAAGTAAAGTTTCTGACCCCGGAGAATATACAGGAACTAAAGAAGGAGTACACTGGTTGGAGAACCGTGAAACCCTTCTTTGACTCTCCAGTGACCTGGTGGGAAGCAACCAAAGAGAACATCAAAGTATTTTTTTATCTTCAGAGGGCAAAACAGAGACAGCGGGAACTGAGCCAGCTCCAGACTGACCTGCAGCAACTCCTCCTTCTGCAGTCTAGAGGGGTGAATGAGAGGGAGGAACTTCAAACGATGAAGAGTTGGCAAGCCTTGCTATTCACCTCGGAGCCTCCAAGATCATCTTCCGATCCAGAGGCTGCACAGTGGAGCAGAATGAGATGTGCTCATGTTTCCTCTTCCAAAAGGTTCACAGAGGGAGCTCTGTGATCTACAGCTTTAAGGAAGAGGATGGCTCAGTCACATCCTCTCAGATGGGCATTTAGAGGATCATCAGATCCTTTTATGCCAGTCTGTATGACACTAAGACTACAGACAGAATAGCCTCCCAAAACGTTCTGTCCTCCATCACAGAGGTCTTAGATGACAGCAAGAGGGAATGTCTGGATCAGCCAATTACTCTGAGGGAGCTGACGGACTCTCCTTTGGGTTGAGTAAGACACCTGGAAGTGATGGCCTACCAACTGAGTTGTACACAGCTCTGTAGCACTGGGTGCACCTGGACCTGCTGGAAGTGTTCAACACTATGCTCCTGTCAGGAAGCATGTCAGACTCCATGAGGAAGAGCATCATCTCCCTTATCTCCAAACAGAAGGGGAAGATGGAGGATACCAGGAATTGGAGACACATTTCATTGCTAAACATTGACAAGAAAATTCTGTCCAAGGCCATTGTCAATTGAGTCAGGTCTGCCCTGGGGCAGGCGATTCACCCAGAACAGACCTGCTTGGTTCTGGGCAGGAAGCTCTTTAACAGCCTCATGCTGATCAGAGATACCATCACCTATGTGCAGGACAGGGGGGTGGACACTTGCCTGGTCACCTTAGACCAGGAGAAGACTTTCGACTGGATATCACACACGTACATGATGGATGTGCTCTCCAAAATGGATTTTGGGGAGAGAATCTGAAATTGGATTAAACTGCTCTATACAGACATCTGTAGTGAAGTCCAAATCATGGGTTGGAAACAGATAGCTTCCTCATGAAGTCTGGAGTCAGCAAGGCTGCCCACCACCTCCAATCTTATTTGTGTGCTACATAGAGCTCTTTGCCGAATCCATCAGGAAGGACGAGGGCATAAGAGGAGTGTTATTGCCAGGCAGCAGAGGCACTCAGATCAAACCCAATCTGTACATGGACAACATTGCCATTTTTGGAGAATGACCACCATATGCGGACATTTTGAGTCAACGAGAAGAAGAGTGAGGCATTGTTCTTCGGTAACTGGCCCAACCAGTTCACCATCCTTTTTACAGTCAGATTTGACTACCTGAAGTTGGTGGGGATCTGGTTTGGAGGAGCTGAGGCATACAACAAGAAATGGTCGGAGTGGATCGCAAAAGTCCATGAAAAATTGGGATGGGGAGCATGGTGGCTCCTCTCGAAAATGGGGAATAATCTGATCATCAGGTGCAAGATACTCTCGGTGCTGCTATACGTGGCACAGGTGTGGCTCATCCCCCGCACCTCTGCCCTGGCGGTTAGCAGAGCAGTTTTCAGATTCATTTTGGAGTTCCAAAATAGATAGGGACTGAATGTACCATTTGCCAGAAAATGGGGGCAAGGGCATACGCAACATGGCCCTCATCCTGATGATCACCTTCGTGTTTGGCTGCATCAGGCTAGATGCATGGAACCAAAGTACAAGGGCACCAAGTGCTGCTACATACTGAGGTGCTACCCATCCCAGGTGTTGCAAAGGTTAGGCCTGGTCCCATTGCCGCACGATGTCCCAGTTAGCTGGACTTCACGCCTATCCTTCATTGAAATGTTTTTCCAGTACACCTTTGACCATGACCATCAGGCAATGGTCAGCATGGAATGTCCTGCATAAACTGAGGATGATTCTCTGGACAGACCATCCAGGTCATCTGGCAAAGTGCCTCATCACCAGGGCTCACAAGCACAAGGACTTGGCCTGGCTGGCAGTGAGAGGTCCCTCCCAGTGAGATCCTTCTTGCACAACTGAAACATCATTCTCCACATCCATTGTCATTGGATGGTTGCAGTGGAGTGGAGACTGTTGCCCACTTCTTTGCTGAATTTAGATTTTCAAAAAGTGTGTGGAGAAGGATGCATGGGGTGGTTCTGACAGTGAGCGATGGCCAATACCATATGGGGGATTCAGCACTTCACTTGGGGGTGGGGGGGGGGAAATGCCTGCAGATGCCACCCTTGGTGCTGATCCTGTCCACTCCTCCATTCCCACCAATTGTCTCCTTTGCACCTACCCCGTGACCACAGAAGATGCTCCACCTGTGCCCACACCTCCTCCCTCACCACCATTCAGGGTCCCTTAAAAGTGAAGCAACTCTTCTCTTGTGAGTCTTCAGGGACCCTCTACTTGCTGCATCTGGTCCTCTAGTTGTTGTCTCCTCTAGATCAGAGAAACTGGACACAGACTGGGAGATCATTTTGTTGAGTACCTTGTCTTTGTTCGGCAGGTTTTTCAATGCAGTAAAGTAAATGGAGTTTAGTTTCCTAATAGCCCGGAATACGAGCCCGGGACTGAATGACATATCACTGGGGATCTCCCAGTGGCCACCCATTTCAATTCCCCATCCTATTACCTTACTGACATGTCTATCCATGCTCTGCCAGAATGGCCACCTGCAAATTGGGGGAACGACATCTCATCTTCCGATCTGCACCCTCCCACCAGATGGCATCAACGTTGACTTTTCTGATTTCTGTTAAAAATCCCAAATCCCACCTTCCTCCCCATGTCTCCTTTCCTCTAGTTCTGTCTCCCCTTTTCCTTCAGTTTCCTTTCATAGACCCCAAATCAATCCTCATCTTTCCTCTTATCACATCCAATTAACTTTTGTTTGTTGGCTGGACTCCCACCACTCCTATTCGTCCACCTTTCTCTCCCAGTCTTGAGACAACTGCATGCTTTTTGTTAATACTTTGAAGAAGGGCTCAGACCCGAAGCGTCTTTACCTCCTCTGGACGCCGCGAGACCAGCTCAGATCCTCCCAGCATTTACTGTGGTTACAACAATCACACTGTCTGCAGACTTCCGTGTGTCACTCCTGGTTAACACGCACCTCTGATTTCTGATACCGACAAAGATCCTTTTTCAGCAGCTTTGCTGTTTGTAAGGGTTATTAGCCATTGAAAATATTGCAAGCAGACTGACCAAAGCTGTAACCGACTGCGATTTAAAAAAAGGCACTTTGCATATGGGTTTAATATTAAGCAACATAGAGAAATGTCAAATTAGAACTTTCAGATGCTAAGAATAGTACACGTAATTAAAAAGGGAGAATCGTGTTGTTGAATAAGGTGCAGTATGAAAAATACTTGGGGATGCCTGTTAGCTGTGTGTTAACATTTTTTAGCATTAGTGCCCACCAGTTATTGCCAAGGCAAATGGAATACACGAGTATGTCGTTGTCAATTGGGATATATATTCAAAGAGTAAATTGTGATCCAATTTTGATCTGCTGCAAAGTTACATTGTATATTTAATATTTAAAAATCACATAAAACGAATGCATTCTTTCTTGGTCTAATAGGACAAAGGATTGTAGGTTCTCGCGAAAAGGGCAAGTGGTTTGTGTAGATAAAGAAAAATCTAGGTGCAGTCTTCGGTTCGCGACAATTATTCTTTCAAATGATGTTTTGGCTTTGGAAGTCATAGGGGACAAATTAATTGGACAGGCTATCAAATGATTTGAAGCTAACAGTTGCTTCTACATTAACTGCACTCCCCTGAAGCGAGAAGGTTGCGTTGCGCTCTGATCAAGCGATATAAAGCGATACAGCTTTTAACAGATACTCCCTTCCCCAATAATGTCATCAGAAGCCTTCCTGACAGAGATTTGTAGATTTTTGTTCGGCAGGTTTATCAATGCAGTAAAGTAAATGGAGTTTAGTTTCCTAATAGCCCGGAATACGAGCCCGGGACTGAATGACATATCAGTGCATCAATTGACATTGTGTAATCCGGATCTACCTTTACACAAATATTTATGTGCAATCGTCCTTTCATTGATACACCATGGCTGTTAAATTATTTCACTCTACTTGCGCCAAAGCTATCTACGATAAATTGCAGTAATTCATTTTGATGAAACTGTATTTCCCACTTCAGTCACAACGATTCATTATCCCAGCACCAAGCCAAGAATGATCGTGATTCAAACTTAATATTGCTTTTTTTTTGCAACTGAAATGTTTGCACGAGTAAAATTAGCCACTACACCTAGTCGGAACCACTCGCTAATTTTAGCCAGTAGTCAGTATCAGATTAATATGTTGCAAGCGGCTGCAACCCTTTAAGAAAATCTGTAGAGATGTCAATTGTTGGTAAACATTAGGGCCAACGCTTATGATCAACAGGAGATTAAATTTGTCTGCACTGCCATTAAAAAAAACCCGAGATGTGTTTGAGAGCCATGCATTCATTCACAACTCGAGATTCTTAAACCTGGGCAGCCATCCGTCATTCCGTCCGAGTGACAGTTTCAAAGTCTGGCTCTGAATTTTGCCTATTCATTTTGGACAGAATATATCAATACCAGAATAGTTAAAGGCTGAACATGACACGTAAGATCCTTGGTATCGGTTGTTATTTGCCCCTTTTTTGCCTGCTGCTGGAGAGGTTCCAAGCTCCGAGCTGGGAAATGTAGTATAGCAGCGTGCGGCGCGCGAGTGAATCCGGGCTGCGTTCCATTCCTGGAGCTGGACGACCGGAAACTACATCTCCCATGATGCAAAGAGACACATTGCCTCCTTCTGGCCTTCTATTGGCCAAGACTTCATTTCAGGGCCCGGTAGGACCAATAGTAGATGGCGATGGATCGGCGGGTTGGGCTACAATCGGCCGGCTGCCAGCGTTGGGGAGAGAAGTGCCACGACTCCAAGGCGTAGGGGCTCACTTCGTTCTGTGCATCGGCGGGGAGGGCGAACAGCTGGAAGAGGAAAGGGGCAAGAAGGACACCAACTAGGAAAGCATTTGTTGCACGGTCTGTGCTGCACAACAGTTGCATTTAACTCCCCCGAGAGAGGCAGAGGGAGATCCAAGCTTTGGCTCACGTTTGAGGTAAGGAGGCTCCATTGAGAATAATGCAGGGCATTGTGCCCTCACCACGGGGTTAGAGCGTTTAGCTTCCATGGGGCACTGTTGCCCCCCCCCCCCAACCACCTCTCTCTTCACACCTATTGCCTTGTTACTGGCTGTATTCATTATGATTATGACACCCCCCCCCCCCCTTTCGTTCAAGTAAAATACGATGCATACGTGTTCAACTCGAGGAAAGGTAGGCAGAGTAAAGTGTGCCTGAGTGTTGGGAGGGGAAATTTAAAATGAAAAAGTCTTTATTTTTATGGGGGGGGGGGGAAACTTGGCTTAAATGTGTTGGTAAGGGGGAGACTTGTCAGATGATTGGATTAACTGTGAGGCAGTTTTAAGTAACTGTTTTTTTTGTAGTGGTGGGAAATTCTGGGCAGATTTTTTTTAAATTGAGCTGATTATTTGTCAAAACGGGGCTTTGATTCTTTTATTAATACAAAATAAACAAACATGTTTGTGAGGATTTGTATTGCAGTTCTTTATATTGAAGAATTTAAAACGAGACTTTTCAGAACAAGTAAAACTTACCCTTTGAAGTTGTGATTTTGATACAGGACTTTTCTTCCATTCAGGCCATTAGTTAGTGTTTACGTTGCAAAAAGGTACTTGTGCAATGTGACGTTCTGCATATGTATTACAGAGAAATGCTATGAAGCACGATTGAAAATTTCAGTTTCAATTTATTTTTAGGCTGGCATAAATATTTAGTAATATAGTTAAATATCTAGAGGAGAATATTGGGGTGATGGGGAAGAGGTTTGAAAACGCAAGCAACTTTTACTGACAAAGATCTCTTTTGAGAAAATCTGTCAAAAGTTGAGAGATTGCATTGGCCAGAGCTTTTCACTGTAATAAAAATGGTTATCCATCTAGAAAATGTAGAGGGATTGAGGCTGAACATGGAGTCTAAAAGCATACATCTGTCTGACATTCCTAAAAATAACCTATTGAAAATAGTATTTTATTTCTGTTGCCTCGTTTAAAAAGTATTTTTGTTATTCCCCTTCCCTTGCACTATGCATTTGGATTTTGCTAAATGATCTCCTTATTCTTTTTTAAAAAAGGGCAGATTGAGCAGAGATTATTTTCAGCAGCTAACGGTTTGCGAGGGGCAGATTGAGGAATGTGTGTACACGTTGGCCCTGTGAAATACGGAGGATCTGGCACTGAAATCTGACCACTCATGAACTGCCTCATATTACTTAATACAGTGTCACCAGGATCTGACGGATGAAGGAAGGGAGGGGGAAAAAGAGGGGGAGGGTGGGTATTTGAAGCTTTAAAGATATGTTTATTGATGGATATTTTGCATAATTTGAACAGATTACTGCTAAATTTAACTTGCTCAAATTTCAATTCTTTGGATACTTGCAAGTCTGGCATTTTCTTGAATTGTGTCTCTAATTTTCCCAAGAGAATCTGAATCAAATGTTGTAGATGAGTTTTTTTAGCTTCATTCTTTCTTGTAAAGATCTAATTATTTATGAGAAATTTTGCAAGTTAAAATCAAAAATGCTTGGGAACAGGATTTAAATTTGACTGTCAGATGTGGATTGGGACACAATTCTTGTTGGATAATAGCTCTTTGTCTATTACAATTCAAAGTAGTACATGGAGCACATAGGCTAAATTGTCTTGTTTTATTCTGATATGACTCCCTGATGTGACAGGTGTAAGAGTGGAGGAGAGTCATTAATTCATATGTTCTGGACATCCTAGTCTTAAAAAAAACCGGAGAGAGGTTTTCCACAATTTATCAAAAATTTTCACCGAATCCTTTGTTAGCCCTCTTTGGCACAATGGGAGTGAACGATTCTTCTTTATCTCTGGTTCAGAGTTGTGCTATTCCTTTTGCCTCTCTTTTAGTGAGGTGTGCGATTTTACTTAAAAGGGAGGATGTTGCCCCACCTACTCATGATCAGTATTTGTGTGACATCATGTCTTGTTTGAACATGGAAAAGATTTGTTTTTCAATTAATAGTTCAGATATAAGATTCCAGAAGTTATGGGGGTCATTTATGACTCACTATCTTTCTTTATCATTTTACTCCAATGTAATTAAATTGTCTGACTTGTGTCCTCTACTATTTTCTTTTTAAAAATATTATTAGTTTATTTCCCCCCAAAAAAGGATATATACTATTTATGAATTATGGATATTTGCAATTTATGTATGTTCGTGATGATACAGAATATCTTATTTAGTTTATGTAACTGTCCATAGTATCCTATTGAATTGTACCCTTTTTGTTTGTATAAGTTCTTTATTAAAATAAATAAAAATATTTTAAAAAGAAAGCTATATCAGCATTTAACTCAGAATGTGCTTCCTGGTTGAGTTACTGGAGAGTATTCTCGTCTATTCTCACAAGTATTAGCATGGAATCACGCCCTTCAGCTCTGAACCTGTGCTGATCTTCAACCATTCAGTTACACTTAACTCACTTTAGTTCCCTAACATTCTTGTCTATGCTGCCGGCTTGTGCCTTTGAGGCCATTTTTAAAATTTAATTAATTTTTAAAAAAATGTAAAATTTAGACATACAACACGGGTAAAGACTACAAGAGTTTGCAAACTCCACACAGAGCACCAGAGGTTGAGATTGAACCTCAGTCACTGAAGCTGTGAGAAAACTGCACCAATTGCTGTGCCACTATATCCTGTTTGATAACAGACAGACGAGACTGAGAATAACTCCTCCCTCATCTTGGCTACTTTAGAAAATGGCAGTTAAGATTTTCTCCTTCCTGGTTCAGATTCATGCTATTTCATATTGAATGGTGGTGTAGGCTTGAAGGGCCAAATGGCCTACTCCTGCACCTAATTTCTATGTTTCTATGATCTTGTGCTGAATAACGTAGTTCAAAAATTAAATCTGTCCCCTTGTTCATTAAAGTTTATAAAGAACCCCTTTCTGGCATTTCCAGGCCATTTTTCAGGCCATCAGATATTTTTGAAATGAAGTTGCTGTTGTGAAGAAAGAAAATATTTTCTCTTCCCTTCCCCCAATCTCATTCTAAACCTGCACTGAAAAGAAACCTAGAGTCAATGCAGTGGGGACAGAGGAGTGAGATAGGTGACTGGGTGGAGTTACTGCAACTGGTAGCCCTGTGGTCAGAGTATAGTTTAGCTGGCAACTGCTTGATAGTCAAAGCCTAAACTGCTCCCCGTGCCGTGGAGTGGAGGAAAGGGCCTTCTTGCAAAAGCTCTGTGAAACCACTGCTGTATTTTCCAGACTGGAGCATTCCTCTGGGAATTCTGCTTGCATTACAAAATAACAAATCTGTGTGGCAGTCAAATCTCCAGACAGATTTTGTAGAACTTGCAAAATGTCTTTGGAACTTGAAAAGTAAGTTCTCTGCTTCACATGGAAAACTTCACTGAATGGTGTACGAACAACAACCTCACACTCAATCCCACCAAAATCAAGGAGCTGATTGAGGACTTTAGGAAGGGAAAACTAGAGGTGTACAATCCAGTGATCGTTGTGGAATCAGAGCAGGAGAGGGTGAGCAAATTTAAATTCCTGGGTGTCACTATCCCAGAGGACCTTTACTGGACCCAAACCATGAACATCATCATGAAGAAAACACATCAGGGCTGTAACTTCCTCAGGAGTTTGCAGAAGTTTGGTATGACATTGGAAATCTTGGCATACTTCTCTAGGTGTGTAGAGGAAAGTGTGCCGTCTGGCTGCATCACAACCTGAATGGTGGCATCAAAGCCCTCCATCTAGCCTTCACCCACGTGGAAAACAAGGACTCATATGTTTGAATGCTGTTTATTGACTTTAGTTCAGCATTCAACACTATCTCACCTCAGTACCTGATAAGGAAGTTGGGCCTGCTGGATCTAAAGCCCTCCTTCTGCATTTGGATTCTCGACTTCATATCGGTGACGCGCCCGACCCAGGGCTGCTTGCGGAGTCCACTGCTGTTCACTCTGCTGACCCATGATTGTGCAGCAAAACACAGCTTGAACCACATCACCAAGTTCAATGAAGGCACGAGCATGGTGGGCCTTGTTAGTCAGAATGAGGAGTCAGTGTACAGAGATGAGGTGCAGGCACTAACAGACTGGTGCAGAGCCAACAACCTGTATCTGAATGTTAAGAAAACAAAAGAGATGGTTGTCAACTTCAGGAGGGCCCCGGGGGAACCATGCTTCACTGATCATTGATGACTCGACCACTGAGGTCATCAAGAGTATAAATTCCTTGGAGTGCACTTGGCTGAGAATCTCACCTGGTCCCTTAACACCAGCTCCATAGTCAAGAAATCTCCGAACCTCCTCTACTTCCTGCAAAGGCTGAGGAAAGTTCATCTCCCACCCTCACTACATTCTATAGAGGATGTATTGAGGGCATCCTGTGCATCTGCATCACCGCCTGGTTTGGAAGCTGTTCCAACTTGGACTGCAAGACTCCTGAAGAGGATAATGAAGTCAGCGGAAAAGATCGTTGGGGACTCTCATCCTACCATGAAGGACACCTACAACACTCAATGCAGGTGAAAGGCAATAGACATTGTGAAAGACTCCACACACCCCTCATGTAAACTGTTCTCCCTTCTGCCATCTGGTAGGAGGTACTGTAGCACGTGGGCTCTGTGTCCAGAACAGTTTTTTTTCCCCCCCAAAGCCAACTTGCTTCTGAATTCCCAGAACACATACTTTTACTGTATGTCTTAATATTTTAAAGTGTTTAACTTGTATTTATGTAAATATCCTAGAGAAAAGCTATATTTATTGTGTCAGCAAGGGATGAACGATAAATAAAGGTGACTTGAGTGGAAAGCCCTGCAAATGGTAGTACATCATATGAAAAGCTCTCTCCACCATTGTGGAAATGTATATGGAATACTGACATCAGAGAGCAGCAGCAATCATCAGTGATCCTCACTACCTAGGACATGCTCTGTTCTTGCTGTTGCCATCAGGAAAGAGGTATAGGTGCCACAGGACTTGCACCACCAGGTTTAGGAACAGTTGTTACCCTTCCACCATCAGACTCCTCAACAGCAAATTAAATCATAGACTTGTTTAAGGACTCTTACTTTGTACATTATTTATTATTTTCTGTATTGCAGTCAATTTGTTTGTATTTCTTTCTTTGTTAACATTCCTCTCCATTGTTCACATACCTATACTTGAGCACTGTTTTGTTTTGCACTACTAATAAGTAGAAATTCTGCCTGGTTCGCAGGAAAAAGGGAATCTCGGGGTTGTACGTGATGTGATGTATGTACTCTGACAATAAATCTGAACTTTGAATACTTGGATTTGAATGAAGTAATTTGGGTTCTTTGGACTTTGAATTGAAATTTCAGACAAGAAGTATTTTTGTAATTCAGTACTGATGTCGTGCATGGAAACACAGCAAACTTCCATAAAGGGCGATATGATGATGTGGTTTGAAAAGTTGATGCTGAGACACTAGGTGGAAATCCTCTGTTCAGTAGTGTTGTGCCTATAATTTGCGGGCAGAGTTGGGGACAGGGGGTGGGGGGGTTATGCTGAGGACTACTGGTTCATCCTCCAGCAGTGTGGCACTACTTCGACACTACAGCCTGGATGCCTGTGAACTCTGCAGCAGGTACTGTATACGGAAAGGTTGTCCAAAACTCTGATAATGCTTCTGTATCATTAACAGACTGGGACAAATATTGCAGGTCTATCTACACTTCCCCACGTCAGTTTAAAAGTGGTTGCAGTTGGCTGGAAGCCAAATTGTGCAACTCCGCTATCAGCTTGTTTGACCAAATAAATTTCAAAGTTACTTTATGCCCGTTTGCTAAACCACAGCAATGGTGTCTGCAACTTAATATAGTAGATTTTAAATTAAAAGCTAATTGCAATCATGGCTGGGTATTTAGAAACCAGGGGTCACCATCTCAACAGTAATGAGTTGTTCATTTGGATGGAAGTGAGAAGAAATGTCTTCACTCAGAGGGCCTTTTCACACTGCATTGTAAAATGTAGATTTCCCAGAAATTTTCCCAGGAACCCTCCTGTGAGTCTGTGGTGTGAAAAGGTTGGCCTGGGAATTTTGAACAGGTCCATGGCCCTTCCTCAAAGGTAGGGCTGTGGCCCCAAGAAATTTTCCCAGACCACCCTCTCCCTGTGGTGTGTAATGCCAAATGGCCAAGCAGGGAAGCCTCATGACATTAGTGCTTGCCTGCTGCGTCACATAGGTGGTTAAAATTAAAAGAAACCTACCACTAGAGAACAGTGGGCTGCTTCGGCCCGTTGCACAATGAGGGATGAATAACCATCTTTGTTAACCATAATCCCTCCTGTATTTCCCAGAGCGGTTCTAGCTGCGTGAGGGATTATGGGAAACTAAGTCGGCCATTCATTTCACTTTGTGTTGTCTTCGCAACATGCTGAAGAATGGGTTGGGGCCTGGGGGAGGGTGGGAGTTGCAGGCGATGGGAGGCAGGTGGGGGGGGGGGGGAAGAGCGACCAACAGACAGGGGGAGAACTTGCATAACGAGTTATTGGTTGGGGGTGGGACCTCCCTAAATTGCCGGGGAGGACAAATTCCTGGAAGTTTCACCGGGATGAAGTAAGGTCACCTCTGTGGTATGAAAATGGCTAGAAACTGGTGAATATTTAGAATTGTCTCTTTCTAGTCACTGAGTACAAGCAGGATAGAAATTGCTAGGTTTTGGAAATCTAGGGAATTGGGGTTAGTAAGGAAAAGTGACACAGAGCCATGATCTGTGGAATGGTGCAGCAGTCGAGAGGGGCTACTATTTGCGGACTTCTCATTTACTAGCTTGTTTAGTGTTTGCAGTTTGAAATTAATGGTTTGGTTGAATATCTGTTGCATCAACTTCCATCAGAAATAAATGCACAAGAGAGCATTGGGCATAATAGGAGGCAATTCAGATCCTTGCACTGGTTCACTCTTTTGGTTGCATAACGGATCTGTTCTTAAGAGCTGTTCATGAGCTGATTTCTCCGTAAAATGGAAATGTCCATTTTTTTCATCTAACCGTGTCCTATCACTCTACGTGCACTTGCTAAAATCTTCCATTTCATTTCACTACCCATAATTAAACTGATAGAAAATGTACTATATCCAGCCATTACTAAATATAGTTAACATTATTACTCTCTTTAAATATGTTTTAAAAATGTGAGAATTTTCATAAAGTTGCATTTCTAGAAATCACATTATTTGTTACACTGGGAGCCTCTGTGCTTATGATTCCTTACTCCTTAATATTGTATCTTGTTTAACCAAATTTTCATCATTCTCTATTTTAGAGTATTGGACTTGCACAGTTGCAACAGATTTTGGGAGGAAATCCCACAAATTGGTTGCAGCGCATCCTAAAATTATCCTTGAGTAATTTAAAGTTTGCGCCTCTTAGTACTGGGCTTCTTGATGCTCCACAAAGAGCAGATACGACCTACGAGAAGCCATCTCCAGGGTGAAGTGGAGATACCAGATGAGCTGACAGCTGTAGCAGGGCCTAAATAACGTAACCTGCAACAAATGCAAATCCGGTGCAGTAGAAGACAGCAAAGCTTCACTCCCAGATAGACTCAATGCCTTCTATGCCTGATTTGAGCACCACAGCAAGGAAGAACCACTGCGCACTCCTATGTTCCCTGATGATCCTCTAATGTTAGTGTCCAAGGATGAAGTGCAGGCTGCCATCAGGTGAATTTTTTTTTTAGACCATTGACCCCCTTCATGGAATAATTGATTCCTCATCAACCCCCCAGGCATGGAATCCCAATGCTGGACAACTCCCTTTTTATCCCCTGGCATTTATCAACCCCTTGGGTAGTTCCATTGACCCCTAGGGTTGATATTGACTACTTTATTGACTACTGGTCTAACCTATTAGCATCTTTGAACATTTTAACCAACACCCTTGGACTAATCTTGAAGCTTCTAAACTTGAAAAATTCTCAAATCAAAATTGTATTCATCTGATTGAACAAGTACAACCTGACGAAACAACATTCTCAGTGCAAAACATATAGATGTACAACCAGACTTAACACAAATATAGACAAACAATACACATACAGGACAAGTATTTTATCTGTAAAAATAAATAAATTAAATTTTGTTTTGTTTAAATGAGCATCTCGGATGATTACCACACTGTGATGCAGTTGGCCAGGATGCTATTGATAGAGGCCCTATAGAAGGTTGACATGATGGTGGCCGGTAGCTTTGCCTGCTTCATTGTTCTCAGGAAGTGCAGTCGCACTTGCACTTTCTTGACAAGTGAGGAGATGTTGAGTGTCCACGATAGGTCACCAATTGAGTGAACTCCAAGGAACTTGGTGCTCTCCACTCTACTACAGAATTGATGTAGTGTAGTGGAGGATGGTTTTTCCTGGTCCTCCTGAAGTCCACAATCATCTCCTTCATCTTGTCCTCTTTAAGTCGCGAGTTGTTACTTCCACACCATTTCATGAGATTTTTCATCTCTTCTCTGTAGTGCGACTTTTGTTTCATCTGCAAACTTGATGACACTGTTGGAACTGGATCTGGCGAACAGCAGTGGGCTGAGCACACAGCCCTGAGGTGCACCAGTGCTCAGCATGATGGTGCTTGATATTCTGTTGCCAACCCAGATGGACTGTGGTCATTCCATTAGGAAGTCCAGGATCCAATTACAGAGAGGGTGGTTGAGTCCCAGTGAGGATCGCTTCTCCACCAGCCTCTGGGGAATGATTGTATCAAACGCTGAGCTGAAGTTGATGAATAGCAGCCTGACATATGAGGCATTGTTCTAAAGTGGGCCAGGACCAAATGAAGCGATGAGGCAAAAACAGTTTCTTCTATAGGTGAATTGAAATGGGTTCAGCATCTCTAGGAGGGTGCTCTTTGATGCATTCCATCACCAGGAGCTCAAAGCATTTCATAATGGTGGATGTCAATGCCAAAGGTCATTGAGGCCGTCTTGAACCCTGCTGGAATGATGGACTGCTGGAGTGAGATGTCTGTGAAGACCTCTGCCATTTAGTCTGCGTAGCCTTTCAGTACCCAACCATGTATGTTGTCTGGTCCTGCCGCTTTGTGTGGGTACACTTTGGATAGGGTTCTCCTTAGTTAATCTTGCAAGGCAACTCTTTTTTTCTCAGAATGGAGTTCCAAATTAATATAAAATTTGGGAGCAAGAGGAGAGCACTTGATTCTTCAGTTGTGCTTTGCCGTTCAATAAGATCATGGCTGGTTTGATTGCAATTGTCTAGCCCAGCGTTTTATTTTGAAACAAACTGCTTTAAGAGAATGCCTTAAACTGTTTGTGATCAAGAGTCTTGAGAGAAGCCAATACAAACTGGGGGTCAGAGAACCTTGCGGCAAAATTCAATTTTTTTGAAGAATTTTCAATGTTGTAATGTAGAGATTGTGGTGTATTCCATTCTCGTGTATTCCTGAGTGAATCATAGGAAGAACTCCCATCCACTCAAGGGGACCAGATGAAGTCTCTGCTTCAGTAAATTGCCGAAAAGATGCCACCTCTGGGTTATGGTTTCTTGATTATCCTGCACACAATATTATTTTGTTTGTAAAGACACACAAAGAAGTGCCTCTAGTCACAGTGGTTCTCAGCCTTTTTCTTTCCACTCACATACCACTTTAAGTATTCCCTATACCATCGGAGCTTTGTGATTAGTAAGAGATTACTTAAAAGTGATATGTGGGTGGAAAGAAAAAGTTCGAAAACCACTATTTTAATCGTACCTAATTGACTCGTTATTTGGACGAATTCAGAACTCTAAAGGAAATGGACCAGTGAGAATTTTTCTCAAGCAAAATATTTCTATATCAATTGGATCTAGAGCAGTGATTCTCAACCTTCCTTCTCACTCACATGCCACCTTGAGCAATACCTTACAGAGCACCGATAGCATAAGGAATACTTAAAGTGATATGTGAGTGGAAAGAAAAAGGTTGAGAACCACTGCTTTAGTCCGACTCCCCATCAAGAAAGGAAAAGGAGAGCCCATTCAGAGATAATGAGTGTCCGTTGATCCCACCATTTCCTTTGATGCTGTCACCTCCTGTGCCCCCTCAACCTCCGTATTCCAGTGGTGAACCTGAGCTCCAGGTATCTGAGGCACTCTTCTTGGCCCTGGTTCTGAGCTGAAGCTGTTAACACCTGAGGTACTTTGGGAGCCCTGATCAACATCAGAATCCTCATAAATCTTGGTCCCAAGGTCTGTTTCCCACAGGCTAGTGCCTTGGCCTGATGCATATCCTTTGGCCACCGAGCCCTTCGCTGGGATCTCCTTCCAATAGGGTCCTCTGCCAGGCTTCTCCTTTGGAGTGAGGATGTCCTGCTCTGGTCCTTCAGAGCTCCATCAGTTCTGCACTGGCACATTAGCCAAGGTTATGTGTACATTCCCATGATGTGAATTTAACTGGGTGATAGTAACTGAATGAAACAAGAAATTCTGCAGACACTGGGTTGAATGCAATGGACAAAAGTGCTGGAGATATTCAGATACTGTGTGACCTTTTATTGGAAGTAGCAGAGCGTTTCGGTGCTCAGCCCTTCGTCAAAGTATGAGCTGAAAGTAAGCAGGTGGAGGGAGGAAGTGGCAGCGGGTGGAGCACAAGCTAACAGGTGAGAGGTCATGGATGGAGACTGATGGGAGGGTAAATTTAAACATACAGCATGGTAACAGGGCCTTTCAGCCCACGAGCCAGTGCTGCCCAATTACACCCAATTGACCTACAACCCCAGTACATTTTGACACCATGGGAGGACACTGGAGCCCCTGGGGAAAATCCAAGCAAAGATTGGAGGAACGTACGAACTCCTTACAGACAGTATGGGATTCGAACCCTTATCCCAATCACTGGGTGCTGTTACAGTGTTGTGCTAACTGCTACACTAACCATGCTGCCTGAGAAGAGAAAAATACTGAGAAGTGATGGAGGGAGGGGATAGCTCCCTGATTGAAGAGGAAACGGGGTAGAGAGCTGGAGGAAATGAGTAGGGAAAGAGAGGGACTCTGGGGAAGGTTTTAATAGAAATTGGAGGTCGACATTAATGCCATCTGATTGGAAGATGTAACTGGTTCAGTTGTATCACTAATGGTGGAGAGTTAAATAATTTGTTCATGCTGTGCCACCTATTTACTTCTGTGCTGAACTAGTCCAGACAGGCTCTTTTCACCTCTGGACTTTGACTTCAATGTTATAATCTATTGGTGAGTTACTGTCATTGAACCAAAGTGCTCACTTCAGTCAGCTGAGATAGCTGTGATTGTTTGGACTCCAACTCTTAGATCTGCAGATACCTCAGGGGTGGGGGTGGGGGGGGTGATGCAACAGGGTAGATGGCAATGTCAGAGGGTCTTGGCTGATGGGTTTATCACTAATTACTGAGAAGCTGGAGAGGCTCAGCAGATCGGGGATTGGGAAAGTGGACAGTGAACATTTTGGTGGCATCCTTTTCTTGAGAGTAGGATGGGAAGGGGAGATTACCTGACCTGCTGAGTCCTTGCAGGTTTGCATTGTTTGCTGAAGATTCCAGCATCTGCAGTTCTTGAATCACCTCTAAAACAGCCTTCAACACTATTATTCCCTCAGTGCTGGTCAAGAAGTTTCAAACACTGGGCCTCTGCAACCCCATCAGCAACTGGACCCTTGACTTCCTCATTGGAAGGCCACAGTCAGTATGAATTGGAAACAACATCTCATCACTGACTCTCAACACAGGTGCACCTCAAGGATGTGTGCTTAGCCCACTGTGGCCAGGCACAATTCCAGTGCTATCAATTTGCCGATGGCAATGAGGAAGTGTACAGAAGGAAGATAGATCAGCTCATTGAGTGGTGTCACTCCATCAATACTAGAAAAACCAAGGAAATGATTGTGAACTTCAGGAGAAAATCAGGAGAACACCACCCAGTCCTCATTGAGGATATGGTAGCAGAGGGAGTCAAGAACTTCAAATTCCTGGGTGTCAACATCTCCGAGAATCTGTCCTAGAGCCTGCATGTTGATGCATCATTAAGAAGGCTCGCCAACGGCTATACTTGGTGAGTGTTTGAGGAGATTTGGTATGTAACTGAAGTCTCTTGATATCTACAAGGGTACTTTGGAGAACATTCTGGCTGGTTGCGTCATAGTCTGGTATGGAAGTGCCAATGTCCAGAACAAGAAAATACTCCAGAAGGTTGTTAACTCGTCCTCCAACATCACAGGCACCAGACTTCACTCCATTGAGGACATCTATATGAGGCGGTGTCTTAAGAAAGCGGTCTCTCAACTTAAGGATCCCCACCACCCAGGCCATGCCCTCTTCACTCTGCTACCATCGAGAAAAAAGTACAGGAGCCTAAAGTCATGCACTCAGTGGCACAAGGACAGCTTCTTTCCCACTGCCATCAGATTCCTGAATGATCAATGAACCAAAGACATTGCTTCACTTTGATTTTTCGTGCACTATTTTTATTTATTTTTTTGTAAGTTGGTTTATACAAATATTTGGACTGTGATGCTGCAAAACAACCAATTTTATGACTCGTTCACGTCAATAAATTTTGATTCTGATAGTGTTTCTCTAGTTTAATTTAAATTGGAAACATCTTAACATGTGGAACAGTGTCTAGTAACTGGAAAAGAGGTCTGGCCTAAAGTTGTTTATGCTTCTAGGCATAAAGGTGGTTAGTTAACAGCAGAAGGGGTTGAAAAAGGTTTGGATTTGCACCAGGCATTGCACAATCCCAGGATTTCCCAAAGCACTTCCTAGCAAATAAAGCCCGACTGTGGGGGTGCATCAGTGGACGTCTGAACTGTGTGTGTGTGTGTGTGTGTGTGTGTGTGTGTGTGTGTGTGTGTGTGTGTGTGTGTGTGTGTGTGTGTGTGTGTGTGTGTGTGTGTGTGTGTGTGTGTGTGTGTGTGTGTGTGTGTGTGTGTGTGTGTGTGTGTGAGAGAGAGAGAGAGGAGGGATGTTTTTCACCAGCACCCCTGACCAAGCAAGAACTAAACACATTATGCTACCAATAATAAATCCAGCAAGCTTCATGTGTGACCACACCTCTCTATTTAACGTATTGTAAGCAAGGGGCCATCACCAGCTTGGTCTCTGACAAATCACTGTTGATGTAGATAAAAGGGCTTGCATTTGTATTATAATTTGTCGCCCAGAAGCCTCAAAATGCTATGCAACGTTTGGAAGTGTAGTTGCAAGTTGTACTACAGCAGTCAATTGCGCCACAGATGGCTACTACAAACACCAGTGGGATTATGCCCTTTGATTTTTAGTGGTGTAGACTGAAGGGAAAGCTTTGGCCTGGAATCTGAGTGCCTTACAATCAGACAGTGTCATTTCTGTCCAGCTGGGGAAGTAGAGGGAGCTGTGGTTTGCAATCCCATCCCAATGTGAAGTAATGAAGGAGGAGTTTCCTTTCACTGTAAACTCTGCAATTAGTGGGTGCTTATGCAAGATCTCAAGTTCAATGCAAGCAGAGTATGGGCAGCCATTTGAGAATAATGACAAGAGTATTCACTGGTTCAGCGTACCAATGTGTAAGTCACTGATAAAATCAGAACAAATTATTTAAATTGACAACATTAATGATACAACTGTATCCAGTAAGAAGTCCATCTGTGGATTTTAAAAATTAGACGTACAGCACGGTAACAGGCCTTTTTAGCCCACAAACCCATGTCGTCCAATTACACCCAATTGACCTACAGCCCCCAATACATTTTGGAGGGTGGGAGGAAACTGGAGCACTTGGTAGAAACCCACACAGACACAGTAGAATTACCAACTCCTTACAGACAGCGCTGGACTCAAACCCTGGTCGCTAACACTGTAACAGCATTGTGTGAACCATGCCGCATATCAACTGTTCACAGATGCTGCCTGACCTGCTGAGTTCTTCCAGCAGCTAGTCTTTCCGAGAGAAATACAGAGTGGAAGAATAGAAGCAATAAGCGTGGGAACAATTAATGGGAGGGTGTTACTGCAGGTCATTAGTCTCTGGTTTCCCGAGCCTACAAAATTAATGTGCACCTACTTTGCTGACCTTTATAAATGTTAATCTGAGGCTGTACAACGATTGTATGAAATCATCCCAGGACACACTTGCTCTTTATCTACTTGCTTAACTTTTGCAGGTTATTTCTGTAACTTCAACCAATTTGGAATCTTTCAGGTAAGAAGCTTCTGGATTTGCATTTTGATGAGGTAACTGGTAAATATACAAAGACCTTTAGTTGTTAATTTTAGCAATTCCTGCTGTATTAGAGCAGCTCATTCATTGGCTGAAGTTAAAGTAATCAGAAACTGTAGGTACCTTGTCCAGAATTCCAGTGTTTTAAATCAATTTAAAACTGATGTTGTGCAATCTCCACTTTTGTGATGTGTATAAACTTGTCTCGAAGTTTATAGAGAAAGGGAAAATTTTGCAATTTTTAATAGTGTACTGCCCTGAAATTGTTTTTAAACTCCCAAGGCTTCAGAAAAAGCTAGGATGCATATTACTTGTGCTTAGTTGGTCTGTGATGGCAATGGTACTCATTGCAGTCCAGCAACCTAATGAGTACGGTGTGACTTGATCATTTGCTTGAGGAGAGTTGAGAGTTAACCTACTCGGATCAGACAGGCTGAGGAATGGGAAAGGGTCTGGTAGATTGAGTACAATGTTGGAAAATTAGTACAGTGGTAGTTGAGACTAGAATTAAGATTCAGGGGAGTAGATAAGATGAAGATGAGGAAGTACAGCTGTCTTCAAAGATTAATGAAGCTGAGGAATTATTTTCCAAGAAAGCAGTGAGTCTGCCCCATTAAATGTATTTAAGGCACAGATTTTTGCACAGAAGGGGATTTAGGGGTTGTGAGGAAAAGGCAGGTAGGTGGATAGCCCACATCCGGATCAGCCCTGATCTTACAAATAACGGAGCAGGCTTGGCAGGCCTTAGTGGCTGACTCCTGCTCCTCTTTCTTTTGTTTTTGTGGAACTGAAGTTTTCTTAAGGTTCAGGACAAACGTACTGATTAAGAGCAAGAGTAGGCTCTTGAGGTTGCTGCATCACCCAACTAAGCTGATCTGATTGAAGCCTCAAATCTTTTCCCCTTGTTCAGCATGAATCCATCTACCTCTGACAAATTCAAAAACTCTATTTCCACATCCTTTTAAGGAAGATGTGACCTTCAAAGATGAACCAAGATAGCTTGTCACTATCTTAAATGGATGACCCCTTACTTTGAAACCCATTTTTCTAGATTCTTACAAGAGGGATTATCTCCATATCTGCCCTGAATGCAGCTCACAACATCGGCATGGTTGATGTAGCAGTTAACACAATGCTGTTACAACGCCAGTGATCGGGACTTGGATTCGAATCCCACGCTGTCTGTAAGGAGTTTGTATGTTCTCCCCATGTCTGTGTTAGTTTTTCCTGGGGACGCTGGTTTCCTCCCACCCTTCAAAATGTTCTGGGGGTTGGACGTCAATTGGGTGTAAATTGGGCTGCACGGGCTCATGAGCTGAAAGAGCCTGTTACTGTGCTACATGTCTAAATTTTTTTTTAAAATCGCACAAACCTCCCTCTCCCTTCATCCATCCCATCCCCCATTACCTAGGAAAGGCAACCAATGTACTGAAGGACCAATCCTCCCATCATGGAGAGGTTCCAAAGTGTGAAATTACATACCAGTTAAAGTGTTTCTTCTCCGAAGTCATCAGGTTCCTGAGTGAACCCCAAAACAGTGTTATTGTGTTGCCCTTGCTATGTACTAATTGATCTTTTTAACTGTCTACATTTGTGCTCTTGCTCCTCTACTTTGTATGGCTGTATGAATGTTGGAGTTTACCTGTTAAATTGAAGAGCCCTTCTCACTCTACCAGGTATAGTCCAACAATAAATTTGTAGTCGACCTGAGGTCACTCAGGATCACTGGGCACCCAGTTGGATTTTTTTACAGCAACTTGCAAGCTTAGCATTTACTTTAAACCCCTTGCTGGAAATCGTTGGAATATTTGACATGGGAAGGTGTGGGTTTGAACACCATATCCATTGGAATGTGCACTGATGTGTGGTGAAGGAGCACTGACAGGTGGCTGAGAGATGTAATTATGTCCAGGCCCTCTGGTTGCTCAGACCTGTGTTGGGACGAGGGGGAAATGAAGGGTTGGAAAGGTCAAGAATGTTAAGGAGCTGAGGATCCCCACCAAAGACCAGTTTCCATGATGTTCACCTACCCCATGACATTCAATCCTATAACCACGGCCAAGTCCTCAACCATTGACAATCTTGTGAGGGGGTGGGGGGTGGGGGGGGGGAGGGGGCGGAAGGAACGGTTTCACCATTGATCAGAAACTCAACTGGTCCAAACACGTGTACCATGGCACGAGAGCAGATCAGAGACTGATACATGGCTATAAGTTGTGCCTCATATCCTGCTCAGCTGCTAGAAGTGCGTCACCAATATATGGCAGCACTATTTGCAAATTAGTTTTATTCCACTTGTGGAGTATTGTATTTAATTTGTATTTCTTGTTTGTTCTGTATCTTCAGCAAACAGAAATTTCATTGCATCTGTGCATCGTCCTTGTGTGTAAGATAATAAACTCTCATCTCCTAACCCAAAGCCCTTCCACCATCCACAAGGTACAGAGAAGGAATATAATGGATGTTCTCCACTTTACTGCATGTATACAACTCCCAACAATTCACATGAAGCTCGGTGCCTTCCAAAACAAAGCAATCTGCTTGGTTGCTTCTATACCCCCCGCCCCCTACTGCTCACCCTTCACCATCAGTGCACGTTGGTTGCCCAGACCCTTTTAGACAACACCTCCAAAGCCCATGGGCCTTATGCCTGGAGGCAGAGGGCCCAAGGAACACCACCATCTGCAGGTTCCCCTTCAAGTCGTTCACCATCCTGACTTGAAAATGTATTGCCACCCCCTTGTCGCTGAGTGGAAATCTTGGAACTTGGCCCAGTAACCCCATGGGATTGGCTTCAGCAGAAGGTCTGCAATGATTCATGCAAGCAGCTCCCCACCACGTTCTGGAGGACAAGTTGGTAAGGCAATAAATGTTGGCCTTCCTCATATTAGTGACCAGTAATTTATGAATACCCCTTTTACCCAAATGGTGGTAAAGTCTGAAGCTCTGCACATAAGTAATTGAATTTGGCTCAGCAAGGCAAGAAGGGTAAAGCTAGAGATATGTGTTGATGGAATAGATAGAGGTTTTTGAAGCATATAAAGAACAGCAGAGATGTAGGACAAGTACAATCTTGCAGTACATTCCATGTAATAGAGAAAGAAATCTGGGGCTGACATTCTTACCACAACATGGGTGGAATTTGCCATGCTACTAGCAAATGCTCAATCATTGGAGAATAAAATTGATGACCTCAGGGCAAGCATGGCTGCTTTATCAGAGACTGGTGAGACAAATCTCAGTTGTTTGCTGCACTGACACAATGTAGACACCGAACACGGTGATCTGACCAGAGGGTTTCACATTTCACAGACTGGATCGGAACTCAGATTCTAGCGAAGAGAGGGGCAATGTGTGCCTTTTAGTTAATACTGGGTGGTGCATGAATATTGGGGTCATGCCAACTTCCTGTTCCACTATCTTAGAGCAAATCTCGATTAAATGAAGACCCTCTATCTACCTCAAGAATTCTCTTCAGTGATACTCAACAGAGTTTATATTCCCTCCTGATGCCAATTACAAACAGGCACTTGCAGAATTGCATGATGTCAGTAGACAAGAGACTGTCCCCCCCAATGCACTACAAATATATTTGGTGATGTTAACCATGCCCATCTTAAGAAAACCCTGCTCAACTATCACCAGCATGTAACCTACTGTCCCAGAGGTCCCAGCATACTTGCTCCCTGCTACACCAAGATAAAGAAGGGCAACCATTCTTTTCGTAGACTGCATTTTGTCAAGTCTGATCACCTGGCTCTGCCCCTTCTGCCTGCATATAGACAGGGTTTAAAAATAGAGGCTCTAATGATCAAGACAGTGGGCACAGGAGGCTGAAGAACGGTCGCAGGATTGCCTCAAGTCAGTGGATTGGGCAGTGTTCAAGAACCCAGCTACAGATCTGAATGATTGCACCAGGGCTGCTATGGACTTTATCAAAGCAACAGTGGATGAGTGTGTTCCCACTGAACCTTTTGGAGTTTTCCTCAACTAGATGCCCTGGATCAACAATGAAATCCAGAACCTGCTGAGAGCCAGATCACAGACATTTAGTCTGGAGATCCAGATCAGTATGGCAGGAGCAGGTATGACCTATAAAAAGCCATTTCCTTGGTGAATCGTACCTGCGCTCAAGAAGAGTCTGGTAACTTGGCTCAATGTCTATTGACCAGTGGGACTTGCATCCACAATAATGAAGAGTTTTGAGAGGCTGGTGATGAAGCATATCTGCTCCTGTCTGAGTGGTGACATGGAACCATTCCAGTTCACCAATCGTAGCAACAGGCCTATGGCAGTTTCTATCCCACTGACTACACAATGTCCTGCAGTACCTAGGTAGCAAAGACAGACATCAGGATGATATATTTTGTCTCTAGTTTGCCATTCAACACCATCATCCCCCTCAAAATTAATCCGCAAACTCCAAGCCCTGAGCCTCAACACCCCACTGTGTAATTGGATCCTGGTTTTCTCATCTCCAGTCCACAATCCATGCATATTGGCAAGAACATCTCCTCCTCAATCTCCATAAGCACCAGAGCACCACTGGGGCTGAGTTCTTAGCCCCTGCTCTACTCACTTTACACCTATGACTGTGTGGCTTGGTATGACAATAACACCATCTACAAATTTGCTGACAATACCATGCTAGTGGGTTCTATTAAAAAATGGGCAATGAGTCAGCATGCAGGAGGGAGATTGATAATTTGGTTGAATGGTGCACCAACCTTGCACTCATTGTCACCAAAACCAAGAAGCTGACTTTAGGTAGGGAAAACCAGAGGTGTAGGATCCAGTGATTGTTGGGAGATCAGAGGTGGAAAGGGTGAGCACATTTAAATTCCTGGGAGTCACTGTTTCGGAGAACCTTTCATGGCCCCAACATACAAATGTGATCGTGAAGAAAGCACATTAGGGCCTCTACTTCCTCAGGAAATTATGGATGTGCAGTATGACATCAGAAACCTTGGCGGATTCCACAGATGCCTAGTGGAAGGTGTGCTGAATGGCTACATATGGCCTAATATGGGGCATCAATACCTCTGAGCAGAAACCCCTGCAAAAGGTAATGGACACAGTCTAGTACATCACAGGCAAAACTCTCCCCACCATCTACAGGGAACACTGCCATTGGAGAGGAACTGCACCACACTACTCGTCTCTCTGCTGCCATCAGGAAGGAGGTATAGGTGTCATAAGACTTGTACCATCAGGTTCAGGAACAGTTGCTACCTCCCCACCATCAGACTCCCAAACAACAAACTCGATTAGAGATTCATTTAAAGACTCTTATTTTGCATGTTATTTATTACTGAACATTTCTCTTTTTTTCTGTATTGCACAGTCAGTTTTTTATATTTCTTTCTTTATGACATTTCTCTCTTTTACATACTTATCTATTTTCTTGAGGACAGTCTACAGTTACTGATAAGTGGAAATTCTGCTTGGCCTATAGGAAAAGGAATCTCAGGGTTGTATGTGATGTCTTGCATGCACTCTGACAATAAATCTGGAGATTATAGATGGTAGAATCTGGAGCAAAAAAATAATCTATAGGAGGAACTTGATGGGGCGAGTATCAGAAAGAAAGAAGTTGAAGCAATGGACCCCTTCATGAAGACTAACTGTATTGTATTATCTGTTTTCATTATAATGTTATCTTTGTAAACATTAGCCATGTGACATGGTGTCAGTATCTCTGATCACCAAATGTTAAGCAGTTACGTTTCCAGTCTGTCTAGCACTTTGAGTGCTGTTGACAGAATTTATTCTGTTGCTCATATGTTATGATATAGGACAACTGATGTATGTGAGGAGCGTCCTCCTGTATTAAACCTGTAACTGCATTGCCACATAAAATGTGCATTAACAATAAAACAACATGTCAGCAAATATGAGAAAAGGAGTTAATGAATGTTTATACAGCTTCTTCAATGTGAAAAGCATGGTGTGGCAGTTCAGAGCCAAGTGATCACAAAATGGAAGAGATGTTGGCATGAATTATGAAATGCTTGGATAAAGACATGGGCCTCAAGGAGAAATGCACCATTGGAAGAGAGCTTTCAGACTTGACGCTGCATGACAGTTCCCTTAATAGATTTCAGTAAAGTGTAAACGTAAGGATAAGTGACAGCACACATATGGCCAAAGACTGGCAAAATAGTCAGGTTTGTGGGCAGGAAATGTGTGCCCCGCACAAGGTGTAAAGTGTGCTTCCTGTTTATTAAATGTGGTGCCCCATATTTCAAAGCAGACTGAGGGTCCCTGCACAGGGACACAGCTCTTTGTTGGGCTCTAACTGCACCAACAGATCAGCTCTGAGCATTCAGCCGTTTATCCAGATGGCTTCGATCAGGTGCTGTTCCCCTGCTGCTCTTACCCAGCCAGGTTACCAGTGGTGTTTTCCACCTGGAGATTTGATTTGTGACATGCAAAGTAACTCTCAGTGCCATCTGAGTGGAACGCAGATACTTGTTGGTGAGGGAATGGGAGAGACGAGGGATGGGGGCATTAGCCTGTGATTGATGATTTTTGTGGGGCTGTGGATTTTAATTGGGGAGAAGGAAGTGATAGAGCACAGAACCTGGCATTTATTGGGGGGTGGGGGTAGGGTGTTGTATCAGAAGGTGGAACCTGTTTGGAGTGGGCCATTAGGGGAGAGACTCAGCAAAACAGGCAGCATCCATGGATAGAAATAGTCAACGTTTCGGGTCCAGACCCTTGCATTGGGACTGATGTTGGAAGGCAGAGCAAGCTTTTTGTTTGGACAGGGGAATGGTGCTGTAGAATTATTTTGAGGAGGATGAATAATATGAAGTTAAAATCTGAAGCTAGCTTGTATCATGTTGATAGCCAGATGAGCAATTTTAATGAAATTGAAAGGTAAATCTTCACCTACTCGTGCCCAGTGGTCACATGAAGTAATGTACTATATAAGCTTGGAGAAAATTGGATACAACATTAAAACTGGAAAGTTTCAATTTGAAAAGATGTGGGGATAATGATTGGCAGATTTCATTAATTTAGATGCTCTAGCGATTCTCTTTCTGGTTTCTGAAAGTCGCTATTCGATCCATATTTTTATTTTCTACAAGGTAACCTTGATTAGCGGGAGGGGGTAGATTAGATTTAGTTTTAGTGTTTTATTCCTGTTTTAGGTTAACCAATTTATATATGGGTTTAATTATGGTTGTCCTCGATCATATTATCACATTAGACAGATATTACTCTGTGTTATGACCAAGGCTTGGTATAATGTAACTCGATTGGTTTCTATTCAGAATTATTTGTATCAATTTGTATATGATATGACATGCTTTTTGTTAGTATACTTTGCATGGAGGATTAATATGTTACAATCAATAAAAATATTTAAAAAAAAAGAGACAATCTAAAGCTAACCCAACTTCAGGACGTGTAATATTTCTCACACCCATCCATAATTATGACCTCCAATTGCTTTGCCAGGAAACCCATTCTGGGCCCACAGCCCATACATAGCCGACCCAGCTCTCTGCAGCCTCTTGTGTCTCCCTGTGTTAAAGCTTTGTCCCCGCTGGACTTTAATTTCTCTTACTCAACATGGAGCAGAGCTATCTAGGGATTAGCAAATAGGACCACTCCTTCATTGTCCCAGAGGTGGTCGCACGCAATTCTGCAGGTTGGGGAGAGGTGGGTGAAACACCAGAAGTGAAGCTGGAATGTTGAACAAAGAGAAGTTGGAGGAACTCAACGGGTCAGGCAGCATCCGTGGAGAAAGATGAAACGGTCCACATTTCAAGACTGGAAAAAGGGTCCCGACTTGAAATGTTGACCCTCCATTTCTCTCTGTGGATGCTGCTCAACTTCAATACCCTCTCTCCGCTCAAGTGAAGCTGACTGTTCCTCGATTCAACATTGGGTGAACCTCCCACCACAGAAGCCTGAGCAAAAGGAGGGATTCTCTTTACAGACAGTTGATTGCTTTTGGAACTGTTCTGGACGTTGGAAAGTTTGTGTGGGGCTGACCCAATAAACCTTCTCGAACCCTTTTCCCCACTCTTGCTATTTATCCAGCATTAATGACTGTCTTCCCCACTGGCTTGGGCCTGTGGTCTGGAACTCCCTTCTGCAAGCTCTGCTTAAACCACGCCACTGAAGCCGACCTTCTCAGAGACCAAATGTTCACTCAGTCTGAATGTTGCCAGGCGACCTTTGCTGGAATGGCATTGTGCACAGTCATCTTCTCGGCTGTTTGATTGTGATCCAGCATTGGTAGTGTTGACACATGGTGCTGTCAGTGACTGACCCAGCCAGTTCTACTCTTCCCCTCTGAAGTGGTAGGATTGCTGTACTAGACGCTCTCCAAAGCAGTTAGTTGCCTCGGGTATGAGGTGGATGGTGAGGGTCGGATTGCTCAGCTAGTTTGATTTCTCTCCTAATTGAGGTATGAAGAGAGCAGTACAAGCTAGAGAGATAAATCAGAACCATCGATGGTGGCATCAAGTTGAAGGAACTGTGTGTGCGATAGTGATTCAGGCAGTGAAGCTGGGGATTTTGTCAGTTTTTGGATCTACCTCATGTATTTAATGATCTATTTTGCAATATGTCAGGTGTACTTAAAACAAAGCTGCTTAAATAGCAAACAATGTGTTCACTGTAGGGAGAAGCTTCTCGTGCTCCGATTTACCACATGGGTTGAGCTACACATGGTCAACTGTGGGCCCCAATCTGGGAGTACTTCTCTTCCCTCCTTCCTATCCCTGCAGTCAGGGAGAGTCCTTCTTTCCCTCCCACCTTACTGACAAGGGGAGTGTCATCCCTCTCCTTTCCCTCCCTGCAGACCACATTCAGGGAATGGTCTCCTCCTCCTTTTCCTCCCTGTGGACCCTAGTGGGGAGCATGTGCACGCCCCTTGTTGTCCCTGTGGAACCAGGTCAGGGAGCACCCGCTGCCCTTCCTGTTGCCATAGACTTCTGTCAGAGAGCTCCCCTTTGACACCCACTGCCCAGATCCTGGGTGGGGAACGCTATCCCCGTGTACTCATCTCCATGGTGATGCAATGACAGCAGTCGCCAGGTCACCAATTCTCTGCAGACTTACCAGAATTGATAATTGTTCTTGGCTGAAAAGCCTGGAAATCCAACACCCTCTGCACTGACAGCCTAGGACAGGAAATTAAAAATAAGAGCTCTTTTGAAAACTGGGCTCTGGTAGCATGTTCTTCTTCATCTGCAGTCACGCAATAAAAAGAGCTTTGTGTCTTCATTGCTGTTGCAATTTCTGCCGCCACCTCCAGTTTGACTCCTCACAGGAGCCGGGCAAGGGGGTAACCCATCACGCTGGCAAAGTGGTGTGACACTCATGGTCTCTCTTGATCAATCGTTGGAAGTTGGGGTCAGTGTGAACTGGAATATCCTCTGCAGTGTTCCCAGGCAGATGTCCAACTCTATGCCTGAAGATCTTGGACTTCAGGGAAGATCTTGTGTTAAGGGGACTAGGTTAGAAGGGAAGCGGAGATTGTCTTGCGGGGAGAATGAGATTTAATGCGGGCATTCAGACCTGTTAAGGAGGTCTTTGGTAAAGGAGACAGAGGAGCTGCTTCCCCCTGTCAGGTTTTTGGCTGACAGAAGGTGAGCCAGCAGAGAATTAAGGGGAGTTTGTTCACCTGGGTAATTCTGTTTGCAGATTGAGAATGATGCAATAACTTTCAAAAGGGAATGTGATTTCTCAATGGAAATAGTATCAGCCGAATGGAAATAGCAGAGAAGCAGTACGAGTTGGATGGCACTTTCATAGAGCCAGCACCATCTGTAAGCTGATTCTGTTTGGTACAACATTGTTTGATCACTCCCAGAGATGGTACATTTCCTGCAGCCTTGGCCATCACACCCTGTGGGTACATTTGACCCTTTGAAAATGTACCTCGTGTTCAGGCTCAGGCTTAAAACGCTGGTTACACTTTACTTCCTATGGGTGCTGTGTGACCTGCTGAGTCTCTCCAATACAGTTGTGTATTTTAAATGATTGTGTGCGCCAGAGAGAGAGAGAGAGAGAGCGAGCGATACTGCACAAAATATTGAACGGAGACTACTGAAAAGCAGTCATTTGGTCAAAAAGTTGAAAGTAAAGTTTAAAAACCCACTGGCCCTGCTTCCAAGAGAGGCCCACTCCCAGATCTTCTGTAGAAACCTCACGATGCTGTGCTGTAAGTAGCCAGTTAGCTCTTGTTTCCTTTTGCAAAACTTAATCAGTTTCATAAACACATTCACCATTTTTCATTCCTTATTGAGATCTTGTATTTCTGAGGCAATAGAGTTTGTGGGGGACTTGTCCTGTGTTTCTTCACTGAATGCAACAAGAGCTTAAAATTCCAGACTCCTGTGATCAGGTCTGGGAGCTTTAGGTCAGCTTGGCTCTGGCAAGAATAAATATTTACTTTGTTAGCTGTGGGGACAGAGGGTTGTTGAAATGAGTGGAGAAGTGGAGCCTATATGCCAACACTTCGTTAGTGTTTTGAGATGGGAGATTGTGAGGGTTTTTATTTAATAATTTTACCGGATTTCTTCTTCCCAACCCACAACTCTCCCCTCCCTCCCCCCTTTGAAAATGATTCTCTCTTATTGTACAGTGAGAATAATTCCACATCAGCAGAACAGCTTTATATTCAATCAAATTGAAGACTCTTGCGAATTGAAGTCTCACCCACACCCACACACCACCCCTCTTTTTTTTCTTTGGCTTGGCTTCGCGGACGAAGATTTACGGAGGGGGTAAAAAGTCCACGTCAGCTGCAGGCTCGTTTGTGGCTGACAAGTCCGATGCGGGACAGGCAGACACGGTTGCAGCGGCTGCAGGGGAAAATTGGTGGGTTGGGGTTGGGTGTTGGCTTTTTCCTCCTTTGCCTTTTGTCACCCCTCTAAAGGATAGATAAATGACTACGTACAGTTGCAATTTAGTGTAAGAAAAAAAGGATAGATAAATGACTACGTACAGTTGCAATTTAGTGTAAGAAAAAAATGTTTCAACAATTCAAACTAATTTTATAATGGCCCTGGAGTAGCATGGTTAGGCTATGGGGAGGTTCAAGAGCCTTCTAGCTATTGGATAAAAACAATTGGTGCTGGTAGTCAGGCTTCTGTACTTGCTGCTGGAAGGTAGCAGTGAAAGAGATTGTGACCAGGGTGATGGGGGTCCTTTGTGGTATTGACTGCCTTGAAGCAATGCCTTACGTAGATGTCTTCAGTGGATTAGGAGTTATTATAGACTTGACAAAGTTTGCCAATTTCTGCAATCTATGGGTTCCTGTGCATTCGAGTTTCCAAACCAGGCCATGATTCTTCAGTGGACCTGCAGAAGTTCGATAGAGTGAACAGCAATCGTGCAGACCAGCAACCCAAACCAATCGCCACCTGACCATGTCAGCCGTGCCCCTGTTTTCCCATTGGAATGTGAGAACATAGCACCCCTCTCCCACCACCATTGCAGCTTTTCACCCTTTCTTCCATTTTAGCCTCTAAGGACCAGAAGTGGACCATTCTGCCCCACACATTCACCCTGTTAGTCAGCACAACCACTCCTGTCCTTTGACCTTGCCTCTACCTTCCTGTACTATCCCCATACATCTACCCACCTTTGGCATTCAAAGTGTTAATAGTCTGCTTTAACATTATCCAGTGACCTAGACTCCTCAACCCTCTTGGGTAGAGAGTTCCAAAGATTTGCAACCCTTCCAATCGCATAAATCCATCCTGATTTCAGTCCTCAATCAAAAACTCCTGATTCTGACATTATCTCACTGATTTGTATCAGGGTAAAGCTTTGGCCATTTACACTCTCTATTAAGCACCCAATTGTAATGATCTATCCCCATCAATTCACCTCCCTTCCCCCCCCACCCACCCACCCTCTATCTACACACACTTCAGTTCTCCTCACGCCTACCTATACAAGGTAAGCTTCAAAGTCTATTTAGTCTATGAACCAGTATGGGCTTGCAATTGATGTTCGAGGATACCCATGTGAGAAAACGGACAAAACCCAAGTTCAGGATTGAATCTGGATTGCAGAGCTGTGGGAGAGCAGCTCTAAATGGTGCACCACCGCTGCCATCCAGTGTCCGGCCAGTTTCTCCGTCTCATAGCAGTGACTACCCTTCCAAAGCATTAGCCGGAGGGCTATAAATACATGCCTTTCTCCCTACTACCCTTCATTATGTATCCAAACTTTTCTGAGGTTGTGTCTAAAACTACTTTAATCTTATCTTATTTTGCAGGTTTTGTAAGAAGGAAGAATTAACAGAACATGGATATCTACGATCCTCAAACTTTGGGCTTCATGGTGTTTGGAGGCTTCATGGTCATCTCTGCCATTGGAATTTTCCTGGTCTCCACTTTCTCCATGAAAGAAACTTCTTATGAGGAAGCATTGGCAAAGCAGAAGAGGGAGCAGGAGAAAGCCCAGCAGGCCAAGTCTGAGAAGAAGAAGAAGGAGAAATCCATGGAGAAGAAAGGAAAACCAAAGAAGAGGGAGGAAAAGCCTAATGGGAGAATCCCAGAGTCTGAGCCTGTGCCGGAGGTCCCCGAGGCAGAGGTTGAAGTGGGACCCGTCATCGTGCCGAGCAGTGAGGCACCCGTCATGGCTGCTCCACCTCCTCCTCCTCCAGCTGCCCCCGAGTCTTCTCCCCCAACGTTCAAAGAAAAGAGGAGGAAGGAAAGAAAGGTTGCCAAAGTTGAACCAGCGCCTGGCACTGTTCCAACCCCCGCCCTGGCTGGTGGCTCCTCCAGGCAAGCTCCTGCTCCGACAGCCGCTTCCTTGCTGGAGGCAGTTGCCAGGGAAGTGCCGGTGATGGCAGTGCCCCCAGTTGGACCCCAGCAGACTGCCCCCCTCGCTGCTGCCCCTCCCTCTGCAGGTGCCAAAAAGGCGGATTCATCTGCCAGCCAAGACGAGCCAAAGCAAGAAGCCCCAGCAAAGAGAAAAGTGGCACCTAAGAAGAAGTCTGAGCCTGGTGAGTAGCTCTGAAACATTCTCACTCTGGGTTCTGGTTACTCAATGCTAAGTGCATCAAAATGCTGTTTGTTCTCTGAAATGTGGCTGAGAAGGTCTTAAACACTCCCCTCACTTTTCACCTCCCTCCCCAATTGGTTCATCATCCCCACAGTTACATGGCATGGAAGTAGACCAGTTTGCTCACCATATCAAGCACCCATATTTCTTAATCCTACGCCATTCTATTACCTCTCTCCCAATTCTTTCACTCACCGCACCAGGAGCAGTTTACAGCAGCTGACTAACAGGCCAACCCACGCTTGTGTCAAATGAGGTGGAAACCAGAGCAGAGGGAATCCATGTGGATACACAAGAGAATGTTCAAGCACCTTGAGAGCAGGCAGCTCCTGAGGTGGGGATTGAATGTGGGTTGCTGAGGCTGGGAGGCAGTGGAGGGAGCTGCTGTACCATCATTCTGCCTATCTCTCTTACTTGGCTGCATAACAAATGCTGCATGACCTGCTGAGTTGCTCCAGCAATCTTGTGCATTGAAGGACAACTTACATGTGTGTTGCACCTTCTACAACCTGCAAATACCATGGAGGTTCTTGTCCCATGAAATACAGGCAGAAAAGGCACGATCATAGAGCAGGAAAATGCAGCAGTCAAAGGTGCACAGCAAGCTGCCCTCAGCACAAGTGTGACATCAGATTGAGGATTGCTATTGACCAGGGCAACAGAGAGTACCTGGTGGCACTGTGGAGATCACTGAAGATGTAGGGCAGAGCCTTTGTTCAACTCTCATCAGAGGTTGGCAGTTTGGATGGTGCGATACTCCTTCAGCATGACACTGATGCTTTCATGCTGTCTAGAGTGGAACTTGGCACTCCCCCTGTCTCGTACTGAATTGTGCTTGACACCACATTTAACTTTGGCAGTGGAACATTAACAAACATGCTTGAAAAGGTTGATCTACTCTTTTATCTTAAAATTAGGTCCATTGGTAAAAATAAAGGTTCCAGTAATTGTCATGTAATATTACATTTGGAATATAACATGCATGAAATTCTTTAACTTTGTCTACCATAAGGAAGGCAGAGGATCACCACTTTGTCCAGTGCCCTTCACAGAGATGAGACCCCAGCAAGAATCAAACTCTCAACCCCTGGTTTACAAGACCAGTGCTCTAACTGCTGAGCTATTGGATGGGTCTGGTCCATATGATTTTTGATCTATTTCGTACTGGCACTTTAGCCCAGTAATTAACCACCGATTTGCTGGTTAACATACTCGCAAACAGGCACGCAGGTGTCAAATCACCCTAGGGATGAACCGCCAAGGGAGGGTGTATCAATGCCAATTCACTTTGAATCAGCGGACTGGTTAGCACAGTGGAACGGGACAGGGTGTATGCAGGATGTCACTGCTGGAGGGTAGCTGCCCCTTTGCTCTGTGATGCCGGGTAGTGAATGTGAAAGGGTGCAGAGAACTGGTTAACATTGGTCCTGTGTGAACGGCTTTTTGGGAATTTTAAAACAGTTCCTTGAACTGCCAATTTAGCCGTTTGCCAGTGTGGAAGGGTCTAGTGTGATTGAAGCTTAACTGTTCTGTGAAATGGCTAATCAGCCTCATTTCAGGAGTAATGATCAATTTAGGATGTAAAGTAGTGCCACAAATGTTGCTGTGTTTTGCTAAAGATACTCTTCCCAATCTTGTGAGGTTCTCATGCCAGGCAATTTTATGAGACTATGCTGGCTTCTGGCTTTAATGTTTGCTCTGAATTTGAATTCCTTTAATTAACCTCAATATTTTTCAAAAATTATGGTTATTTAATTTTTCAATTAACTAGAAGATGGACCAGAGAAAGCTAATCTGTTTTGAGTAGAAGATTCAGTAGGTCAGTCAGCATCTGTGGAGAACAAAACTAGGGAAACCTTTCCTTGGAAACCAAGGAAAATTGATGACCTTTCAAAACTTTTTTGCCAGATATGCTGCTTGACATACTGGATGTTTTGAGCACTTTATTCTCATTTCAGATTTCTAGCATCTGTATTTTTAAAAAAATATATCTTTTTGAAGTTCCCCGGACATGTTATGAGTGTCCATGGCCATCTGCCCATCTTGATATATTTTAAACCAAGAAAAGAAGTTTGCTAGATCTTGCTGGCTGTAGTTGGCAAATCTGATCTAATTGCTAAAGTTCTATTGGGCACAGTCTTGCCAATTTTTAAAAATTCATTCAAGGGATGTGAACTTCTCAGGTTGTGCCTGCATTTAATTACCCATACCCAATTACCCTTGAGAAGGCAGTAGTGAGCTGCCTTCTTGAATTGCTGAAAACTTCGAGGTGTGAGTATACCCGTACTGCTGTTAGTTTCAGATCTTAACTTAGTGATGAAAGAATGGCAATGTTCTTCCAGATCAGGGTGGTGTGTGGCTTGGAGTGAAACTTCCTGATGTTGCCCCCATGTTTTTGCTCTCTTCATCTTGTAGTTCATTGGTTTGGGAGGTCCTCGTTGTGGTGAGTTGCTGCATCCTATAGATGGTTAGACGGTACAAACTGCTGCTACTGTGCATCAGTGGTGGGGAGTGAATGGCTGTTGACCGGTCCTTTATTGAACTTCTTATTGACGGTGCACTCACCCAAGTAAGTGGAGAGCATTACGTCTCACTCCTGACTTGAGCCTTGTGAATGGTGGAAGGCCTTGGGGTGGGGCTGAATGGCCACCTCCCCCTGCTGACCCTCTTGATGGAGTTGTGTTCGTCTGACAGATTCAGGAGCAGGATACTTGTTGGTTTCCTGAAGTCTTATTAGAGCTCCTTCTCATTGCAATTCCGAGTGCTTTTCCGGGATCCTACCACGAGTTGGATTTCCAAGACTTGATGCCCCTTTAATTTCTAAGGGGGATATGGAAAATCTATTAGGAAGTTTAAGAGAGAGATCAGAGGCAAGTCTTTTTTTTCCCCCACAGGAATGGGTGCCTGGAAGGCATAGCCGGGGTGGTGGTGGAGGCTGGTACAATAGGGACATTTAAAAGACTCTGATAGATGATGTATGAAAAATAGAGGGTGAGGTTGGCAAATTGTTGTGGAGTAGGTTCACATCTGTCAGTACATCATCGTCGTCAGTTGAAGGGTGTTGTAATGTTCTATTTCTAAGGAGAGATCAATTTATTTTGATTTATTTTAATGTTTTTAATTATTTACAGGGGCTTTGTATTAAATTTATACTTTTTAATACTTAATTTTTACAAATTATATATGTTGAGAATATGATGAGAGTTCGAATGACTGTAAAATGGTGTGTGACGATGATCATGAATTTGATGGGCTGAAGGGCCTGTTTCTAAATTTTACTTTTTAAACTAAATTTAAAATTCAAATATAGACATACTGCACGGTAACAGACCCTTTTGGCCCACGAGCCTGTACCACCCAGTTACACCCAATTAATCTACAACCCCTGGTACGTTTCGAGTGGAGGGAGGAAACCAGAACCTCCAGAGGAAATCCCACTCAGACACTGGGAGAACACATAAACTCCATAAAGCGCAGGATTCGAACCCCGGTCCCAATCAATGTGCTGCATCAGTGTTGCGCTAACCGCTATGCGAGCCATGTCACCCGTGTTGTATGACCCCTATTTACTTGAATTTTAAGAGTTTTTAAGTGCATCTTAGTGCCGCAAGACTCGCACCACCAGGTTCAGGAACAGCTGCTTCCCCGCCACTATCAGACTCCTCAACAGCAAACTCAATCAGAGACTCGTTTAAGGACTCTTACTTGGGCACTTTTGTTCTCTCTGTGTTGTACAGTCAGTTTGTTTACATTCATTATCTGTTTAGTTCTTTGTTTACATATTTACACTGTGTACACTTTATTTTTTGCATTACCAATAAGCGGTAATTCTGCCGCTCCCGCAGGATAAAGGAATCTCAGGGTTGTATGTGATGTCATATATGTACTCTGACAATAAATCTGAATGTTAGGGAGACTTAAAAATGGTTAAAATTCCTGTGCAGCTGGTAAAACTCTGCCTCCTCTCCTCACCCTGTAGCCCTGTTGGCTGTCAAGTTCCTCACTTTGTCTCTGGAAGCCTTGTGACCATCCTGACAATGCTTCTGCACTCCAGTATGTGGGGTGTCAGTGAGCCAGAACTTGGCTGTTGGCCAGGAAAGTGGGGATGTGGATGGGTAGGAGCAGCAGCCAGGATGTTGGGGTGGAGAGGTCAGGCCAACCAAGGAACACAACATGATGAAGATGAGAGTTTATTGACATATATGAAAGTGTAAAGTACGCATGCAAAGCAATTCTTGCTTGCAACGGTTGTTCATAAAACACACCAACGAGCAATAGGTATGAATTAAATTAACACAACATGCCACAGGAGAGGACAAAGCTAATGAATATAAAAGGATAAATATTCACAGTTTCATATATAAAACATGCCAAAAAGTTTAGTCCAATCAACTTTGGCTGATTTTCCTCCAAAATTTAAGAAGCCACAAAACTTGCAAGAAATCCAATTCATTCCATCTTTTGAATAATGCCGTGAGGAAGGGCTCAGGCCTGAAACTTCAGTAATGCATTTTTACCTCCTATGGATGCTGTGACACCTACTGAGTTCCTCCAGCATTTGTGTTTCTACTACAATCACGGTGTGTGCAGACTTTCATGTTTCAGACCACAGATGTGAGGCTGATTCCCTGATTTGTGCTCCTTTCCTCTTTCAATGTCGCTCCTTGTTCTTGGGCCAAATTAGCAGAACAGCACATTGCATTCTGGCTGGGGACTCTTCAACCCAATGGGATTAAATTCAACTTCTGTTTTCATTAGCTCCTCTATCCCAATGTCTCTTTGTTTCTTACTCTATTTCTCTTTCCTTTTCTCTCTCTCTTTTCCCCCAGCTCTGCATTCACAGAGCCAAGCCTCACTTTCCCAATCAATTTTCAACCTTCCTCTCTCCTGTCCTCCTCTCCAGATTAAATTAATACTTTTTGTCTGTTGGTCTGCACTCTTCCCATTTCCATTGCTTTTAATTCAGGGCATCTGCCTGCTTTTTACTCATACCTTGAAGAAAAGTTCAGGCCTGAAATGTCAGTTATATTTACCTCCTTGTGGACGTTGCGAGACCAGTTGAGTTCCTCCAGCATTTCTGTGTTTTTACTTGGGCCTTCTGCAGCATTACCCAGAAACAGTGGCTGACTGTACCTCATTGAGCTGCACTTTCTCTGGTTATTTAACCTGGTGGCAGCAAGAGGTTTGTATGAATTTGACTTCCAACCCAAAAGGCTGGATTGCCATGAACAAGCCACTTCTTGAGGTTTGCTAATGCCACAATGTGGAATCAAGGTGCTGGGATGGGGAGCCATAGCAGTGTGGTGGTGACAATGCCTTGCCTTTACTGGTCTTGCTTGAGAAGATGGTGTTGGGGAGGGTGCCTGTAAGAGTTCCCCTGCTCCTCTTTGCAGTTGTGTCATGGGATTTTTTTCTGTTGAAAGAGAGCAGTAGCAGAGAAGGAAGCCACTTCTGCATTCATCAAGTTAAACAATGTAGAAAAGGGTCTTTTGGCCCAACATCCATGCCAGCCATTCTTAGCCATGCACCTTCTAAATGTCCATGAAACATTGTAATTGTACCCATCTCCTCCACTTTGGCATTCCAAATACACACCATCCTCTGTGGAAAGCCTTGCTCCTCATATCTCACTTAAATTCTTTCCCTCTCACCTCAAACCTATGGTTTTAGACTGAAATTTTAGATTCCGCTTGTGAGCTGGGCTCAATTGACATAGAGATACAATGGTAGACGCTGCTTCAAACTTGCGCAAGAGGACCACAACCCAGATGTCCTTGCTCTGGGGACATTCTGGTGCTTATTTCATGT